>NC_134372.1:20566376-21205169 GCF_035582795.1 Mycteria americana
TGGTCCAGCCCAGGGACAGCAGAGCGAATTAACAAGGAGCTAATTAACAGTAGTCTGGCACTACGCAGGCTTTAGGTATAGACAAGAGACAAGACAAGAGAAAAGCCTTATTTAAGGGTAAAACCAGTAGGGCTGTTTTTTGTTGGGGGTGGGTTTGCTCCATCCTCAGCTCTGGGATTTGGGGGTTCACAGCCCCGAGCCTCCCCTGGCCACCAGAGAGAGGTTTCATGCTTGGTGCGATTCGAAAAGCACAACCCCAGAAAACAATGTCGGGAAGGGAAGGAGGAGAGCTTAAACCACGTAGAGGAGCAGATTGAGGCTGGCAGAGCAAGCGGCCCCGGCCGTGCCAGATGCTCCCGCGGGCTGGGAAGCATTTTAGCTGCTGGCCTCTGAACACAGCAGCTTTGAGCTAACGGCCCTGGCAGCCTCCCGCAAGGAGGAGAGGCTCCATCTGCGCCTGGGCCAGACCAAAGACCCTTGCGGTGGCAAACGAGTTGTGTGAGGGTGGGGGCTCTGCCTGGGGGAGGCTGTCCCAGCTGGGGCTGAGGTGCGCCCTTCCTCCTGTCTTTCTCCGCTCCATCCCTGGCTTGGCCAAGTGAGGTTCAGCTATTACACAGTGTCAGGAGATGAATTACATGAAATTATAATTACATTACCCTTGCCTGCTCTGGGCAAAATGCAAAAGGTCATCTTCCCTCCCCTTGCTGCCTGATCTTTAATATGTTAGGCCACTTATAGACACTGCTATGACATTTACAATAGGTCCAGAGAGAGATGCTGCACAGGCACTTGCACGTTTTTTGTCTTCCGAGGGGCTTGATTTGGCTGGGGACAGCCAGAGCCACACTGAGCCCCTCTGCTTTTGGAGCCGGGGTTTGCTGGAGGGCTGCATGCTCAGCACCCCGCTGGCACGGTGAAGCCAGGTAGGTAAGCCATTTCCTAAACCAGAGGGACTGCAGGGTTTTCTGGGGGCAGTCACCCCAGCACATGGCAGCTTTCTCATCTCTCAGCTTGGAAACTGCTATGACTTTAGGAGCAGCAATGCCTGGGTGGGTGTGAAGCGCTGCCGGCGAGGACGTTTGCAGCACAGGAGAGCCCAGAACCACACAGAACATGGGGCTGCATGGGGCTATGCACCCCAGAGACCTCTGCGGAGGCTTTCACCACTCCTTCACCCTCCCAAGATATATATATATCCCTGAGGATAACTGCACCGTTGAAAGACTTTAGGTACCTTTCAAAGGCACGTATGAGCTGACACTAAGGTTGCTGGCTTGTGTCTTGGCTTGTCATCTCATAAGATGCAGCACTGACCACCTAAGGTGGGTTTTGCAGCCAGCGCTGAGCACAAGCTGCCGTGTAGCCTCAAGCCATCATTGGAAGTTACTTCAGGCATGCCTGCGAGACCTGAACTCGTAGCGACATGGACCAAGACAAGACACTGACGCCATGGGTTTGGGGGTAAAGGCCACCCCACGGCGCAGCGTACCCGTGCTGCAGTGAGTGCAGGGCTGGGGTTCCTCACGGGGAGACGCAGCTCCCAGCCGCGCAGCTCACTCCCTCTCTCGTAAGGTGAGAAGCCAATTTCCTGCTTTTCACAGCAATTTTCTTCAACTCCAATGGCTGCAAGCTGCTCTGCTGATTGTAAATAAATACAGGGGGAGCTTGGCCCAAAATAGAAAGCAGAGAAACCTCCCTAGCTCAATAAACTATAATAAGCACTTGCAGACAGAGAAACTGTAATTTGCAGGGCCAGCTCTCCCCGCGGGACGCGGGCTCGGTCGGGCTCCAGCTGGCTTCCCTTCATTGCGGTCCACCAAGGATGAGAAGAGGGGGGCCTGGCCCCAAAGCGGCTCTCCTGGGCTGTCCTGCTTCTTACCCCATCGATGCTGCAGGCTGGTCCCTGCCCGGGACTGTGCTGGGAGGCAGGGCTGAGCACTTCCACGTCCCCGGGGGTCTCCTCTGCCACGGGTGTCCCTGCCCAAAGCCGAGGGCACATCCAGTTTACAGCTCCCCACACCAGAGACACCCACTCATAGCACAGCCCTTGCAGAGGGCTCAGTCATGGTTCTTTCTTTAGGCACCATAAAAAATAAATCAATCTAGGTGAAACGAGTGCCTGCATGCACATCCCTTCTCCTTCCCCCCACCTTGCCGCGTCCTCTAAGGCCAGGGCTCCTCCTCCACCTCCTCCCCATACCATGAGCCCCCTCACTCCCTGCCCCACAGTAAGCAGGGTCCCCCCTCCACTGGGATGCACGGGTGGGCAGGTCACCGTCACCCACACCCCCCAGCACCTGCAGGCAGCTCTGCCCTGGGGCGCCAGCGGTGCGGAGAGCAGCAGGGAGGGACCGTAGGACGCTGCCTGCACAGTTTGTTTATCCCATCAGCAACGCCACACCAAGAGGTTTAGTGACACGGCTTCCGGCATGGCAAGCATCCCCACGGTGGCTGTCACCCCGGGAAGGGCTCCGGCTCACCGGCCGCTGGGTCCTCTCTCCCTCTGGTGCCTAAAGCAGCTCTTGGAGGTGTGCAGCTTTCCATGCACTGAGGCTCCCACAGGAGGTTAAGACTACAGGCAGGGATTTTCCAAAGCAGCTGACAGATGCGTGTGGCACACCATTTTAAAAACGAATGAGACATCAAACTCAAGCAGCCTCTGAGCTCTCAGTTATCCTGGCTAAGGAGGAGAGGAGATGCTGGCTGGGCCAAGGGCTGCTGCTGCCCTTCCTCTGTGAGGGCACGGACCCAGCTCCCGCATGGACTAACGCAAAGAGAAGTTTTAAGACCCAAACTCCAACCCAAAATAAAGAATATTTTAGACGGCAGAAGTGACTAGCCACAGGAACAAGTCACCAAGAGATAGTGGGATTCACCATCTCTTTATTTTCCATCAAGTCCCAGTGTCCTTGTCAGCCAGGACCTACTTTAGCCAAGCACGTGTGGAGCTACTGGTCCTTCCTGGATGAAATCTATGAATCTCTGAAAAACCAGCAGCAACCTAATGGCTCCTGAGTCCTGAGTCTGGAAGGGTCTGCAAATCTGATTCCTGCTTTGTCACTGCTATGCCTGTCTGCAAACAGCCACTTCCCTTTCAAAATGAATGGGGCTCTTTTATGCGGCCTCTTAAAAAGCCTGGAAATCATAAAAGTTTGGAAATCACAAAAGGCTGGAAATCTGCTAGCCCTGTTCCAGCGAACCTTGGCTAACAGCCCTCCAGCTCCTGAATGTGTGAGCTGTCACGCAGCGGGGGGCAGCTGGCTCCCGCCAGCCCCCAGTGGTACCGCGCTGAAGGTACGATGCTCGAGCAGGGCTCGTGTAGATCAGCACGAACTGCCGGGGCACAGAGGAGCTCTCCTTCTCATGGGAGATGCACTCAGGCAGAAAGCAGAGCCAGGCAGGCAGGAGAGCGAGACCCATCCGAGGGGTGGCTTTCCTCCCCCTTGCCATGGCTGTGCTGGGCAGGAATGCGGGGGGCTGATGGGGGTAGCAGTCTTGGGGGTTAAATCGAAACCCTGTCGTGGGGAGACATGTTCTCAGCCTAAGCATCATCGGTCATTATTTCTCATTTAAAGGGTGATGCAGATTGCATGGAAGAAGGTGTCCCATGCTGAGCACATGCCCTGCCTCCATAGACAAAGACCCAGAAAGCAAATGCGCGTGACTCCCACAGATGAGGACAGCTGATCCCCTCCAAAGATCCCTACCTAGAAAGCTGGTTTTTTGTGGCTCAGAGATGCTTGCCAGCTCCAGGGCGCTGGGGGCTTGGAGTGGGCAATGCCACTCACCCAGCAGTAACAGGCAGGTCCCGGGGAGCATGGGCAGCCTCCTGGGCAAGAGCTGGCACCCCATGGCACACAGCACCTTTGCAATGACCTCGTTCTTCACAAAGGAGGTGGTCCCCAAGGGACATCTGGCCCTAGCAGACAGGAGGGAGGCCCAGTTCAGGCAGCACTGCCAGACCCATGGGATGTCTCACAGGGCTGCTGCCAGCAGAGAGGCAACAGCGAGTATCCCCATTGCAGGCTCTGGAGTGGCAAACACAAGCCAGCAAGAGACTTGCCTCTCACAGGCAGCCTCAGGGGTGAACCACAGAGCTGAACGTCCACCATGATGCTCCATACACAGCTTCACAAGAGCACCTCGCCTCCACGCAAGGCTTCACAAGAGCATCTCACTGGCCTCTCCTTGCTTTCCGTGCTCATCACATTCAGGCAAAATAACATCCTTTCATCTTCTGTAGCTCTGCGGTCCTGCTGTGCTCCCAAGAGATTTTGTCGCCCCACCAGCTTGAGGCCACCACGCCCTCTGGCTACCTCCATCGCTGGCAGCTCTGTGCTAGCCCAGCATAGTATTTTTAGCTGTTTGACTGTAGCAAGTTCCTCTGAGCTTGTGGTTTGCTATTGTTGCTGTCCTTTAATAACCTGTAACAGGTTTTTCTCCTCTAAGATAAGACCTTAGTAGCAGCGGTTTGCCATCATTATCAACAGTATCAGGCATTCTCCTCTGCTGTAGGTACACTGAGATAAAGATTTCAGAGTCCTTTGAGCTATGATGTAGACCTTTCCACAATAGTAAATGGTGATATTTCCATTCAGTAATGTATTTATATCTTCCCAGTGAGGTCAATCACAGAGTATCCCTTGAGCTGGGAAAAATGATGAGTGATGTCTAGTAATTACAGAGACCATAAGGCAACAGTGAATCTAATTTTGACATTAAAAATCATGATAAGCACCTCCATTGCCTATTTTATTTGCTGGTTTGGACAGTGAGGTCCACCACTGTGCAAGGAATGGACGTCTGTACACAGGGCACGTTTTGGGGTTGTTGGAATCTAAAGCAATTAACTGCTTTTGCCTCTATCAGTTTCCTGGCATTGCGCCTGACCTTGCATACGATTCATCTTCCTCATTCGTGTTAGATGTTTGCAAGTCATCTTGCTTTGGGCAGTGTAGGCTGCAGTGGGGATTGAAATGTCTGATGTTACCATCCTTCCCCTCTTCCTTACCACTGAGCCAGCCGAAGCACTTTCAGAAAGCATGGTTTATAGCTGTACATTGCAAACAAGCAGTAAGAGTGTACTCTGAAGATGAATTGCACGAAACAACTCTCCAATGGGGTGCATTTTGCATTTCAAACACTATCACTCCAAATGCCCAGCTGTCTTTGCCAGAGGAGTAGATGGAAAAATTTTTTTTCATTCCCATTTCATACAAATACCCTTGTTAGTATTTCAGTTTTAGAAATCCAACACTTTTCCACAGCGGTAAGACCTTACTACCCAGGCTTTCCAAATGCAGGGTGGAGGAAGCCAGCAAGAGCTCCGGCAGATCTGCAAACAACGAGGCTTAAAAGCCAGGCTGTTCGATTTCTGCCACTTGTTTGGAGAACTGGGTTAATATATTGATATTTTGGTAAATAAAAGCACAAGGCTTTATTTCTAAAGTCATCACGTATTTTCAGCTTTTTGTGGTATTTTTCATACTTTTCTGTAAAAGTCATAGAAGATGTGACACTGCTTTTGGAATAATGCAGAATCACAGAAAATAGGGCTGGAACGGACCTTAAGCATTGGCCCTGCCTCAAGGTAGGGTTAGCTCTGTATTATTGCCAAGAGATGTTTCTCCAAACTCTTCCTTAAACACTTCTAATGACAGAAACTCCATAGCCTCCCCAGGCAAAACATCCCAGCGCTTAATTGTCCTTACTGTTACAAGATTAGAAATCTTCTTCTCTGCAATTGCAGCACTAATTCCCATCTTGAACCTCTGCAGATTGAACAGAGAATATTCCACCATTTAGATCGTTAGGGAAAATACTGACTCCTATTAGATCAAGGACAGATTCTTGCTGAAAGTCACTTAATTCATCCTTTCGTTTGACAGCAAATCATTGACTTCTCTTGTTTGGTTTCCAACCATGTTTTGCACCTCTCCCACGGTAGTTTTATGGAGACCTACTTACCAACCTTGTTAAAAGGAATGTTATGTGAAACACAGCAAAATCCTAGCAAAGCCAAGACATCTGACATCTCTGGCTTCTTCTCAATCCAAAATATTTAGTCTCGTCACACAGGGAAATCAGATTGGCTTGACATGTGTGTGGTTTAGGTGGTTTTTTTTTGGGGGGGGGGGGGGGTGTTCTTTTTTTTTCTGGTACTTAGAAATGATATTTTTCTGGTGACTGAATTTAAACCAGTTAGATTACAATGCTAATAACAATTCTCCATGCCTCCTCCTTTTAACCCCCTGTAAATACAGATGTTGCCTTTGCCTCTGCCAATCTCCTGGAGCACTGTAACAGCCCTGAGATGGCTTCTGCCAGTTCCTTAACTAACCAAGAATGAAGTTCTGGCTTTGGTCAGTTTGCAAATACTTTACTTATCTGCAACTGATCCTTATTACCCTTCATAATCCTGTTGAATGCACAGCATTTCACACCCCGAGCTGCCTGGTTTCGTCCCTGCCTGCTCATGCCACCCAACTTGCCATTGGGAACATGACCCAGCTTTTAGTCCTTGCAGTCTTTCCTCCTCTCCCCCAGGTCAGTGACTGACCTGAGACAGCCCCTGCTCCCCTTCCCATCCTTCTGTTTCCTAAGGTTTGGTTGGTTCTGCTATTTGCCCACAAAAAGACTTGCTTCACCTTAAGACACATAGGTCAGCAGCCTCACAATATGCGACCATATTTACCAATCACTCATAGCTTTTCAGTAGGTCCCACGCCCCCTTATTCTCTAGCGCTTACAGCAAGCATGCATATCCTTAATGCATATAGCAGGACCGTCTCCCTTTTCCTCTATTTCTTCTTCCAAGATAAGTTTCTCTCTGTTCTGGCACCATCCCATGCACAAGAATTATTTGGCCTCGGTCATGGGCTACCCATCTGTGCTGTTAAAGAGCTTTCCTGGAGATCTCTTTGTATCAGTTTGTCTGCTCCTTCAAAGTCTCTACAGAAGTGGACTGACATTACTTCACCAGTCTTATGGGTGAAAAGCTAAGCCACAGAGTGAAAAACTGGTTGGCCAAATCCAAGAGCACAACCCCAGAGTCCTCACTTCCTTAGACCTGTGGAGGATGAGGTGGTTAATGCCTCCTCAGGAGTGTTGAACAAAGCCCCAACACATGGATTTTGGTTGTAACCTCCTCCTTCAGTCCTTACCAGGCAAGAAAACACCACTAGATGGAAAAGTGCAGTACACATTTGCAGCTCAGTTGCTGTGGTCCTTCTTCTGCCAAGCCAGTCAAACCAACAAATCACTGTCAAATATATCTTCTTCCAGTGGCTGGTCACATTGACACGTGCAGAAGATATTAATTCCAAGCTGCTCATCATCCATTTCAGTCAGGAGAGATCAAAAATAGTGTTTGCTACAGGAGGTTCGTGGCCGTGACAGGCTTTTGCTTGATGAGTTAAGAATAGGTGCTCACAGGGTGGAGAGGGAAGGAAGAACAGCTGAAATCTGGGAGCTTTGTGCAGTTGCACGTGAAATCCAGCACAAGCTATTGCTGAAGCACACTGTACCAGGGGACGTAGACAGCTGGGACGTAGCACTAGGATCGTATATTACAGCTGGCAGCATTACAAACAACTAAAGGACAATTGTCCTGACATTTTTTTATGGCACATATAGTTCTTTTTAATAAGCATTTCTTTCATAATTGCATCTGTTCCCCAAAGGATTTACTGCGGATTAGGAATCCCATGCGAACACAGGGAAGCAAACTGTGATTAATTATGCTCAACTTGCTCAAGGTGTGCTGTGGGTAGACACACAGAGGATAAAGATGAAAAAAAAATTGAAAACAAAGTAACTGGGTTGTTTTTTTCCAGCGATGAAGCTCTGAGTAGGGAGAAATCCTTCAAAACTGCAGTCTTCCCAGGCAGTTCAGATAACTGGTGTGGCTACCTACCCTACAGCATCCAAACACGTTTGGCTTAAATAGACCAGCCAACTTCAGCGGGACTGCTGCCTGCTTAAAACTAAGCATTAGAGTGTTTTGCTGGAGCTGGGTTTAGACTGGGTGGACATGGAAAGGAGAGACATGGGAAAGCAGAGGGACTGACTGCCAAGAGGTAACCTGCAAAGGTGGTCCTGCTGCATATTGGTGGTTGTCACTGATAGTCCCTGGAAGCCAGCTGGTCCCCTGCCTTGGGGACAGTGACATGTCCCTGCTTAGCAAGCCCCAAAAGCAAGCCAGAGAAAGGATCAGGACAAGGCTCCCCTAAGCTTTGCTGCACCCCGTTCTCTATTTTGCAGGACCCATGGCCACAGGAGGAAGAGGCCATGTTTGGCCAAGTCCCCCCGCCTCTCCCCAGCAGCCCCCGCAGAGAGCAGCTGGCAGAACAGACACAGTTCATTAGCGACACAATCCCCACATGCACCTCTGCTAGCTAATCAATAAACCATTTTTCTACTCAACCGAGAGCCATTTGTCACCGACATGATGAAAAATACCCTGCTCATCAGGAGACGGTGCCCCCAATCACCAACAAACAGTTGGAGCAGACGAAGATTTCTGAGGTTTCTAGCCCCATCCATGGTGGCCTCATCCTCCTCCTTCCAGGCAGCACCTGCTTCTCTCCCCCTCCTTCCCGCATTGCCAAAAATACATGCCACAGGAATATTTTATCAGAAAACAGGGGGGATCCCCTCCTCTCAAGGCCCCTTACCTTCAAGCTCAGCTGCGAGGTGGCCCCTCCGCAAGGTGACTTGGTCTTAGGAGCTATGAACCATTGTGTGATTACCACCACGTTGAGGTCCATAAAAGCTCAGAGATACCTTCAGCCCACCCTGCAGAGTTCCCTTAGCTGGGCTGAGACACCCATCCATGTCCCCCAACAGCCCAGCCGAGCTCAGGATGTCTGCGTGCAGATGGCAATACCCTAATTACAACTTCACGGTCATTAATTGAGGAGCATAGGCAGGAGATCTCTGCGCTTTGGGGAGAAGGGTGCTAGTCTCCATGGCTTCCTGCTCTCGCAAAAATGGCACAGCTCATTCTGAAGCTGCTCCAATTTTGTTTTCTGAGCACTGCCTTTGTCTGCTTCTCAGTCATCTGCTGAGACTGCTTTCTGTGTTCCCGGGTGTCATATTTTTGGAGAAGAACACTCCATCCCACAAGGTATGTGATAAAACAGCAAGTGGTTAATGAAAGGGTTAAACACGGAGTCAGAGTTTGAAAACTATTCAATCCAAGCAAGAACATTATTTTAGGATGGGGAATTTCTCCCTCTAATAAATATATATGGGAAGGAAAAACTGCTGCCAGTAGAATTACTTATAATGTTACAAATGAAAATGGATTTGGGGATGCTGGGGTTTTTTGCACAGCAAGGAAGACTTTTAGACCATTAAGCTAGAGACATTCATTACTTTCTCTCCATACACATGGAGCAAAACAAGGATTCTTAGATCTGAATGCTCAAGAAGGCTACACAGTGGTTTGTTTGAAAGTTATGAAGGACGCAGCTTTAAATTAAATGAGAAGCAAGAGAATGATGAAAATATATAGAGACTCTCAGTCTCTGGCTGTTGCATGCCACGTGAGTTTGGCAGTGCTCAACTGGGGCACGCTTGCAGGAGAAGCTGAAGTGCTTCTCAGTCTCAGTGTATAGCTGGAAGCTGATGCCCGTATCGTCCCCAAGTAATAAAAAAGTATGATGAGCACAACTGCAATTATTGCTAATAAATAACAATACCATTAATAGTAACTAGATGCTGATTGCCCCACTGATTTTCAAGCACGGAGAACAGTGCTCACCGCTGCTAAGAACCCAGGGACATCACTAGGCACTCGTGCAGGTAGAAAAGCCAAAAATACAGGTGAGAAACCTGTGGGAACACATTTACCCCCTGGAAAGCTGGCCCTGGTCTGGGCAGGGCTGGCCGGCATGCTGTGAGGCCAGCAGCTGCGGTGCATGCAGCAGCGGAAGGATGGAGGACTGGATGCCGTTTTCAAGATCTGTCAGCTGGGCACTAAATTCCAGTAGAAAAAAAGAAATGAAAGAGCAAGGCAAACAGTCTAAATGAACCCAAGAGGCACATCCGAGTTACAGAGCAGGGAAGAGGACAGTCATTCTGGAGACCGTGCGCTGAAAACTTTAAGCAATAAAAATAACATAAAAACTCCCCAGTTTCCTTGTAGCATCGAGTGTCAGTGAGCAGGGAGGAGCTGGCTGCTGGCTACACGCACAGGTGCCACTGAGCCGAAATGTTCTGTTCTGTGCTCCCATACAGTAACATTCACAGGGGAAAAAGTTGGTGTTTGCTGCTGTCAGTTGTGCTTAACGAACAGTGGGATCAGTCCGTGAGAGGGACCAAGGCAGAGATGCCGTTTGTCATTTGAAGATGGAGGGATGGCTGGCGGCAGCTCCGAGAGGGGTGAGACACCACTGATAAGCACAGTGGCTTCCCAAAGCTCTCACCCTGCCGAGGCCAGCCATGGCCTCCCGGAGGCTTTGGCGACGAACGGCATCAGTGAGGCAGGAGGGAGCTGGGTGAACCGCCGTGTCGGGGCAGCTCTGCGGTGGGCTCAGCCCGCACTGCTGCGGTGACAACAGCCACAAGCGGAGGCAGTGGGAAGGAGGGTGGGGGGCTGAAGGAGCTGGCTGGGGCCGCTCTGGGCCACCCGCAGGCATCCAGCGAGGTTAGCAAGTCTCTGCCAGGTTGCCCGTGGCAGCCCCGTGGACCATGCAGTTATATGATCAAGGCTGAGAAAGAGGAGATACGGAAAAGCCTAAGAGGGATGCAGGGCTCATGGCTTCGTAGGTAGGACCAGTTTGAACTCCTCTGAAGCGTTTTCCCAAATTAATGCTTTTTGAACATGACCGCATAATTTAGAAAAGCATCCAGTCTTAATTTTAAAATCATTGGTGAAGGAGAATCCATCACGAGCCTTGGCAAATTGTTCCAATTGCTGATCACCCATCCTGTTACCCTAGCTTTGTCTAGCCTCACCTTTCAACCATCAGATCTTTGCATGCTAAATTGAAAAGGCCTCTGTCAACAGTTTTCATCCTTTAACCTTCCCCAGGAGAGCTGCAGTCACCGCAGTGTGAGGAGTTTGTTCTAACCTTGAAACTGCCTCTCAAATTATGGCATGAAGAAATTCAGTAAGAGAAGTTGAGGGGCAAGCAGGAGATTTGGGGTCTTAATGAAAAGACAAATACTAAAAACTGATGTGGAAAAAGGCTTTCTGAAAGAAAGCTTTCCTTGCACCAGACTGGTGGGCTCACGGATACAAAGCCTGGGTATGCGGTGTGGACACCAATAGCTCTTGGCCATGGTGCAGAGCAGTCTGAGTGCCTGACGGGGAAGATGTCCTTCCTTTCTACCCCAAAACCCTCTGGAAGACATCAGGAAACCAGGAGGTTTCTGAAATGTTGAAAAAAAGACGTGGTGCGAAGTTCCTGATGGAGGTGGTTTGCTGTGATGGTGACACCATCCTTGTTGGCCCTTTCTGCCCAGGCAGAGCTGCTGAGTGGTTTCCCTCGCTCCATCTCCACTTGCAAGGCAAAACATACTCAAAGCCAAAAATTAGTTCCTGCCAAGCATTGCTTTCCCCATTACGAGTGTAACCTGGCTAGGTATCAGCAATACCCTCTGCACATCCCTGCGTGACCCTGTCCATGACACCCTGATGGGGACCCACAGCCTCGGGCTGCACTGCAGGAGAGGGCATTGCTGGACCCCTCCACTTGCTGATGGCACAAAGTGTCTCTTTACACTTGAAGGAGATTTTATGGGGCTTCCCCTCCCAGAAACCACAGATGACCTGAAGAGGTTGCATTTTGCGTGCACCTTGCCCCACTGCTGAGGCTTCGAGGTTTCAACCGCATGGTTGGTGGCGCAGCAGGCTCCTGGGGCTGGCTGGTGGCCGCAGGGACATGCGCCCAGCCACATCCCCATACAGCAGCTCTGGGAATGAGACCCACAGTGCATGGTACAGCTGCTGCAGAGGCATCATTTGCTATTTTCTCATGGCGTGTGGCAACACTGGCTGCCCACCTTGGCCAAAACTGGCTCTGGGTCCCTTCTTTGGTGCAACACACTGGGCTAGACCCAGGGGGGAGGGATGAGGTGGTCTTGGGGTTTCACTGGTGGCTCCCCTGGCTCCATGTACACGTGAGCTGTTGCACAACAAGGTGACCCATTGACGTCCCTATCCTTCCTTGCTTCTCCCTTGGCAGTGCCAGGAATTTACTTTGAGGGAAGCTGCTGGGCTGTTTTCTGGCTAGGTCCAACATTACCCTGCACAGACGTGCATGGCAGGGTGCCTTTCAGGGATGGTTCCTGTTGTTTACCACCGGCTCCTTGTTTCCATGACGATGACTAACACGGTGGCTGACATCATGGAAAGGCCCAGCACGGTGACAGCATCTGCCAGCATGTTACAGGTGTTTCCCCTCTCTGTGCGAGATGCTTGTTTGGGGGCGAGCATCACCCATGGCAGGGATGCAGCGGGTGACGTCCTGCTTCCTGCAGGAGCTGATCTTAAGATCCCAAAGTACGGGAGTCTGGTACCTTTGCAGACTTTGTGGAAAGGTCCCAGACCCAGCCCTCTGCCATCCAGGTAACACAAGTGCTGCACAAGCATCATGACTATATTGCAATCATTTACGCAGCACCTTTCAGAGTACCCAGATCACACAAAGGAGGCAGAGAGCGTGGCAGGATGAAGCCAGACAAATCAACACACGCATCTATTAGACCAAGAGGGATTAAATGTAACAGGAAAAGCAAAATGCTCCCTGTCCAACCCAAGATCAAGCTGTGGTTGGGGCAGCCCTTCCAGCACACACCTGGCACGCTTGCACCCAGGCAGCCCTGAGACCCCAAATACCTGCCATGGGGCCCAGCTGGGGCTGAGAGCGGAGTTCAGGTGCAAGGTAAATAAGTCAGGCAATGCCCAGGAGGGGAGTGCTGCCCTTTTTGTACCCTTTTTTTGGTGGCAAATGAGATCTGACAGTCTGAACTCAAGGACTGAGAGCTCAGCTCCTAGCTGCAGTGATTTAGGCTGAAAGCAGTTAGATCTGGAGGCAATCACAGGTGTCATGAACATCCTCAGTGCTCTGTGGCCTCCAGGGATGTCTGGAAGGTCCTATAAAGAGCAAAGGGGACAAGTGAAAGACTTGGCCGTGGATTGCAACCATCATCTGCCCCCCACCACGGGTAGGGTTGGTGCAGAGAGCAGAGCTGGGGTTAGCACTGCATGACAAAAGGGCCCCAGGGGGATGCCTGGGGCTCAATGCCTTCGTTTAGACTCCAACCACAAATTTCCAGGCCTTCCTTCTCCCTATTTTGCTGTCAGCACTTGATGAAATTGCTCATCTGAGCACGATCCCTCTGTCCTTGTGATCTCCCCTCCCACGCTGATCCCTGCATGGAGCTCCCTGCGCCTGGTACCCTGCTCCCCACAGACCCCTCATCTCCTCTTTGCCAGCAATTTTGGGATACAGTCCCCATGCACATGCCAGGGCAGGTGTTGGCCTCAGGCAGCAATGTTTTAAAGACAGCAAAAGACTTGAGGCACCGATTTGGTGAAGCTGCAATCAGCTGCGAGTCCCTGCCACAGGGGTTTGCAGAGATGCTCTCCTCCAGGACACCCTGAATGCCTCGGGAGCCTGTGTAATGCTTTCTGCCACCAAGGCTTACGTCTCAGGAGAACTTAGGAGGACATCCCCAAGGGAGATGGTTTTGGGGACCAGCAGCATACACTGTGCTTGAGGACGTATTTCAGCCGCTGCTGTTGCTTGCCAGTGGCTGGGGGGGCAGGATGCCCAGGGACCTTAATGCGACATGCCAGGGAGGCACTGACTTGCTGAGTCCAACAGAGGGGGAACAGCACATGGTGGGCTGTTATCCAGCTGGGGACGAGGATGAAATCCAGACAGCATGCTAGGAAGGAGGTTTTACAGTGTGAGTCCTTTGGGGTTGCTGCTGGAGGAACAGGCTGGCAAAGCCCGGCCCTGGGCTGAACTCTACAGTGAGCTGCCTGTTTAGCTGCTGCAACGGGAAGGGCCAATTTTGCTGTGGAAAACAATTTAACGAGAGACGCCGAGTGACAATGAGTGGCATCGAGGGGGACAAGGCCACCCGAGCAGCCCAGTGGCAGGTCCTGCCACAGCTCCGAGGCTCTGTCTGCATCCCGCAGCACCTCCCATGGGGCAGGCAGGAGGAGGTGCTCTGCCCTGGGTATTTCCAGCTGCTTTACTCAAGCCTTCTCAAAGCTGCCTACAGGCAAGGGGATGCCTGTACAGGAGAGCACCCAGCAAACCCTGCTCTCTGGGGGCGTGGGGCTCGCTCCCCAGCTCGCACACTCTGCGACTACCCTTTGGCGACTTCTGCGATGCCATGGCTGCAGTTTATGCTACACTGAGTCATTGCCAACTTGGTTATTAATTCATATTAGGGCCGATGTGAACACTGGCGTGATATTTTCCAGGATGATTTCAGACTGTTTACCACTGCCATGTTACCATGGCAATTAATGCAGTGCTGCTCGATACGATAGTCCTATTAAACACCTACACACGGGGCCGTTTCCACCGGGGACGAGCTCCCCAAGCCCTTGGGAGCCTTCGCCCAGCTCCCCCTGCCTGTGCCACGGCTTCTCCCTGCGCCCCGTGCTCGGCCGCATCCCCTCCTGCCCATCCCCTGCCCCCGGAAAGGACCACGGTGGCCACTGGAAGGACTTGTTCTATTTTGCCATGCAGTGACTTGACATCCCCAGAGAGTTTCCCAAAATCCCTGGAGCACACAAAGGCTGGCAGGAGGGCGAATGCAAGGGCAGAGCTGACCCTGCATGCTGGTCCTTGCAGCTACAGGCTTGCACGGTGGGTGTAAGGAGGCGAGATGCCCATAAGCCTCGGGCCAGCAGTGAGCATCACCTTCAACTTGCACTTTAAAAATCCAGCCTGACACTGTTAAACACCTTTCTATAGCCTCGGCGTGGCCATGGCAAAGCATAGCCCACCTGTGTGCAGCCCTCGCTGTGGGGCTGCTCCCTGGCACAGGCAGCGCTCCTGCGGTGGCTCCATGGCTCTGCCTCATTTGTACAACATGAAGTACCTTGCCATGTCGTACATGCAACGTCTTTTAGGTTCGTTTTCCTCCCAGCAGTCCTGATTCAGTATTTATGAGGCTAACGCCGCCGTTAGTCCCTGCTCACAATGCTGTGTGTTTCCTGGAGGATGCGGAGGCAGGAGGGGACCGCACGCAGGATCCCGGGCAGGATCGCCCCCGGTACAAGCCTGTGGGCATTTGTCAGCAAGAAATGACGTGGTTTCTGTGCAACCCACAGGAGAAATAGCTACAAAGCCCAGGATAGTTCCTTGACTCCCTTTCCCAGCCTGAACACGTGGAGCCGCCAGCCCCCGGGGCGAGAGGCTCCTGGGGCTCACAGGAACAGCCCAGGGGAGTTGTCACTGCGGGGGTCACCTATCTGTAGCATGGTTTGAACGCCTGGGGCAAACTGTTGAACGCCTGGGGCAAAAGAGATGGGAGGAGAAAACCACTGTTTTCCCCATCCTCCCCAGAAAGCAGGCTCTCTGCAAGCATCCACCGAGTGAGCACAGAGGTCATCATCCCCCACTCCCCTCTTCACCCTGCGCCTCTCAATGACTCCTTGTTTCAAGCAGAGCACCCCATAGGCTACACCACGCTCTGCAGAGATGCCCCATGCAGCAGAGGACCTGTAGCAGATACTGTTTTGCCAACTTCTGGGACAGCTTCTGCAAGGGGTGTCTCTACGGGGCTGTTGCAAGATGCTGGACCACGACAGTGGTTCACTACAGGCTACAGTGCATCCTGGGAACACACCAAGGGAGCTGCTGATCTTTATTCTGCAGCCTAGATTTGTTCCTACCTAGGCAAACCATGAGCATCCAAATCTACACACCATAAAGAGCAGATTTTTACAGCAGACAAAACCCAGCTGCGCAGCACTCTGCTGGTGTGGGATAGCCGAGCTCTGCCATCCTGGAGGGACTCAAAGGCCATCTCCTCGGCCTGCCCTGGCCAAGCCCTTGCAAGATGAAACCTTCATCAGAGGATGAGCTCCTTCCTCCAGGCCAAGCCCTGGCATGGGGCAGCGGGCACCCTGCCTGGCACGGCCGGCCAGGGCCACAGCCCATCCCAGGAGGGGTGACCTCTGGCAAACCCCTCAGCCTTGTGAATATTAATCTGCATCCCTAGGAGGCATCTATTTCATCTCCAACTATTGTGTTTTTCTGACATATTTATGAGTCCTCTGTCTCATTAATCTGGCGAGTATTCATAAGACTTTCCTTTCATGCTAGAATAGCTAAGGGCAAAAGCCTCTATTTATCTATTCAGTGCTGAGGAACCTTTCTCAAGAGTCAACTGGATGAAAGGTTTTCACCTTTTAAAATCCTTAATAGAGTTTTCCCAGCAATATGTCTTATGTGTTTTAGGAAAAAGCCAACTTCCTCTTTATGGCATGCCTCGGGTTCATTTCTTTTATTACTGTGACAAGATAACATTCACCTCCTCTCTCAATGCCTGCCTTTCCCCAGCCCACATCACCCTCACACAGCATTCCAGCTGAATAGTGATCTGTCATGGCAACAGCCTTATGGGAGAGTCTTTAAAATAAAAAATCAAAACTAAACATGCTGGAAAAGGTTGCCTAAGTGGCTTCATGCTCAAATTGCCTTTGGTAGGATTAACCTGGACGCCCTGCCCTTAGCAGGTATGTTTCTGACCTCCCGCGGGCTGGGACCCACCGCTCTGCCAAAGCCAAGGCTTTACCAAGTGGTTCAGGGCTCATTTGGGGTGCAAACACTGCTCCAGGTGTGCAGAGGAGCGGTACGGGCAGCCTTCTCCGGGAGCTGGACGTGGACAGAGTCAGGCCTGGGATGGGCAGGTCCCTGTCTGCAGGCGCTGGGCGAATGGCTGGGTATTTTATTGATGGAAACAGCCTGCCCATCTATAACTCTTCATGCCAGGCTGGCCAAGTGCTGGTTTCCAGGGCTCTATAAATAATAATAACTGCTGAGGTCTGGGCTGATTCCCCACGTGAGGCTCCTTTCCATTAGAGCACTCTCTAGTAATTGCTTTTCATTTACTTTTTTTCAGGGGTCTTCTTAGCGTTGTATCTAAATCAATATTGTAATTAAAAGAAAAATATTTCAGAAAAGCCACAGAGCAGTAAAAACAGGGAAGCAATTACAGGAAACCTTCAAGCATTAGCACCGAAAAGGAAAAAAAATAAAAGCTTTCAAATCCCCCTTTGAAACATTTACAAAAACACTTCGGTGAAGGAAGTGGCCTTTTAAAGCATTTGCTTCTGGTTAGGCCATGGAGTTTGTATTTCATGCTATTTTGGTGTATGCTGGACCGAAGCATGTCAGGATTATTTCTCCTGGGTTTCTGCCCTCGTTTTCTCCCTCCAAACGTGTGTCCATGCACATGTGTACCCATGCGCAGAGATTTGGGCTCATACCTTCTTTGAGCAAAGATTCAAACCAAGCCCAATCACTTCCCTCACCCCTCGCATCGTTTGGCTAATTACCTCCCACCTCAGCCCTTGGACCAAACCCAAGAGCCAAGGCCAGCCATCCCACCGCGGCTTTACTGCTGCGATCTACTTGCAGTGTGCTCGCACTCTGGCTTCACAGCCAGCCTCAATTAGAGCCACAACATCGTATTTCCCCTCCTGACATGCTGCAACTGCCCAAGTAAAGGAAAGTGCCGTTCGGTGAAGCCCTACCCAATTATCTGATCAAGCAAAGAGAGAGGGAGCAAATGTGCAGGAAACAGATGGGGCCGGTGATGGCTTGAGAAGTCAATCTGTTTGTCTACTAATTATTTAATGTAGGAGACAATTTCAATACTTAACCCCCTTGATCCCGGGAGCTGCTTTGCTGTTAAGTATGGGAGTCAGGCAACGCATTTCTCATTAGCATTTAGCACCGGGAGCTCTGGATTAGCCAGCATTGAAGTTTTGAATAAAAAATGAACAGGAATCAGACAGCTTATTCATCATCCACGAGGAAGATGTCAAGTTTGGATATCCCAGCCATTATCATAATTGCCAGCGATATCCATCCATAAATGCACATCCAGCAGCATCAGTCTCCTTTTGCCGCTGCCCAAGCAGTTGGCTCTGCCCACCTGCCCCTTCCCCCTGTGAAGGTCCCAGATGTTTTGGGAAAGACCTGGTGCTGAGTCCCACCTTGATACACAGGTATTGCTGGCTATGGGGAGGACCCTGATGTCCCCTGCACCGTGTGGGTGCTCACAGCCAACACGTGCATGGACAGAAATGGATATAAAGGGGCTGTCTGCTCCGCAAGTGATGTTATCCAGCACGTCTGATGATCCCACTCAAAGTGGACGGAGGTCTTAGATTAAGTAATAGAGCACAGTCTGAGATCAAGTGATAAGCAGGGCACGCTATAAATTAAAGCTGCTCTGTATAGAGGACACGAGCAAGGTGCGATTGCTCCGGAGTGAAGCAGCCGTGATTGGAAAGGGACCATCCCCACAGCCTGGCAGCTCTGCCCTGTAGGCAGCTGCCCTCGCCCTGCCTCCAGCTTTCAGTGCTATTGCCACCCTAGAGTAAACGTTACATGGGCTCTAATGGCATCTCAAAGGCAGGATCAGGACACAAGCCTTTGGAGATTCACAGGCACCTTCTTTCCCCAGCAGCACTAAGAAGAAACGTGAGGTTTAAATAAAGCATGAAAAAAGGCTGGGAGCGAGCATGCTGGCTGACTTGCTTTGCAAGGTGCTAATACGGCACAGCCATTAATAATCCAGCCCTGGCTCACGAGTCGAGCAGGATCGCAGGCATCTCTTCCCTGGTGCCCTACCACCCTGGGTGCCTACACCCAGCTTGGCCACACTGACAGCATTTGGCTCAGCCCACAGCTGCTTTGAGCAGTGCCCAGGGCCAGACGCTGCTACGGGAGCACCGGTCCCTGCATGCTGACATCTCTGCAACCAGCCACACCGCTCCCCTTGTGTTCAGCTGGGACAGAGGGCAGGCGGGTGCCTACGCTGCTCCTTGCGTCATCCAGCCCCTTCTGCTCCCTCTCCTTGTCCCGGGGCTGTCTCCCCATCCATGATCCCTTCTAGCAGGTACCAGTTTGGCCACGCACCCTTTCCCGGTGGCTTGCAATCAGGATGAAGCAACATCAGTGTCCAAGTGGATGCAAGCTCGAGCAGCATCCTTCCCTGCCGGGAGCTCAGCAGCAGTGTGGAAGGGGCTGCTTTTACGGTGCCTCATAATTTTCGAGTGGCCCAGCGCTAACTCTTCCCCTTAGCTTTATAGCTGCAGGGTCATGTAAATCTCCAGTACGTTATTTATCACCCTGCCCACGTTTTGCTGCCTACCTGGAGCGCTTTGCAGGCAGACACCTGTGACAGCAACAGGCTGTGCTGAACGCTGAGTTACAGGCAGCGCAGGGCCAGACTCTGGCACCCCATCTGCATCCAGGGGAGAGGCTGGAAACCACCAGCATTGCAAACTCAGCTTGCCGGGTGTCCGGGGCAGGCACATAGACATCCCAGGCAATTCTTTCCCGTTTGCTTGCCCTTGCTGAGCAGAGCTGTGGGCAATGCCATTAAAACATCCCGGGCTCTCGGACCCTGGGTGAAATCCCAGGTCCTGGAGTCAGGTGATGGCCAAATCACACCTTGCATTGAAACAAAAAATGTTTCTCATGCATATACAGGTGTCTGCTGCTCGAGCCTCCTGCCCAGTTCACATCTCCCCTATGTCCAGATGAGCTGTAACGTGCTGAAGGCCAGCATCACCCTACCATGCAAACCAGAGCCAGCCGTCAGCATCGCCTCCTCCTGAGTGCCGAGAGGGGTCCCCAGATCTCCCTGGGTTTGGAGGGATGGATTAGGCTCCTATTTGGCAGCGTATATGAAATCATCGTTTCCCTTCTCCTCTGTTTTATTAAATTCAGTGTGTGGTTTTTCTCCAAGAGAGAATCTCCAAGAGAAAAGATAATTACAGAAGAAAAGGTCACTGTTATCTTTGCTCTGTTGTCAGGGGTCACCCAAGCTGTTTATTGCATCATGTCTCGGCTGATCAAAACTCAGGCAGCTCAGGGACCGGCTCAGGGATGCCACAAGTGCATGAAAAACATTTGGGCTCTCCTTGACCAAACACTGCCTGGGACTCCGCTTACATATTTCACAAGTATTTTATCCCTATGACTCCCAAAGACAACAAAGCAATGTCCTGCCAGCCTGGGCACAGGGGTGCATTTGCTAACCAGAGGGGTGAGACCCTCTCGGGAGCTGGTGCCTACCAGCAGGCTGGTATGGAGGGATGCTGCAAGAAGGCTTTTTGCTCATTTTGTTGTAATTTTAGCAGCTAAAGGAAAAAAAAAAAAAGCTGATTCCTCTGATTTATGACTCCCGGACTCCGCAGGGTCCCCAGCAAGGCTTGCTGGAGAGGAAGGTTAGCACAGGAGCATGGGGCCGGCCAAGGCCTTGGAAAGAGGCACTGGGCGCCTTGTTCTGCCATGGATTTTGCCAACGAGGGCACCTCAGCTCAGTGGGTTCGAGGCAGTGAAGAGACACTATGAACCCCCCACAGAGCAGCCATCTGGCTTATGTCAAGCTCTGGGTCTCCACTGAAGCCCATGCGGATGGCAGTGCTCCAGGGGAGGTCTGCCCCAGAGGTAGGGCAGGTTTATGGGTGCTGTCTCCCCATACGGCATTTGGATCTCCTGCCACCACTGCCCTGCAACATCTTCTGTCTGCCAGGAGCTGGCAAGTCCATCCCCACTGCCGTGACCCCATGTGCCAGCCCTGCATCCACCCCATGGTCACACCTTCCCATCTCCCAGGGCAGCATTAGAGAAAAAACATTCCTGGCACAACATGGGGGCACTTTTGGGAGACAAGTGCTGCTGCAACAAGGCAAACGAGGAATGCTGCAAGAGGTAAGGAGCCCACTGCATGGGCTCCTTAAGACAGCAGCCAGCATCCAGGGGCAAAGCGGGATACCACGCTCACGGGGTGAAGGCAGAGATGCCAAGGGCCTATCCTCATCCCAAGAGCATCGAATCCCAAAGCCGGGCTGAGAGCTCCCTCCTACCATGCCCTTCAAGGCTCCCCACAGAGCTCCTCATCTCCGCCTGGCCCTGCCCCAGGTGCCGTGCCATGCAGCAGCAACATTTGCTGATTCTCCAGAAAAGGGTTAGTTTCTGCACAGGAGCAAGGCTGAGGATTCAGGTACCATTGCAGGGGGAAGGGAGGGAAGGGCTGCAGGTCTCCCCCAGTCCTGGCAGCACCTCTCACCCCCTGCTTGCCCACATGTTCCCAGTGTCCCATAGATGTTGTCCCCAGCCCCATAGATGTCCATGCCACAGGGGTAAGAAAGTGCCCCAAGCATCATGGAGATGCTGCGCTGCAGGAGGGTGTCCTACAGCCACCTCTCTAGGGTGATACCCTCACTCATTGGCATTTTTGGGGTCAGTTGTGGGCTCCTGGGAGCACCAAGCAACCTCAGCTTCCACCCACCAGCAAAACAGAGGAGAGGGCACGTTTTGGGCACCTTTCCTGCCTCTCCTGCAGGATTTTGCCCTGATGTAAATGATGCAGCAAGAAGTGGCTTGTTCTTTTCTGCCCATGCTTTTCTCTTGCTGCTCGGTGGCTGGGGATTCATGCCAGGACCTATCTTTCCCCTCTCCCTCCCTGGCTCTGGCTGTTCCTCTCTTCTGCCGCTCGGGAGAGGGCTGCAGCCAAATCCTGATGGCTGGCTGGTGTAGGGGAGGGTCTTTCCTCAGTGCTCTCTCCCCCGCATGCTCCCTTTTCTCCTCTGAACTGGCAGCACAGGCTTCAGGCAGGTGAAAATTGATTTGCAATGAACTGGTGCCCTGCCAATGCCTGACTCATCCATTCACTCCGCATACATCCCCCCACTGCTCATAAACCATCGTGCCGTGGAGCGGAGAGGGAGTGCTGCAAGAGAGCACAGAGATTCAGGAGTTTTAAAAGGTTTGAGAAAACACTAACACAAACCCAAGCCGCACAGCAGGACTGATGAGGAGTCACAGTACACAGAGGCAATATCAAGGATTTACACAGCAGAAGGCAGGCAGCAAAAGGTGAAAACTGGGAACTAAAACCCACCGAACAAGGGAAGATGGTGAGAGCATGCTTGGGGAGGGCAAGGTGCTCAACTGATCCACACCGAGAAGTATGGTACGTGGAAAGACGGAAAGCTACAGCCATGGCGCTTGCGCACAGCTCACGCTCCAGCTGTGTCTCCTTGTTAACCCAGGATCGTGCCCTGCGTGCTGTGCATGGCCGACACGCTGGTGGGCTGGGAACAGCAGCTCTGGAGGAGTCTGTGTTGGAGTCTAACTCACACGAGCCAGCCCCTTGCTCATGGAGGGGCACTGATTTGCCTCCCAGGGCAAGAAAGTGTCTAGGGCTGGAGCTGCCATTAATCGGCACCAACCTTCAGGCCCTGCTCCTCCCACTGTTGGCTGCAAAGGCTTATCATCCCCCCACGCCAGCTGCCTTTCCCTGCTCTCGGCATGCAGGATTTGATAGCACCCTCTTATTGCCACTGATGGATGTGGGACTGCTGGAACCTGCCAAGCCACATCCCTGAGTTTATCCCACTGCTCCTGCCCAGCATGTGCCCACCCGCCAACTGGGACCTTTGTGGGGTGGTGGGGAGCAGTCGTCCTCCAGAGCCATGCTCACCCACCTGCCCTCAAGCTCAGCCAAGGACACCCCAAATCTAAGAAATTGGCATCAAAGCACCCTCAGAGCCAGCACAGGGGTGCAAGATCCACTGGGGATTTACACTAAGAGCGTGTCTTGGCTGCTGAGGGTGGGAGCTGGTGCAGCTGCAACCCAGAAGCCAGAGGGGCTGAGCCTTGGGGATGGGATGGAGAACGGTGCTCTGGAGGGAGGTGAGAGATGGAAACCAAATAACCCATCACGGCACAGCTCCTCCAGCCCACTCGGAGGACAGAACGGCCCCCATCCCCGCTCCCTGGCTTTCCATCAATGCAGAGCAGCTGAATTTCACATGAATCTTAGATAATTAAAGTCAAGCAAAAAAGTCTAACTCTGAATAGTTAATATACCCACACTGCTCTGCAAAAAAATACAGTCCCTCAACAGGCCTGTTCCAAATAATAATTCAAGTTCTTTAGAAAGCAGGTCAGCAGCACTGAGTAATAAGTTCATTATAATCTAATAAAGTTCATTAGTCCTTGAAAAGTCTAAAATGCAAAAGCAATATTACCGACAAAATCGCCCTCTGGTGGGATCATTTGTGGGTGGGAAAAAAGGGATTTGAGATAAAAGGAAATAAAAATAGGCAGCAAGAATTTGAAATAGGAGAAGACATTGCTGGGAGAATTGGAAACACCTAAAGTACATCCAAAGAGCTGCTTCTCGCCTGCAATAGAAGGGCTGGGCCTCACACATGAAAGAGAAAAGCAGCTATTAATAGTGGGGCAGTCGGGATGGCAGCTCACTTGTACGCGGCTGCACAGCCACCGCTCTGTGGAGAACAGTCGGAAAAAGAAAAATCCCTGCACAAGTGATAATAAAAGCCCTTAATTCAATGTCAGCGGGTGCCGGGTTTGAAGAAAAAAAAGGAGGCAACGTGTGATTCAGCTCCCAGCCGCTTGGGGATATCTGTATTCAGGTCCCCTGCGTGCACATATTGCTCCTGCAAAGTCAACAAGAGGAATGAAGGAAAGCAAACAAATACTGGGGAGCCTCCTGGCACTGCCGGCACGGCCAGCCCTGCCACCCAGCTCTGCACGTCGGAGCCAGCAATAACCTTCTGCACGTGTATCCACTGAAAAGTCATCATATGCATGCGCTTGCAGGATGGGACCTGCAGTTGTAAAAGCTTTGGGGCAGCATCTGTGCGGTGCAAAAATAAAACAGGAAAGCAGCAAATGCTGGTCCCAGCGGCAGGAGAGGTTGTGAGCATCATGGGTTTGCACCTGAATGCAGCTACTGAGTAAGTGTTGCTTGCTGTCCTGCTTTTCCTGTATCCAAATTAAGTAGGGAACAGGGAATCAGATGCAAATCTGATTTCTTACCCAGCCAGGAAGCTGCCCTGAGGCAGCTCCCTGGGATGGTAGGGGTCCTGGGGACGGAGCCGACATGCTGGCACCCACTGCTGCCCGCCCCACTGTAAAGGGCAGGGGCAGCACAGACTGCCCACAGCATGGGCAGGCAACCCACCGAGCCGGCTGCAGGAATAAATCCCCACTAATGAGAGCTGAGGACAGTGCAGATGAGGGCCAGCACACAAATAACAGATCCAGGAGGATGTGTCCTTCACTGCAGATTTTGTGGTTGATCCACTGGGATTTTGTACTCCGCAGAAAAATTACTAGTTTGTCCAAATTTTGACATTTCAGCAGAGGCACCGAATCAGAGGGGGCTTTGGGAGCCAAACTGCTGTTCCCCTAGGGTGGAGAGAGGGGACCAAGGGCAGAGACCTGTCCCAGGGTCAGCCACCCCCTGACCCCAGGGACCCCCAGGGCTTTCGGTGCCCTGGTTCCCAAATGCTCCTTGCACCTTCCTGGGTGGGTGGAGCCCCGTGGGGAGAGCCCAGTGCTGCTGTCGCCCCACGGGGAGTGGGAAGGGGATGTCTGCAGGCAGTGAGTATGGGTCAGGCCAGGCAGCCGCTGCCACTGCTTCCCCTGCTCTGCCTGTTCTGGTCTTTGTCCTTGGGGAAACAGGATCAGCCACCAAGAAGAAGAACAGCAGCAATTTCTCCAGCACATATTGACTAATTTTTTCTCTTTCCGCCCCCAAAAAGACAGTTATTGCCATCCTTAATGCCATCTAGACAGTGGCCAAACAAGGTTATAAAAGCTCACTTTGCTTAAAAGGAACAGGGATAAGGGGGTGGTGTTAAATACTTCACTTGAGACTACATGTTTCAAGCCTTTAAACTAATTTTCATTCTTTTTCTATATCTCCAGTGAAAGGCCAACACATTTTAAAAAAAATAATTTTGTGGTTATGGACAGTTTTTCACTGGATGCTTAACTTGACCCACAGACTTGTCCCTCACCTGCTGCCACAGCCGTGAGACACGAGATGCTCCCCAGCCCTGGGACAAACCAAAGGACTGTGATAAAAAGCCACAACTACAACAATGATCCGCAGACCCGCAGCCACCTCTGCAGCCCTGCCCTCAGGAAAATAAAAATAACACCCTTACGGCAGCAACATCACGACCCACAGCCGCCTCCCAGGCACGACGGCGTGCTGTGGGGTGAAGAGCAATGAGGTTCCCAGGAGTGGTAAAGGTGCAGTAAAACTTTGGGCCAAAATGGTTAGTCTGAGCCTTTAGAAATAAAAAAATATCAATACATTACATCTGGAATTATTGAAGGGCTTGCCTGAATACAGAGCCTCATACAGCGTTACTACCCATCAGGGATGCCAAGGCACGAAGAAAAGCTTCAGCTTTTACAGGTAGTGCTCAGCATCGAGAGGTGATTTATAGCCAGCACACAGGAGGGAAAACTCTTTCCATATACAGCCCTGTTTGCTGCGCAGCTATAATTATATATTACACTGAACTGCCCTTGCTACATACTGAAGGGCAGAGGAAATGAAAAGCCATATCACATTTTTCTGACATTGCCCATCTCTTATATTGCACTGATGCCACGTCAGACCCACGTGCTGCGGCGTCTGCACCGCGCTGGGAAGCCCAAGCACTCTTACAGATCAAATTGACCCATGACAGGTAATGTCTCCTGCTTTGCTTTGCTGACGGGATCACACCACGCTGATTAGATAAAGCACATCGCCGCGGGGGACGCAGATATGTCTGGCTTCTTGCTGGCGGAAGAAGATGGTGAAGCAGGAGACAGCCCCGGCTCAGATCCTTGCTGAAGCCCTGGGCACCAGAGGGTGGGCAGGGAGGGAGGTCCTCGGGCCAGCTCTGGAGCCTGGGGTTCCAGCACTTGCTTATGAACACACCATGGTGGTTTTTGCAAGAAAATCTGCAAATTCCTGTGCAAACCCAGCTGCAGAGGTGGGTTTACTGGTGGCCCCTCCAAGACTGGCTGGTGGCAGGACCCTGGTACATTGAGCACTCACGGAGGAATGCTCTGCATTACTTGTTTCCTGGGCCCACTTTAGGGTTTTGGCATCACAACTGCAGAAATACCAACTCCCTCATGGAGCTGCAATGATAAACTCCACAATATCATTACCAGACATCTTCAGCGAGGAACGCTTCAGGGGACACGTTTTTGTCGGGGCCGCTTTGTGCTCGCTGGAGCCAGTGCTGGTGATGTTCAGTGCTGAGGACGCAGCATCAGGCCTGTTCCTCACCCTGGTGTAATTTGTCTCAATCAGCCACAGAGGAGAAAAATAAAGATCTGAAGGAAGAACACCACAATCTATTCAAACTACAGGAGAACATATTGGGAAAGAGCTTGAGGTAATGACCTTAAAGATTGATTCTCTTAACCAACTTTGTGATGGGCTGCAAATTAAAGCTAGAGGGATGGGAAAAAGGCTGCAATTATCAGAATATTGTGAAGTTGAGATAAAATATGAAGTGGCAGAGAAAAACTTCATTATAATTAGAGACAGTGTTTCAGATTCTGATTTCAGTGACACTATGTAAATTCAAAATAATTCCAGAGGAACAAGCTGTATTTTCTCAGAGACACCCCAGCATCCCTGGCTGGCTCACAGGTGTCTTTGGGACACAAGGGGAAAAAGGAGAATGCATTTCTTGGTTGTTTCCTAGAGTCTAGATACATCACTGGTAGCCGGAAAAAATCAGAGCTAAACAGTTTTCTGGTAGAAATTAGTGATTTGTCAAAACTCGGAAGTTCCCTGGAGATTTTGGTCAAGTTCAGCTGGAAACAGGCAGGGTTAGGACTGCCCTTGAAACGGATTCCCCAGGCTCCAATGGTCCACAGGGCCAGGCAGAACTTCATGCCTCTCCAGGGAGAGAAATATGATGTTTTGCCACATCAGAACAAATCTAAAATCCAGAAAAAAAACCAACCCTGAGGGCACAGATGCCTTCAGACACATCTGCTCACAGAGCAGATCCCTATAGGAAGCACATCAGACAGTGCCTACGCATGACACAGCCCTTTGACAAGTGATGCAAAACCCAGCTTAAAATTGCTCGTCAAATGATGTTAGGGGGCAAACACAGCATATTCCACCCTAAATATAGCTCCAGACTGCACAAATCATCTAGAGTTAAAAGAGAAGGATATCTAAAGGTCCAGGAGCAGAATCTGAGGAGGAGGGGATGGGAGATGGCAGGCTCAGTGTGAAATCCTCCTGCCTTTGAAGTCAACAGGAGTTTAGTCTTTTACTTCAGCAGAGTGAGGATTTCACAGGTGTCTATAAACAGATCTGAGGCAGCTCTTCAGGGGAGTGTGGACAACACGGGCTGTATCCTGGTTTCACCCCAGGGAGCTGGGTGGTGGCGTTCGAGACCAGCAGGCAGGAGCTGGATCTGTGTCTGAGCTAGCCAAAGCAGCTCATAATGTACGTACACCCAGCGCAGTGCAAGGCACGGTCACTGCCCACAACCGATTTGGGCTGCTTCCGGTGTTTTGCCATGACCAAGAATCCTGTTTAAGGTGCAGGTTTTCCATCTCCATTTAACAGCAAGGGTCCCCCAGCCATGTTATACCTCTCAGCCCAGGGATGCCACACCAGCAGCAAAGCTGCATGGAGGCCAGCACCCTGCCTCAGGAGGGGGAACTGTCCCCCAGAGATGCCCTAAGTTTGCAGCACTGAAATTGCTCAGCTATGGGATAAAGATGGACTAAGGCCAGAGCAGGGCTGGGGGACTGAACGCTTTCAGATTTGACTGCAGATGGACAGCACGACATCCCTAGGTCCATGAGTAGGTGCACGTATTGCTGCGGGGAGGCAGTGCCTCATATGGGCTGCCTGACCACTCTTGGAGATGGTATTTCCAAGCCCAGGATGAGGTGCTTTCCTACCACAGCCAATCTGCAAGTGAAAGAGGTTTCTTTAAACGGGGTTTTTTGAGGAAGTATGCACTCCAATTTTGCATTGATACTTCAAACTGGAGAGATTTAGCCAAGTTCACATTAGGATCATTTGCTTGTCCAGTAATAACAGGTATGTGTGCAGAAGCAGATTTCCATGTGACTTTATGATACTGGCAGAAATCCTTATGCATTTAGAGCAGCAAAAAGTGCTTCCAGCTTATGTCTCAGAGAGAACTGGCATAAGCCCTGCAACAAAAGTACCTCCAGCTGGCGTGAGGTGTGTCTATGCCAGGAGGGCTTGCAGGTCTAGCACTACCTTGTCTAGCATGGGCCACGCTTATACTGTGAGCGGGACAGATGTGGCACATCACATCAGATTAGTGTGAAGCTAAAACACTTGTAACATGCCTGCACAAGCAGTGACTTGCAACAAGACTGTGTGGAAGGCTCCCAGCAATGGGAACTACCCTAGAAATGGTTCCACTGCTGCCTGCTTGAAGGTTAGCACAGTGACAGGATGCAACAGTATTTAAATTGTGCATCTCCAGGCAATGTTGCTTTCCTGGAGCTGTTTTGTTTCCCAGAGCTGCGGATGCATCTCCCAGCACCTTGGCTGGTACAGTCTTTTCCCCAACACAGTTCCCAGGCACCCTGCAAACTTGCGCTGGTATTTCTTCCCCCAAAACCTTGCCAATACCAAGGGAATTAAAATAATGATATAATCTTTCCCCAGCTCCACAATTCTGGATGATGGAGGAACAGACATTTACTACTTGGACTGATAATTCAAGATGAAGGGAAAAAATATCACAACACCAAAATAGGGGACCATGTTCCAGTTTCTGTAGAGATCCCGTGCAGACAGTAAGAAGTATGATCCAGCAGCAATGATCTTGGGCTCCTGGGACCTTGGGCTCCAGCAAGTATGATCTTGGGCTCCTGAGACCTGGCTCTGCTGATGACCAATTTGAAGGTTGAAAGCATCAGCTTTTCCAGCACATCTGTTGCTGGGATTAACCTTGCCTGTTGGTGGGCAGGAGTGACTCTGCTTGGAGGTAGTGGCCATGGACCAGGCAGGTAGTGCAGGACTGTCCTGGGCTATAATCAGAGCTCTGCTGAGGAATTTCAAGCAGATGCCACTTGCCAAGTCCGAACACAAAGGACAGAAACAGGAGGGAGAGAAGAGCTGGTCCCAGCACAGGGTAGTTTGGATGGGGACCCTGCCCCAGCCTTGCTCCCAGGACAAGGGGCAAATCAAGGTCCTGGCTTGCAGCAAGGTCAGGAGCATTTTGTTTGGGCAGCAAGTCTCTCCTCACACAGCACTGTACAAAATAGTCCCTTGCTTTATAACTCCTGGCACGCAGGCAACACTTGGCCTCAGATCCCCTTTTAAATTCCTCACACTCTTCGATTTTCTGCTCTCCACGTTCAGGGCCAAAATTGACTTCATGCATTATAGCCCTCTGGCTTATGCTACTGAGGAGCACCTTCCCCAACGCACTGCTCTACCTGCCTGGATTTATTTAAAATATTTCTTTTGGTCTGGGTTTCTCAAAGAGTAATGCGAGTTTTTCAAACAGTAACACTGATTCAAGACCAATGGAACAGTATTTGTAGTAGACGGATACATGCCTGCAATGAAAAGCAGGGCTTTGCTGGCACTGGGTAACTGAGCACCGAGTTGTCGGCACTCCAGTTGTCCAGCCTCAGTGCGGGATCTCAATGCTTCCCACTCATTGCACATCACAATACCCTCCGTGCTGCTTTCATGGATGGTTTCACAGGGGTGCAGGGAGATCAACCAGCTGGTCAGAGGCTGCTGACGAGGTGGGACTGAGGGTAGGTGCCCCATCTTGCCGTATGTTGTGCTGACCACTAGATCCCACGGTTTGTATCACACCTCCATCCCCAACCTCGGTTTATCACCCCGTGCATCCCAGTTTGCACTCAGCGTTTTACAGGGTTGAAAACAGTGAAGAAAAACAGCAAGCACTGAAAGTAGGAGAGAGTGTGGGAGTTTGATTTGAAGTCAGGAACAGTGTCAGCATTCGTGACTGCTGTAATTGCAGAACAACATTGCCTCTCTGAAGAGCAAATGCCAGCAGTGCTCCGGCCCCGATCCAGCCATGTGCTGCGCAAAGGGCTTCTGTGCTTTGAGCTGGACCACAGAGCCCGCTGGGCTTTGCTGTGCTTCCCACAGCACACGCACGGGGTGCAGATTTTCCCGGGGTGTGGAGCATCCCAGGGGCACAAGTGCTGGCAGCTCTCTCACCTACTGCAAGCTTTGCATGCCGGGCAAGCATCACATCAGTGGCTGACACCACCTCAGCAAACCAAGGAACAAAAATCAGTCTGCTGGGCTGAGCGTCATCCTACAAATAAATCACTTGTCTTTGCAAAAATCACTGGAACATGAGGCTGAGCCAGACCATCGGCAACCACCCCCATGGGCTTTGCCGCAGTGGGCTCCAGCTGTTTCTCAGGAGCTTCCCACACAGCCCAGGAGACATTCACATATACATTGACCAGCAATATACCATTGACATATTGCAATATACCATTGACATATAATTGACCAGCAATATACCATTCACATATACATTGAGTCAGCAGCGCTCCTGCATGGGACAAGTGCTGGCTGCAAGGCTGCCTTGGAGCAGCTGTGGGCAGTGGTGGAGGAACCATGCTGCTGGTCCAACAGCCCCTGTGCTGTGTGGGATGGAACAAAGAGCATCTGTTTCTCAGCCAGGGTCCCCACTCCAAATCAATTCATGAACAAGCCAAACTCCAGGCTCCAGCCTGATATTTTGGAAGGTGCTTATAGCTTCTGCAGAGTCAGTGGTTCCCTCTTCTTCCCACCTCTCTGCAGAGCAGCCTGGAGAGCCCCTCTTGCTTGCTGTGAAGGTTCACCCCAGATCTGACCTGCTCAGAGCCAGCCAGGGCAATACCAAGGTGATTGGCACAGCTCAGGTCCCCAGGAGCCCTTGGGATCTTTGACACCACCCATGACACTTAGATCCAACACATGGGGTCAGCAGCACACCACTCAGATCTGCATCTGAGGGGCTAAAGCCCCAGCAGGCTGGAAGCACCAAAGGAGCACACTACGTCAGCTGTGACAACAAAATACTCTGGCCACCATATCCATGTGCCCTTCTAGAAGGATGGTGTTGGATTAGCCATGGCTTTGGAGGCATGGATGGCTTCAGCAGGACTTCCCCCTGCATGAGTGGGCATGCTGCAAGTGTCCACACCACGGACGGGTGCAGGCTCTGGCAGCAAGGTTTATTAACCACTCGGCTCTGGAGTTTGTTTCCCCAATAGAAAATGCTACATACAAATATATTGGCTTTCTTTAATCCCTACTAAACACAACAAAAGCAGACACTGAGATTCCACTGTGCCGTACTAACACAGTGCATACCAGAGGCAAACTCTGCAGCTCCTCCTGGGGAGGCTGGATGCATGCAGGAAGGATGCAGAGACCTGGCCTCTGCTCGCAGGGAGGGAAAGGGCACTCGAGCCTGCAGGCTCCTGCCCCTCCTGCCTGCTGCACCAGTCCTGACAGAGCTCATCCATAGTCTCCTTCTCCAGGTAAACTGATTGCCCTTGACTGATGTAGAGCATTGGAGAATCATAGTGTTGCTATGAGAAAGGTGTTAAAGATAACTTGGCTACTAGAAAGGGCAGCATGGAGTATTTGGATGGATACAGAACAATCTGATTTACTTTATGCTCACCCCAGCACCGTCCTCTCTGCAGGACACTGACCCCACCACCTCATGGATGAGCTTCCTATGCCATGTCCAGCCCTTCACCCCAAGTTCATCTCCTTGCAGAGTCCAGCCAAGCGGTCTTGTAATCTCCTAATGGATGGCTCAGCATAAGTGCTTTTGAAAACAAAATACAAAGTGGAAATAGGAGGCAGATTCGTATTCCAGGCCTGTGCCAACGTGATAATAAGCACCCCGCAGCATGGTGACAGGGCTGCAAATCCCACCCTGCCTCAGCCTGGCAGCCGCTGCCTCGGCAAGCTCCAGGCTTGGGCTACACTCGCTGGCGCATGAAGACAGATTTCATCAGCAACCGGGAGCTCAATTACCCCACTCCAGTTAACATAAGATTTTGCACAGATACCTTTTGCAGCGCTGACAAATGGAGCTAAGGTTAAGGGGATACAGGGCACCAGTGCTGGCCCTGGTTATACCCACACCACCTTATCCAGCTCTTTTGAACGCAAAGGGAGAAAGGAAGGACCAGATTAGCAGCTTTGAATATGTAGCGTAAATGCAATGAACCTGCTCCTGTCAAGCTGGCAGTTTGAGATTATATTAGAAGATAATCATTTCACTTGGCATTGTCCGGAGGCGAACAGAGCCAGGCTTCTGCAAAGTCTGTGAAAATATGAGCACTAGAGGCAGGACTTTCCAAAGCACCCATGTGATGTAGGGGCAAGCCCCCCACAATTTTTCAAGATACCGCTAAACGCTTTCCAGATCCCCAGCCCATGACCTGCAGATGCATGAGCAATCACCTGGCATGCAAAGCAATGGAAATCCAGCCTCCTGCTGCTTACTGCATCAGAACCCTGCTTGAGCAAGGACTGCCCTTTCCCCTGACCAGAGCCCTACTCCATCCCCAGCCTCACCCTTCTTCACCACCACCTGGGCTTCAGGGCTGCCCCCAACCTTATAATTTTCTCTATAATATGCACTCTGCCCCACATTATTGAAATATATGCCCGTGAACCTCAGGATGTGGCAGAGGACGCCGAGGCGCTGACATGCAGTGGGGACACTGCCAGCCCGTCAATACAGAGCCCAGCTCGTTATTTATGTGCACTCACTCCGGGGCCTCCTCAGACACCGCCTGAGTCCTAATGCCTCAGCCAGGGACACAGCCCTCCTTAGAGCGGCTTCGCTATGTTGCAAAGACAAACTTCCTCAGATGACAGGGGAGCGTGTTTGTTGCTAAATATGGCTTTTTATGAGTGCAACATGCCAAGATAAGGAGCCAGGAACAGCCACACATGTAGTGGGAGTGGACCCAGCGAGCAAAAATCAGTGCCTGGTCTAGGGCGCCCGTACCAGCACGTAGCTCAGGTCTCCAGCGCTTCGCCTGCAAGACGTGCTGCCGTGGCAAGGACAGAGAAATAGCTGCTGGGCTGACTTGGGCAGAAGCACCCAACAGCATGCTTATATTTTCCTGACCACCTTTCAGTCTCACTTTGGTTTACTCTTTCTGATTTAAAAAGTGATTTGCAGTTTCAAACAGATTATTTGAAGCAAGCTAAGTGCTGTTCTCAATGAAAAAAGAAATCCCAAAGCTTTATTCTCTGGAAAAAGGACAGGTTTGCTTTTAGTAGGTTGGAATCGCACTTTGGACTTGCTTCTATGTCATGTTTTATGTTTTGCAAGCACTGCATAGGATTAGCTAGTTAATTAATACTTGATATTATCCTCACAGATGGAGAGAGCTTCTAAGAACTTAAGGTAAAATATTTTAGCAATACAGATTTGTGCCAACCTAAATTTATACTCCTAAGCATAATGAGATTAGTAACAGAAAAAAACAAAATGAAAGTAATAAAATACAGATCCTTTTTATGCACATACTGGTTTTTTTACCTTTAGAAGTCCCATTCTCACCCTACACAGCGAGAAGAGGTTTAAACTCCTTCTTTCATTTTTAATCAAAGTAGAGATTACCAGCCAGGGTGCAAGGACCTTGCAGGAGCTGCAGAACGGCAAGTGGCATTGCAAGGGACCAGTGACCCGCTGTGATGCTCTGCAGGGGGGACTGGGGCAAGGCACAGCCAGCCCAAATCACAGCAGCAGGGTCTGACTGTGCATACCTCCCACTCCCCAGGTCCACGTCTGCTGTAGCCCATCCCCATCGCTGTGCGGGTCCGGACAGGGCTGAGCCCGTGACGATGCTCAATACTGTCATCCAGCTACTGTGTCTGCAGCGGATCTGCAAGATTTGTAGCCATTTGTGCCACTGTCCCCAGACCAGTCACTGCCCCATGGCTACCAAAAGGGCTCAGCACAGCAAAAGCATCCCCTGTGGGAGTACAAGATAAAGCTGGCTCAGCCACAGCTCATTCCCACCTCCAGACCTGAAGATTTTAGAATATTTTCCTGCTCTAAGTCAGATAGAAAAAAAACCAAAATAAAAATCACTAAAAGGAATCCAAATGAGGTCACTAAACATTTTATTTTGAAATACTTCTTTCATGCCAACCTTTTCAGCTATTTTCAATAGGAGTTTCAGTTAAGCTGTTTTGACAGAGATTTTGAAGGTTGCTTCAAGATGAAAAATTCAGATTTGCACTGAAAAAGGTAAAAATAAGGTATAAATTCAAAGCTGGATCTAGCTCAGGTTGGGTTTGCTTTTGGCGGGGGGGGGGGGGGGGGGGGGCCAGAACAGATGATCTCCACAGCTCCTTCCAGCTTAAGCTTTTCCATGTTTCCACGCAAACTATTTTAAAACGCTTTCAAATATTTTGTCAGGAAGAGCCTTCTCAAAAAATAGCCTTTTTGTCAACAGTTGAATCTTAGCAGTAAAAGAGCATTTCACTCGAAAAATGCCATTGGACTCAGTGGGCTCTGTAACTTCATATGTTCCCAGCTCAAATCAAACTCAGCTGTGACTTGCTCCCAGTTTGGCTGCTCTTCCCCCCAGATTACACAGCCCTCTGCTTAGGTCATTTAGGAAGAGAAAATCCTGAGCAATTAGACAGGGCTGAATTTTATCTTCTGTTTCATGTGAAGCTTGCCTAGCACAGGCTAGAACAGCAAATACAATGGGGATGGCATCACACTGAGCAGGCTTAGGGTCTGGCTGAGACCCTGGAGATGCTTTTCAGGTGTACACAGGCTGCCCACAGGCTGCTCTGCTATTTGGGGTATTTGCAGCATCTGGCACTCCTTTTTCCCAGCCTCCATCCCCAAGCACCCCACATTGAGACAGCTTCTGAATCACAAGTCTCCCAGCCCCAAATCTCCTACACCTGGCAGAGCAGCTTGGAGCTCCTGACACCAAACCCATCCCACTCAGCACACACAGTCTCACCATTTCCCAGCCACACAGGTACATGAGTCACCCTATCCTTTCAGGCTCTATTTCTGGCTCCCAACACACACAACAGGATCAATAGCTGATGTGTCAACATCCCCATTTATTTTATCTTCCCCTGAGGAGCATCCCATCCATCTGGGGGTGAGGACATGCCCATGGTGTCAGCGCCACAGCTCACCACTCGCAGGCTGCTAGGTCTGTTTGGTCCCCAAGCATTTCACTTATGGGGAGATGGGTCTGGTATGATTTAGGGGGTCAGAGCTAAAAGTTGGTGGGGGTGGAGGGAGAGTTGCACATCTCCCATTGCTTGGGCACGGCCAGCTCCAAGGACAACATGCCAGTGTCTCACCTGGAGTTAGGGCAGCTGAGTTTGCATTGCTCCTGCTCCCTGATGTTATTATGGGAAGCAGCAATTGCTGGGAATGTGATAAAAGCAAAAAACCCAAAATCTCTGGGGACTTGACTGGAGAATTAAGAATAACTAAGCAAGGGCAACAAAAGGCTTCCTTGCTGGAGCACTGCTCTCCAGCCTGGGATGAGAGCAACCCTGGAGCAGCCCATGCAAGGGCTCCTCTCCCTAATCTTCTGTTCCTGTTACATGGGAGGACGAAGAGCATCCCTAGAGCAGCCTGCAAGTCTCAGTTTTTCCACAGGGGACAGAAAGCAGCTCCTGCCTCAGCCAAGGCGACAACAATGCTGCTCACTGCTGAGGATAACCTGGCCAGGTAGACGTGGCCTTCCCCCGGGTGTTCCCAGCAAAGACTAGCTGCTCCTTTGATTCTGGGCAAGGAAAGATGATCCTTTGAGCAGAAGCTTCCTGCAGCCTTCCCAGCTGTGCAGGATTATCATCTCAGTTACACCTTAAAATAGACCAGAGCATTTGCCTCATTCGCTTTGTGTGGAGACAGCGATAATTAGAACAAAGAGGAGCCTGAACTTTGCAGTGATGGGAACTTCAGTGGGGAGAGATCACATTGGCAGGAAAATCAATCCACTGCAAAAAGGGAAAAGAAAACTCAAGCCACAAGGACAGAGCTGCTTCAATAAGGCATGTTCAGCCAAATTAGGGGCCCCCAGTTAGATAGCTCACATTAGGCGAAGACTGGCAGAAGATCTGCCTGGAAAAAAAATCTGACCTAAATAAGACATTTTCAAAGATGAGATCAGTGTGGAGAGCAGCCGTGGTCCAGAGCAACATGTCCATCCTCAGCTGGGTCTAGGTCCAAACCAAGAGGGTCCCATCCTGCTCTCACTGGCCACAGCAGCACTGGTCCCAGTGGAAGAAGGGCCAGGCTTGCAGGGGAGGCACGGCCACCATGGGCGATATCCCAGAAGGAGTTAATGCACCACACACTGCAGGAATATTAATTCAGGCCTCTTGTTTGTAATCTTAAGGATTTAATTTTAGAAGTTACAGCTCATCAGGAATTACTCACTGAACCTGGAAACAACAGACTGAAAGGAAGAAGTACAAGCGCTCCTGCCAGCCACTTCGCAAAAACAGCAGGACACAGGAGCCAGCCTGGAGAGGGCAGAGCCACTGCCTCCAGGGCCATCCAACACCCGGACCAGGAGCAGTACTGCGGGACAGTCTGGGAAACTCTAGGAACACGAAGAGCACTGATGCAAATTGCTGAAGAGGTGACAGAGAAGGTCCCGCTGGTGTGGGGTCACAGCTGTCAGCCCTGCTCACCCCATAGCTGGGGGTCTCCGCTGCAGGGTGCAGCATCCCACACCAGCAACCAAGGGTCTGGCGCGCTCTCCCTCACCTTCTCCAGCAGAGCAAAGGTTACGCCTGCCCAAACCGCACAAGAGCCTAAAGCTGGGCTGAGACAGGCACAGCATCCCCAAAACCTGTGCCATACGCTGAGGCCCTGCTATGGACACAGTTGAGAATCACTATGGGATACTTTGTGGTTGGGGTCTGTGATGGGTCTTTTTCTGCTTCCAAGCACACTCGTCCCTGCTGCACACACAGGGCTTGGGCAGCATGGTCTGATCTCCCTCTGAGCCTCAAATCCTTCTGCCAGTGTGTGGGAGTCAGGAGCTTTGAGAAATCATCAGTGGCAAGCAGCTAGCTGGGAAACGAGAATGCAAGGGCACTGTGATTTAGGAGAAAGCCATGTAAGCACCTCTCAGCCTCCTGTCATACTGCAGTGCTCCAGCAGCTGCGGCACAAACCTCTTTGGGACCCAGACAGGTCAGCAGTGCAAACAGGGCCGGATCCAGGGCTGGTGTAAGCCAGCATCATCCTTGCTGTTTGCAGCAGTCCTCTGCCAGGGCAGGGGTCAGGGAGCCCACCAAAGCCCCTGCGTGGGGCAATGCAGCTTGCCCAGCACTTGCAAGCTGGGAGAGAGCTTCCGCAAGAGAGCAATTGCTGCATGTTGAGCCGGGGGGCAGGGATGTATTTAAGGTCCCCCTACATCCTGCCCCAGGCTCCTGCTGGTCTCTGCCAGGGCTGGAGACTGACCCAGTGCTGTCACCTCTGTATCCTGATGGTGAACTTTGGGAAGAAAGGCTGGATGGACTCTTGGATCAGCAGCCGAGGTGGGGACCACAGCTAGGACAGGCAGCAGAGTCGCCAGGGACCCTGCTGTCGCTCCCAGCCCCGCTCCTGCAGCTGTAGCACACACAGATTTGTAACATGCCTGCAGGGCCCAGAAATGGAAAGCTCCAAGTGCTATATTTAGCCTCTTGTTTATGGAAATACATCATTTGGTTTCATAATGGATTTTGTAGACTATTAAATTCATTTGTGGTGTTTGGAGAGGACAGAAGTTATCCCAGAGTCAGCAGCCCACCTCACCCCATGCAGGCACACTGCTGCAGGGCCACACGGCATTGCACTCCTGGGCCATGCTCCACCTTTCTTCATGCCTTTGGCATCCTCAGGAAATTATACAGCATTATTAAACAACCTTGCTCTGACCCAGCCGTCCAATTCTGAGGCAACAGTGGCCACACGCAACACTCAAATAATTATGCTTTCCCTCAATATTACCTCCACCCTTACTGGGAGCCTGGACCCCCCCCCAGCTCAGCCGCCCCCCACCTCCGAACGAGAACCATGACCCCTCCAGCAATGCAGGCTGCAGCCCACGCTCCCAATCTGAAATTCAATTAAAGCAAACATTATTTTGCTGTCACCCAGTCAGAAAGCATTACAACACATTTCACATTGGATGCAGTTGGAGGCAAAACAATTCCCATCGAGAGGGATGGTCTCCCTGGGCGCTTGCTCTAAACGACACCCATTTATGGTAGCTTTCGAGTTAGCATTTAGGTTAAACTCAGAGTGTTATTTAAATAATCAGCTAAATGGCACTGCTTAGCCTCTGAGGCCTCCAGAAGTTCACCAGAAGGTAAAGCCTCATGAGTCAGATAAGCTGATAGGAAGAGGAGACCCAGCTGGTGACTGGTACCAGCCCAGGACCACCCCGATGCTCAGCCCCCCGCTGCTGGGAGTGGGGCACAGCACAGGGGGACCCCCACAGAAGCTGGACCAGCACCTGCCTCCCCCTCTCTTGCCTCCAACCCACAGCCCCACTTTACACTCTAATTTCTGCAAAAACAGAAAGTTTAATTTGAAAAGGCATAATTCTTAATTTATGTGTTGTCATGAACAAAGACAGCAAAAGTAGGTCATTTCATTATCTGCTGCCTGAGTATTTTGCCAAGGAGCCAAGACATAAAGCTAAACAAAATCATCACCCAAGGTTCAGGATTCATTTGTGAAAAAAAATATTATGGTTATTTTTCTACTTGCTTGATTTGCACATCTTGGATTGCAGAGCATATTTAGTTTGGCTTTATAGCATGCATTTATTGTGACTGTCATATTCAATAATGCTGCCTATAGTCAAAGAGCAATCTTTCATGAATACAGTGTCTCAATTTATAATTCAATATCACAGCTTTGAAAACTTGTACAGCCAACAACAAAAAAGCCTAAAATGTCTCTATGCAAATAAACACATCAGTGCATGAATGAACACCTTCCAAGAGAGGGACTGCCAACTTCCCTCCTTGCTTCACACCTCTGCAGCCAGCTGAAGGACATGAGGGATGGAGAAGCCCAACCTGTGGGAGCTGTGCCCAGGTCCTGCCAGCATCCCTTGTGATTTTGGGAGATGCTGCCAGGGAACAGCTCAAGCAGGACAGGGACTGCACCATCTGCTTTGTGACTCCATAGAGGAGCTCTCACTTGCAGGCTCACAGCCAAGAGCAGCCCCTACTACTCCCTAGGAACTGGCTCAAGCTGAGAGCAAAGAGCTGGAGCTTATATAGAGCTGGGGTCCCAGGTGGGGCTGGTCAGGGCAATTAAGACCAGTAACAAAAACAGGGCCTGGTACATCTTCCTTAGTTAGAGTGGATCCCTTGCTGTAAGGGGAGGTCATGCACCTCTGTGTGCACTGCTTGGGGATTGTTGTTGTCTCTGGTTCTTAGGAGCTGAAGGGTCTTTGGCTGGAGCTACTACTGTCACAGCTCCTGGTGCCAGCACCTCTTGGTGTGCCTGAGGTAGGTGCAGCAGCCTGGTCCCAACTGGTAGGCCTGCGCCCTCACCAGAGCAGCCTTTCTCTGAGCCTTATGGAGCATGGTGCTAAGGGGCAGAAGGGGGAGCAGGTCTAAGTGCAGCCTAGGCTGGGGTCAGGATGTGCTGGGTGCTAGAGTTGGAGTCTGTGAAGCATGCCTAGCTCTGCCTGCTGAGATATAGCTTTGGATATGTTCTCTGAGCCTTTGCTTGCTGGTAGCATCTCACCTGCAAGGGACACACTCCTGTTTCCCACCAGGCACAAAACTGTCCCCACCCTGAGCAGAGCTGCCAGTGGGCTCTGGAGCTGGGTGATATGGGGAGCATAGCTGTGGCTGACCACAAAACTTGACAATATAGAACCTTTAAAAGCCTCAGATGAGCAGGAAAGGCAAATAGCAGCTTCTGTATCCATCTTTAAGCCAGCTTTGTGATTATTTGGGGCTGCATTCATGTATGTTGAGTTCACAGCCTTTGTGTGCTTTCCCAGGGCAGTGTGCTTTGGGGGTGAGCATCCAGTGGAGATGGAGGAGTGGACCCCAGAGACCCCAAAACTGTGGGGGCTGAGTTGCAGGTGGTACTGCTGCCCTGAGAGCACAGACCTGGTTCAGCTGCTTGGGAGGGAGACCCTCCTCATCCCTGTGCCAGCATTCGAGCTCTGTTTTAAAGTAGCCCTGTGTATGGGGGGGGAGCTAGGCTACACCTTTGATTAATTTTAGGAGGGAGGAAACACATCCAGTCCCTGTGTGTGGTGCTGGAGGAGTGACAGAGCCCTGGGCTAAACAGGGTTTCGTGAGATGCTTAGCATCTACAGGTGGTGCTAAGGATGGGAAGCTCCTCTGCCTGGTTCTGTGCCCACTGTTGTGGCAGAGGAGAGCTCTTCCCCTCCTCCACCTGCACAAGTTTCTGTGGCCAACAGCAGATGCACACATGGCTAACAGGGTTGTTGCATGGTGATGGCTCCCCAAGCTGCTAACAGGATCCCTGGTGCTGCAGAGGTTAAGGGATCAGCCGACCCCACTGGACCCTCTACATATGCAATTAATTTGCACCAGTGAGACAACTGAAAATTAAACTCTGCACCCAGGAAACTGATTGGGCAGCTGCTCAGCCTCCAGCAAAGGGCTGCCCTGGGGAAATGCCTTGCAGATGGTGAGAGAGGGGGCTTTGCTGCGAGACCCCCACCTGGCCCAGAAACTCTCAGCTGGTCCTTGAGACTAAAGCTGCACTATTAGCATGAGCATCCACCGCTAATTCTGCCTCTGGAGCGTGGCACACTCCAGCAGACTGTGGCAGATTGTTTGCAATCAGTCAGGAAAGGGGGGGGGGGAACTTAACGTATTGAGTAATTTCAGCTCCCAAGCAGAATTGAGGAAATTATGACATTCTCAGACAACAAGAGGCTCAATTCTTTGAGGATGCTGTGAATTACTGCCGTAGCCTGACATGAGACAACCGCCTGGCCACCTCCTCCCATCATTAAGGGCCAATTTTTGCTATATGTTGCAGTTTTTCCTTCTCTAGCACTTGTTGCTGCATCTGTTATCATTGGTGGAAAGGTCCCCATTGACTTTGAAGCCCCGAGCCGCTAGCACCTCGTTGTTAATCCCCAGTTTTAGGAGCTCTCTGAGTAGGCATGGCATGACCCAGCTCACCCCAAGGAGCCTCAGAGATAACCTGTGCCTTCTACTCGGTCCTTGTTAGACCTGCATTCCCCAGTTCCCCTGAGAGAGGGTTTGGAGGAGGTTTCGTAGACCTTCACTCAAGTCCAATGGTTAGCAGGGGACAGCCAGCTATCAGTGATGATCTGGTGGAGCAGAAGACCCAATTGCACAGAGCCCTAAAGGATAACCTGCGATCATTCTGTCTCCTGTAAGACATTAATTTATTTTCCAGAGGGCTGGATCCTGCCCTTTTTTTTTATAGCAGATGGACCGATCTATAGACATTAAATAAGACTGAACACTTTTCCTTTTGCCTGCTGACATATAAAATGGGTTTGTGTGAGGATTAGGGAGCAGAGGTGGGAAACATCTTTATCTGCTAATGATCCTGTGAATTATACATGTTTAGTATTCATGCATCTGAAGAAGAGGCAAACATAGCCATTTTCTGTGGAATGACCTTTACCAGAAGCCAATACATTTACATTTAATTTAGAATTACAATTATTAGGTCAACTTGGGAGCAAGTGGAGCTTACATTTATTGAGAAGAGAGAAAAATTGGTGTTCCTGCCTTCATCCAGCAAAACGCTGGTTTTCTCTTAAATAAACCACTCAAACATGATTTTTAGCAGGGAGCCAAGCAGCATCCCAGATGCATTTGAGCAGTGTTGCTTGTGTGTTTTGGCTGAAGTCTGGGGACTGTGAGTTTGATCCAGCGCCCATTGAAGCGTGGCACGGGCTTTGGTGAGTATCGATCAGGGGGCTTCCATCACCCACTGCTGCACATCGGATGAAGCCAGAAGCGGGACCATATGGCCAAGGGGCAGCATCTCCATTTGGGCACTGAGGTTATAGCCTTGGCTCTGGACTGTCCTTCTGGAGCAAAGCATCTGCATCTCTGCCTGTTTAGGCAGCAATTTTGCTGGTGCCAGCATGGCTCCCATGTGTGGCAGTAGCATTACGTGCACTGAGGGGCTGGGTTTGGGGTTGTCGCCTTTTGGAGGAGGTGGCCCCAGCTGGAAGGGGACCCAGCAGGACCAAGGGCATCACGCTGTCCCTGTTCCAGCTTTTGCCGTGCCCTTGGCAAACCTCTTCACTTGACACCGATCTGGGTGCTTTCCAAGGTCAATTCCCTTGGGGATGGGACCCTCCTCCATTGGAAATGCTGGCTTGCTTGGCTTCTTGGCTCTCCTACCAAAATGCAGGTGGCAAATCACCAATGCATCACCCAGGGATGAGTGAGTGGGAGTGAATGGGGCTGAAGGGGAAGGAGTTGGGTGCATAAGCTGCAGGTGGGTGGGTGTGCGTATTCTCTTCTGTCTCATATGCAGCCTTGTTCACCCATGTGTCTCAAACCCATGCTCTCTTCCAGCAGCCTCAGGGCTCAGACCCTTCGGTTGAGGTTGCACAGGGTCAGGCAGGGCACCCTGCTCCTCCTTGCCTGCATCCCTGCTGCCAGCCCAGATGGGGTCCCTGGCATGACCCGCTGTGGGCCGCGCAAGCCCTGTTGGTTGGCTGAGAAAGTAGCTCATAAGATGCTAAATCTGAGCCCTGGGGACCAAAACCTGACCAAAGCCACACTGCAATGGGAGCAAGTGCCCAGCTGTGACCTGGAGTCCATCCTGCACCTGCTGCACGCCGGTGCCGCAGAGCCCAGGAAGAAAGAGACCTTGGGGAAAACAGCATACAGTCCTTGCATCGTGCCTGCCTGTCCTTTGTACAGGTGCCCCTTTTGCAAGCATCTTCTTTCCCAGCCCAGCTCTCATCCTCTATCTTTGGCTAAACCCCTACGAAGGCCATGAGAGACGAGGCAGGACCTGTCCCGCTGTGGCACAGGAGACTTCAGGCTGGATTAAATACTCTGTCCCGTACTGATTAGAAGGGACCGACAGTGCTAACCTGCACCAGTGGTGCCTGTCACAGAGCAGACATGAGTCACAGGCTCCAAAAGGCAGAGCCACAGAGCGAGCTGCAGCAGGTGATGCTGTTTAGGGGAAAGGGTAACACAGACAAACTACCCCAGTTATTACCTGCAGCACAGAGATGAATAAGCAGGGAGCTGTGGAAAGAGCATCGCAGCCTGGCAGGGTGATTTGGGGATGCAGGCAGAGACATCCAGCCCGACTGCACTCCCCCTGCCCGGTGGGGAAGCCCTCATCCCAGCCATCTCTTTGCCATCTTTGCACATGCGGGCACAGCTTGTCCCAGGAATTCTCCATGGACAGACCACCTGCTTTGGGACAAGGCCGTTGCGTGTTGCCCCTGCTCTGCAACAGGCAGCAGGGCTCCCAGCTGAGCATGGACAAAACCATTGGGGTCTTTCTGCCGCCCCCCCTCTCCTCAATAACCCTTTCTGCACATCCAGCCAGGCTTGTCCCACTCACAGCTACAGAGGAGTTCACCTGAGGTTTACTAGGGTAACCTCCCTGCAGGTTTCAGAGGTGCCTGTAATAATTTATGAACTCTGTATCTTGACTGGGTTATTGCAAGTGCAAGACTGCCTGCACTGAGCCATTGCAGTTGGTGATGGTTTTTGTGGCACAGGGGGGACCCCATTGGGTGTTTGGGGATGGTGGCAGCATCGCAGTGTCATGGCAGCCAGCTTCATGCACTGCAAAACTGATGCGCTGTCCTTAAAAGTGATGCTGGGGATGCTCTGCGCTCCCCGGCAGGCACAGGCACAGTGAGCTCCTGGGAGGAGAGGGGAGGTGCAGCTGTAGCAAAGGGGTTTACTGGAGCACAGGGAAAAGGAGCAAATGAGCTACACCAGGCGATAACGTGGCACACCCTGACCCCAAATTAGCAGGCAGAAAGAATTACATTGCAGCTGATATTTAATTCGCACACAAAAGGCACAAAGCCTGTGCCCGCTGCAGCCCGGGAGCCTGGCGAGGCAAAACACCCCTGGCAGATTAGCAGCCCCCTCATGCCGTAAACCTAAAGAATCGTCTCTTGTATTTATTTCAAAGCCCTGTAATGTGTCAGCAGCGTATGTCGCACTGTAGCTCAATAATCACAAAGCACTGCAAGCATTAACAAGCAATTTCTCGTTAAAGTCCTCGTGTGTGGCAAGGATGGGAGCATAGGAGCATCCCCTGGGCTCCTTCACATCCCTCAGCTCCAGGCTCCAGCTGCTCAGATGGCTGCTGCTGTGCTGCTTGACTCTGTTCAGGCGCATACTGGCGTTTAGGGGCTTTTCTGAGCTCTTTCACCTCCAGCTCTGCAGATGTTTGTGGAGCTCAACAGGCTGCAAGGAAGCATCCAGTTTCTGCAAGGCTGGAATCTGGCAGGGAAAGGGGGGCTGTCCCCAAATGCTGTTCCAATGCAGGCTTGTGAGAGCAGCATCACTGCTCTGCTAGGTCCCCAGAGTCCCCAGGTTCCCATGGGATGGCCAGCATCCCTGCTCCAGGACAGTGAAATGCCCTCTGGCATTGCTGCTGCCCCTGTAGCCATGCAGCCGGCACAGGGGTACCCAGCCCCATGGCTGGGCTGTGCACTGGCCATGGCCGGCTTCTGCCTTGTGGTCATCAAGGGCAGGTGAGATGTCCCATAATGTCCCCGTTCCTGGGAGGACGTCATGCTGGCTGGGGTAGGGATGCCACAAGTATGAGGTATGAGGGATGAGTATGATGAGGATGGGGTAGGATGCCACGCCCCCAAAACCCATGATCCCAAGTGCATGCCAAGAAACATGGTGATGGCCCTGGCAAGAGAGCTGGACACGTGCCAAGCTCAGGGTGGGCAGCAAGAGCAGGTACAGCATGCGTGTGCCTGGAGCTGGAGCTGGAAGGGGTGGTGAGGGGCTCTAAGTCACATCATGGTAAACAATACAAATTTTTTCTATATATAGATTGTATAGAAATATAACCTTTCTTTTATATAGAAATATATATAGATATCTATATATTTATATAGAATGTATACAGGTTATATAGAAATAGAATCTTTCTTTTATATAGAAATACATATAAAATACTCTATTTTTCAGTGAGTTTCTGAGCTGGTCTGTCTTGGTCCTTCTTGTCATTTACAGGGGGGGAAATAGTTATTTCTTTTCTCCCCAGGCTCCTTTACAGAAATGCAGAGGAGCTCCCGGCAGCCCTGAAGAGGTGCGGAGGCACATGCTGGGGTCCGAGCGCAGGCGCTGCTGCCATGGCTGAACACCGCTGGTTTACTTCGGCTGGAGATTGTGGGGGGAGACAAAAATCTCAGCCCACCTGTGTTAATTTCCCTTGGCACAAGCAGCATTTCAGATTTACTGACATCCTCCATGCAGGTTCCTCATCCTCAGTGGTGCCCATCGGGGCTGTGCCTGTGATGGGGCAATGGTCCTCAGAGCACCCCGGCATCACCGTGGGATGGGAGCCATGGCGTGAGGGAGGGTCTTTGCTTGCTGCAAGAGGTTCTCCCTCTCTGCATTCCCACTAAAATCCCCTTTTGTTGATCTGGGGGAAAACACAAGCCCCAGATATTCCTGGTTTGGGGAATTTCCCCTGATTCCCTTCAGCGGGTGCAGTGAAATCCTGGCCATTTGTTTGCCGAGACCTTCAAACGTATCCCTCAGGAGAGCGGCTGTCAAGGTAGGAATGGGCAGGCTTGTAAGGATGTCTGAGGCAGACGGGGACACCAAAGCCATAGTGGGGAGGACATCCCCTGCCTGCCCACATCTCCAGCTGCCTGCGGGCCACGTCCCTCCCAGGGGACTGCAGCCTTGCTGTGCCCTGCAGTCCCTGTGGCCCTTCAAATGCCAGAATAAGGCTGTGATGGGGGAAAAAAGCATTTTATGTATATCTGTACATATATATGTGTTTCTATATATACATATATGCCTACCCAGCATGGGGAAGGGGCCAGGGGCCTCTGTGGACCCTCCGCCAGTGGGCAGGTGGGCAGCAGGAGTGATGGGCCGGGAGGCTGCAGCTCTGAGCCATGCCCAAGTGTTTAAGCCCGTCAGAGACTCCTGACCAAACCTTTAACAAGGAGTTCCCAATGAGGAGTTGGGTGAGCATCGCATTTGGGAGAACAGCTTTTAAGAGGCAAATAAGCTATTTTTACAACTTTCTTGGCTCCCAGCGCAGCCTTGCACTGGGCATGTGTCTCCACTCAGCACATCTTTTCAGAGTGGGAAAGTCTCGGGCTTGTGGTCTCCTCTGCTAACTGGGAGGAGATGAAGGCAGGCTGGGATGCTCCGTCCCAGCTCGCTGTCCTTGGCAGTGTCCTTGCCAGACAGGCTGCCAGCACCATATAGCTGGTGCCCAGCTGTGCCGTTGAATATCTGTGCTGGGATGCATCGTCGGAGTGGGATGGCAGCTGCTTGGGCACTGATGTGTGGATGCAACGTGCCCTCCTGAGCCTGGCACACCGCTGCTGGCCCTCCTCACATGAAGATCGAAGTGGTTCCTGAGGTCCCAGTGCACCCAACCAGTCTGTGCATGGAGGGCACAGCATGACCCAGAAAGTCGCTCCTGGCTCTTCTTCCTCACCCTTCCTCCTCCTCTGCTGCAGTCAGGCTCTGTCCCTGCCCTTTTCCCAAGCATGGACCCCGCAAAAGATGGAAGCCAGGAGGCATTGGCACTGACACGCAGCAAAGCTGCTTGCTCACCGTGAGCAGGGAGCATGCACCACTTGCACCAAGGGGCTGCGAGGTGCCCAGCCGCTGGCCAGAGCTCCCTTGAGGGTCCCGGGGAGCTCCCCCCGCCGTCCCCAGGCCAGCTCTCTGCCGCACTCCCGGCTCACTGGCGCAGGGCCGGTGCCTTTCATCTCGGCTCTTTCATTCCCGGCTCAGCAGGAGCAGCCGAACCTGCGCCGGAGCTAACTGAAAGCCACATCAGAGCGAGGGACGGGAAGCTGAAAGCAGCACACCGCTATTTCATCATCTGGCCTGACAAAGACATGCTCGCTTAAATCCATTGCTGGAATTTTCTTTTCAAGCCCGTCGCAGGGCTGAAAACGTTATTGAAGCTGTTTGGACATAGTCCCTCAGGGGAATTCAGCTGAAGAGCTACTTTCTCTAAGCCAGCACCTTTATCTCCTGGGTTTTGTGATCAAATCAGCACCACAGCTCAGACGAAGTTCGTCGTTGTGCTGCCGAAAGCTGCCTCACAGGATGGCCAAACCAAGCACCGGCAGCTCTGGTCCCCATGCAGGGCTCTCTTCCGTGGGCAGGATGCATGGCTGTTCCCACCATGTGCAACCAGCTCCATCTGGGAATCCTCAGTGGCATCACAGAGGCAGGCTCTCACCATCAAACTAAACCTTGCTCCCATATGGGTCTAAATTCAGAGCCCCTTTGCATTTTGGCCCAGTGTTAAAGAGCCGTAAGCACGGCTCAAACATTCACCCTCTCCACAATGGTTGGAGAGATGGTTTCTCCAAGCAAATGTCCAACAGCCTCCTGCAAAGCACATCAAAGCCGGCTTTGGCATATTGCTGGCCAACCACCCCGTGCCTCGGTCACCTATCGCCGCCTGGGCACAAGGCCATCGTTGGATGCAAAGCTCTCCTGCTGCAGAGAGCTGGTGGTTTCCACTAAAGTGCTCAAGAAAGGAATTGCCATGAGTTTATCAGGGAGCGAGGAGATGTTGCAGGAGGAGAGACATCGGGGTGAGATAAGACGAGAGGGAATGCCAGCCTGGAGACCAGGGTCAGGCATCCTGGCTGGTGAGGCTCTTCTCCAGATGAGAGGAGAGCAGGAGCACCTCTGTCTTATAAATAACCTTCCAATGTGTTTAAGAAATGTCAGAATATTACATAATCCATAGACTGACCTAGACGTAGCAGGGCCCAAACAAAAAGGCTAATTATCACTTCGGCTCTCCGACAGTGCTGCTTCCTCCCCTGTGTGGAGGTACAGAGCTGGTAGGAAGCCATGAAGGGGTCTAAAAACCTTTGCAGAGTCCATCGCCAGCAGTGGGAAGAAGCCCAATGTCCAGAAGGGACTCTGGATCCAGCTGCAAGTGCAAGGACCTCTAAACACCCGCTCAAAGGGCTGTTCCTCGCTGAATTCCCACTCCAAGCAGCCTGTGTCAGAGGTGGCTTCCACAGAGGGTGACACACTGGTGGGTCTCTACCTGTCAGGGAAAGTCCTTGTTTCCCTGGGGGCAAACCACGGACCAGGATCTGGTAGCTCCTCTGCCACTGTGCATCATGCAAGGCTCAGAGGGGTGAGCCCTCTGCCAGCATATCTATGACTGGGTCCAATTTCAGCATCTTCTGGCCTTCTCCTCCCACCCAGGCATGGGTCCTGCCAAAAGAACCTGTCTCTCCTTCTCTGTGGCAGGGACTGATAGAGCAGGTAAATAGCACAGATCTATTTAAAAGCATTTAAAGCCCAAGCATAGCCCCAAAGCATAGTTGCTTTTCCTTAAACAGGCTGGTTGGAAGAGCTCCAGCTGGGCTATTAGCTCAGGTAAGGTCTCCACCATCCAGCCATGTTGCCTTTCTGCCTCATAAAAAGAAATGCATTAAAAATACGTATTTACTCCTGAAATTGGCTTCAGCAGTGCTGAGCATCCCTGGAGTGATGAGTTTTGCTCCACGCGCCCAGCCACTTCCCATGAAAAGAAGTTTATTTTAAATTAAGAAAATAAACCCAGGCAGGGGTTTGCCTGTGCCGTTAACCTTTGCGTACCATGGCGTGCCCGACGCCGGCAGCTGAGGAAATGCCCTTGTGTGTATTAAATCCTGGGCTTGGTGGCAACGATGCCCCCAAAGAGATCTTCAAGGGCTATGTGCTCTCCTACGTAAAAGGATTTCTTCAGGTTGCGAAGACAAACACAGCCAAGCCAAGAAATGCCAAGATGAGGATGGCATGAGGCAGGATCCAGCCCTTCAAGCACATTGCTCTGCCTGGATGCCGCTCGGCGGAGCCAAGGGCATTGATTTCTGCCCGCGCTGCCACGTAGCACTCATCATTAGTCTCTGAGCACTTCTCAAACAATCCATCTATTTTCCAGCTGCCTTGCCATGTACCAAGGTATTTTCATCTCTATTTTGCAAGTGGGGAACTGAGGCAGGGTGGTTCAGGGGGAAAATGGCCACTCATTTCACACACCCCAGTGGAGCTGTTTGAGGATGTAGCACTCCCCAGCACTTCATGTGTTCAAAGCAGAGCTCCGGGTGTAGCTGTACTTGCATGCTGGGCTCCGGGCTAATTTTCACCCCATAGCATAGGCAGTGCTGGGGCTTTGCCAAAAGCCAGAGAGGCAAGATGCAGCCCCGGGAGCCGGCAGTATCTCACTGAGCCAGCAAAATAAATCACAGCTCCCGGCTTGCGCTGCCAGGGCTTGAAACAGCAACGTTCTCCCGGGGGTGACGCAGGGACGGTGGCTTTGCCATGACACCCGGGGCTGGAGGAGGTTTGCAGCCGGGGACTGCGGTGCGGCTGTGCTCTTTGCTGCTCCTGCTGCAGCCATCCCTCCTCCTCCGTGACTCCTGCTCGGATCACCCGTGAAGCAGGGCCGTTCACTCTCGCCCTGCCGATGACCTGGGGGCCAGGGGAGCATCGCCCGCAGCATCTCCTCATTGCTCAGGGCACCAGGAGCATCATTCAGGGCACATCATGGGCGAAAAAAACTATAGCTCTGAGTCCAACATGAAGAGTGTGTGTGTGCACGTGTGTGTGTGTGTGCACGTGTGTGTGCACATGCCTGTGTGTGTGTGCACATAGGGACCATGCACAAAGCAGCCCGGGCTGCAGGAACAGCTTTGGCCTCTCCTGCTGCAATTGTTTTAACACTCCTTGAAGCTCTGCAAGGACCCCGCATCACCCAGGATCAGGTTTTGCCCAGGACAGAACCCCCTGGGACTGCAACATGGTGGGTACAAGGCTTTTCAGTGCCGCTTGCTCCCTGTCGTGCAGTAGGCTGGGGACCAGCTGCTCAGAGCTGCAGGGGTTTCCAGAAGAGGCAGTTTCCCTGAGCCTGGCATCATTTCAGCACATTTGAAAGAAGCGGCAGAGATCTTCCAGGGAGCCCAGGAAGTGTAAAAGCAAGACTGAGATCTGATAAAGGTGAGGGATCAGACTGATAAACCCCCAAGTTAACTAGCTAAAAAGATACGATTAGTAACCAACTGTATGCAGGCAAAAAGCCCAGTGTAGAAAAGAAATAATCTTCTTATGATGTGAGCGTAACCACCATTTCAGGTTTCCTGAAAGCAGCTAAGAGATTCAAAGGAGAGTCACTCTGGCAGGGCTTATTTTGCCTTGATGCCTTAACTATGAAGAGAGATGTCTTCTGCGGAGGGGTGGCTGCAGAGCACAGCCCAGGCATCCCCTCCTGCCCTGCCCTGGCTCCTACCCCTCCATGCCCTCGGCAGAGGAAAAAGCAAGAGCCCATTCCCAATGAAATGATAAACCTGGGAGCAGCAGTGACTCATGCACTGGGGATGACTCATGAAATCATACTACAACACAGCTTTTTTTGGCTTGGGGACAGAGGCAAAGGCCATTTCTGGCCATGAAGGGGCTTGTGGCCCTTCCAGTGTCGTGCCCTGGGACAGCCTTTCCCAGTCTGGGCACTGCTTTAGCCCTCTCTCAGCAGGGATGCCCAAAACTGAGCTTTGCCTTGTTTTCCTGGTTATAAGACAATGCTTTTTCATGGAAAAATACTTTTTAAAGGGTGGAGGTAATATGGCCAAACATGACAGGGATGCCTGCAAGTACACATGACGTCTCTTGGCCATCAAAGCAGGTGGCTGGCTCAGAGCATCCCCTTTTCTCTAGCAGAGATGCTGGAAGGGGAGACAATTTAAGTGGAGGAAATGTGTGTGATGATTAAGCAACCCTCTCCTCTGGATTAAATGAAAGAGGCCATGGAGCAGATTTTGGCTGCTGGTGGACATGAATAGGAGACAGAGCAAGAGCGAACATCCCAGACCCCACATGGCGGTGGGAATCCTGAAGGCTTCAGAGATCAGCTCCATCACCATGGAGGCTGTCCCAATCTACTCTGCGTGGTGACACAGCCAGGGCCACTGACGCCAACTTGGATGGACACGGGGTGAAAGGGACCCCTGCTTCAGCATCACCCTCCCATTCAGCCCCTGTCTGTGCCATCAAAACCATCGCTGGTGGCTCTTGGAGGCCAAGCCCCAGCCCAGACAGGCAGTGATGGAGATATGGGGGTTTTCCGAGTTTGCAGCGGATTTTTCCAACCCTTTCCCAGAAGACACTTCACCACCAATTCAAAAATATCATTTACAACCAAGAAACTCTTCTCCTTGCCTTTGGGCATGAATTTTTCCTTCTGCTTAAATTAGCCCACTGAGTACCCAGGGTTATTTCATGTCATCTCTTGGTGGCACTGCGACTAATTTGCTTCCAAGGACATGGTGCGCTGCCACGATGAGGGCAGGCTTCACGTGGACTTTTCCTCCTCTTCCCTTTGCATGATGGATCATCTTCTTGATATGTGGAGACTAATGATGAATTCCTGGCGGGACACGGGTTAGTCTGGGGGGGGCTGTGATGAAGCAGTTGAGGAGATTCCTGGACAGAGGAAGCTGCAGCTGCACTGGAGAATAATGAGAGCATCCGCTTGTTTAGAAAAGGTATTAAAATCTTTTGCTCTGCGTTTAGTCTGATAGCTGCGCATTGGCAAAGACATTTACATCTTTCATTTAATAAGGGCATATCTGAGCATCTGACTCTCCTTCATTATTAAATACCAGGCTCTTGGTAGAAGATAAAAGAGGGAAAATAATTTTTCTTTTGTTTTAGCATCTATTTTCTTTCCTCTTGGGTACATCACCCTGCCCTGATATCAGGGATGGCTGGAGGACACATGGTGTGGGAGCATCTTCATCCACTGTCACCAAAGGACCGTAACACAGGAGACCCCTCTTCTGCAAATGGCAAATTTCTAATTTTGCCACAAAACTAATCACAAAATGATCCATTTCCCCCAAAAACCTGTGAAACCTTGTGAAAGGAAAGCCAAGCTTTTTCAGAAATGGCTCCCCTTGCCAGTGCTGTCGCCAGGGCAGGTCCTGGGGTGCCAGGAGTGGTTTGCAGGTCCCAGCCAGCGGGGATGGCTCTCCCCCTCGACCTTCACCCCAAAACTGCACTGTCGCTTTTCCTGGCTGCTCCCCTGATTGCATTTTGCTTTGAGCTCTTTGCTGGAAGCAGCTCCCTGTTGGGACACCCGGAGCCGCAGCCCGACTTGGTGGGACACGGCTGGGCTGCTTGGCCAACATCCCTGGCCACCCATCAGGGCTCATGCCACCGTCCCCTCTCGTGCAGCAGCGTGAAAAGCACTGGGCCAGCACTGCTATTCAGCACCCGCTATTTATATCCCAAGAGGGAGATGAGGACCAGCCACACAGCTGAGCCAGCCCATGGAAGCGGGGGCTATTTTTAAGCATGGGTTTTGTAAAGGTTGGTAATGAACCCACAGCTTCACTCAGCAGCAGCTGTGCGTGCTCCCCAGCTGGCTGTCCCTGGCCACTACCCCTGCCTGGAGGGGCTGGGGCCAGGACACCATCTTGGCCTGGGGAGATGCTCCATGGGAAGCACATTTGTGTCCTGGGCTCTGAGCAGGGAGGTCAGAGCGCAGCGTGACGAGCTGGCATGGCCTCAGTGGCTGCAAACCCACTGCCTGGCTCAGCACTGGGCCCTCCATGCCGGCCAGCCCAGCTTTATCCTCCTGACAGCCCAAGGTATTACAGTTGGGGCAATTACAGGCCACTTCTAATTGTATGCAAGTTACTAGGTGCCATTTCGGCAAACCAAGCGTGACGCATGAGCCCTTTGGCCAAGAGGTCCAGCAGCTCTGCTGTCAAAATCTCCTGTTGCAGCAGCCCTCGGTCTCTGCCCAGTCCCACCACCTGCTCGCATCCTCGTGTGTGGCCGTAGTGGGATGGGTGCCCTGTGCCCTTGCCCGGCTGGGTCCCCGGGGTATGCTGGTGACACTGGAACTGACCCAGCCCGGACAAGCCTCGCCTGTCCTCGGGACCTATGCTGGTGCTGACCCTCCCCCAGCACATGGGCAACTCCCTGTGCAGGGGCTGCATGGTGCTCCTGCTGTGGCCCCGATCCCACCAGCATCCCCCGCTCAGGCAGCTTGTCCTGCTGGCCCGGTGCTGCACAGATGGAGAGGGGATTAACACAGATACTGTGCTCGGTCTGGGCCCCTTGTCTGCCAGGGACAAGTCGATGCTGCACTCAGCTCAGCTCCGCGGCCCTCTCTCCATTATACATCACAGCTGCTGTGCTGCTGAAAGCTTCATCAAAGCCCCATTTGTGCTCCCCGGGCACGGCCGGGCTGTGGCTGGTCTCCCCACGGGACCCTTGCCCAGGACCCCCCTGCAGCAGGCAGACGTGGTCCCTGCCTGTCCCCGAGCCTGGCACTGTGAGTGCCAGCATCACCCCTTCCCTCTCACTCCTCTGTACCCGCTGCTGGGCATCCTAGCGGGTCCCAGGTCCCAAATCCCTGGGACTGCGCACAGAGATTCGTCCGGACCCTTTCAGGGCTCCTGGGCAATGGGAGATGAGCCCCAAGCAGTGCAGGGAGGACCCCATCACCCAAAGGGCTCCTCAAAGCAGCAGGGAAAGAGGTGGGAGATGGGGGTGCTGGGGGCACCTCTGTGCCGGGGCTCCCTGGAGCTGAGCCCAGGTATGGACCCAGCCATCCCCCTGGGAGGGTCCCCGCAGCATCCCAGTGCTCAGGGGTGCTGTGGGGGATTTATGGGGAAATTTGAAATGTCCCTTCTGGTTCTCCTCCACCCCCAGCCTGGCTGGCTCAAGCAGCCCCGGGAGCCAGCAGGGCTGTGTCCCTGCTAGGGCAGGAGGAGATGCCCCCAGGGCTGGGAGGGAGCTGGCTCGGTGCATATATGGCTTTTTCTGCTCTAAGGGGACACTTGCAGCCATGCAAAGAGGCGGCAGCTCCATGAGCAATGCTTCGGGCATCAGCAAGTGGAAATCAATGCAAACAATGGGAGCAATTTGGGGAGGAAAATACTGAGTCATTTTCAGCCTGAGTTTGGGAAAAGAAAGTTTCCCTGAATGCCACACCAAATCAAATGTTCCAGGTTCCCCTTTTTCTTTTCCATTTTGCTCCTCAGAAAACAAAGTCCCTGGCTCAAATCTAAGCTTTCACCTAATTTCATCGGAAATCAGCAGGACTATAAAGTAATTACAGCTGAGTTCCCAGGTTGAAGATGCGTCCTTGTCTGGAGCAGGGGGTGTACGGGCGCAGGAGCTGGCCCTGGTTCCTGCTGGCCCCTGGTTCCTGCTGAGCCCCTGGGACAGGATGACTTTGGGGACCGCCATCCCCCTTGGGGACAGCCCACGGCTGCAGCCGTGCTGGCTGCTTCCCAAACAGCCCTGCGATGTCCCGGCTGAAGCTTCCTCGCCTGTGAAGTGGAGAGAAGGGGATGCTGAGTGCCTCCAAGTCTGAATCTGTCCCTTGCACTTGGGGAACCCCCCGAATGAGAGGAATTGGATGGGGAGCAGCACCCTAAACATGCCAGACCTCAGCCATTTCATCTCCCCGTCCCTTTGCACAGCCACAGTCAGGTTTTTATCCTCTGTGGGGCTAATCCAGCTGGCATTACAACCAAGTGAAAAACTCCTGCTGATCCCAGGTGGGCAGGTTGGGACCCTGGGCAGGGTGGTAGAAAGCAAGCCAGAAACCCCGTTTGGGGATGGACACCTTTACTTCCTGCAGTAAAGACACGGGACATGCTGGCAGGGCAACGTGGGGACCCACCAAAGCAGAGCCTTCCGCCCCTGCCAGACACTGCAATCCATTTTTTTTCATTTTCCTGACTTTTTTCTCCAAAGCCAGGTGCGTTTGAGCCTCTGGGCCAGGGAAGAGCCTGGGCCGGGGGCTGCCGAAGCTCTTCTCTCTCCATTAGCTCTCTTACTGAGTTGTCTCTCACACCGTTCACAGCAGCGAAAACCGCTACAGGCATATTAAGGATTCTCCATGCAAAACTGATAAGCTGAAGCCTCATTATTATCCCGCAAAGTGATTATCTTCCCTTGATGAAGTCTCATATTTGCCCAATTTCAGATGGAAACCTTCCCCTTTTCAATTTGAGACTAATTCATTTCTTGACTCCTGGTTACAGTGCAAGATATCACAAACACTCCCAGCCTCGGCTGGCTCTGATTTATATCGTTAAGAGTCATTTACTTGCAACTAAAATGAGCCTTCGGGGCTTTTGCAAACAAGCCGGATTAGCTAACAGTAAAACATTTGCTTTTCGTAAACAGCGACTTCAGGCTATGAAACCATCTGGGAGGGGATCGAACCAGCCGGAGCTGCCCCGGGGCTGCAGGGGCAGGAGAACCAGAAGGGACATTTCAAATTTCCCCATAAATCCCCCACAAATCCCCCACGGCACCCCTGAGCGCTGGGATGCTGCGGGGACCCTCCCAGGGGGATGGCTGGGTCCATACCTGGGCTCAGCTCTGGGGAGCCCTGGCACAGAGGTGCCCCCAGCACCCCCATCTCCCACCTCTTTCCCTGCTGCTTTGAGGAGCCCTTTGGGTGATGGGGTTCTCCCTGCACTGCTTGGGGCTCATCTCCCATTGCCTGGGAGCCCCAAAAAGGATCCGGACGAATCTCTGTGCGCAGTCCCAGGGATTTGGGACCTGCATGCTGCAGCATAGGCCTGGGGTGCAGATGTCACCTAGCAGCGTATCCTTCATAATTAAGATAATCAACAATAGGATCATGTAACTGGCAAACCCTCCTGCTCTTGGCTCCTCTTTTACAGCTGCTCCAGGCTCTGAGCAACAAGAGAACAAACCCACCCCATACACATTAACAGATCATTCAAAAAACTCCCTTAAAACATTAACTTGGCCCAGTCCTGAGGATTTAGAATGCAAATACCCCAAATCCCAGCAGGGAGAACCAGCACCCTGGGCATTTCGGAGAGCTAATGAGGAGGAGCAGAGCTGGGTTAGGGGAGATGCCAGGCAGCCCCCTCTGCTCCCCTGCAGCCAGGTACCCAAGGGGCTTGGCATCAGCTGGTGGAGGGACTTAGGAGCTCAACCACTTGGACAGCAACCAAGAAGAGGGTCTTAAAATCACTGAGCATAAATATAGCACAAACCCAACACTGGGGTCTTTGCAGAAAGCTCCAGCGACACTTAAAACTAGAGATATACTCTAGCAGAATGGTTTTGTGGAGCCAAATGTTTCTGTTTTGGTAAAAGCCGGAGGGATTTTGTGGTGTGCCCAACAGTGGTGCGGGGGGGCAGGCAGTCACACCCAGGGAGTGGGGCAGCTTTCAGGCAGGAGGCAGGACTCCTGTGGCACTTCGAAAGCATCTGCTTGGGTGTCTGGGTGCAATTCAGCAAGAAATGGGGGGTTCAGAAAGAAACCGTGATTGCTCTGAGCTGCTCCAGCCCCGGTGTAGGTGGGGGTATGCAGGCAGGGCAGTACACAGGTGCCGGCAGCAATAAAATAATAAGAAGTCTGGATGCTCCATCCCTTGCCTGTCTTCGTACCGTAGCTGAGGGATTTAAATGATTGCTAATTGTCAAATAGTGTACTGGAAGGGGGATTGGGGCTTTTTTTTTTTTTTGGGAAATGGAGTGTACTTAAATTGAATGTAAAAATGAACTCAATTTTAGGAAATTGGTTGGCACATTGGCATGTTGGCATTTCCCAGCCCATCGCCCAGCAGGATGGATGGTCGCGGCAGTGGCAGGGGGAGGACACTGCCACTGCCGAGGGGTCCTGGCATTATGACTATTCCCCAAGCTCTTAAAAGAGCAATAACTCTGCAGACGAAGCAGCCTGCAGTTCTTTATGTTTTTAAGGTGAGATTTCTCCATCTCAGGAATGGGAAAGGGGAGGGCAGGGGAGGGCTGGGCTGGCTGCCCCCAGCTCTGCAAACCACCCAGGGGGGATTTTTCAGCCCGGCTGCATTTGAGCTTTGAACAAGGGGTTTCTTCCAGGCCCAGCCATGAGTCCCACCTGCCACGGGTCAGGGCCGTGCTCGGCAGGGCGGGTTTTGATGTGCGGAGAAATAAGGGGCTGTAAATAAAAGCCTTGCTGCCAGTCTGGCTCGTGCAGCAGAGGCTGGGAACAGCCCATGGCAGCAAATGCCAGCAGCGGTGAGAGCAGAAGAGACCTGTGCCTGGCGTGCATCTATCACATGCCTCCAACGGCAGAAAGGGCAACTTGCCTTCAATACTGAAGGGCAAAGCTCACATGTGCCACGAGCAAATCACCTGCACATTTAATTTACAAAAGCAATTAAGCTTATTCTGTCCCCTGGTTGCTGAAGCCGGGACAAGCGATGGGTATTTTTCTTCTGTTGTGCACCCACAAGAGCTTTGTTGCCTCTAACCTCATCTCTTCCTTTTTTTATTTGTCAAAATAAATTGCTTTTGCATGGAGGTTGTAATCTCCAGGCTTTGCCAGGCAGATCGGCCCCCAGCCTCAGCCACGCAGGGGACGTGGCCCCTTGCCAGCCCTTTTGGAGCATCCCCAGCCAGCTGCTGGAGCCTGGCCATAGTGCAGAGGTGCAGCAGAGGATGGGCAGCCATATTCAGCTGCAGAGATGGACTCTGCTGGCTGAAAGAAATGCATTTCCATGGGAAGCACAGAGACCTCCCCAGCCTGGAGCTGCTGGTCTACCCGTAGCAAGATAAAATCCAGATAATGCATCTTTTCGAGCAGCTGCCCAGCAGCAGGTGGAGGTTATCCCCAGGTGGAGGGACCAAAGCAGCTGCCCCTTGCTGAGGTGGAGGGGACGGCAGAGCTGGTCATTGTCCCCAGCTGGTGGCTACAGTGAGAAACCCCCTGCACGTGCTCACCTACGAATGGCTTAGAGAGGAAGCACCCAGCCCATAGTAAAGACACAGAGTGGGATGATTTATGCTCTCAGGCAAGGAGACCACATACTTTCCTTGCCTGCCTCTAACACCCTGCCCGCAACCAGCAAAGCAGTGCCATATCAAGGGAGGTGGTGGTGCAGGATGCCGTAGCTGTGCTCCTGCCCATCCTTCCTCTGTGCCGGAGTACCGCGAGGTCTCTGTGCCCCACACAGCCCAGCCTGGTGTGGCCATGGGCTGGTGGGAGGTGGATGGGATGTGTGCAAGGGGAGCCCAAAGACCCAGTGGGGTTTGCATGGGCTGTGGCCGTGAGCGCAAGGTGAGTGCATCAGCAAGCGCCGGCTCCAGTGGCTCCAGCTGAGCTATTATATCTCCCTTTGAAGCCTGCACTGATACTTTGGTAACAGGACAGAAACCTCACAATCTGTGTCAAAGGTGTTTACATCTGCTCTAATTAAGAAGCCTGAGGATGCTGCAAAGCTGCTGTGGGCATGTCAGTGCTGTCCTGCCTCCAGGCTGCTGGGCTGGAAGGAAAACCAGCAGAAAAGGGCTGGCCTGGAGGAAAAATAAATCATCTCCTGGCCATCGCCATGAGAATGACCCAGGCGAGTCTGCTGGCAAAGCAACTCCATGCCCCAGCTGCTCAGCGGTGCCGAGGGTGGCAGGATTAGGGCCGCTCGGGGGGATGTGGGTTTGTGTGAGCCAAGATGCTCAGTGATGTGGGTTTCTGCATCTTTTAGTGCGGAGACCTGACTGTTGTGGCTTTCCATGGCATTGATTTGTGGCTTATCGTACTGCTTGGGGCATTGCTGACATAGCTTAGGAGCATCTTTGCAAAGGCAGAAAGCCTGTTTGGGGGAGGAGGGGATGCAGTCCCCTGAGCCATGACAGCTCCCTGGGTGTTGGTGATGGATATTGGTGTGGAGCTGAGCTCTGCAGCCACGGTACCCGACAGAGAGGGTCCAGCTGCCTGCCAGGCCCTCTTGTGCATCCTACCCTATCCCTGTCCCTCCGTCAGTGCAAGCAGCTAAATGCTAGTTTTAAAACAGATTTCTCATATTTTTGTCAATAAAATAAAATAAAAAATCATTAAAGAAAAAGTTCATGGGAAAGCCCTGCCAGGCTGATGCAGAGGGCTCCTCTGGGTGTACATCCGTGGTCATGTCTGTTCTCCATCTGCCAGGAGAGATGGGAGAGTCCCAGGGCCGGGGCAGGCATCTGACTGTGTGGGCAGCCACTCATGCCTGTGCCAGCCCACCGGACTCACAGAGACAGTCACAAACACTTGCAGGTTTTATGCAGGATTTTATGTTCTTTTTATCTAAATTTGGACACAATTCTGATGTAAAGGATGTGGTGTCGGGCCAAAGCCTCCTGCAGTGTGGCAGCCCCTGGGGAGGCTGAGGGAGCAATCGAGGGTCTCTGTCACCTATAACTGAGGGGCTGAAGGTTTCTAGAGCTGGGGCTGCATTGGAGCCCTGTCCTCAGTGAGCATTAATACAGCTTTTCTTTCCCTGAATTTGTATAATCCCTTCTGGGCCCACTGATGGGTTTTGGCTTCTAGAGATCTTGCGGCTGTGAGGTCCACAATTTGGCACTACTTGAAAAAAGTCCTTCTTTTGCTCCCTCCCTGACGGTTTGATTGCTTGAGAGGAAGGGGAAAGTTTTCCCTGCCAAAGAGTCTGTCTTTCACAGCCCACCCAGGCAGGTTCCCCTCCTTACACTAAAAATCCCTTGGGCTTATCCACCTGCCACAGCAGCTTCCCCAAAAGCTCTGCCAAAACCCTCTCTTGCAAGCTGAGTGACAACCACGTTTCCTGCTCTTCTGTATCAAAGCAAAACCTGAGAGATGGCTTTATAGCAGAAAGTGGAGTGAGAGGTGGCAGAAGCCAGCCAAGGTGCCATGAAAGATGCCGGGGGCCACGCTGAGGTCTCTGCCTCGCCGAGTGCAGGGTAAGCCCAGTCTGCAGCCGAGCTCCCTGCAGCCGAGCCGCGCTGGCCAAGCCGCAGGCGCTGCGGTGGCCATAGGTGAGCAGGCAGCTGAGAATTATGCCCTGGCTCCACCACGCAGCTGAAGCTGCTAGTGCTTGTTGTGGTACAACCCAGAAGTGATTAGAGTGCTGTGAAAATCACCATCCTGTCCTTCCCTACGGTAAGGTGCCTTCTTCGGGTGCTGTTTTAAGGATGCTCTGCTGGTCTGGGTGATGGATGTGTGGCAGAGCAATCCTGCTGGATCCTGGACCTTCCCAGCTATGTGTGGTGTGGTAGGGTCCCACCGAGCTGCTGGAGCAGTGTCCTGCTCCAACACCATACACTGCAAGCATGAACTGGCCTGGGAAACTTTTCATTAACTTCAGGCTCCTCAAGAGGCAATTGGCTTTTATATTTTAGGTTAAAAGCTATTGGAACACTTTAGAAGCCCATAGTTAATTGCCTGATCTTTCTTGGTATTAAAAAACCCAAAAAATCAACAACCACCCCACAAATTGGGATATTTTAAGAAATTTTCAAAGCATTAAAATGGAGAGATGGCCATTCTCCTCAAAAAGGAGAAATGGCTGCGCAGAAAGAGAAGAGGGACAGATCTCTGCTGGTGGGTGGTGGCTCTTGCCCTGATTACCTAGGAGGCGGGGATTGAGGGACTCTTGCTCATCCTGAGTCCACTTGATTCCCTTTAAAGGAGCAAGCTGGGCTCACACAGATGCTCAAGCCTTAGGAAGAGGGTATCCTCAATAGCAAGGTTAACACGCTGTCTCAGTGAGCTGAGGTCACTGCTCAAAAGGTAGCTCTTGCCCCCTGAAGACCTTTGAGCAGGACACTAATTCCCTCTAGTTATCAGCCATGGCTTCCTCTGATTACATGTGGTATTTATTTGGTGACTGGATAATTTAAACCTATAGAGTTATTAATTATGACCTTAATCTGATAATTGCTTTGTTCCATTTTTAATTAGCTTAGTAAAACTGAAGTCATTTAACTTGGTAATATACTTGCTTAAGTGCATGTCTGATTGCATATCCTTTTTATATCTATCAGAAGGACTCAGGACTGGCTCACTCCAGCAAACTGCAACCTGGGACATGAACTCTGAGCAAACCTCAAGTAATATTAAGTTTACAAACAGGCTGCTCTGCTCTCAAGCAGCTGAGTAGTCCCCTATACCCATGTTATAGCTGGCAGCAGGACCCAGGGTGTGGATAAAATGCCCTGGTGCCAGGCAGTGGGGGAGAAAATGGGTATTGGAACACCAGCGACTGTGCAATCAATAATCGGCCTTTTTCTGATCAGCACGAGGGACCGTTTCATCCAGACAAGAGGTTTAGAAGAGCACAAAGCCAGGTGTTTTAGTGGGCACCACACCACTACTCCTGAATGGAGGGAGCTCAGTCTGTGCATGCTCTCGTGGCTATCGGTCAGCGGAGACTTGCAAGCAGATGGATGGTTTGGAGTTATCTGCTCTCAACAATTTTAGTGATGCTCGTGGGAAGCTTTTATCCTGGTCTCTTGGAAGGAAACTGAAGCTGCTAGCAGAGGGCACGGGGCTGGGCAGTCCTGACTGCATCTCAGACCTGCCAGCATTAAGACATCCCCAGCTGCACAGGCCAGCTGGGCAGCAGGGCTCAGATTTTATAGCCTTTGATGCTGACATCTGATGACTCATTTACGGTCCAAGGGCTGAGATTTCCCTAATCTGGGATCTTGCTGCATTCCCAGCTCTCCTGGGTTAATTTTTTAATTATTTGCTCTCCTGGGCAAATAATTTCCTTGGTTTCCCCATCTGTAAGGAGGGGATAAAGGTGCTGGCTGCCACTGCTGAGCCCTTTGAGAGCCATTGATTTGAAGTGCTCTCACTGGAAGGGGTTTACAATTGCTCTTCCCAACTTCCCTACTTCTAGACTTGGACAGGGTTTCGGATGGCTTCTGAAAATGTAAGGAGATACTGCGGGGCTCTGCCTGCCCTAAAAATACGTGCTGCTGCTCTGCACTGCAAAGTACCTGTTGCACTATCCCCGCGGGGCCGCATCCATGCCTGGTGGTAACTGCTAAGCTGATATAGCTACAGTGGTATAAAGGAGGTGCTGGAGGTGAACGTGTGGCATGGATGAGATTTTTAAAGAGTAGTAGCACAAGAAAGTGGCAGTCGTTTAATAAAAAGTCATGTTTTGCCCTTTTTCTCCCCTCCTGATTGCGTTGCCAGCCCTTGCAGGAGCACTTGTGCCAGGCTTTGGCTGAGTTGCAGCGGAGCCGGTGTGGCAGAGGATTGTGGCACGGCTGTGGCAAGCCGAGACCAGAGTCTGTGCAGGTTTACCAAAACCGCATTGCAATCGCACCTTAAGTGAGCAGAGGTGCTGGGATCATTAGGCATGAGAGTGCTAATGAAACAGAACCATTTCCCCACCATTTTTTCTACTTTCTCCCACTTTATTGCTTAATTCACAGCAGGGCAGGCCTACATCCATCCTCTCGGGACTGAATTTAAGCAGAACTGCATTTAATCACCTGTCTCATTAATCCCTAATATTCTGTGTGCAGACCTCGCTAACAGAGCTGTGCAGGAAGGCAGTGCTGAGGTGAGAAGGAATTAAACAGTTTTATCCTAATAGAAAGCCAAACCACCAGTTCCTCAGCTGCCAAATGCTGTAACCCTTACTGGTTTCACAGGAGGATGTGGCCCAAAATCTCCCAAGTGCTTGAGCATCATGTTGCGAAAGGACAGATGCTGTGGAGCCGGAGCAGGGCAATGCTCCCCAGGGACAGGGTGATGCTTGTCTCAGAACTGGACCGAAAGGGCTTCTTGCTGGCGTTTGCACCAGGCAGGTTCTGCTATGGCACGGTTGTCCCTAACCCCTGGGACCACCTCCAAGTCCCTAACCCCTGGGACCACCTCCAAGTTATCCAGGGTGAGTGTTCCCTTTGGATTGCAGCTTTTTCCCTGGAAAATGCAGGTGGCAGAACCAGTCCCCACTTGCTACAGGGCAAGGGGTGGCCCCCATGTTCGCTGGCCCCAGGGCTTCAGTGAGGAAGGATGCGGCTGCAGAGGATTGCCATGGTTACAGGCACTTTCCTCATGGTTACAGGTACTTCTCTCATCATCCTTGTGGTTTGTAACCACTGCTCAGGGCGATGCACTGCAAAGTAGCCGAGCAAAAGGCGCTGGGATTTCAGACCCCTCCCAATGTCCATGTTTCCCAGGACAGGGAGGACTGAGTCTGTTCCCCAGGAGGTAGCAGGGAGAAGGGGACCCTAGTTGGAGGTTCCCTTCTTCTGGCCTAAATTAGGCAAGTGAAGGTACTTCACTTGGCTTCAAACCACCCTTCCACATTGGTTTCCCCATGCCACTGCCTGTCCATGGCAAAGCACTAGGCAAAAACAGTGGGGAATTTGGTAAGGGAGAGAGACTCTGCACAGCCATAATTATTAATTTATGTTCAGGAGCCATGCAAAATTCTTCCAGCCCCTGTCTAGCAGTCATGTGATGCTTGCTGTCTTTCTGTCCTCTGGTCTCTCATCTTTGCTCTCCCTTTCATCTCTTCTTTTGGCTCCTCATATCATCCATCGCCTCGGATTATGGTCCCTTCTTTCACTGGGCAGAGACCTGTGATGCCCGCTCCCTATGCTGGGCCCTTGGCAAGTGGCAGCTCTTCCAAAACACGGGGGGGCGGGGGGAAGGCAAGTTCAGGCAGACAATCCTCCTCTGGAGGAACTCCCACAGGTTCCCTCCTAACAGCTGTTAAATCTCCAAAGCATCCCTTTGACACAACATCTGTGGGTCTACAAAACCTGTCCTTTCTCCCTGATCTGCCAGAAGAAGCCTGTACTTAAGGAGCGACCCACCCCACCTAATTGATGATAATTAACCCCCAGGCATGAAAGCAATAGTTGGCACACCTCAGGGTTGTGATAATTTGGGTTTGATCATGTACCTGTGTGAACTGGCTCTGCTTTGGGGTGCTTGCACCCTGCTTTTGGGGACTAATCCTTCTTCCTTGTTCCTCATTACCCCGTCCAGATCTCATTACTGTCGGGCATTGTGCAAGCAGTGGGGGATGGGGACTGGCACACTCTGCTCCAGCAGGACAAATGAGGTGGGTCTTTTTCCCCAGCATTTCACCTATAAATAATTGAGCATTTTAAAACTCCATTTCTGCCACAAGACTCTACAGGAAAGGGTTTAGGTCTGATATACAGATATATTTTTAAGCAGTGAGAGACTGATTTGTGCTGCTCCTGCATTCGGTCACCTCGGAAAGACTCAACCTGCTCCTGCAAAGAGGAAAAATTGCTGGCTCCTGAGCAGCCCTGCTGCAATACTTGTGCTCGGGGACACAGCAGTGTCCCAAGCCCTGGCAGTGGCACCTGGGAGATTTGCTGCTCTGGACAGGGCGCAGCATGAAGCCATTTGCCCAGGGCATCCCATGGCAGAGCAAAGCAAATGCTAAGGGCAGCCAAAGCCAGGGCAGTGAGGTAGCCCTCTGCAGGGACCTGCCCATGGGAACAGGCCCATGTGCCTGGTGTGGGCACGGAGCAGACTGCCCCCACGGTTCAGGGTGTTTCTGTGTCTTATGTGGCTGGTTTCCAGGGAGGAATAACAGCTCGGAGCCTCAAGGCCTTTTAACTGGCTCTTCCTGTTGTTGCTTTCTGAAAATAACAATAGTGGGAGGTTTATATTCCTTCTCTTTTTTCTCAATTCAATCTTTTCAGTGATGTTACAATTGCTTAAGTGGAGCTTTCCCTGATGTAATGTCGGGGTAAACTGTGTGGCAAAATTACAGCCAGCTGAATTAGCGCTGTGTTTTCTGCTGCTCTCAAGCATTTGCAACAATTATTGGCCTTCTAGTGCCTAAGCGGGTAGAGAGTGATCATTCCACCAGCTCCTAACTCTCCAGTTCTCCCCATGCTCTGGATGGTACCAAGACCTGTCCAAAGTGTGAGCGAGGCCCTGGGGTGATTTGAAGTGCTGACATCATGCCTGCAGTGCCCTCTCCACAGCAATGCCACCTATGGGTACTACCAACAAGCTGGTGAGCAGAAATATGCTAAGGTTGCAAATACTTTCCTGGAAAGATCCAGAAATAAGCAAGTACCTTTATATACACTATCTCCTTTTTTTTAATCTAATACAGCTATACACACAAGATGGGTGAGACCGTTTATCTCCTGGGAAGCTGCACAGACAGCCCTTTGGCACCTCATGCCCCGCGAGACAGACTCAGGCAAGTCCATCTGTTCTGCCCATGCTTTAAAGCCGTGTAACTAACCTGAGGTAGCTCCTCATCCCAAAACTAGAATTTCTCTAAATTTGCTTAAACCATTGGACAAAGTGGGTTGAGATAAGTAGGGGAAGGACAGGAGAAGAAACATGTATGTTCTCGAACGAGAAAGCCAGGGCAAGGATACTGCTCTTCTCATTGGCAACCACACACAGGCTGGATGGATCCTGATGGATAAGTGAGACTTGAGCTTCGCATTTCTACCTCTGTGTCAAGTGTGGAGAAACATATCCCATGCAGTGACCAAGTTTCTGGAGATTCAGGAGCGATCATTCAGAGGCATGGGAAAGCCCCAGACATACCACATAGGAGACATCACTGAACCCAGCAGGATGCTTTGTAAGTCGGTGTTGCCTTTTCCTCCCCTGCATAAGAAAGAGCAGAGATCAGCAGAAAAAATTGCTGGGTGTGATGCTCATCCTCTTGCTACAATATCACAGGAGGTGGGAAACCCTACTAATTTTTCTCCTGATTAAAAAGGATCCTGGTAAAAGGATTTATTCAAGTATTGTTAGAAAATGCTGCCCCATTCTTCCCCCACCCTGGGGTACAGACACGCAGCATGGCTGCTTCCCATGTGGACAAGCTCAAAGATGGGGAGGAAACATGATTTTTCCCTGATGACTTTCCTCCCAGTAATCTCAGCTGCTATTTGGAACGGCAGCAGATACCGCATCCTCAGACAAAATCTGCTTTTCAAGTGATGATGTCCCTTTTTATAATAAATGCTGCCAACTCCCAGAAGTGATAGCTCACAAACAATCAGCAAGAGGACAACAGGAATGGTCTTTAAGATGCTGTGTGGAATAGATCATCCACTGTACAGCAACAAATCAAATTTAGGGAGAAAGAATTTGAAAACAAATTACCAGCAAGGTATTTCAAGCTGACAGCAATTTGGAGCAACTTAGGTCTGTCTGGTAAGAACTGTATTCCTTTTATTTCCCTGTCAATAGCAGCTACCTTATAAGATTGGTTTCTCATTGATAATTCTCTTGTCTGGAACAGAAACTCCCGAGTACACTTAAGTTGATAACTCTCTCTTTGATCACATTTCGGTAGCAATGCTTTTCACCTTGATGACAGGATTTCTCCCTTTGGATGAAGTTTCAATGCCTAAAAAGCCACGTGGTTTTGGGATTTCCAGCCTCAGGGCTTTCTGGTGCAGTGCAGGCAGCATGGTCCTGGGCTTGGACCCAGGGCTGGGAATGGCGGGGATCGGAACTTGTGGCAGGAGCTGGGGGGATATGAGCACTGCCTCAGTTTCCCTGCTACTACAACAGTATAAAAACTGCTCATATGTATTCCTCTCTTCATGGGAGAGGGATAATTAATATCTGCTAGTAATACCTTCCCCTCGGAAATGCTGAAACATGAAGGATTAAGGGTGCTCCTCCACGCCAGCCTGCAGCTTGAGAGGTGAGGACATCACCTCTTTGTGTGCCTAGAGGAGAGATGTGGAGCTTTGCACGGCATGTGCGAGTTAGCAGAAGCACACAGGGAAGGGAATATCAGATATGGTGCAACCACAGACTTAATGCACGCACACAGCCCTGCCCTTGCTCTAGGTTAACGTAGCAGGTGGAACTCAAGTACAGTGTGGCCAAGAGAGACACTTGGGTGGAGGTGGAAGTTGGGAGTGATCCCACTTCTGCACGCATGGGATGTGCATTTCTCCAGCATCCTGTTGACATAGCACTGAGGACTCATCTGTTTCTGAATGTGGTGCTAGATGTGTTAATTATGGAGGCATGTCATTAATGTCCATCAGTAAGCATGGAGAGGACATGGCAGGGAGGAATGTGTTGGGGGTAGAAGGGAATACAGCAGTGCTGACATACCCCAAGCAGGAGAGCCATAAAACCAGTGCGCTAGTCTGTAATTTGCCTGCGATTTCTCCTCAGGAAGCAATGAAAGTTTATGACTATCCATGGCAATGCCCATGTATCTCTTACAGAAAGTGGCAGATAAAAATAGGCCAGAATTGCACTAAGAAAAAGAGAATTTTGACATTCCTTTAAAAACTCTTTGCGGCCAAGTGCTCCTAGCCTATTTTGGCCAAGTACTTAGCAAGGGATGCCAGCTGTGGCTGACAGAAGTTTCAGCCACCCTTGGTTTAGCGCTAGCCAGGCCCTGCTCATTGGCAGAAATAAGTCTCTGCTGAGGGATGTCAGCCAAGCAGGTTGACTCGACTAGTTTAATCTTTTGAAATAGAAATGAAGGAATTTGTGCCAGTTTAACAAAGCCCTAGCTCCCCTTGGGGGTCACGTCAGCCTTGGGACAGGAGGACTGTTTCCATGTTGTTTTCTCAATTGCCCCACTTGGTGCTTGGGGCCAGCTTTTACCTTGCTGAAGACTCGTGGAACGCTTCTGAGCTTCCAGGGAGCGTGAAAGGGAGTTTGGTGCTCCGAGTGTAGGGTCAGGTGCTGTCAGCATGGGATTTGTTTCCTCCACTGGCTTCTGCTTTGTGTCTAGCATTTGGGAATAACTCATCAGGAAGGAGGAAAGCCCTGATCCAATGATGGTTTAAATTTGTAGCTTAAGTTGTGGTCCTTTAACACCCTAAATTAAAATCACCCAGTACTTGTTTTGAACTGCATGCCCCCTGGATAACGAAAGCAATCTATGATGCCTATTTATTCAAGTGGTGCCTTAGAAACTAAAATCTTATTGTCTATTCTCCATGGATATGAAATACTCAGTGATGTAACAGAAGCTCCATTTAAAATTAAGAATTTTTTTTCCCCAGTGCCCTTGGCTAAGCCTTCCTTCCCTGCACAGTCCCAACTCTCCAGGAACCACGTTTCAATGGTGCTGTACGCCCTTAGTCTTCACAGCATTTTAGGATCTTTCCAGATGGAAAGTGCCATAGAAATGTAAAAACTTATTAATTAAAGGCTGAAATAGATGCAGTGTGTGGAGGTCAGTGACTCATGCAGTAGGATTCTTAGGCTTCTGCTATGCATTGCCTCAGGGCGCTTTTTTGAATATTCCCTTCTCTGGGGCTATGACAGTTTATTACATACAGGCTGTGTGAAGGTGAATGCAAACTACTCCGGCTAGGCTGTTCCTTAGTTGGCAAAGCAGCAACCAGTGAACCCAGTTCGTGCTGAGCCTTTTGGGACAGCATAATTTCTCCTCATTACAGTTTCTGCCTGTTTTTTTTCAGGATGCCTGTGCTGTAGTGTGTGTGTGTGGGAGGATGCTGCTTGGTGCCAGCAGCCCCTGTGCTCGTGGTCATGCTGGCGTTATGGATTGCTTCTGGGTTTCTCTTTCCAAAGGCTCGAGGAGCACTCGGTGACAGAGGAAGAGAGAGTGTTTTGGTTAGGATCCAGTGGCTTCCTGAGTATGAACCGGGGCATGTTTCTAGTAGACAGATTTTCTTGGAGAGGGTGGGCAGTGATGGTGAACACAGCAGTCGTAAGCCCTGGAGCAGTGAGCACCTGTGGCTGTAGCTGTAGCTCTGCCTGGCACAGCTCGTGACGACCTTGGAGGCATTGCAGCATTGATCAGGGCAGCAAGGTCTGATCCTTGGGCAGCTAGTGGTGCCAGAAGGAGCCCCAGTGTAGATGCAGACATACTGGTAAATCCGTTCTTCTCCTGACTGAGGTTCATTTAATTGAGGTGGGTGTTTTAGTTATTCTGCTGCGACGTACAGCTTAGGTGGCATAGCTGCAGTCCCACCAAAAGCACCACCTACATGAGTTTCCACCATGCTAAATGCAGTCCTGAGGCATGCATGGCCCTGGGACACTGAGATTTGCTTCCTGGCTGTGAGGATGTTGATTCCTAACTGGATCTTGGGAAATTATCTTACTTCTTTATGTATCTGAGCCCTGAAGAGGAATGGTGATGCCTCCCAGCTGCATGGGAACGCCGAGACCAATACTGGGGAGCCCCCAGGACTTGATGCCATAGCATGCATGAGATGATGTTTGTGCCAGACTCTCAATTTTGTCACTTTGCTACGTTGCTGGCTTCATCAGAGCCACCAGTCCTCAGAGGATGCTGCATTTTGGGGTGACCCCCACAGCGAGGCTCACCCAGCTTGCGAGGTCCCTACCCTGCTCCTGGCCCTCTCGCTGGCAGACCAGGGATGGGCACCTCTGCAGAGACAGTAGAGGTGACAAGGCTGCACTGTGTGCAGTCAGTGCAGCTGGTGGCACAGCGCAGCTGCCCTGAGGCTGTCCTCGTTGCACAGCATGACATCAGCTTGCAGATAGCCTCAACCCTCTGGTATTTGGACCCTGAGATTCTTTTATCATATTTTTAGTTTTTCCTCTTTCTATTGGTTGACTGCTGCCCCTTCAGCCTCTCCTGCAGCGACTTCTGCCCGTCATTACACCGCTCTACATCTTTTCCACTTTTCCTCATTCCTTTTATTTCCTTCCCTCTCTCATTCCCTCTTAATTCCCCCATTACCATCTCCCACCCCAGCAGTCCTGTCTTTGCACCCCTCACTTCTCTTTCAACACTCACTTCTCACAAATAACAAAACTAAACTGTTCTTCTTAAAAAGCACAAAGATCAAACACACATTTTGGAACAGGCATGAACAGACGCACGGAGCAACTACTTCATTTCAACAATGCTGTCACAGAAATAGAAAATCCAGTCCCAGCTGAAGCATATAATTTAGACCCCGTGTATGCTGGGACTAGCAGACAGCGTAGTTACACCAGGTGCTACATAAACAAGACCCCCTTGGCACACAAACCTATCCCAGGATTTGATAGCAAAAGGGCAGCTTTCCTGCTGTGACTACGCCCACCCTGGGTGTCTTCAGGTGGCACTAGTCAGGGATTGCCTTTGTGCACACATCTGACTAATGTTGATACACTGCCAGGAGTGCGCAATTGCCAACCACGTTCTGCTCTTACGTGCTACACCTTGAATTGCCCTAACAGAGGCGAGACTGAAAGCATTTGTTTATTTTATGCACTTAACAACCTACCCGCAGTATCGCTGCAGTGGCCTCTCCTCCTTGCCTGTCCTCTCCCCTGGCTTACGTTTGGTTTTCACCTAGTGAAAAGGGGCGAGAGAAACATCTTAAAAAACCCCAAGAAAATGGGATTACAAAACCACAAACACTGTTAAAAGGGAGATTTGGGGTCAAGCAGAAAAATTCTAACTCATTTCAGAAAATGGATTAGATTTCAAGCTGCTGGCACAGCCTGATGCTGTCTTAATGACATTTACTGGATGGGAAGTGTTGGCTATTGTTCCTGGGTGCCTGTCTAAACAACAGCCTGCACTTCAGCCTCATTGACAGATCCTGCCACCATGTTCCAGAGAGAGCTGTTAATTAAGAGACGAAGTCCAGTCTCAACCTAGCTGGCTCTATTTTTACATAATTTTATTTTTTGTTTGCACAGTCTTTTAACTTGCTCCACAAACTAATAGGGCTGCCAGCTGATCTCCTACTTTTTCCTTCGCTTTTCAGTGGCACAGTGCAGAACGTGTGATTCTCCACAACTGCACGCCTTCTACCTTTGAGTTTGTAGTTTTAAAAGGGATTTTTTTTAAAATCTGACATTTTGTCCTGAAAGGATGTGAGACGTGCAGAACTGCTGAATGTAGAAGCCACCACAGGAGGCCAAGACATGATATTAAAAGGAGTAATGAAAGAAAGCAAGCTATTGAAGTGTAAACTCAATTTTACTGAGAGTATACTACAGATCAGAAATGAGTAGCTGGAATCCCTGGTGCAACTGACACCAAAATATTAATGGTTTGGTACAAGCAGGAAATACAAAGAGGTTAAAAAATCTGTTTGCTCTGTGTTTCCAGGGGAGAGCCTGTTTGTTAAGGCACTGAAGACCCTATATTATTTTAATAACGTGTATCTCCATCAGTATCATAATTACAGATCTCACCTTCTTTTGATTAACTTCACTGACCGACAAGGTTGGACTCTTGATCCCTATTTTCTTTCTGGATTGTAAAACAACAGTACTCCATTTATTTCCTTGTCTTGGATCCCTTTCTTGGATTAAACCTGCAGGAAGGAAAAATGCAATCTAAATCGCTGCAGGACACTGTCTGTTTTCCTGCAGTAAAGGCTTGTAGGAGTACGGCAAAAATAGGAAACACAGCTCTGCTGCTAATGCCATTGAACCAAGACCTGGAGGAAAGTCATAGTCCTGAACCATGGTGTGCCTTCGCTGTGACACTGACCTGGGGGCCAGCCCCCTCAGGAACCCGCACAGGCTGCCTGTCTCCCTCAGCTAAATTACATACCTTGGATAAACCTACCTCCCTGGTAGGTTGCCCAATCTCTATATATTTTGCTTAATATCAAAGGATGGAGTGAGTAGATTTAGGTAGCTCAGAAGTGCTGGCAAATGAGTCATGAAATGTATTAAAATTTATTAAATTGTTTTTACAATCCAGTACAAGTGTAAGTTCTGTAGTGACATTTGTATTAAAAACCATCTCAAAACACACCATGAAAAATCCTAGAGTAATTTGTCGTAGGATAAAAATGGTCCCTCTCATACAACAGGCTCACTGGGACCTTTCAAAGAAACCTTTGAAACAAATTACCACTTAAAGACAACTCTCCCCATCTGCAAACCTACCTCTCTGGATTGAGGTTGGGTCCCTAAAACCTCCCTCTCTTCTGACAGGAGCTTTAGTGACCCTGCTTGTACCTCTGGGATTTCTTCTCCACTGTATTCTTGTTATTAGAGACATTGCATGAAAATAAGACTTTTCCTAAAAGCAACAGCTCTCAAGAAGGTTAAGATAATTAGGTTTTCAAAACAAAACACCAAGTTACAAAACCCAAGAGGAACCGAGCTCTAATTTTTCCTCCATCTCTCTCAAAACCCAGTATCCGTCACCTCCTAGTTCTCCACAGACCTTTCACATCTCTGTGCTACCTCAGGAAGACGAAGCCAGGTTTTCACCTAAATTTTTTTTATTCTACCTCGAAAAATGACGTTCACCCCGGCTTAGAGAGCCTGAGCTGGGGGGGCGGGGGGGCTCAGGGGAAACCTGAGGGGCCGAAGCCCGCCCGCCGCGGCTCTGTGGGGGGGCTGGAGGCGGGCGGGAGCCCCTGGGGCGCCCCAGGGGCTCCCGCCCGCCTCCAGCCCTCACCTGTCGGCGGGCGGTGCCGGGAAGGGCGCGGGGGCGGCGCGGCGGGCGGTGCTGGGAAGAGCGACCGGGCCGGGCCGGGGAACGCGGGGTGGGGAGGTGCCCGGAAGAGCCGATTTCCTCAGCGGGACGGGAGCGGTGTCGAGAGAGAGAGAGAGAGATACAGACAGACAGACAAAGCGGCTGAGGGCCGGACCGAAGCTAGAGGCGGCGGTGAGGCGATCCTCTTGCTCCCCGGTAAAGTTGTGGGGTCTTCGGGTGCGGCTTCGCCGCCCTGTTTCTCTCACTTGGAAACTTTTGCGCAGTGAGGCAGGCTGGGCCCTGCCGGCTGCCGGTTCTCTGTGAGGGGTGGCGGGAGGCTGAGCGGGGGGAGTGGAGCGCGGCGCGGCGGAGAGGAGCGGGCCGCGCCGCCGCTGCCGCCTGTGGGGCCTGGGCCTGGGCCTGGGCCCGGGCCGGCCGCGCTCGGAGGCCGCGCTGGGCCAGGCCGGTGTGGGGTGGCGGCTGGGGCTGGAGGGCGGCTTGGGGCGTGTGGGAGCTGGTTGTGTTTTGCGTTGATGAGCGTCATTTTCCGGAGGAAAAGCACCGGACAAGCCCGGTTCCTGGAGAAGTTTCGGTGGCAGCGGGGCTGTGGGGAGAGGCTCCTCCCCGCGCAGTCGGACACAGCCCGGCGGGGCCGCCCCGGCGCCGCTCTCCGGCGGTGCGCCCGGGCAGGGCGGCTGCGGGTGGGGCTGCCTGCCCGGCTAGCGACACCGAGTTGGTCTTGGCCCTGGTGTACGCTCCTTCTCTTTCTGAGCCCCCGAGTTTCTCTTGGCGGTGCAGCTGAAGTGAGCATCCTCCCTCCCGCCCGAGTTGGTGTGTCTGTTTCAGTACACGAAACAGCCTCTCTTCGGTGGGAACACTCCCCTCTCCTTAGCTTGGCTCTGCCACGTTTTTTGACACCCACCTCTAATCTGCTAGTATGTAGTAAGGCAAGTGCTTCTCCTTCGCTGACAAGAAGTTTCGCGCTACTTTTTATAGCTAAGAAGTAAGGAGAGCGTATCAACTCTCAGCCGCTGGTTTATTCACGGCCCTTGCCCCTGTGGTCATGGGGTCGCTGGGCAGTATGTGTCAGCTGGCTTTTATTCGTTACTCACACTAGTTCAAACCATGTGAAATCTTTCAGACTGAAAGCTTGCAGGAAAGTGTGCGGCGCACTTATATTTAGTGAAGAATTGATTGTGGTCAAGGTGCACTTTCCTACCTGTCTGCCCTTGGCCTGCCTGCCCTGCCCCGGAGGCTGCCAGTGTCTTCTGGCGAGGGTGATCGATCTCTCACTCGTCCAGTCTGGGGTAGGAGCCTCCATGACTGTGTCCTCGTTCCAGCTTTCGGAGTTACGATTCAAAGCATGTGTGGGTTATCTGTATTGAACTAGTCTGGGAGCTCTTTGCTGCCCCCCTGCCCCCCTCTTTTTTTTTCCTTTGTCTTTTGTTTTTTGAGATGGGGGTTGTGTGAAAGGTATTCTTGGTGCTTGAGTTACTTGTTTCCTGCGTTTTTCCTGCACTGAGAGTGGGGAAGCGGGGGGAGGTGGGAGAGGCTGTGTTAGTTGTACTCTTGTGCTAATGCACATCCTCAGTCCTGCTGGCTACACTAGGCTTCGAGTACTTTCAAGCCCAGCTACAGGCTGTGGTTTGTTTTGGTTTGTGTTTTTTTCAGCTCCTGGGTTGGTTTATAGGAAGGTTTGTGTTTAAATGGAGGTGAAAGCCTAGCTTACTTTACAATATGTGTGGTCTTTTAGGTACCCGTTGGTCTGTCTTGGGGTGCTAAGGACACATTAAATGTTTAGTAGGACTTGTTTCTCCCTGCTGAATCGAAACTTTTTGTTTAAAAAGGGCATAATTTTGAGTCGCTAACTGTTTTTTATTTACAGAGAAACAGTTTTTAAAATGTCAAGGAAATGTTTTTTGACTTTTCTCAGGAGAAACAGACAAAGGCTTAATAGGTTTTGTTTTAAAAAGGCTTTGCCCTAACCCTTTCCATAATAAACAGCATGCCTTCAGTCTTTGGGGTTTTTTTCAGCCAGCTCTAATAATAGGCCTCTGCAACAGAGATTAAAAGTTTATGCAAGGTGGCGGAGGGGAGCACAGTGGGCAGAGATTAGAAATCCCATGCTCAAACTGATGATTTAAAATACCAATGTAAATATTTACCTCCTCAGTAAATTTTCAAGCTTTGTGAAACATGAGCATTTCTGTGCTGACACATGTAATGGCAGACATTAATATGCATCTTAGTAGGGCGTCCATTGGTCTGATGAAGTTAGCTGAAAGATGTAATAGAAAAGTAATTTGTGTTTTTTCAGCAGCATGAATATCTTCCTTCTGCAGCTGTAAGATCGAGAAACTGATCTTGCAAAGGAATCCACGTTAGTAGAAATGTTTGAGCTGAAAATCCACTTTAGTGGGACTTCAGCCCTACCTTGAAATTATATCTACTGTTACTATTTGATTTCTAAATTACCTTTCTTATGCAGAGAATTACTATGATCACAAAAATATTTAGCAGCAAAACCAGTCTACTCATCGTAGGTGGGTAGTAAGGCTAGTCTAGAGTGAGTACCTATGTGGCCATGATATTTCTGTTAAAGGACTTGCTGTATTCAGTTTTACTGGCATCTCTTGGCTTTGCTGGATGCTGAAGGAAACATGATGAATAGAAGAGGACTGAGTATTATTTTGTTAGGACAGTGCCATATTGAGACAGTCATCCAACATGGTGATGAATGCCTGTTGTTGTTTTCTACTGTTGTGCCTTAACTGGAAATCACTCAAATTCTTGTGCTGTGGAACTTTAATGTATACAACCTTGAGGATTTGGATCCTTTACTACTCTGGGAATTCACCCTAATTTAGTTTTATAGCTAATCTGGAATAGCTCTGTTCAGTGAGTTTATAGTTCATGCGTTGCTTAAACAGAGTTGCAGCTTTAGAGAAAAGTGCAGATGTTTGATAATTACTACTTTTAACTCCATACTATTTTAATCCAGCGTATGAGACTTAAAATAGAGCCTACCCACAAAATTGTATACCAGCACCCTTCATGGAGGAGCTATGCTGAAAAGATGAGTGTTGAGAGTGACCTGCTGTGCCGCAAAGCAGAACTGGGTCCAAATAGATTTGTTGAGGTAAAGGAATCACAGGAGGAATGCAGTCACAGCAGCTGTAAGTGGGATCTTTCTCCTTGAATGACTGAGACTTGTTATCTTCCAGTCAGGGTGAGAATGGGTGTTAACTCTGGTTTCTGTTGTGTAGTGGGTTAGTATAGACTCTTCTATTGGCAAATCTGATACTTAAATATGATTCGTAATTCCTCCTTGACTTTAAATAAAGAGCCAGCTACCTTTTCTATAAACATGATTACATATTTTTGTTAGTTAATCCCAGGTGTAGTACGGAAAACATCTGCTAGTCCTTTGACGTGTTTTTAGAAATAGCTCTGGTGGAATCGGAGAGGATTTTCCCCCATGCTTTACAAAGTGATAGAAATTATTAAATATGCAGATCTAAACTTAGACTGTTTGCAAAGGGAAATTCTCCCCCAATCTATTGATGCTACCTTCTGTTATAATTTTTCTAATTTACAAGACAGCTACTTGATTAATCATTTAGACTCCTGAGAACCTCTTTTGAAAGCCTTTAAGTTAAGGTATCTATGGATGGAAAAAGCAAATTTGAGGGCAGCTATAGCTAAAGCTAACAGTTACCAAGGTAGAGAGTGGAACAGTACTGAGAACATGAAACCAAGCTGGATGCCACTTGGTTCCCCAGTACTGTTTTAATACACTGAATGACACAAGGAGGGTGGAGTGTTGATGTATGTTACAATCTGAGAGTGAGCTAAACTCCTGTAGTGTTTCCAAGGCAGTGAGGGGGTTGAGACCAAATAAGCTAGGAACTAGCAAATAAGCTAGGAACTAGCAAATAAGCTAAGGAACTAGCAGCAGTGTGGCAGGTGGGATTTCACTGTTGATAATATGAAATACAACTTAAGCTCATGGTGTGCGTTTTTTCGAAACAATACCTAGTTTTCTAAGCTATCTGTTCCCTGTTGTGGAACAGATATGTGTATGACTGCATAAGAAGAATTTCTGTGTGGAGCTGATGTCAGGGAGCGAATGAGATGTTAGTGGAAGTTAGAGTAGAATATGCTGTAAACCCTTTAGTGCACCCTGTTCTGGAGTAGCTTTCAACAGCTACTTTAAGAAAAAGAGACTGACACTAGTGAGCTTATGGATAGCTGATGAAGGATCAGGAGAGTAAGATTTTTCTTAAAATTTTTCTTTTCCTGGAGATTAACTGGCCAACATTCTCTCCTTATTTCCTTCAGACACTTCTGTCCTTGCTGTTGCTTAGCACAAGATCAAGAGGGCATTTAGGTAAATACTAAATTTGCTTCTTTTCAGTCTTATTAAGAAGTCAATAAGAATTAATGCTATCAGGAACATGTGGCCTTGATGGCATGTGTGGGGTTTTTTCCCCCTCCCCCTTCAACTGCCTTTCCCACTCCCCCAAGGGTTCACAGAGTTTTCATTGACTGTTTTATTCTGGGTACTTTTATAGGTGATATCTATGCAGATCTAAAGCTCTAAGGGGGGGAATTCTTCTTTCCATATTTTTTTCTGGATGATACAAGCTCAGCCCAGAAGATCCACTTAAATAAACAGTCTGCAATGTAGCTTGACATAGCAAAAGGGTCAGTTTAATTTTTTATGTAAACAAGGCTAAGGTGTATGCCTATAAAATGGTGTTTAACCTGCATAACACCCAGCAGGTCAGTATTCATCTTTGCGAAGTGCTCTTGAGATCTTCAGCTGAAGCTGTAGATGGGTAAATGTGTTTTGTTTTTTTTTTAATTCACTTTCAGAAACGGTGTTGTTGAATAGCAGAGGACAGTACTGGTGATATGCTGAGAAGCAAGAAGGTGCAAGTTGGTGTTCCTCTGTAAACGTAACTAATCAAGATGTACAGGCTGCCTGCTCTGTACCTGCTTTCTTGCAAATGTGTCCTTGTAATGTATACTTGTAAAACTGATTTCCTTTAGCATGACTTGAGCAACAAGACTCACTATGTCTTCAATGTTGAGGAGTTGCTTGGGATCTTGGATAATTCATGACGGACTGTGGACATGTATGCAAGTGACAAGTCTCGTATAAACCTCATGTACAATTTACCATAAAGTTCATTTCAACCAGTACCTGATGTCCAGGTGTTTCAGAGTCTAAGCATCTTGAAACGTAAATTATTTATTCATTTAAAGCATGAGAAATTGAACAATGAACTGGAAGTCATACACAGGAGACTTGATGTGATCTGATTACTATAGCCAAGAGGTCCATCCAGCCTAGTGCCCTGTCTCCATGACCCTCATCATGAGGTTTTGGTTATTCTGCTCCCATCAACTTTTTATTAGTCTGGCCCTTGTCTGAGGCCCTGAATTACAAGCCCTTCACCTGGCCTTGGCCAAGCTGCCTGTTAATGACACCAGAAGGATGGAATAAGACAGGAACTTTGGGGGTCGTTTCCATTCCCACTGCTTGTCACACTGTTAAGCAGTATCCTCTGGCTCCTTTGATGTCTTTGAGGAGTGATGGATGCTCTTGGGCAGTGTCTGGTGTCCCCCTCTGGATCCCTGATCATAATTTTGGACCCTTGCCACCTTTCTTTTTATTGACCCCCACAATCATTTGGCTTCCCTTCCCTGTATTCTCCTCCCACCTTTTTCTTGGGTGGTGGCAGCGTATAAAGCCATCCCTAAAAGGGAAAGCAACAGGCAAGCAGTAAAACAAGCAATAAATGAGAAAAGGTCAGTTGAGTAGCATTGCTTCCCTAAGGTGCTGTGCCAAGCTCCTGCAGTGTAGGAGCTTCCTGAGCCAGGAGTTGGAGCCTGGGCTGACTTCTGTTCTGCAAATGTGTCCAGCAGCTCTTGTGGCTGGTGCCCAGCGCTGGTGGGAGCACTGCTCCACTTCTGATGTTGGTGGGCTCGTCTGCAGGTGCAGACCGTCTGTCCCTTCATTGTATTCAGTAGGCTCAGTGCAATGACTTAATTTATTTTAAATTTAGAAACCTTCTTGAGAGTTGAAAGGCTTCATAACAAGGTACAAGTAAAAGGAAAGACACAACATTTTTTGAGAGTAAAAAGCAAGGATCTGGTTTGACTGTATGAAAAGCTCTGGAGTGTTTTAAATTTCAGTACAAAGGATGGCTTTGTAGTTACTGCCACTTCCACTTTTTGGAAGATGTGTTTAATTACAAACCACTGCTGTTACAGCTTGAAACGCATTTCCTAACTAACATTAAACAATGCATCCTGAAAGCAAAGATGTGGGGAAAGGCTTTTAGGAAAGTGAGTGTATCCATCCCTTATTTGTTACTCCACAGCACTTCCACTGCTGGTGGAGTCCTCAATCACAGTACTCTTATTTTGTACTGGTACAGTGAAGAGTGCAATACGATTGTGTGGGTGTTTTTTTCCCCCTCTCCTAGCTGGTGTTAGGGAGAAAAAATAATGACATAAGATGCAATAAACAGTAGCAAAAAAAAAAAAAAAGCTGGAAGGTTTATTTGTAGCAAAACAAAATAATACAAATTAGTTGTGCAAGGTTAAAAGCTTATAACCTCAAGAAAAAGAAAGTTAATTTCTGGTCTGTATGCATCAGTACTTTAGCATCAGGTGTTTTAAGCTGTTTTACTTAGTTTGCAGGAATTGCTTAAGATGATTTGATTATGTTTAACAGAACATTATCATGGGCCTAGGGAAGAGTCAATGGTTATCAGTGAAAGACGCAGTGTTCAGCAGAACCAGAAGCAAAGTGCTGGTGCAAAGCCAATTGAACAGGATTTCTTAGCTCATCTGTTTTTTGTTAGGTAGCTTTGTCTTGTTTCCAGATCCTGGGAATGAGGAGAAGGGGTGGAGAGAGAAAATGTGTCTTTAATCAGATATAAGTTGGTTTCCACTCAGTAAGTGGCTGTTACTAGCTTAAAATCCTCTCTTTTTCCAGCAAGACCAGCCAAGCGATGACTCCTTCCTCTCAAACCTTCCGGTTCTTCCCTGTTCTTTTATGAAATGTGGGTAGGTCAGTGACATTTGTGTGTGTGTGGTTTTTGTTTGGTTTTTTGTTTTGTTTTTAAACAAAAGTTGCTTTAATTGGGCATCCATATGCTAAGGCAGTGACTCAAAAGGATTACTGTCCAGGCGGATTGTTGTTAGCTCTGGTTGTCATGCACCGGTGTGCACCCTTAGCAAGTTTGTACTTGACAGAAGTTGGTTATGGCTTTGCAGGTAACTGGTAAGCATCCAAAAATTAATTGCACCAGTGTTTTTTTTTATTATTACTTGCTTTGCTCTTCTGGAGAAGCTGCAAAGTTCTCATCAGTCAGTGCCCTCCGTGCTCTCAGTGTCTACAGCCATGTTGACAGTTTGCAGGGAGAGGAGACTGTGTGTGTTAGAGCGTCCTACCTTACATATTCTTCCACATAAACATCTTCTAAATGACTGCGATTAACTCATCCAAACAGTGTTTATGCATTACATTCATGTTCATTCTTCTTCCTGGGGTTTGTTTTTGTGGGGGGTGGTATTTTTGTCCTCCTTAACTCGCAGCGTGTGTTGGTGGAGCTGCAAGTTGAGAGTTGTCGGGGGGGGGGGGGGGGGGGGGTGTGCAGTGATGGTGCAGTTCTTCTTCCCATGAAACTAATTCATTGTTTATAGCTAAGAGATGTTGTTGAAGGTTGTCGTGAGCATAAAGTGAAATTCTTGGCCTTATCACTTGTGGGTTTTGTTATTTCTTTTTTCTTTAAAAAAATAATTGCTTTGTAATTTTTAGCTAAGACTGACAGTGTTCCTGAATCAAAGTGAAAGGACTGAAAAAAGAATTCTAAACAACTTTTTCTAGAAACTTTAAAATGCATTTTACTTTGAAGAATCTTTATGCTCATGTTCTTCTTTGCTTCAGTGAGTGCTCTTCTTTTAGTAGCTTTTGCAAATGGAGAAAACTATGGAAAACTTTTCACTCTTGTAACACGATGAATTTTTGTTACATAGTCTTTAGTTGCTCCTATGCTGGGCATGCAACTGAGAATAAATTTATTCTCTTTTAATACAGACTGTCCATTTCCTCCATGTTTAAGCAAATTGTCTCTTATCAAACCTCTGATTATAGGAGTATCATTTTTTTCAAAACATGCATGTCAGCTCAAACAACTCCAGTATTTGTGTACTTCTGACTGTTTAAAAATTGTTAATGAAGGTCTAGATTTAGAAGATGGGGTCATCTAAAAGCACTGACGGGTATTGCATAACATATCAATTTAGGAATGAAAATGTGGTTTGAGTAGGGTCAGATTCTGGTTATTTCTGACTATAGCTTAAATGGCACTTTTTATTGCAGATTGAGCACTGAAGAAGATCAGAACAGAAATACCCAGGTTTTCTTTTCCTTTTATTGCCTGCCATCAGTGTGTTTTTGCAAGCTAAGCAAGAATTAATTTTGTAGCACTGGCAAATTCTTGTGCCACCTGGTAAAGTAGGCTAATTTATAACAAACTTTTTCTTATTTGAGGAATACTTGTGGCAAAAATTAACTTATCAAAAGGTTGCCCCTTCTTGCATTCATTGCTAACTTAAGGTTGGTAATTGGAACCTGTGCTAGTGTAGTTTGGGGTTTGAAGAACTGTGCTCTGTAGCCACAGCCTAGTTGTTACATCTTCGCTGACTGTGTATCCCTAGGGTCTGAAATGCATACTCTGGTTCTGAGAGTGGCAGTAAGCTATTCTTCCATTCTTTGCTAATGACTTTAGGGAACCTTTACGCAGTTTTCTGCCTCAAGGGTGGGAAGAGATGCTGTGAGGTTGGAAGGGCTCTCAGTAGTTGAATCGGAGTGGTCCAGCAGATGTACAAGTCTCACCTGGGCTCTACTATCCCTCTTCCCAGGCTGAGTCCCCTTGTTTTGTTTGAAAGTGCTGTCCGTATAGGCTTAAATGTGAGAAATGTGGCTGAGAGGGCTGAGGTTTCGGAGTTTGAAGTTATCATCACTGCAGGGATAAGTTAGTTGAACGTTGGTTTTTTGCTTAAAATGCAAGTGTGTTGCCCTTCTGCATGGCCAGAGTGTCACAGTCCTGATCCAAAGAGCACACAGCTAAAATACAGCCATTAAAAATGTAGTGATTACTTGTTCTGATTTTGGTATCTTTCGTGGTGTTAGTATTGCAGGTCTTCAGCATAAAATGCACAACATTATTGTGAAGACTGAATTAATGGATTTATTAATAATAATCGCTCACCTGCTCATGACACTTTTTTTAGGAAAAGCATGTGTTTTCTAAAAAACCCCACACGTTTAGCAAAAGCATCCATTTTCTTTATGTAGTTGGAATCCTGCTTGAGTTTTGGAAACTGAAAACTGTGCAGAAATAAATTGGATACTTGTTGGGACATACCAGGATATCCATCTGGACAGTTAAATGGGTATAAACATGAGTTCAGTTCTTGCATTCTTTTAGGATGTCTTCCATAAACTGGAGCCTTAGTATGACATAAATAAGCCCCTAATTGCCATTGCTTGCTGTGAATTGGCTTGCCATGCACCTCCTTTCTAGCTCCTTTGAGGCAATTTTATTTTTGCCAGGATTGTTTTATCAGAGCCGAACGCATACGTAACTGAAGGCAAGGGGATGTTGTTAGCACTGGGATCTCCAAAACCAGTTTATTTGTAGTTGTGAAATCACTGCTGTGGTCCCAGGAATACCACAATGAAGCTGCTTGCGCAGAGTGTGCCTTCCATCCTCTTAATGATAGCTGGACCAAAATGAAGGTGTGAAGACACCTGTTAGAGTGCATTCCTCTTTTTGGAATGAAAATAAGTTACTTGAATCCACTGTACTATAGCAACTGGGAAGCTGTTAGGAGATAGTACATACTACTTTGGCAAGCCTGTTGCATCTTAATCTGGTGATATGCCCCATGCCTGCTTTCCTGTGATGGTGCATGGTATAGGATGGGCTGTATTTCCAGAGGGGAAAAGGTGACACGCTTTCTATGGCACACTGCTGGCTTCAGTAACAAGGCAGCAGGCAGGAGATAACACCCATGTAGAAGAGAAAGCAGAGTTATAAACTTCATTGATTTGTGTTCGGACACCAGATTAGGTTGCATCTGTTAACTCGGTAGCAAGGTCTAAACAAATGGAGAAGTAGAGAAGCATTTGTTTGTTACCAGCTCTGCAAGGCTTTCTGATGAGTGGTTTCAGATGCCTCTCTATAGAGGCCTTCTCCACAAGAGCAACAGAGAAAAACTGATGAAACAGATTGAGAGCTGGATCTGGAGTGGTACTGGTGAGAAATAGGTTTATCTGAACTGGAATTTCTTCTTTTCACTTGGCTGGTTACTACAGTCTGTGAAACAATGTGTAGCAAAGTTGAATACACTCAAATGACAGAAATGTTTTGATAATCAAAGAATATGCAACATCAATGCTGAGTTTGTATTCATATTTCAGATTGTGAAATTCTAATAGTGAGGATTTTTAAGGAGGTAGTACCTTCATGGCATTTATGGTGGAGGAGAAGTTTGGTAGCTGAGCAGATGAAATTTAACGTTGAAGGCTATGTTAGAAGAGGAAGACTATCTGTTTTTAGTTGTGTATACTTGGCGTTAAATAAAAAGAGCTTAAATCAAACCTGCTTAAATCCTCCTTGAAAAGCATCACGTATACCAAACATCCTTGACTAGCACCTATTCAGCTGCTGAGAGGAGTAGTGCTTTATTTGTAGAACAGGGCAGACATATTCATTTGGAGACTGTGAAGGGAAAGAATGAAACATTTTTCTTTTTTTCCTGCATACTCTTAGTTATATGGGAAACCGTTTTGAACTGTCAGTGGGCATGATGAAGCCCCTGCATGTGAGCTGGGTTTAATATGAAGTGTGCCTTAACCTTTTTCAAACCAAAAATAGTCATAAGATTTGTCTTAATGGTCTATGTTAAATACCCAGTTCCCACAGATCTTTATCTGCTCTGTCTTGTCCTCCACCTTCAGCAAGGGGTAAAGGATCCCTGCTGGTTATTAGATGGGTTAGGCACTTAGGCAACAAACCAAAAGGGTTCCCTTGGGAACGGGGAAGCTGGTTCACTTTCTGGCTGGAAGATGAAGCTGGGTCATTGTGTCGTGAATCCCGTCATGTTCCATGCTTGTGACTTGGTGGTGGAATAAGGGCTATTCTCATTACATTGCACAGAATATCCAAAGACAGTCTGCAAGCATGGTAAAGGACAGGATTATCATTCAAAATGACTGTGACTACTTAAAGAAATATGAGAGAAAGAAATAAGCTGCAAAATAATGCAGTCAAGTACATATTACTGTGCCTGGGCACAATCAGCTGCACAAAATGAGGAACAACTAGGTGGGTAGCAGAAAGGGCATTAAAATGGAGAATGTCCTCCCAGGTATAAAATGTTCTTGTACTGTACTCTTGTTAGTTTTTTTGGATAGCATAATGCTTGAATTCAGCATGTGGTCTATTGTGCTTGGCCCAGGTTAGCCGACCACTGTTTGAATGCAGTCCTCCATAAGAAAAAACAAAAAGAGAATGGTGAATGTAGTTAAAAGCTTTTAGCAAGCAGCATGTCAGGATAGTTAAAATTTGAAGACTGATAGAAGATGACATGTAAAAGACTCTTCAGGTAATACAGGGTGGTGGGACTTAAGTTGCAGCACAGGAGATGGGCAATTAGGTGGTCTGCCATGTAACCAAAAGATTTACTCTAGTCCAGAGGTTGGGAGGCTGCAGAATCTCCTGGTATGGAGCAGGTTTAACATATTAGCTCAGTAGTGCCTGAGATACATGCACCTGAAGGCAGCGCTGGCTGTGGGAGTGCAACCTGGAAAAACAGGACCATGACCACTAGGCTGTTCTGTGATTCTGTTGTGTGCAGATCTCGTTATTGAAATAGTGCTCCTTCATGAGCTTTTTGAAAAGCCTTGGGTGCCTTCAGGACACTTCTGCAAAGAAGCTGCAGAGCTACATTCCTATGCTTGCCAAAGTCTAGAAATTATTTGCATGCTAGTATTCTGGAAGTAGGTATCTGAAGTTACTCCTGAAACCTTGAATTACCAGTTTTTGAAAACACTATGACCTTAGTTGTGGCTTGGAAAGAGCACTGTACGCATATCACCTTCAGCGTGTTCACGGCAGGCCAGCTTGTTGGACATGGTATGTAAATGCAGCCCCAGCAGTTTAATACATCCTTCTGCTCAGGTCTGTGCCCTCACCTCTCTGGAGCAGGGCTGCGACCTGCCCTGGGGTGCAGTTCGGGGGCAGAGCTGCTCTTGGTGCTGCTGCAGTCTTGACCTCTTCCCTGTGTGGTCCTACTTCCTCCCTCAGGAGAGTAAGCTGGCAAGGTCATTTTTATAGCTACTGGCTTACTCTGAGACCATTTTAGCTCCCTGAAGTGGCTCACCGCATCAGCAGTGTGCCAGTGTGGGTGCCTGTTCGAGGCAGGTTTGTGTCAGGGAAAGGAGCAGTAGGACTGTGGCAGTGTTTGCTTAAAGTAGTGTAATGGAAACCACTTCTTAAGCTTCAGTTGTTGCTGAGATCTTGATTCTTTGTGTAAAGCAAGGGGCAAGTTTTCCTGGGATGGCTCTGCTTGCAGAGCTGCTTGTTGGCTGGAAATTGTCAAGTTTCTGGAGGCAACAGGGAAGTCTGGAAGTGGCTTCTTTAAACTGCTGTTCTTTCCCTACCCTCATGTCCTTGCAAGTGCACTAAGCACCAGTAAGATATAATTGCATTACTCTCAAACCATCTACGACAATAATGAGCACCGTCATGACTAGTGTAATAACCTGAAGGGTTTACAGTTAACGTGCTGGGCTCACAGCATGGTTTAAGGTTGGGGCTTCATGTGTCTGACCATTAGATGTGCTGGGAAGGTGTTTGACTCTCTGCAGTGGCTCCACTTGATGCTCTGTTTTCAGTGGCACCTGCTTCAACTTGGCTCTGATGTCCAACTTTGCCTCGTGTTTCCACTTGAAGGGCTTTGTCAACGGTGCCAGCTGACGTAGCCATCTCTTCTTGCCATCTCCTGTTCCGCTCGCAGTGGTATCTGTCATGGCACGGTGAACCAGATGGGGGTCTCAGCCCATCCTGCAAAAATGGATTTCTTTCCCTCCAGCCAAATCAGTTTTTCTCCATCTGGTTAATTGCTCAGCCATGGGGAAAGCTGTGCCAGTACAGAGGGGGTGTGATGTGAAGATGGGAATGAGTTCCTAGAGAGGTGTGGGAGGAGGAGCATTGGTTTTGAAGCAGCTTTCCTGCTGCTTGTGAAACCACAGGCTGGGAAACCGCAACTCCTTGTGCGGTGGTGTCTTTCTATATATTCCAGCACTTCAGATTCAGCATTGCTTGCTCTCTTCCACTGTGTGGTCTGTGCTGCTTTGTCCTTGGAATTCCTGCTTTGAGTGCAAGTACTGCTGCATGTCCTGTGCATGGTAGGTCTGTGGTGTGGAGAATCTGTTTCTGTATCAGCTGGGTCATCCCAGCTGTCTGAAACCAGTGCTATGTTGGCCTGCAGTTGGGTGGACATCCTTCCAGAGGATGTCCTCTTTCTTTATGAGATGTTGCAGTTATTGCAGGCATCATGGGAATCGTTGTGTGCTCTCCAAGAGCCAACAATTAAGCACTCTGCTACAATATTTTCTGACTTGGTTTACTACCTGTCACCATATTTGAATTCAGTGAGGCAAGAGCTTGAGCAGTCACAGGGACAAGACAGGTTCCAGAGAATTAGGGTGTTCTCGTGGTGGGAGTGCAGCCCTGCTTTAACGTGGCCCTGGCAGTTATCCTTTTATCCCCTAAACCCACCCCATTCATACATGTGTTTGTAAGCTATAGGCTGTTACTGTGTTCTTCACAAGTATTTAATTGAATAAACATATTTACTACAATGTACAAATGATATCCAAGTCGTTGCTACCAAACAGTGTATTTGATATCAACCTATGCTTTTTGGATAAATTTCAATAAAGTTCATACTAAGTGGTTTTATAGACCATTACTTTTGGCCAATTCATGAGCTATCATACTAATGTATTTTCAGATAAATTGCCTTCATTATCCTACTAATACAATTAATGTATCTTCTCACAGTTACCTCGTCCTGCACTTTGTTTCTGTGAAAGGCATAACAGCATTAAATACATAGAAACAGCTTTTACCTGGAAACCTAATGGGCTTTCCAGAGCCCTGGGTACGTTTCTCAGAAACCATAAAGGCTTTCAGCATATTTTTCTTGGCTTCTAACATAGGAAGGATTCACGACGAGCTAACCAGGAGGGAATAAAACAGTGAAATTCCTTGCTGAGGGTAGGATGTTACCAGGGGGTGAAGGGCATTTCACAGCTTGCCCTGTGCCAGCATCTGGGCCGTGGCACAAGCCAGTGCAAAGCTGCACCAGCAAAAATAAAAGGGGGTGACTGGCAGAGAAGGATAGTTAGTGAGTTCACAGGACTTAGATAAGTGTCAGAGGTAGGGTGAGGAAGAGGAGGTGGCCATCCTCCACCCTCCTGCAGTCAGCTCCCTGGGTGGGGGTCTCTGGAGCTGCAGCCTGGCGGCATGCCTTCTGCTGTGGGAGCTGGGACCCTTCATGTGCACCTTCAAGCTTTTTGATTTAAAACTGTCAGAAATGTTATAGGTATGCTAGCATGGATCAGTCTCTTCCTATTCTCTTTTTTTTTTAAGCTTTCAGCTCTTTAAGTTTTCTTTTTCTCCAGCAGTGTAGGCACTTGGAGCGTGGGCATAAGTGGAAAGCTGAATGCAGGTTAAGTGAATATTCCTGCTTTGCACCTTGCGAAGTTGTACTTCAGTGCATGACAGCATGTAGGCTTTTCAGGGCAAATATGTGTTTTCAGTAGCGTGGCAAGTACTTAATCTATTGTATCGTGTCCATGGTGTGAGAAAGCCTATGTAATGTCTCAGGATCAGCCCGCCATGAAGGTACTGTTGACTGAAGCCAGGTGGTGCTAAGCCCGGACTTCTTTATGCCCTCTCAGGGTGAGCTTTTTGAGTGCCCGAGAGATTTTATTCTTCAATGGGAAACAAGTCAGCCATGTCTGTGCTGTTTCTGCGTGTTTAACTGTCAGTGTCGGTATAGAACGGTTGGTTGTTGGTATGTGTTGTAAACATCATTGGTTACCAAAATTAGTGCCTTGCCTCCTGCTTCTTAAAAATAATGGGACGTTGTGCTTGTCTGGCAGCTCGAGGACATCTGGTGCTGTCAGAGCAATCTGTCTGCTGAGATGCTATGCAGACAATGCCCTGTCCAGAGTAAGATTTAAAAATATCAGCTAATAAGCTTTAAAACAACTTCAGCAGTAGGTGCTTAGGAAAAGGTGTGGAAGGAGACTTTGGAAATGTATTTCTCTTCCTGACTTTTTTTAAAAATAAAAAGTTACAAACGTGGGTTTAGTTTAATCTTGAATTTTGAGGGCAACCCAAAGCAGGAAGAGCTGGAATCAGTATTAAGTCTGAAGTGGTATGAACTGGTTTTATGGACCTGTAAATACTTTAAATCCATTTTTTACTGAAATTATGGTTCTGGTTATTCCTTTGTTGTTCTGTACAGCATCACAGTGTTAATCTAGTGATCTGTTGTAGTTCATTATTTTTACTTTTTTTGGACTACTGGTTTCAAAAGCAGAGCTATTTTAGTAGTTTCACTAAACTTTTCTCCTAATCATATTTGCTGTTCCATTGGGATGTCGATATAAAACTGTAATGGGAAAGGGTGGCTCAGTGACAGCTTTTAACAGATCTCTTCAGGCAAATCTGCTTTCCCCTCCTATGTAGATGTTAAGGGGAAGTGTAGTAGATAAATAAGCTGTTGACTATGAACCAACTGGATTTTCTGGCTTTATAAGGCTTATATTTGTGATCTTACCTTTGTACTTCCAAAATGTGAATTGAATGAGTTGAGTTAGAACCTGGCTCCTGGTTTGACAAAGCGTTTGGGGTAGTGACTCGTGGTGGATCTGAGAAAACTGGCAGTTTTCTGGTGCTGTTGAAGTCGAGGTGTTCCCTACTGCTCCCCCAAGACCTTGGGCCGTGTCTCAAAGCTGGTTTGGGAGCACAGGCCAGCTGGCCCTGGAGGGAGGCAGCAGAAATCAGGAAGGACTTACTTGCTTAGCCTCCAGCTTCGTGGGTAAAGCGCTCCCATTACCTGTGAGGTCCTTTTTCATTGCTTGGGGACCACTGAAGAGTAGACCAAACATTGCCTATCTTGTCATTGCTCTGATGATGTATTGTGGCTTTCCAGTAGGTTTTGGTGTGGATTTGTTTTTTTGTTTTTATTTTCTGACCAAAACATACAGGTAATGTCTGTATATTGTCATAACAAGCAATTTTTTAAAACTATCACCAGTTGAACCCAAACTGATATTTCCAGAGACAGTATAACTTACACCGAGTGGATGTGGTGTGTGTTTAATAGCCTCCATTTTAAAATACATTCCAACAGCATTAATAATAATAATAATAAATTGTATTAATGTAGCTCTCTTCTTCTTCTAGAAATGACTGCTGTTACTGCAGGCAACGTTAACTTCAAATGGGACCCCAAAAGCTTGGAGATAAGAACACTGGCGGTTGAAAGACTACTTGAGCCCCTTGTTACACAGGTGGGGAAAAAGGGGGGTGGGGGTGGGGCGCAAAAAACCTTAATAAGTATGATTACCTGTTTTGATGTATTATTTCAATTAAGTAACTTTCAAAGCTTAAATTACAGAAGAAAAAACACTACAATACTAAAGATGGAAAAAACTGTACAAGTAATTTCTTTGTTCAGTTTTATTGTAACAGTTATTGGGCACAAGTCTGGAAAGACTGTGTTTCTTCAGCACCTGATAAGACACAGTATTTCAATTAGAAGTGCAGAAATGCGTGTTAGTAACTAATGTTCCATTGCTGCTGTGCTGTCTCTCACCTTTATTTTGGGTGGTTTGCTGCTTATTTGTTGAGTCTTTCAAAAAGCTGTGCTATGTATCATTTAGAAACGGATATTTGGGAATTACAAAAGTCCCTTGCAACGAAGCCATTAGTGCTTGCCAGAAGTAGAATATCATAAGGTTTTTTTTTTTTCCTTTTTTTCTTTGAGATTTCCTGTGTTTAGAGTTCCGTTTGGAAGGAGGTTCAGGTAAATGGTGAAATGTGTGGTGGGGGATGTTTGCAACCTGTCTAGAACTGCCTTGTGTTGTAAATAGATTACTGACACCTCCTAACCGAGTTCCACCCAAGAAGTATGCTTCTATGGCATTTGTTACTGTTTCAGTGTATCTTTTACAAGATATGCATGCTTTCTGTTAACTTCTGCCTACACTTTATGCTGGATTTGCGAATAAAAGCTTATTTCTGCATGGTGTATATTGCCCAGTGAAATGCACTGAAGAATACAGGAAAGCTGGAGTAAGTCTTGTAAATGTAAGCTATGCATATTGGGCATTTTGAAGACTCTTGGAAGAGACTTTATAGGAGATCTGGAAGAGAATGTGCACTGGAGTTGGTTAACTCATCTTCTTTAGCATTTTTTTCCTGAAATATGAAATTTTAAAAATGACAGTGTGAACTGGACACAACTCCTGCTTCAAGTTCTGTTTCCAGTATTAACATCCCTTTAATTGCCAAGCTGCTGTCTGTACCTGCCCTTTGTTCTCTGCAGATATTCAGATGGGCAGTTGAATGATCTACTATATAGATTTTTAGCTGGAGTTACTGATGGAGTCTTTACTTAAGAGAAATTGTCCTAATTTGGCAAACTTAACTGAGTAAACTTGTTTATAGGACCCTTTTGTCCAAGTTAAGTGTCTGTAATTTACTCCTCAAGTAGCACAATAGGCTGTACTGGCAATCCCAAATTTTGTGAATGATGTGACTGGCAAAATACAGAGAGGAAAGTAGAGTAAGTGGCCTTGTTGCAACTTGTTCTTTATTTGTAGTACATGATGAACTGAGACCACCCAGTACAGATACTCCCCATTAACTGACAGCGATATTTCCAACTGATGGCTTTCGCTCTCTGAATCAACCTACTGAGAAGATGGATTCAGCTCTGAGGACCTTTGTCAGCAGTCCTTGGGCTTTCCAGAGTAGTAATATTTTTAGTGTTGGAATTTAATGTCCCTCTGTAGTAGCTTTTTATGCATTTTCCCTAGACTTAACAAAAAGGGGTGGTGGGGAGCCAGGGGGGGAGGCAAATGGAAAAGTGTGTGTGGATTTCGTGACATCTATCTGCATTTGATTGAAGGGGATGGATCCTGATCCTGAGGAGTACCTGCTGGTCATCTGGCTGCTGGTGACCAGGTCCTAGCAGGGTTTCAGTCAAAACCATAAAACTTGGAAGTATTTCTTTATTGCAGGAGGATTGTGAGCGTTCGGTTTTGATTGTTTTAGGAAAATAATAAGCTCTAGGAAATCCTTTGCTCTGCATTTAGTCCATTCGCTGTAGTACTATCTTGGACTGAAAAGATACTGTGTTGCTAGGTGTCTGTAGATAATGGCTTCAACCTTGTTTGGGGTCTCTTATGCCTGGAGAGCTATCCCAAACTAATTATCCCCATCTTGGTTTCTTTTTATGTGGTGCCAAATAGCTCTGGCCTGTTACTGAGATTGCAGTTTATCAAAAATACAAATAGATCTCAATTCTTAAAATCAAATGTTCAGGTCTGCTGCTGATAAGAAAAATCTCTAAGCAGTTTAGCTGAATTTATAGTGCTCGTCTAAGGAATCAAGAAGCATGATAATGTTTAAAGAGATGTGAAAAACACTTGTGTTTGAGTTTAACCTTTGGAACTGGCAATAGTGCAGGTATTAGTGATATGCTGTCTAGAAAAAATACACGTGGCCTTGCTGTCAAATTGATAAACTTCTAGTTTGTTTCATGGTGGTTTTTGGTTTTTTTTTTTCCCCCCCTCCATCTATGCCTTTAGGTAACGACACTGGTTAACACTAGCAACAAGGGCCCCTCTAATAAAAAGCGAGGGCGTTCTAAAAAGGCCCATGTTTTGGCTGCTTCGGTTGAACAAGCAACAGAGAATTTCCTGGAGAAAGGAGACAAAATTGCGAAAGAGAGCCAGTTCCTTAAAGAGGAGCTGGTAGCGGCTGTGGAAGATGTTCGTAAGCAAGGTAAGAGCTATGTATCTGATAGCTTGTAAAACTGGTTTTTCAGAGTAAGCAGAACTGTTACCATTTCCCTTTTGCTGTTATTTCTAATGACTCTGCTCCTCTCCACTTGTGTAGCTTCTTGGCTTCTCTTGCTGGCTTCCTTGAGGAATAAAATGAACTGGGCAGATCTGGAAATTGGATGTCCCAAGTAGAGATTGAGAAGAGAGGCAGAATGGCTGACTCTTTGAAGAACACTCAGTTTAGGCTAAAAAGTAAACTTCCCCCCCCCTCTATAAATGTTATGGAACTATGTCTGAAATATGTCAATAACTTCTTCAATATTTGAATGTATACAAAACAGCATTGTAGGAGGAAGTGCTGAGTGTTGACTTGACAGAGCTGAGTGTCTTGAATATGCAAAATGTAAACAGCAACAAACAGAATACGAGGACCTTGATTAAATATTCCAGGCTTCCTCCCCCACATCTAGTGTCGATTTTTATCATTTTCTTTTTTACTTTCTTGGAGAAGACCTGCAAGAAAAGTCTATGGAGCTGGCTTACTCTAAAATATGCACTAGTAAATATTGTTGCTCATAAATCATTTATCATTCTTCCAGTCATGAGCCTTTTCTATGCTTCACTGAAACCCAGTCAACTGGTATTAATGGTGGCTGCTGCTGCAAAAAAAGGAAAACTCATTAGCATTAATTACTTGTTTGTAGCTGAAGTTGCACAGTGATGAAATATTAGCTGAAAATGGTTCTAAGTTGGATGAGCCTGGTTGACAGACCAAAGAAAGATCAACATAGAGCTGCAATATAAGGGGCTAATTGAGTTGGCTTAATTTAACAACAACAAACAGCAGCAAAAGAGACACCTTTGTCTTGAAGCCTTTAATTCTTGGTGTTTGCTTGATTGCTGCTCAGAATTGAGAGTCAGAGCTCATCTGTGAGTGCCTTCAAATGAGTCTTAGTGATATTAGTGAACAAGGGAGCTGTACTCAGTCCTCAGGATTGAGAAGTTCCATTAGCTGAATTTGTAGTTGCAGCAAGAAGGTGGTAGGAAGGAGAGACTGATATAAAAACCTTCATAATGACCCTTTCACTTGTTTCTTGGCCCCTGCTTGATTTTGAGACTACACATAGACTTGATGCCGAAACCTCTCTGCTGTGTTGATCTCTGGCAGAGGAGGTGGAGTTCATAGCTGAGAAGTGCTGGAGTGAAATAACTTCCCACCTTAATGTTGTTTCACTTCTTCCTCCCTTTTTACTGTTTGCAGCTTGCATGAAATCTGGTGCATAGAGAGAATAGCTGTATCTGTTTTTTGAAGCTGTGTGGATGATGATTAGACTTGAGTGATTTGCCTGAATACGACTGGTGCCTGCTGCCATTTGTGGTGATGCAGTTGCAGCAGGGCTGGGCTGCTGGGGCAGCATGATCAGTGATAAAAGCCTGTGCCCCGTTATGGTGCTTGTGTTCAATCAGGTTTAGCAGAGCAGCTCTTCATAAGGAAATTAAAAAACAAACTTTTGAGGAACTTAGAAGCAAATGGTGAAAAATGAGATGCAACAGAGGGAAGGCTTATTGCTGCCAGTGCCCGGGGGAGGACTGCAGTTCTCAGTGCTAATAACAGCAAGGAGATACAAACTCTCAATGTACATGTTTATATACAGTCTGTGCACTTCAGAAGTTTTTCCAGTATTGTGGTAGACCAGTTGAATTCATGAACTGGAGAAACGAGGGGTGTGTAGTACAAAGTCTGTGCGTGTGCTTAGCAAAACTTCAGTGCCTTTATCTGCCTTTTGCTACGGGGAGCAAGAGTAGAGAGGAGAATTTGAGTGTCTTGGTCAGCAATAGGGTGATCATTAACTGGCAGCATCTGTGTTTCTGACAGCAGCAGTAGGATTATAGATGTGTAGCACAATTTATCTTCAGCAGAAGACAGGAAAATAGAATTAATAATGCCTCTATTTAGAGTAGGGAGAGGTTTAGTTACCATAATAAAAAAAGATTAATGAATGTAGACAGAGGTTATGAAGATGATTAGGACAATAGATAACTTGTCTCATCAGAGAAAATTAAAAATTTTTTTTAGCCTAGCAAGAAGAAGATTGAGAGGCTACGTGATTTTAGTGAGCACGCTTGTTCATAAAATCCCATTTGTTGGGGGTAAAAACAAAGAAGTGAAAAGAGCTATTTAGAATGAATGATAGTATGACTACATACTAAATCAATATAAGTGGATCTTCAAAGTCTTCCTGATTTTTTTGCAATGGAAGAATAAATTACAACTTGCTTTAAATATTAAACAAGTTCATGAAATATCCTAAAAGTGAGATTCCTGGCCCTTTAAAGCTTTGGACTTTTCAGTTCTTCTAAAGTAGTGAAACTTCTTAAAATAAAATTTTGAACAGAATAGTGGAGACAAAGAACCAAAGTGTTTTTTCAGAGTAGATTCTGCTGTGGTTATAGAAAAGGCTTGGTACTGGGAAAATGTGTGATGTGAACATCTCAGATTTCAGCATCCTTAGTGTTTGTTACATTGATCTCTGCCATTGGAGTTTTGCTGGGTAATAGAAGGGGCAATATTGGTCTTGCCCAGTCTTATTCCCCCCACTGCGAGCTCTTTGTAGGGTTTTACCTTCTTATGAAGCATTGAAGACTGACTGTACGTTGAAATGGTCAGCTCTTCTGCTGCTGTTGGGAGGTGTTTTGGAACTCAACCAGTTTCTTACCCAGGTGCTTGTCACTGAGACAGGTTGCAAACTCCAGGGTCAAGAAGGAAAATTCTTCTGAGTCAGGCTGACCAGGCTATTCCTGTTTTCCTGGAGTACTGATGGCCATAGATCATTGCCTCTATATACCTGTATGCTGGTGTAAGGATCCAGGGTATTAGCTATGCTCTTACTGTTGTGTTTCTTCCTATGGTAATTTTACATAGAACACCAGAAATTAAAGCTTAAAATTAAAAAGCTTAAGCCTGTGCATAGGGTTTGAGGTAAGAGAATGGATGAATGGTCTTGTGAATCCAGTGGACTTTGATCATGTTTCATGTTTGCCAATGCAGGGGAGTGAACCTACTGATTCAGTGTGGTGTCTTTCCACACTGTTTTTCTGAGTGAAGCTTTCTCCAAAACTGAACAGTGAGGCAAATTATGACAGGATAAAACATTTTTTTCAACTGTATGTCACACAAGATGCATGGCTTAAGGATTTCCAAGAAACAGGAGGAGGCCAGTTGTGGAGTAACTTGAAGTTAAACACTGAATTCTTCTTGGAAAACTCAACTTTAAAATTCTGTTGTGACCAGTTAGCTTAATTTCTTGGAAGGGTGCAAAGAGTTCTCAGTTGTTTTCCTGCAAGAAAAACGTTTTGGGAGTGTACCACTTGTATTAAAGTAATCCTCCAGCCAAGGACTCGAGATCTTTGAAAAGCCATTACCTAAGGGAGCTCTGAGGCTGCTGTTGGCAAACTGTAGGAGGAGTGTTGTAGGCAGTACATGGATTTCACTGAAGACAAGTTTAAGGAATTAATAGAAGCTTTTGTTGCCATAAGTATCAACTCCAATGTTGATACGGCAAAAGGAGATACGGGGCTTTGTCCTTTATAGTAGAAAGGAAGGGCAGCCTGTTGTGACACTCATGGTGGACATTGAAGGTGGCATTAGTGGTAAGATAGGGCTTCAGTATCCAGAATAGCAGAGTCTTCAAACTCTGATTTCATGCTTGCCTTCATTTGGTGGGGAATAGGCAACCTCTAGGGAACTGTGATAGGGTGTTATGAGCAGGTAGAGATATGGCCTGATGGCACTCTTTGTATTTCTAATACTGCTGGCAGAGTAGCCTGGAGATGGGCTTTGAACTGGAAGGTGCTAAAGGGTATAAGGTGATGTGTGGGCATGAATTTCTAGTTTGGAAAAAAAAAACCCCACCATCAGTGCCTGTGTGTGTCCTAGGTCTTCCCTTCCCTTCCCTTCCCTGCCTTGCCTTGCCTGTCTTTTCTGCTGCTTTCCTGTTCTGTCAGTGTTGGTATAAAGAAAGCCCCCTCTGTCATGGTCATCATATACCGCACTGCTGAGGAGGATTAATAGTGCTGTCTGAAAGTGCTGTCAGACCCTGTGGGCATGGTGGGAATGAGACTAGAAAATGGTAATTTTCTTTTGATGGACTAAAATCTTACTATTTCTGAAATGAGCTTTGTTCCATTAGATTTAATTGAATTCTTAGTGCTTTATTGACAAGATCATAGTATGGCTACTGTTGCATCTTCTTTTCTCAACTCTGTTTTATTATCTTTCCCTTGTAATATCTAGTGAAAATCTAAGGTTATATTGGAAAAAACAGATTACTCATATAAGAATTCATACCAGCTGTATAATCTGAGCCTCATAGTCTGACTCTTCTGCAGTATATTTCTTTTAACTCTTGAAATCTTGCTTTCAAACTTGCTGTGTTACCTCTGGTTCAGATTTGGAAATGAGAAGGTTATGCTGGATCTAATTTGAACTGCTAAGGCGCACACATAATGCAGTAATTGCATGCTTAGGCCAGGGCAGAGTTCCCTCTTACCCTTTGAATCTAGCCAAAATAACTGCTCCATGTTGCTTTTTCTTTATAAAAGAAGTCTGAAAGCCAGCTTTCTTTAATTTGCAGAAAAAAATATATATGCAACAACTTTTAAATATAATCATCCTTTAATTCTGGGAAGCTGGTTATCTTTTGACACCCTGACAAGCTGTTTCAAACTCACTAAATCTTTTGAAGTCTTTCATTAAAATAAAAAGGAATAGCATTTTATTTCAGGACTGGCTTGTAAGGTTGCAATTTAAGAGATGGGTAGAGGATAATTTTGGTTTTTAACCTTGTTAGCAATTTCTGAGTTGCAGATGGAGTGGCCACCTCGCTAACTTGTTTTAAATAGGGAATACAGTAAAAGAACATTCCTCTCTCTTGGGATTTGGAAATGTGGGAATTTTACATATAAGTAAATAAGGGAGGAAATATTTGTAGTGAATTTTGGTTCTGGCATATATCCTTAAATCCTGAGATTGTTAATAGATTCTGTACTTGTGGTGGTGACATTAATTTCACTATTATTGGCCTCTTCCAGAAGGAATAAAGAAAGGGTCTTTACGTCAGCTACATAGGGGTTTTGTAATCTCATGGCTGGTTACTGTTTTTCAGCATTGGAGATGCATTGTTTTTCACCCATCTGGAAATCTGAGGCTCTTAACACTTGTTAAAATAATGAGTTGTGTTCCTCAAAGTTGGGTAAGGAATATGATATTTATAGCTGGTCTGTACTTGGATAGAAGCTTTTTTCATATGTCACAGTACTGAAGTAGCATATTTTTTTATCATAAAATGTTATATGCCACTCTTCATCGTATTATTTAAGATGATGGAAGGGTGTTACATAGGAGGGAGCATTTGAACAAAATTGAGTATCTTGATGTGGTTGCTTGGACAGGCTGGCAGCTGTGTTTGGGCTGTATTTAGCTATGAAGGTGTAGAGTGCTTGGGTGCTAGAAACTCTTCTAGGGCAAGATATTAATTGCTTAATGGTAAGTATGTGGATGGTTAACCCCAGGCTCTCCAATTGTAGGTATTTTTGAGTAGTTAAAATAGTAGTTTCAATTTTAATGACTTTTTTTTTAAAGCCTTCCCATACTGGGGATACACTGCACTGATTGCCTAGCTGGGAGCAGGCAAGCTGTTGGCAGGATATTTTGGTGGAAATCTCTCCCAGCCCTATTTGGTAGTGGGCTTGATGGGAGTCACTGTCAGCTTTCACTTGTGAAGCGCTATTTGAGGTTCTTGTCTTCTTGTCTGAGACGTGCTATTTTTGTTTGACATTTGGTCATATGGACACTTTTTCATACAGGTTTGGGAAGCCTCTGACACAGCAGTTTGTGTTATAACACAGTTTGCCTGCTTTCTGGTCATCTCCAGCTGCCCACAGATCTTTGGCCTTGAGTACCTAGCATTTTCTAAACTAAATCCTAGCTGTTCACCAAATGTTTCTGAAATGCAAAGAGGTCCAAGAATAATAATGTGGATTCCAGAACTTGCTGCTCTGTAGGAACTGTGGTACTGGAAGCAAAATGCTGCACCAGAAAGGGGGGCAGAAATCCAAAACTTACTCCTCTGACTATATGCAGACATTACTTTTATGCTTTCCAAATGCCTTCTGGAGGAATTTCTCTAGCTGTGTAAAGTGGCCTTTGCTTTTCATAGTTAACCAATTGCATTGTTACCATCTGAAACCCAAATTCTTTCCTCCTGCACCAGATGCAGACCCACAGGCTATGAAATGTTGAAGCGTTTTACTAAGCGGTGCCTTGCTTTGAATGCAAACCAGGGCTTATCCAGCCAGGTCATCGCTCGGAGTTGTTTACAGTCCCATGAGCTGTGGCGTTTCCTTGTGTGTTTACAGTACTTTCTGCTGCTTTCTGCTTAACTCCTACACGCACACAAATCGAAGCTTTTGCTTAAGCTTTGAAAGCATTGCCGTTTGTGAAATAACTGCAGTCCCGCATGTAATAGAAAAGGCATGCTGAATTTGCCTCTCCAGAGGATTCTGGCATGTTAAAACACCTGTACAATTGGAAATAAGGACCAAAGTGTTATGTCCAGCCCTTTCTCCCTGTACAAGCCCCTCTACCCTGGTACCATGTGGTAATCATACTTTGAGGTAGCTACATGCAATCTTAATTGCTGGCTGTATTTAAGCAAACTCATTTTGTTTTCAAGACTTAGATTGGCTTGCCCAGGAATCCTTACAGTCCCTTAAGAAATGCTGTGTCATGTTAAAGTCAGACCATCTTTTCCACTTGTGCAGGTGACTTGATGAAGAGCGCTTCGGGGGAGTTTGCAGATGACCCCTGCTCCTCTGTGAAACGAGGGAACATGGTTCGAGCAGCACGTGCCCTCCTCTCTGCCGTTACTCGACTGCTGATTTTGGCTGACATGGCAGATGTCTACAAGCTGCTTGTTCAACTTAAAGTAGTAAGTGTAGTTCTTTGCTGTGCCTGGCATGCCAGGTGCGCTCTGTCGAGTGGCTTAGATTCATGCATGTGTGCTGACCCCAGTGTGTGCACTGTCAGTGGCTCGCTTCTGGAGCAGGGAGGTTTTTAGGGTTTTTCCTCTGAGAAAAAATGTGCAATAGGTGTTTGTCACTTGTCTTTACACTCATTGTCAGTAGCTTTTGACATTGTGTTGCACTTTATTCTGGATGTTTAGTATTGAAACTAAATGCACTATGGTCTGCAACAGCAGGTGATAACCAGCTTTTTTTCACCTTAAAGAAATAATTTGGCTTTCCAGTACTCCCTTGTAGCTACTAGGGATGAGTAGCTCCGGTAGACTAAATAAAATGAATGTGAAGTATTTAAGGAAGCCCTCTCTTCCCATGAGTGAGAGGGTGGGTGGGTGGTTTGTACAGAATTTGACATGAAATGAGATTCAATACTGGGCCCGCTTTTGTGGCAGGGCTTTGAGGACTCTCCTTGTGCCCTTCAGCCACTGCCGCAGCTCTGCCAGGGCCCTGGGCTCCTTCATACTCTTCCAAATGTGTGTACTTGGCTGTCTCTGGTAGCTGGTGACTATGAAGTGGTAGCTAAGCCTTCAATACTGTTAGCCTTTGAAGTATCTCTCTCCAAAAAATAAAAGGGGACAGAGGAAGATTGCTTTCTCTGTCTGCTATGAAGTACATTCTGAATTACTTCCTGAACTGTGGACTGTGTTACTTGGAAAAATATGTGAATATATATTCTATTAGGTGGAAGAAGGTATCTTGAAACTAAGAAATGCTGGCACGGAGCAGGATTTAGGTATCCAGTACAAAGCCCTCAAACCAGAAGTGGACAAGCTTAACATAATGGCAGCCAAAAGACAACAGGTATAGTGATGGCAGCTCTTTATTCTGTATATTATTTCTTCTTTTTCTTTTTCAAAATGTGAAAATAAGGCAGCCTTGCTGCTCTTGGACAGTACCCATTGCTGCTAATACTTTTTTTGTTTTGTTTTACTTTATTTTTATTGCCAAGTACTTTGTGTTGCACTCTGCTGTGTTTAGGAAATTTGAGCTTGCCTGGGAAGCGGAAAGTCTGCTCAGCTGTAGTGTACTGCTTCTGACAGAATTTGTTCTAGTAGCATTTGTTTATGTTAATGCTTTAGTACCTTAATGAAATGCTGCTTCCCAAGACTTACACTTCCCATTTTGAAGCAGTGCAGGTGTGGGTAAGGAAAGAGAGCTGAGGTGTGACTCGGTGTCTGGTGCGCTTACCACACTGCCTTTGTGGTTTGCACAGATGGACTGAACGTGTCCATTTAAACAGGGAGCAAAAGTCATGGCTGGGCACAGAATTACAACTCTTTCCAAGCAAGTGAGTGGCGATGCTTGCACTGAAATGCCCATTTGAGAAGGGGTTTAAAACCCTGTTTGTTATGTGTATGTTCTGTGTTTGGATAGGTTGTGCTTAGCCTTAAATTGTGCATAAAACTTGTTTTGTTCAACAGCACTGTTGTGACTCATTCTTGTGTAGGTAAGTTTTCAAAAGAAAGCAGAGGTGTGGGCATTTATCAGAAATAGCATAATTCTTGTAGAGCATTTTTTGTTTGTTCTGCTGATATATACAAACCGAAACTCCTTGTGCACCTCTGACACTGCTTGGTTTTTTTGCACAGATTCATCTGTGAAAATAAACTGGATACGGTCTAAAATGAATTGCCAGTTTGTTATGTATCTAAAATCTGATTGCAGTAAATGGGAGTACGGTTGTGATGTCAATGCAATAAATGTTCTTAAACTGCTTTGTGATGGATTGTTCCACACTAGGGGAAGTGGTTGTACTAAATCTGTAAATCTAAGCCTGCTTGGAGTGCCCTCCCTGCTTAGTGTGCATCTTGGAGGTCACATATTACCCATTCATTTTGAAGAGTCTGTCAGATTTTTTTCCTTTTCTCAGTAAGGCAGCCCTCTTCTTCATTTTCATCACCTCTTCATAAGATTTAAGAGGTAACTTTAAAATGTTCATACTGCTAATAACTGTGTTCATTCTTCCTTCTATAAACTTACTGCTCGTGCTGGACTCAGAAGCTTTATCTATTCATAGTGCTTCTGTTCCAAAATAGAAGTGAGGGGACTTCAGAGAATTGCAGCAGTGAGTGTTTGGAAAAGACCTCTGGACTTGCTTGCTAATCTTAAATTAGTGGTAATTGTAGTCATTGGGTTAATTTCATCTCATTGGAGATGAACAAGAAGTTGAATGAGATTATGTTCTTCTAAAATTAAGTACGCAAGTCTCTTAAGGAGAGTAAGCTTCCATCTTCAAGGTGTGATTAAAGAAAATGTTCTGGTTGTGAGTCTTGGAGTTTAAATTAAAGAAGATCTTGCTTCTCGTGCAACTACAAGACAAGGTTGCAGGGGAAGCCTCTTGTTTATTTGATAGTTAAAAATCAGCTTGGTTCTTAAGTTATCTAAAAATGTAAGGTCTTCTGTTTTGAGGATTTAGGTTTCTTTGTGATTCTGTAGATGCAATGTGAACTGGAAGGAGTGGGGAGAAAAATGTGTGCTCACAACTTCTGTGTCCACCTGATTTATAGGTGTTACCAGCTTTCAAAATGCTGGTTGTCTACTGTGGGAGCAAAAATCCAACCTCAGATTTTCAATTGTGGAGTTGTGACTTGCCCTATGGTGGTACTTTTTTTTTTTGTCTTTATGAAGCTGTTGTGTTTTGAGTTTAGTTGAGCCTTTATAGGGATATTCAATAAGATGATAGATTTGAGCATACTAGGCAAAGAACCTGCCTTTTTTTTTTTTTTTTGAAGGTGCAGGGAGACAGTGTATGGATGTTAAATGTGGGGAATGTTCTCAAATGCTTTTTTCCTTAATTTTCCTAATAGGAATTGAAAGATGTGGGTCACCGTGATCAAATGGCGGCAGCCAGAGGAATTCTGCAAAAGAATGTTCCCATTCTTTATACGGCATCCCAGGCCTGTCTGCAGCACCCTGATGTAGCTGCTTACAAAGCTAACAGGGACTTGATCTACAAACAGCTTCAGCAGGCAGTCACAGGCATCTCGAATGCAGCTCAAGCAACTGCATCAGATGATGCTGCCCAGCAGCAGGGTGGAGGTGGAGAGCTGGCTTATGCTCTGAACAACTTTGATGTAAGTTTTGAACCCTTTATGAAAAAAAAAAAAGTAACTCCAACTGTTGTGTTCTTTCACCTGACTTACTAGCAACAGCTTGCTTTTATTTATATTGCCTGAAAGATCGTTTTCTACCGAAATACAGCAATTCCGGGGTCAAGTAGGCTTTTATTTTTTAAAAAAGTCTTTTTCCAAACTAGGATTGATGGAATGTAGAAAGTTATATATGCAGTTCTTGGTGATTGAAGGCTGTCAAGTTAAACTTGCTCTGAAATAGCAGTTAGCCTACTGCTATATTAGATGTAAGCCCTTGGTTTATTTGAAATAATTATATATGAAATAATCAATGTAATGTATTCTTGTAGGTAACAGAAATGACTTATTAAAAGTGAATAACATATTTGGAATTGCCCAAACTATGTATTGAGAGGAACATGAAGTGTGAAGTTCTAATATCATCTTTGGTTGGGAATGAAGTCATGTCACACTGTGGTGTACTGATCTGTCATATTCTTTATCTTGCATTCAGTAAGTTACTGAGGATAGCCATGCATTTTTACTGAGAACGCTTTCCTTTTGAAGCCAGTATTGTGTCTACCACTGATTCAGCCTCTGAATTTTAAACACCTTGGCACTAACTTACCTCTAAAACTTTATTTAATATTGCAAAGCCATCGCTCAGAAGATGTTTAATACTTTTGTTTTTGCCAGGTATTGCTCACCTTCTCCTCCTTGCTCTTACCACTCTTGCTCCTCCTCTATATTACTTTCTCTGCCATGTTTCTTTTACCAGGATAAAGTACTATTTGAGTTCTCACTGTGCCCAGTGTGAAGCCTTTTTATGTGACCTCTTGGGTAACAAGAGGATGTCATAGTTGTCTTGATCTTTGTGACTATGATTTTGGTTTTAAGTTTGCTTTTCTTAAATTCCATTAGTTGTATGTTCAGCTATGTAAGTCTTAAGAATGTGCCTCAGGCTAGCACCCAAGGGATCGGAGGTTTGAGCAGGTGTCTGGGAGGGGAAGGCAGCTCCTGTAACAGCATACAATGTTAAGGACTGACTTGGCTACATAGAATTGAAGAAGCAATTCAATTCAGGTTCATGGATTGGCTAATCTAGCTCAAACCATTTCATATGATTTCTGATACATGGCCATGTTTTACTATATGAACACTCTGATGTATGGCCGGAGACTTTTTTGAGTGTTGCAGTTCACATGGAGCTTTTGACCTTTTAGTTCCACTTTGTGAGGCTCTCTAATAGTAGCAGGGCTTGTTCAGCAGGCCAGCTTCAATGCATGTTGTCTGCGATAGCTTCGTCACCTCATTCCTGCCAAAGGAGGCTGACAAAACAAATGTGTTCAGGTTCTTGGCAGATGTTATCCCTGCACTTCATTTCCTGCTAACGTTTGAGTGTTATTGCGCTTTTGTAATAGAGGTTTTGCACACCCCCCCGCCCCCCCCCCAAATACTCCAGTGTTTTTACTGTGATGGTAAAATATTAAATGGCTACCAGAAGATAACAAGATAATCATTATCTCTGGTTTTGATGGTGCAGTTCTGGAGTTGTAGCATACTACCGTTATATTATCTGCACAGCTAAAAGTTCAGGAAAAATGAGGAGTGTGTTGGAGAACATGTGCCATGTTCTAATCCTGCTGCAAAGGCCACATGGATACTCTGTAGGGAGTTGAAATGTGCTGGCTGGCGGGAGAAGTAGTGGTTGTGACACTTTTGAAGTTAGCTGACATACAAACTGATGGCAAAAACTCCCATTTCAAAAAAACTTTGAGACTCCTTTTATATAAAGAGTTAGCAACATCCTTCCTTCCTGCTCCTGTAGTAGGAAGAAAACCCACCCAAACCCTAAACAAATCACCAAACTTTGAAATGGCCAGATAATTTTTCCTTAATAAATTGCAAACCTGTTTAAGTAAACCACGTGAAAATACTCATAAGGTGATAAATACTACACTGCTTCTTTCTAGTGAACTTCTGTGGGTGGTAGTATTGTCCCCTTGAAAAGCAGATGTATCAGTACTGCTGTTTCAGCCTTAAGTTTCTCAGTATGAGCTGTGCTTAGTAATACTCTGTCACGATAAACCTGTGATAGTTTTCTGCCATGAAGAAATTGATTTCTGTGCTGAAACATTTGTGTTGATGTTTCACTTTGAGAATTTTTGAGAATACTGTTGTATTTACCTGTATAATGGTGAAGAGAAAAAAGAATGGATAAACTAGGACAAGAGAGCACTATATATAGGGCTAATTTTGGACGTTTGTTTTCCTTGTTTATTTTATTCATGATAGGATAATTATATCTGACAAGTTAACTAGTGAAGGCATGTCTGGATTGACATGTAGTTAAGAAGAGTTCTTTGAACTTTATTTGTGCTGGCACGTTTGATTTTTGCCATTCATGTAACGAGGCTTCCTGTGGCCAAGTCTTGTTTAGCTGTCACAGCAGCACAAGAAATGACTAGCAATGTAATCTGCTGGGGAACATTTTGGTAATTTTATGAAACTAGTCGTGAAAATCATACTTGGTGCCAAAATTGTGTGGTGTTTGCCTTTTATGCCCGATCACGGGTTTGCTGTAAACATTGGTTATCTTGATGACTTTACAGTAACTTACTGCTTGGTCTGATTACTAATTTCTAAAACCTTTATTTTACCAGAAACAAATTATTGTGGATCCATCGACCTTCAGTGAAGAACGTTTTAGGCCTTCCCTGGAAGAGCGCCTGGAGAGCATCATTAGCGGAGCAGCGCTGATGGCTGATTCATCCTGCACACGTGATGACCGACGGGAACGTATAGTTGCTGAGTGTAATGCAGTACGACAGGCCTTGCAGGATCTACTTTCAGAATACATGGGGAATGTGAGTATCTTCTCTTCTGCTTGTTTAGTTTGTGTGGTTTTTAACTCCATGTGATTATCTGAAATGTGGAATCGAAGCTATGTGTCTCAAAGCTGGTTTGTTCTGTTCCCAAACAGAATTTGAACAGTAACCAATAGTCCTGAAAGGTTTATCAGGAGGCAGGATCAAACATACTTAAATCATCAATGATACTTATCTTAAAACTTATCTCCAGTCTTCCAAGCAGCTATTATCATCATAAAGTGTTAACCCTTCGGCACTGTTTTTATTTTATGACTGTTAGTATTGGTTTGTATAGAAAATCAGTAGAATTAGTCTGTTTTTCCACCTCAGTTTACATAACATAACTTGGCTTATGGAAAAAGCAGTACTTTTTCACTTCTGTTGAAGCTTGGAAAGTTTAACTGTGTCATCTTTTTAGCTAAAGGCACAGATTCTCAGAATCAAGTTAATTACTGTTACTACTCAGTTTGAGTAGAGGTGATGTATGAAGTTAAATATTTAGTAAGAAGTCCTGAGAACAGTTCAGTATGAATAACAGACTGTGAGCAGTTTTCTTCCAGTGTTTAGGCATTTAATGTGCACATAGTATTTGAAGCTTGAGAGTGTTTTTACAGTTGGAGTAAGTGTCATGTCATGTGGATGACCTTCTGCATTTGAGGGCATCATGATATAATATCGGACATCCCTGCCCTCTGTTACCTCTCTGTTCTTATCCCAGTGGGTTTTAATCTGAATAGCTCTTGCTGTGTTGACAGATGCGGTTGGGATATCATAAGATTTAGACTGTCTAGTCTTTAAACTTAAATACTGTTAAAGTTGAATCCAGATGAGAAGTTGCAGAAATGGCAACAATTTAAGCCAGCTACGTGGCTTGTAGCACTGTGGCAAGTAAAACTGGCTGAAGAAATCTTAATGGGATGAGGCGAAGCCTTATTTATGCTTTTGAGCATGTTTGAGGTAAAACTCAGTTCAGAGAGAGCTTTTTTTTAGACAGTAGAATTTATTTAGGAACATTGCTGTGTTATGTCCCTTACCTTCAAATCTTTTGGCAAAAACTACTTCAGCATAGAGTAAAACTGGTCCAAAGGCTGCCATGTACGGATTAGGGGGGTATAATCTGGAGAACAGATGCAGTGTGTGGTAGAGAGAATGTAAAACAAGGATTTCTCTTTACCAAAGACAAGGACAAAGTAACTGAATAAAACTGAAAGCCAAGTCTTACATAGCCTGCGGGCTGAGCTAGGTACTTCTTAATTGTTTGTGAAAGTAGCTTGTGCTCAGCATTGACATTATATAGAAGTTAAGACTGCTGCTGGGAAGCAAGCTGCTAAGTTGTGCCATTTAAAATTCCTTTCAGAGCAGGGTATTTTATTAGTATATGATGCATCTGTAATAATCCCTCAAATAAACGTGCTGCTGGATTGGATGAAGCTCTATCGGCATGATTCAGAATAAAACATCCACCAAATGCTAATTAAAAATGTGGAGAGGTAAATGCTTGATCTTGGCATTTCTCTCATTGAAAGTTGGTCAATACCTGTGTAAGATTGTAGAGCTCTGACTTTCTTTTGCAGAAATGCCTGTCCTCTTCCTCAGCTGTGTACTGTTGTCTCTGATATGCAAGTTAAAGTAATCACACTGAGATGGAAAGAATGTATTCCCTGTGTTATCTCTTTTAACACACTGTGAAATTAGTGGAGCATACTGAATTTTTTAAAGACACTGCTATGTTATAATTGTAGACAGTGTAGTTGGGGAAATGAGATTAGAAAGTCAGTGAAGTGGAGTGGAAAAAGCAATTGATAAATTATGGTGAAAATGTGGGATAGTGTGTAAAAAATCCATACTGAGGGTAGAAAAAAAAACCCTCAATGGTTAAGCTGAAGAATGAATAATAGTTGGGAATCTAAACAGTGAAAAAGGTTTTATGCATCTACAGGAAGAGTAGGGATGTGCTGACTTACAGTAGTGGTAAAAGAAATGTCATATCATGTATATGTATGGTATAGCCACAGCTACGCTACCCAGCCATCTCCTGTTGTGCTCTTCTCCTTTGAAGAAGGAAATGAATCGGGCATTAAATCTGTTAATTGCACAGCACTTGCAGTGCATCATAAATCTTATCTGAGTGCTAGAATAAGAGGTACTTATTGGCCAAGTGTAAAAATTCAGAGAGAAGATTGGATGAGGAATACACTGGAAAGGTTGAAACAGAAGAATGTCTTGAGGCAGATTTCCTCTTGCTTTTAAATGCCTTCTGTTTTAGTGACTTCCTCTAGCTTTTGGGTTTTCTTTCAGATCTCTGGCAATAAAAAGGCTGTTTCCTAGACAGTTTATAACTCAAAGTTTAGTGTTTTGGACCCATAGTTTAACTGTGTCTCTGGGCCTGTCCCCAAGGGCCTGTAAGTCTGCAAGCATTGCAGGCTGTATTACGATGTGTGGCAGAAGTTTCTATCTGAATAACAGTTTTCAGTAATAAATTGAACTGTAGGATCAGCAGCAGATGCAGATCAGGACCCTCACTGCATCTGCTGGCATAGTGATGAAGCCTGTGGTTGTGCCCTGAAAAGAAGGGCAAGATTTACTTGTCTAGTAGTTTGTTACAGAAGTTTGTATCCCCTTTTCTTAGATTGGTGTGTTTTATTTCCTTTTCCATCTGGCACAACTATCCTGCCATTTTCAAGAGTAGCCAGACTTGCTCACACTAAATTTTGTACATCAAGGCCAGTATCCTGTCTCGACAGTGGTCAATAGTGGATGCCTACAAGAAAGAGGACAGTAACAAGGGAGGTGTGTAGTTTTACTTGCCAAAGTATTCCCCAAGTGCTAGCAGTCTGCAGCTCAGGTACTTCCAGAGCTAGCATTGCTGACTGCGTTTAATGCCTCTTAATGGACTTTTCCCCAATGAATCTGTATAGTTTCTTTCTGAACCTTTATAAACTTACAGCATCCATGATCTTGTTACCAAGGAGTTCTCCTGCTTAAATAGGTGTTGTGTGAAGAAACATCTCCTCTTGTTTTGAAGCAGAACAACCTGCTGCCTGTTCCGTTGGATGTTTCCTCCACCTCACTTAGGAAAAGACCCTAGGCAGGTCCTTTTTCTCATCCTTTTCTATGCCACTTATGTTGTTTCAGAGCCGTATCATGTAGGACACTTTGGTCTTAACTTCCCCGGAATGAAGTGTCCTAGTTTTATTAGGTGCTTGTCATAAACAAGATATTCAACACCTCCTCTCAGCTTTGGCTGTGCCCTCATTATCAAACAGGGTGGTGGATTAGGATGGGATTTGTAGAGTGAATTAGGACTCGATGCCTGGGCTTATCTGCATTTCACAGAAGTTTGCATCAGCTGATTTTAGCCTAGTCCTGTGGACTGGGTGCTAGTTAGTATTTGGTGTGGTGGTGGCTGTCTCCTTGTTTAGATTCACTCAGAGAATCCAGCTCGTGGCCCAAAAAAGCTCTGAGATGAGAATCACAGTGTGCGAAGCAGCAGTGATTGGGAGGTGAGTTTCAAAAGTGCATTTCTGATCTGAGCCAAAATGCTGGTGTAGGTACATTCTGCAATCTCCTCCTGCGCCTTGTCTGGATCTCCAGATTCCTTTTGACATTTGAGGACCAGGACTGCATCTGCCATTCAGGATTCAGGCAGTGTCATGGTATCTTCTGCTTTTGTTCTTTAGTCCTGTATTAACAATGCCTAACACTTGATTTGCTTTCTGATAGCTGCTGAACACTGAGGTGGTATCTTGATGAAAAGGCTACCATCAAGATTTAGCTTCTGAGTCATAGTGGTAAGAGTCTGTTTCTGTGTATGTTAAGTTAGATGGTTTTTCCCTTGTGCATCACTTATTACCTATGTCCACTGAACTTCATCTCCCATTTTATTATCCAGCCTCTTGGTTTATAAGACACATTCCTTAAAATGCTGGCTGTTCATCCTTTAATTGTAGCATCTGATTCTTTAGCTTTTTTCCCCTCATCTTCCACATCACCTAGGGAGAGCTGGTTTCTATTATGGCTTTTGCTCACTTCTCACGATTCCAACAGAAGACAGTTCTCCTTTTTAAACTTGCATTGCAGATCCCTTCTGGATTGAAACAGCAAACATGAATGTCTACATGTGTTTGATTGTTATTACTTGGAGTAAGCTTGATTCTTATTGCTAGTGCTGAATGGCAGAGCAAGGATGGGAAGGCCTAAAAAAATTCATTATTGATCTGACTATTATTGTAAAAGAGTAGTCCAAGGTCTTGGATCTGGGATCAACTTCTTGGAATACAATAAATTGACCACATCAGCTGTAGCTAAGTTTTTGTAATAGAACTAATTGATGGCAAGATCCAGATCTTTGTGTGATCTGTTGCAGTCAGGCATTCTTGATGTGTATTTTATTAATTAAATGAAAAAATGCAAAGCATATTTGAGTTTAGTTGGACATTGATACCAGACTTAGGCAGGGGAAGAGGACAGAACAAAGCATCTACTTGAATGATGTTCAAGATTAATAGTACACCAATGAAGAAGTTAAGTAAGAAAGCTAAGATCCTGAGTGCAGCAATATAACAAAATACAACAGAAACAGTCTTTTGTGTCTAACTCCATTATCTCGTGTGGGTAGACATTGACCGGTTGCAGTTTGCTGCAAATAAAAAGTATGAAGCAGAATATTTTTTTGACATTACTACCAATTTATTCCAGTGTTGCCTTTGCACTAGCAGCTGGTGTGATACCTCTCCCAGTATAGAGAGCAGGTACAATTCTTGTCAACATCTCTGCTTTTCTGTACTGTACTAGTCAACTCTGCCTCAAATTTATACATGTAGTTTTCATTGCGGTTACATTATCTAAACTACTTAAAGTGAATGCATAAATAACAGTGGGCTGATAGAGCTGAAATATTTCAGCATTTCTGAGAAGCTGGTATGTAGAATGAAGAGGTAAGAAAATGGTGTCTACAGATACAAAAATCCACAAACTTTAAGTCGTGACAGGGTATATGCTCTGTGCTGTAACTCTCCATGGATGTTACTAGTGCAGAACTTGGGCAGCTTGCCTTGATTTTTGTCTGCTGTGTTAAATATGGTAAACATAGGAGATCATGGTTTTTGAGGGTGGGGTTTTGAAGTTGGGGTTTAGCGGGTTAGAAAGTGCAGGCCATCTGCTGGAAACGTGACCAGAAGTTTCCAGTCTGCTCTGTTTGACTGTTGAATTTGCAGAAGACATCAGTTGTCCGATTGACATGTAAGACTGGAAATAAAAACTTTCTTAAGCTTTTGACAGTCCATTTTTATTGCTTGATGCAAGTGCCCTGAGGGATGGGGACAGTTCGACTTCTTTCCATAAGCACTGTTTTAGAGCCATTCAAGCAGCAGTGATCAGAGGTGTCCAGTTCTACTTAGTATGCACAGAAATGTGCAGAGAGCTCTGATTTTAAGTATATTCTGTACCCCATCAATTTCTAATGCAAATAGCTACCCTTTCATACACACACCAGTAACTCAGACATGTACTAGCATAAACTTTGTCAGAAATTCTAGTTTGGCTAGTGTGGAATGCAAACCCAGAGCCCCATTGTGTACAACATGCTCTTGTACGATAAAATCCCTTGTTACTACATTTGGAAACGATAAATCATGTTACATAAAGTAGCTTGACAGGTCCTATTTCAATGGGAATTTTAATGCTTTCATATTAACATTCCAGCTGTGTCCTTGACTGTCTGGATTGCATTAGAGGTGCTTGGCAGCAAATGGAGAAAAACCATTGGGGGCTGGTTTCAGAGCAGGCATTCCAGGCACTGATTATTTCAGCTGATTTCCTCACCCCCACCCCCACCCCCCCCCCAGTTTTCATCTTCTGTTTCACCTCAAGTGGTTGAGTACCATAGCTGGGTGTGTTTGGGGGTGGGGGCTGTATTTCTTTTAATGTTAGATTTTTAATCTAATTTACAGTAGTATAGCATGACTTGAAGGTAAGTGAGGTGGTTGAAGCCCAGGTTGCTGCACTACACTACCTAGTAGGAACTCTTGCATGCTGGCCAGTGTGGTTTGGCTCTGAGGATATCTGAAGTAGGTCTCAACACTTCTAGTTTTAGACTTGGAGGTCTCATAACTTGCTAAATGCTTGTTTTGCACCTTGTTTCTGTGTTTAGTGTGCTTATGGAAATGCACTACTCCAAACAAGTACTGTTTCCTCAATCTTAATTGCACTGTTTTACTCTTCTTCCCTAAGCTTCTTTGAGCCTCTCTGATGCTTGAAAATGAATGGGCAAGAAAGTGCCTAGCTTATCTATTCAGTATCTTTTGGGATAAATAACTTTGTCTTCAGAACTACCAGTGAAGGTTATTTCTACTCCTGACATACTTGTGATTTACAGGATGGAGATGTGTTTTCATTATGCATTTGCCTATTAACAATGTTGATCCACAGCTTTGTATTCCCATCAAGGATCCAAGCTTGGAAAGGAATGTGTGTGACTTTTCACATGACTGTAAAACTTATTTACAGCAAGTATCTATATATTTGAAAGGCTCTTGCATAGCCCTTTTAATGAAAGTAACTGTTTCTGTGGAAATAGATGTGAATTAAAATGGCAGACTGATCCATATTTATGATAAAGATGCTGATAAAAATTCTGCCTTGAGATAATATACACTTTTTTTTAATATTGTTTCTGTCAATTTAAGATGCTTGAATGCTGATGTGATGGACATGGTTTGAAAGCCTGGGTGGGTTTTCCTGTCATGGACTTTGCTGTTCAGTAGAGAGAGCTATGCTGTTATGCTGGGCACTAATTTCCAGATATTATCAGTTTGACAAAGATGCTGCTTTCAAAAACATAACAGTTCTGAAGTGATACAGTTTTTAAGTTTAATGTTTACAGGCTGACATGGAGTAAATAATCCAGCATACTTGCGAGTGAAACCCTGTGCAGATGATGAGAATTTCACACTGCATCAGTCGGGCATTTTCACGCCACAGAAACTAGCTTCCAGGTTGCTTACCCAACATAATCCTGGTTTGGGACTTAGCAGGGGGTATGTTTTCAGAAGACATTCTGGGAACTTTTATTTCTTAGGTAGTAACACAAGGGCCTGTGGAAATAAACAGAAGCCAGCTCATGCTTTATTAGCCTTGTGAGCTTTGGGTTTTAAAGCTCTCCAGAGCTCCCTGTCATCCCAGCAGTTACTCTGAGCTCATCCTGATGCAAATGTGGAATTGCTGGTTTAGAGAGCCTGAACAACTGCTGCAATGAGGGTGCTCAGCCTCAGAGGGGAGGGAGGGCAGCACATCTGGGCTCCAGCTGTTTGTCATGGCCGGTGGTAAAAGTCAGTGCAGCCAGCCTCTGCTGAGGCTACCAATTCATTCATGCAAGTGGCACAACTTGAAAGTCCTGAATACTTTTTCAGGCCCCAGGCAGTGTTTGTGCTATGCAGTGAGAATGCATTTCTTAAAGAAGCATATGGCTGGCTTTATGCCTACTTAAAGAAACCCAACAAAGCCCAACACTCACACCTGAAGTCTAGTTCCACACAAGCTTAGCAGTCTATTGAAATTTTAAATCATTGCGCTCTTCCATCCACTACCTTCAGCCTTTGCTGCTTGTTTGGCGCAAAATTGCTAGTAATAACTCTTAAACTGAATAGATTTGACAGTAGCTGGGACTTAGTCTAAACTGTCTTGTACAGCAGTAGTCAACCTTGCCGTCTTTCCATGGTTTTCAGCATTTTTGTTGTAGACTCTTAATATATGTTTCTGCCCTCAATTACAATACTTACTCCATTCATGTGTGCAGCAGAACTGAAGTCTAATGCTATCTCTAAACTTGAGAATTGAGTCCTGTAGATACCTTGTGTGGCAGTGAAGGCTTCCATCTTACCCGATCCCTCCTTTCCTCCCCCACCCCTTTAGGTTTGTATTGATGAAATGTCTGTTTTTCCTTTCTTGTTAGACATATGTCTATCTCCAATGTTAACACATACCTAATATCTTCTAATATTACATTATAAATCCAGACCTTCCTTAATCTAATGTAATGCTATGCATGGATTCTGCTCTAAAATTCTGTGTTTTGAGACTTAATTGATTTGAACTCTACTGTTTTGTAGGAAAATATTTGAACTCTATCTGCCTATGTAAGATTAAATATATAGTCACCCCTAATGAAGCTCCATTTGGTGATACTTGAGTATTCTCTCAAATCTAAAATCGAGGAGTATAGATGGAACAGAGCATGTAAGTTTGCACAGTGACTACTGATCTGTGGATAAGCAGTCTTTTAGCCTCCAGCAGGATCATGCTCTCAGTGTGCAGAAGTATTACACACACAACTGGGCTTTTGAATTTCTCTTGTTGGAGGAAAGGGATGATGGAATTATTACAAAGTTGGAATACTATAGTTCTTGCATTCCAACAAAATACCTGCATCTCAAGTCCTGGACTTCCCCTATTTTCTTTAGCCTTGATCAAATACAAACTCTGGATCAGGTACCTATCTTTCTGCAAGATGGGATTCAGAAGACAATGAAATGAGAGAATGAGGACACTTGCTGTCTGTGTATACACCTGTCCGTGTTATTGTCTCATACCACTTACATCCTCTCCAGTTCTCTGGTGATACGCAAAACCATTATGCTGTCTTCTTTTTTTTTTTTTTTTTAGCTTTCCAGTATCTCTTCACCTCTTTTATAGATCCCGATGCAAGCAGTAGAGGTTTTGATGGGAACCTAGAATTTCTATTATAGATGTGGTGTTTAATATCTAGACCATGCTCTTTGCTTAACCTGTTTTATCCTGTGTAAGAAAGCTGATGTTCTATAATGCTTATAATGTGTCCTGGAGCTTTAGACCTACTTTGTCCCAGAAAGCCAACTGAATCAATACAGAATAATTAGCGTTTGTGGCTTATCCAAGTAGCAGCAGCCCTCCTGAATGTAAATAGAGATGGAAGAGTGACTTAATCCTCATGTCTGAGGAAAGGATGAGGGTTAAGCTATATCTTGGAAAGCTGTTGAAATAGAGGAGAAAATTTTGGCTTCCTTCTGGTCTGCACCAGGGATATGTTTCTTCAGCAGGAGGGACAAGTAGTTAGAGGCAAATAGGCAGAGGAGAAACAGAGCAGAGACAACTTGTATATGCCAGGATTAAAAATCGGCTCAAAGCTATTTGAAATGGCTTACTTTATGACTTTGGAGACTGTATACTCAAAAATTATTCTTGCTGAATTGGCACTCCAAAAGAGTGGTTTCTTTACAATAATAGCAACAAACCTATAGACTCTCAGGCCAAGAACTTCCTTGCAAAGGTGTGCTAAAAGATGCATTTTCCTCAGTGCCAATTGAAAAAAAGTTTTTCCCGGGCATCAGGCCATAAGGGGAAAGCCAGGGCATTTGCAAAATTAGCAGTAGTCAGTGAAAAGGCAAAATCGCACGCTTCTGAACTTGCTTTCACAAATAACTATGCCTTTCATAAATTGAGTGTATTTTTCTTTAACGTCTGCATGTTTCAGATTGAATGCAAATGTTGTGTGATGTGCAACCATTTGTGGATTATTGACTCATACTGTATATATGTTAACCTCTGACTGTCAAGAAAAAAGGTTTTTGCCATTCATTGGGTGCTCTACTGCTGCCATATGTGGCCAGGAAAAAAAAAATTGCTTCTCAGTTCAGAATCTCTTCTGTATGCCTGAGGTGCTGTCATATGTGGCTTACTGAATATGATAACTTGAATTGACATTATCAGTTACTTCATGAAACCTGCAAAAAGAACTTGGAAAATGAAGCCTAGTAGCTCTTGGGGCGGGGGGGGGGGGAGGGGGGGAGGGAGGAGGAGGCCTTGAAAAGAAAGGTTCTTGGTTTAGAAACTATTTAACTTTGTAGGTATGGTATCTTGAGAGCTAAGTATCGTGGAGCAAAGGAAATGCGGGTGATGTGGGAGTGTGCAGTGGAATAACTGGAGAGAGATGAGGTACGGTTCTTGTGGCTGCAAACAAGTTTGTCTTGGTGGTTGCAGACCAATTTACTAGCTCTGCTAGGCTAAGGTGTTCAGGTAGCAGGCAAGTGCACTTGTTGGGGGGTCTTTCCTGATATCAACTGGTGACCATTTGCATTGACAGATTTCAGGTTCATTCCAGATATTAATTAGCAACATTGGTATATGATGCTTTTAAAAAATCCTGTTTCCTGAGTAAGAATATAATCTTGGGACTTGTTTGTAGCACACATAGTCTGTCCTGTATCTAGTGTTGGAAGGTTTTGATGGATGTTTCTCCTTTTCAAGTTTCCCAGCAGTTGAATTACAGCTGTGAATGTCAGTGGTGGCCCAAGTCATATACCTCCATTTACACGCTATCCCCACATTTTTTAACCTAATACTGTGCCTTGTTTTTAAGCATGCATTAATTTTATTCAAAACATCTTAACTAAACCCCGGCAATTAATTCAACTTGTGTAGAGGTTGAGCAACTGGCTACATTACAGGCGGCCTCTGTGTCCATAGCTTCAATTTCATTTCCTTTTTTTTCAAAAGGTTCATGTTTGTGTCTTCCCCACCTCACCAGTCAGCTTCTTGGACTGTGTAGGGAAAAATTTCTAACATGGGGCTTGCTTGCTCTTCCCTGCTATGCCTTTGAACTTCTCCTTTGAGGACTGTCTTTATTGAGTCATTTTGGGGGAAGAAGGTGACATGAGAGCTCTGATGTCAAGTACAAAATAAGACTGCAGCTGTATTATTTGATACTGTTCCCCTTAAATGCCAAATTGTGAATTTCCTTAGAGGCAGAATGAGTTTTTGGGCACCTTTCCAGGAGTCAAAGAATCCCAATTCTAGAGGTCACTGGCTGAAAAAAGCCAAGAAAATGAGAAGTTAATGCAGAAATAACTAGAATCTTTGAAAAAGAAAGAAGTTGAAAGCCTTTCTGTCTCACGCCTGAGCGGTTGACCCCTTTGGAGCTAATGGCCTACAAGATGGTTGCGTTTCTTCCTGTGGCATCTTTTAATTGAGGAAGGCAAGGCCTTCACAAACTTAAAAACTTATGTTCTTGTGTTGCAAGAGCTGGTTTGAAGCAGGCTTGGCTCTCTTGTAGCTGTGGGTAAGATTGCTGCCCAGGCTTGCCTGGGTACGGTGGTCTGCTCATCTCCCATTTCTGTTGTCATATACAGCTTTTTTCACCCTGAAAGGCTGCTCCTTTATATGCAGATGCTGTGGGACTCTACTATGGGAACTGCGACTAAAATGAATGAGGAGATCCTATGAGGAATATGTGTGTAGAGAAAAAGGTAGTAATTAAGCTGTAAATCTTCATGTCCTTATACTCCCCCATACGCCATCATGAAGACTTATTCACAGAGAATGTAAAACTGGTTTTTTGGTGACAGGTGCCGAAATCTCTAAGCTTCCTCTAAATTTTTATCCTCAATCAGTTTTGTAGTGCTGTGGAAACACCTCCCCCTGCTCCCCCCCCCCCCCAAAAAAAAAAAAAAAAAAAAAAAAAACAACCACACAAAACCCCCAAACAAAACAAAACAAAAACCCCAATGAAACATGGGTATTCTCAGCTGGAGTTCAGGAAACCTTTTTTTGAAAGAGCAGGACTATATCAAGTACACAGGGAACTCGTATCCCCTGTGAGTATTCCTAGTGTCATTTCCAGTAGATGGATTAATTTATTTTAAGCATTTTCTAAACTTGCTCTATGACTTTGGTTATATTACCCACTTCTGGAGCAGTGCCTATGTAAAGGGAAGGGTGCTTGCAGTACTATACTGCAGTGAAGTGTATAATCAATTAAAGCTTATTTCTTGGTGTAAAACTAAATTTAACTAGCTGGGTTTTTCAGATCACTGTCAGCTTAAGTATGTTCTATTTTCCTGTTTTTCTGTGCCAGATTGTACAGTTGTGTACATTAATTGTTTGTTTTGAATAGCTGCTGCTTTATCATCTATCTAATGCTAATTTAAGTCATCTATCTGATTATTTCTTTACAAGTAGAGGCTGATACAATATAAATGAGAAATACCTCTGCATCCCATAGCTCTCTGCTTTGCTTTGCTTTACTTTTTCTGAACACTTACCATAGGTGATGCTACCTTCCCGCTCCACCTCAGATGTGCTGACTGTTCCTAAATGTTTTATTTCCTTTGACATTTGTTTTCTTTTGAAGAAGGGCAGCCACTCTGTATGTGTCAGGCTTGTGCTGGAATTTTAAATACTTTAATGCATTCTCATTATCTGCAAGGGTGGCTGGCTAATTAGTTAGCTTAGTAAATAATGGCTTGATAGTGTCTCTGTAAAGGATGATGTTATGCATGCCACGTTTTTAGTGCCTTTTTAATCCTGCACAATTCCTCTGTGAGTCGCTTGCCTTAGGTAAATGGAGGTGATGCGAATAAGGTTGCTGGCTTTCTTTTAATTGCAACTAGTGGTGCCGACCTCGTGGTCAGCGAGGGCATTCTTGTTTCAAGCAATCTTGTCTTCTGTGGAGGCAAGTGAAGTTACTGAGATGCACGTGTGGGAGGGAGAGGAGATACGTCTGCTTTTTGGTGCTGGTAAGGCTGGAGGTACTTGGTAGCTAGTCCCTCGACAGTTAGTCAGCTTTTGATGCTATTTCCAGTTTTTAATGCCTTTTGCTTCCTGTCAAAGGCAACTTCATATCCAGTTTTTTGTTGCTATATTGCAGGTTAAGGCTGCTGAATCCCTTCCTACAGGAAATACTTAAAAATCTGTCACAAACTAAAGCTATTTATATTTCTAATAATGAATAAAAGATACATTAATTCTAGCTTTGAATGTCTTATGACTGTATTGGTAGGATTGTTTTATTATCTGTTTCTCTGAGCTGTCTTGCCAGGAGTTAGGTGGCTTTATTCCCAGATTTATAATGCTTTCCCTTCCCCTTGGAAAGGGCATATGCTGTCTTGGCTCACTCTTTAATTTGAGTTTTGCAGGGGTCTGTGTTGTTCCAATTTTAGTTGTTCTATTTCTAAAGCCTTTCACATGCATGTAAAATATGATAAAAATATGATAAAAATATTTCAAGGCTCTTACAATTACTGCGGGTGTAAACTTCAGCCTCCTTTTCATATTTCTGGATATAGTTCTATTAGTTCACGTAATTTGCAAAGGAAAAACTTGAGATATTCTTTAGATAAGGTTACTAATTAGCATCAAAATGAAAAATCAAGCCTGTAAAGGCAGCTCCGCAGTAGCAGATTACTCACCAGCCCCAGTCTCGTGGCTCCTGCAGAAGTGTTTTGTCCCTCTGATTTGGTATTCTGAGATGTTCCCCCATCTATCCTGCTACTCCCATCTACCCAGCCGTACTGAAAGTGAGATTAATTGACCTGTAGCCAAGCTTAACTAGTCGTCATTCAACAAAATCACTTGTGAGGAAACAGCTGTAAGTATTGACAAAATATTGCGCTGCCCTCCTTGAGCTCCTCGGTTGTCATTCGTGAGCAGCCTGGATTAGGCCTCGCCTGGTTGCACAGCAATCAGGGGTGATCCACCGTCGTTTTCTCCTGCATGCTGCATGAAGAAACACTGTAGATTTAAAATAGAGCTTTTATCAGCAATTCTGATACATCTCTAGGGTCTGCGTAGACCCACGTCATAAGACTGCGGAGGGGTGTTTGTTGCAGCATGGTGCCGACTTGCTGCTTTTCCATTGCATGGTTCCTTCTGCTCTCTGCTGGGTTGGCAGGAGCTGGGGCTTGGGGCTGTGGTCCAGGATGGCCCAGGAGGAGACACCTGCCTGGTCAGCCCTTGCGGTGTAGAGGTGCAGCCGGCTGCAGCGGAGCAGCCTGGACCTGGGTTGCTGGAGTCCTGAGCCCCAGCTCTGGCACGTACCCTGCCTGCTCACGGTGGGTAGGGAAGAGAAGAGGAATAAAAGCTTGCAAACTCCTGAAGGAGTAGGATGCCAGACCCACTGCAAAATAACCTCTTTACATCTGGAGTTGTGTAAAATAGAGCCTAGGCACTCTTCTGCCTCCTATCTGTTGACTAGGCATGAACTGCCATCTCATGGAGGTCCTGAGGAGGAAGTGTGCTGCTTGAAGGGTAGGTGAGGACCTGGCAAACTTAACCAGGTGCAAGTTAGAGCCCTTCAACCTGGCTCTCAGAGCTCAACTAGAAAATGTGTTCAAGGTAACAAGAAACATAAACCTCTTGCCTGAAATCTTTTGCAAAATGTGTATTTGCTTTGTTAATGCTGGGTCCAAGTCTGGCTTGTAGAGTCCTAACTTTGCCCCAGCATCATGATTTAATGGAAACTAGGAAAACTCAGTTCAATGAAAAATCAGTTTTAGCATATGATGTATTATTGCCAATTTCAGTTTTCTTTTGAGCTCTTAAGGAAAAGATGCATATTGTTGCAGGATGATTTTCTTGGCACCCTGGCACTTTCCTGCTATTACTTATCTGTATGAATAGATATTTTTGCCTCAGTGGTGGAAATGTGTTGCAGAGGTGTAGAACCTGTGTGCTCTGTGTCATAAAACCTATGCTGTTAACTTCTTTAGATATAAGAATAAGCCTTAAGAGAACACCAGTGGTAGCTGCATTACCTGGTAGTGGTACAAAATTAGTACAAAATGTTTGAGAATCTGTTGTTTTCCAGACCAGACAGACAGCTCGCTTCATCCCTTCCCTTCCTCCCCCACACCACAGGTGAAAATAATAGTGCATATAATTGTGCTGGTGCAATACAACTTCTTCCCCTCAAGAAATAATACATTTATAGCACTAGACAGTAATTTTAAAGGTTTGATTTCACCATTGCGTAGAGGACTTGCTCAGTTACTGTTGCCTGTGAAGATATTTGAATGAAATTGCTAGTTACCCCTGCAGCTGGAGCACAAGAGGTGTATGGATGTAGGTATGTATATACATGTTAGTAACTGGGTTCCTGCATGGGCTGGGGATGAAATTTATCACTTCATATGGTGGAGATTCGGTTGTCCTTAAGGTGTGAACTGCTTATAAACGAACCTCAGCATCTGCTAACCAGACCCAGCATTTTCTGCTGCTCCCAGCATTGCCCTCGAGTGGGAATTCTGGAGCAAGTTACAGGGATTAGGAACGGGTTTTAGCGTGGAGTAGTCCTGAGGATTTTGGTCAGCTACCATTAAAGTTAAAAGATGTTATGAAATTTGGAAGAAGACTAACTTGTATGTTTTCCTGATGTTCTTTTTTTGTTAGGGAACAGACTCTGCAAGAGTGAAGTTGCAAATTATAGCTCTCATATGAGGCAGTAAGACTTTTGGAGGTTTTTTTTTTATTATTTTATATGAATGAAGATACTGAAAATACGTTACTAATTTGAAATATCTGTTTCAAAGGCAGTGGAATGCTTTTGATAACATAGTGGTAAAATAGGCCTTTCCTGATTATAACTGCATTACATAAAAAAAGAAATAACCAAACCACTTGTCAAAATAGAAATCAGGCTGTGTAATGGCCTCAGTAGAAGCTGTTTTAATAGTTACAAAGTCATCCTCTTTTCCGCTAAGAATGGTGTGGGGTTTTTTTTTCCCAGGCTCAGATCACTGAAACCTTTTCTTGTTCTTTATCATATTTTGCACCTTGTGTCTGTGAGCAATCTGTGTCAAGTATGTGCTCTTGTCATTTAGTCCTAATTCTTTCAGTGGTTTAAAGCATTTGTCTTGCATAAGCAAATGTAGGAAACAGTATATAGTAATTATTTAAAAAAAAAAAACCAAACAAACAAAAAAACCAAAACAACAAACAAACCAGGATTAAAGTTACTAAAAATATTACTATAGTTTACCCATTTAAATCGATTTATGGCAACTGAACAATACTTGGACTAGCTGGAGGTTTAGATAACCAGGAAATGCCTGAGTGCAAGATGGATGACCTGCAGATGGTAATGGGTAAAAACCTCAGAAAAAGGCAATTGTAAAGTAGTAGGCACACAATTTTAACAGATGTAGGTTTAGGGTAAGATGATATGGTCAGAGCGGATGTAGTTTTATATAGATAAAGATAACATTAAGTTATTGGTTAATATAATAACAGAGGAGTCTGGTACCAAGATAATATCTGTATCCTTGAAACTGTCTCTGTGCAGAGATTCCTATCTGCAGAGGCCCAAACCCTTCTTGAAACTGAAGTTTTAGAAGTTTTTCTGCCCTCTATAGGTAAACTTTCTCATTAGTGGGGTGTGGGGTTTTTTGAGATTTAATTTTGATATTTAAATATTGCTTTCAGTTAGTACTCCAGGATCATTGGTTGCATGTATTTCATGTTGCTTCAGGTGGATTTACTGTGTCACATTTCTATTGTGGTTTTTTTTATTCATTGCATATGTGTGCATAACTAATGTTTTAGAAGAATGTTCTTAAACATTCTGGTTGGGTTGTTTTGTTATTTATGTAACCTCACCTTTTTGGAGTGGTTTCCTTGTATTTTCATGGTTCCCAGTGGGTGTCTGATGGTCAGTGGGTACAGACTAAATTTTATTCTTGACTGTTACAGCACAGGTTGAAGACAGAGGAGTTGCAGTGAACAGAATGTGCTGCAATGTAGCTAGGTTTGCATAAACAATTGAAACTGTTTTTTAAAGCTTATGATCACTTACTAATTTGCCTGATGAAGATTACTATTTTTGAATAAATGAACTGTAAAAGTAGGTGTCGAAGTTCCTTTTTTGATGATGCAGCTTTTACTGTGGTATATTCAAATGATCAAATGCCCACTAAGAAGAAGAAAGCAGTCTGTAGTCTAGTAGCATCAGCTCATTTGAATGTAGTATAAAACTTTTTTATGTGTCTCTGGACACTCTCATTGGCATGCTTTGTCAAGTTAATTGTTGTCCATAGACAGTTGGAGATATGAAGGGGTAATATCCCTGAAATTTATCTGCGCGGTGCACTGGAGTCATTCTCCACTTTGTCAGTGCTTTCATTTGTCTGCCATGTTTTACAGCATACTGTCAGACAGTTGTTAGTCACGGGAGGATCCTGGGGTAGTCTTGAGCTGCGTTAGAGGAGCATGCTGGACACTTTCATGTTGCAGGTCTCCATGTAATGTTACTGCTTTTGTGCAAGTGGTTTTTGCACCAGAACCTTGCTGTGTGTCAGGTGGTGTTTGCTGTCCCGGTCCCTGCTGGTAAGGGTATGTCTCTGCAGCATGGGAACAGGAGCTTTGAATTCATTCCATAAATGCTTTTCAGATTTGGAACACGGTGGTGGTTTTTTCCAGGCTTCAGATTTGTCACTAAATACCTACATTGCTGACAAAACCAAAACTTGGAGTGGAAATGGCATTGCAACTTCTTCAGCATTTCCTAGCATTGAAGGTATATTGAAGTTGCATGTGTTGTCTGTAAATATCTGAAATGCCTTAGTCCTGATGTCATTGTTACATTGTTACACAGTGGACTATGTGAGTGTTTAATTATTTTAACTATGGGCAGCAGATGTCCTTCATCCAAAGGACTGATATATTTTAGCTGGTCTAGAGACTTGCTCTCCACTCACAGGCAGAGAGTAATAGCTGGCAAAAGCTCATTACACATGGGACGTTGAGCATGCTACTTTGTAGTTTTGCTAAAGGATGTACAGACACCTCCTAAAAGTTAACTGTCGCTATAGACTATAGTAGTTGTCAAAGATACCTGTTATTTTTGTTTTGCTCGGAACATAGTGTCATGTTAGAGATGTAGTACCTGCTAAAGCTTACTGTATTTTTGTTTTTCTGTAGTTCAACCTAATCAAATGTCTAACCTTAACCTTTTTTGAAGTTTCTGGTGTCTAGGACTGGATGCTAATTGCAGGCAAAAGGCATCTGTCATGTATCCAAAGCTCTCTTATTTCCAAGTTCGACAGCTGCCATGGTGCTAATAGATGTCCCAGAGCTAAACCGATAATCCATAGAGAAGAATATAAACTGGAGATGGCTTTCTCTTCTTGCCTGCTCTGTGGCTGTTACATTCTTGAAGGCCTGAACCCTAAAGATATACACTTGATACCTACAGAGCTTCCAGCTGTCATTAGGAGTTACCAGACTTGGCTGCCTATGCTCCAGGTCTGCCTTGCAGTAAGTGGTCTGCTGCTCCCCTGGGTCCTAAGCTAGGTGTCTGTCCTACCTGGAAGCAGTGACACAGCTATTTCCATCTTCAGGACTATCTGGAAAGATTGAGGAGGAATTCTGTAACCTTCAAATTACTCAACCAGAATTTCAAGCATGGAGTTAATCCTAAGTCTCTGTAGACCTTGGTACAACAGATGTTGCTGTTCATTTGGGGACGGCATGCTTCAGGGCTAGACTCAATCAATAGGTAGTTCCACATCTTTACAGAAGCATGTTGTCTTATCCTGAGGACAACATAGATGATGCTTTAATATCTCTGGCTCTTTAAATGAGAAGTATACTGTCAGACCTGAGGGCTTGCAGAATGGCCTGCTGTGTGGCTTTCCCAACTTAGTAGTTTGTTCCTGGCTCCATCCTTTGATAGGTGCATGCTGAGGATGTTCACTGTGTGACTCCCTTCTGGGTCAGTTGAGTTGGCTTGGGTAGCTAAAATTTGACTTACTCAAAGCAGGGATTGTTAACAAAGCTTCTGAAAGTGTCTGCAGTACAGGGGAATGCATATGTATTTTTCCCCTTGTTAACTGTTGTGTGGTGCCTTTAGAGATGGAAACTCACTTTTAGTCTGTGTCCCTGTCCCCTTTCCCACGTTCTCACTGCTAACAGATTGTGTTACTATTAGCTTTACTAAGAGCTCTATTAATTTTATAGTTTTTTCTTCTCTGAAACCTTAAAAACTTAAGGTGGTATCAGGGTTGAAGCAATCTATTTGAGGGCAGAAGTTGATAGTCCCAGCTAACAGCACATGGTTTTTGAGGCAGAGGTTCTGGATAAATGATGGATTATTTAGGAGTTAGTTAAAGGGAAGAGAGCAAATGCATCCTAATAAGAATACTTGCTGTAGGGTTGAGCAGGATTCCGCGTTAACACGCTTCTCAATATTTTTAGCTCCTTGCAAACATCTAGGTAAAACTAATTTTTGCAATAAGCTTCTCTGCAGTATTTTGTACACTTCATAAAGGATACTTCAAGAATTTTTGTAGCTATACAGTTGAGAAATATCTTGGAAGGACCCTTCTACTTGAAATGCGTTTCCTGTATCTAGTGCTGTCTTTAATCTCATGCAGTCTCGCAAAACTCGTTCTACCTATTAAATATGCAGTAAAGCTGTTCTGTTTGGTAGAAGATTGTATGTTTAAACAGCAGAAGTCCTCATTGCTCCTGTATTTTAAGATTAAAAATTCAGCTGCAACGCTACCTTCAGATTCAGAGCCATTAGAATGGATTTTTCAGATTTATTCTCCTGATTATAATACAGAAAATTAATTGCTTTTGACTGTAAAGAATTACGACCCATTGATTATTTAAGAACCTTCTTGATGGATGAACCTTTTCTACTTCAAGATTTTTCATGAAATAAGGCTGCTTTTGTAAACTGGTATAAAGCATAATACACCTATATCAAACAGTGGATGCACTGCACATTCTTTAGGGGTAGAGATTGATGGAAAAGAAAAACAGTACTTTCTGAGTGTCTAGTTTGCTTGAGTATTCAACATACAAGTAGTAGAGCCTTCTGGGAGAAAACAGGGGTAAGTTACTTGAAGAGCATTTAAAAGAAATACTTTGGTTTTTTTAAAAGAAAGATTTATTAGTTTCTTAAAATGTGCTGGTAGTAGAGAATACCACTTCAGTTTTGCTTGTGTGTGCATTGGAAGGGTTTGTGTTACAAACTGGGGAGAAGACCTTGTATTTAACTCAAGGTATATTCCCTTCTGGTCACTGTTCAGCTCCTAGCTGCTTGTTCTTATGCTGCCAATTCAGAGGTCTCAAATGTTTTTTGTGTATATTTAAGTCTTTGGTCTCAACCTTTGAGCAGACGAAGAAAGAAGAAAAAGTCAAATTTCTTAGACCTTGTTGATTGAAAGAAGCAGAAGAAATAAAATAATATTTTGATTACCTCAGCCTGGAAACATTTGCTGAATTCCCATAGTAGCCAAACCTCTTTAGTCATGCATCACAGAAATAAACATTAAATTTTGTTAATGAGGCAATTGTAGCCATTTTTTTGTTTCATAGAATCATAGAATGGGTTGGGTTGGAAGGGACCTTTAAAGGTCATCCAGTTCAACTCCCCCTGCAATGAGCAGGGACATCTTAAACTAGATCAGGTTGCTCAAAGCCTCGTCCAACCTGACCTTGAGTGCTTCCAGGGATGGGGCATCTACTGTGTCTCTAGGCAACCTGTTCCAGTGTGTCACCACCCTCAGCGTGAAGAATTTCTTCCAAAATAACTCCCAGAGCACGTGGTTCCTGACATCGACTATGACAGATAGAGCTTTAATTCATTATAGTACAATTGTTTTCCCAGTATCTTCATCGTAATGAAATTGCTGATTAGGTAACAATGATTTCATAAAGCTTTTTCCCTTAAGAACAGATTACAGTAAATAATTAACACTAGGGTTTTATGATGGATGAACACTTGCGCTGCATTCTGTCCCTTAGCCTGTACACTCACCAGAGGAGGGAGTCTGTGCTTTCCCAGATGTGCTGCAATTTTCAGTTCATTTGTGCAGTGCTCTCTGGTCAGATTCTTGAGTCTCAATTTTTTTTGCAGTTGTCTTAACACAGCCTACATTGAAAAGTTAGTTGCTAGTGATGTTGACATTTCCTTGCCACTAATTGGATTTAAAGGTTTTGCATAGTATGTTCAGAATATCATTTTTTTCTTTTATGTATCTTACCTTTACTTGTGAAAACAACTGGTTTTGCATTTGAGAGATGCTTTTTATCTTAAAATTAGTCTCTGACAGTTTAAGAAAATAGACTTATCATGTGCTTCTTTGAAGCATTAGAAGGATTTGAGAGGCAGTTAGCCAACTGACATTTAAAACCCTTGAACTTGTTCCAGCCAAACCTTTTGCAAAAAAAGTAAATGCAGCTAAGGCTTAGTTATGGAAATTATTTTAGCTGGCAGTTCAGTGCATGTAATCATCTTGGAACATCCTGAAACTTGTTCTTTTGTTCAGCTGTTGTATCAAGGCTTTTGGGTTGTGTCTGTGAACTTGTCACTTCTCTAAATCAGAAATCTTTCTCATGTTATTGAAACACCATGATTTTGAACATTACGTTCGCTGCGGTAGCCCATATAAAGAACACTTCTTGTACCGGGAATGTATTTCTGACACTTTCTAGACGGCTGTAATTCAGAGCTGAAGTGATGTCTTGCTAGTTCGACATCTCTAAATGATATGGATTGTTTGTCCTTGCTGAATTCTTGGCAAGGTGGTCCTGTTGGAAATGCCACGCTCCTGGCTGGCACCATGACCAATGGTTGGTCTACCAGGCAACCCAAGGGGAACATCTAGGGTTAGAGCCAGGTCTCAGTAGCCCTGCAGGCAGCCTCTGCTGGGTTGCGCTGAGGCTCACGGCGGCGCACTGGAGAGGATGCTACTGTGTGTTCTGTGTCTCATGCAGGTACTCACAGGGGTTCAGTCTCAAGGGCTGAGAGTTTGGCTTTGGTTTGGTTTTCAGTCTCTCATCTTGCTTATACAAACAGTTTTTGCTAGTCAAGAGACATCTTGTTTGAGGAGAACCCATGCAGACCAGCTCATTTATTGTAGTAAAACAGAAGGTGCTGTATTTGATAGGAGTACGGCAAATGGACTGGCCCAAACCTGACTTGTCTGCTTTGGATAGTGCTGATGCACTCTTAAACTGCAGAGGACGTAGACTGATCTTTACATATTTTGAAAAGAATAAGCTTTTGACACCTCTCTTTGAAGATGGAGGAAGAAAGAGGCAAGTTCAGTTTTACAGTATACACAATTTTAATAATAAAATTTTTCTGTACACTGCAGTTGGTTTTACTCCATTACTTATACCCCCTCCCACCTGAAAGTGGCTCTTTAAACATAATTTAAATACAATGCATCTAAGACTCCTTTTTAATCTCTGGTTACTAAGCTGGTGGAATAGTTCACTCACTAATGTCTTCATGATGATAAAAAGAAAAATGGGGTGGGTTTTGTTGGTTTTTTACAAAGGAATGGTTGAAGGATAGCAGGTGCAGCTTTTCATTGCTTACACCAGAGGTGCACAAGCTGCATGGTATTTTGTCCTTAGCACAAGTTTTCCCCTGTTTGAGCCTTGATGATATCCATCAGAGCTTCTGTTACATTTCCCTAGATACAACTCAAACCATTTTTATACAAGATGTGAAATGCTGAATTTCCAGGTGACTCTGAAATGATCTTTAAGCATCCCGCCAGCCTGATGCTTAAAAAGCAAAGCTTGGTACCAGTTCCAGTGTACAGGACTCTGCAATGAAGAAAGGTGTGGGAAGGGAGGAGCTGCTGCTGTGCAGCTGCCTTTGATTTTTGTTGTTTCCTTACTTGTTCCCTTTTTGAGGGGGAGGAGAAATACTGTATCCCTTTCTGAACTTCTGATTTTTATGGAAAACTTCATAAGAAAGATGAAATTCAGCTTCTGGGTAGATTTCATAGGTCTGAACAGATGGATTTTGATAGCTATGCAGATCACAATTAAATCAACTTTATTTTCATTAAAGTAGTACAGAAATTAACTTAGGCACATTAAAAAATGTGTAGTGCAGATTTCTGGTTTAAAGCCATTGGGTATCTCTGATTTTCCATGTTAGCAATAGGCCACTGTCTTCTAAGGGGGGTAATGGGACATAAGCTCAGATGCTTAGATTAGCATGCGGACTAGGCTTGTCACTGAAAAATCAGGTAATTTCTGCTTGGGGGAAAAGCAAACAAAACCAAACATTGATACAGTGGCATTAATTATGCTTCCATCTGATAGGAAATGGGAGATCTGTGCAGAGGAACACTTCAGCCGGAGACTAAATGCTAACCTATTTTACTCTTTATTGAGTAATTTTTAGTTGTGTGCATTTAAACAATGATCTAATACAGAGTGACTAACGAGAGGGGAACTGGAAGCATTAGTTCAGACCTGTTCCGGTATGATGACTCAAAAATTGAACTTGTGCTGCGAGGTTCACATTTCACTGATGTGAGGGTGGGGAGAAGGAAAAGCTGGTTGGAGATCAGTGAGGCTGGAGGAGATCTTTGGATGGGACAAGGATCTCAAGAGCAGTAGAAGAAATTTTCATTTCTAAAAGGCCCTGAACACTTGCAGGAGGCTGTGCCTAGAGGTGGTGAAGCACCTGTAATGCCATTTAGTATCTGTAGAAACTGAGGCTGTGCAACAGAGACGATATTTGGGGAGAGCGAGTTAACAACCTCTTGTCATTAGCCAGTGCTCATACTAAAATACGATTAATTTAAACCAAGTCGTCATGGTTCTTGTTCCATAAACAAAATAAATCAGAGACTGCTGAGTAATGCAATTACTACAATACCCTCCTGGCCTGGAAGAGTCACAAGCGATTGAGAATGGAAGACAGTAACTTAAAAAAATAAAATGAAACAAAAATTAACAGCCTCTGCTTGTGTCCTTGTGTAGAGCAATGGCTTTGCCTGCCGTTTGCTGTCCCTCCTAAGGGAATTCAAGTTGACTTCACTGCTAGTGTTTGACATTCTGTGAGTTTTATGATACCTGTTACCCTAAATGTAATGTTTGCGGAATTGCTTTGCTTATGCCTGGAACCTGGCAACAAATGGTTTTGGAAATGGCAGACATAAACCATGGCATTTGCGAGATTGGCTGCATATTAGTGTGTAGTACAGAGAGTCAAAGTAAAATTGAATGGTGCTGTGCTAGGCTGTGTCTGCTGGCCTCCTGCTTCACTGTCTGCGAGCCAAGGCAGCACTGCAGGATCAGTGGAAACTGGGGGTACTGGTGGGGGAGAGAAGTTGGGCACCTGGGTGTGTTTGCTTTGAGAGACACTGGAACAGTGCTTTAATGCTTGGAAAATTGGTATGAGTGTCTGGGGTGGAGAAGAGGATTAAATCCAGCATTGCTGGAACATCTCTCTTTACTCTTCTTGGGCACAATTATAAGCTAATAAAGATGGAGTGGGCTTCTGCACAGAGCTGGGGTATTGGGGAAGCACCTCCTTGGGAGGAACCTCAGTAGTTCAGTCAAGCAGCCACTTCTCATTACTGTGTGGAAGACTGACATGGTACCTTTTGAACTGTCTTGCAGCAGAGGTTTCTGCTGGGCGTGGAGGAGAAAGGTGGAATTCCTTCTTGCAAATGCAGCTGAGGATACCAGAGTTCAGTATTGACATCTGATGGTTGAAGATAGTGTAGCAAGATTATTTGGCTGCCAGTATAATTAATGAGTTCAGTTATAACTTTGTCTCTGCTGGTACCCTACAGCTGTACATGAAAATCATTCCCAGAAGTGTCAGCTCTTCAGTTCGCCCTGGTGCAGACCATTGTGTTGGTCTGGTAAGGGAGGTGCAGGGGCAGGTTGCTGCTGAGACAGTGATGCATGCTCGCCTGCCCAGAGCAGAGCAAAAGCCTGGATGTAGGGGGAGAGCTGTGAGCACTTACTCGTGGTGAGGAATGAAGGAAGTCTTTCTGTAAGCAGCTAAATACCCTTGGATATAAATACAAAAAATGTATTTATCAGCTTAGGTCTGGCATTCTGGCTCATGTGGGATTCAGTCATACAGAATATTTGCTCTTTGTCCACCTGCCCTGCAGGATTTATTGTGTTCAGTTAAAAGCAGTAACTGATTTCCTAGAATATGTGTAAATCAGTTCATCATAGTATAACCAGTTACAAGGATTCAAAGGTATCTAGGGAAAACCATTAGGCTTCACTGAATCTCTTCCATTAAAGTACAGAGTCACAGGAAGTAAACAAAATATTTGTTTTAAAATAAGGGCACTGTATGTAAAAGTAAAACGATGCAAATTAATATCTTCAAAACCAGTAACTGAAAAATCTTTATGTAAAATCTTAACAGAAGTCACACTTATCTTGCTATAATTGCCTTGGACGAATTCATTTCACAATAAAACATCAAACTGTTGTATAATTGCACCCTAAATACCTCACTAAGTGGTAATACAGATATATAAAAGCAGAGTGAAATAGCAAACAGATTTTTATGCAGTGATTTTTCTGTTTAAAAAGTTTGCGGAATGGTTTAGTACAACACAATTAGCATACTGTAATTACCGATTTGTTCAAGGTATGTCAACACTGTGAGGAATTTCTTTTCTTCATCGGTGTGTGCTGGTAATAGTTTAACACTGCAGCATTGGACACAACACATTTTTTTTTAGTTATACATACATGTATATATATATAAAAAAAATTTCCACCCCTCTGGTCCTTTTAGCTTTGGTTAGAATGTTTACAATATTTGAGCAGTTGACTTAAAAATAATGTAATCCTTTGCAGACCCCCCACCCCCCTGCCCCCGTGGCATCTGACTACCACCATTGCTGCATAGATCTGCAAATATTTACATATAATTTCATAATATAGTATAAATAGCAATATGGAACTTCTGGCTGAAGAAATCAAATTACTCCTTAAGAATGAGAGGGGGACGTATATATATTTATATATGACTTTTTTAAAATGGCATACTAGTTTAGATTCTGTCCCATATCAAGTAAGAAATGAAACATTTTTCAGTGAACTATTCTATAAACTAATTATATTTTCTTAACTTATCAGAAGGTACTTTTTTTTTAACTGCTAATTACTTTGAATTTTGGAAGAGGAGGACAAGTGAGAGCTTATATTACAGGGGCTAATTCTGTCTCCAGAGAAACCAGTGGAGTTAGTGCATGAAAATAGCTTCCAGGCAAGAGGAAGCCTCAGCTGGGGAGGGCAGCGGGGGGACAAAGAGAGGCTTCTTCCTTCCTTTTCTCTTCTCCTTAACCTTGCAGTTGATATTTAGTTTTAATTAAGAAAAACTTGCATTAAGGGTATTTACACATGAAAAGGTGTTGAAACGCCATTTGTTCATAGTTGTAAGTAATTAGCCTGAATTCATGAAAAGCATCATCAAGTCAAACCAGAGAGCAGATAAGAATTGAATGCACTTAATATTTAGAATTGATCCTGTTGTACTGAGCCTTCCTAAATAAGCTACGCCGCCTACTTTGTAAGTGCCTGGAGAGTCGTCCTGCTAATTTGTGGTCATCCTGCTAATTTGTGACCATGTGAACTGTTCCTTTCTGTATCTGTTGTGAGCTTTAGCAAGGTCTGTTTAAGCAAGCCAAACTATCAATGCAGATAGGAAAACTGTATTTAAAATAAATTCACCGGTCCTTAATGCACTTAAATCCCCACCTGGACCTTCGTTGCCCTTTAATGGTTTCCCCTCCCCTTTTTTACTGGAGTGAAATTATCAGAGGAGGAAAATCTTCCTCCACGGCTGCCTTTAAAGTGAACAGAGCCAGCTGGAGTGTTTGGGATCTTACAGCTGCAGTGGAACAAATGGAGTGTATGTCCCCCCGCAGATCTCTGTACAGATATCCAGTATCCTTCCCCTCGGACTGTTTTCATGAGAAAAAGTATAATATGGAGACTTGGGTATAAATGTTTACACACAGTCATATAATTACATAACATGAAACATTTTACATAGTTTGAGGAGAGCATCTTTTTAGACTTTTAAACATTAGGAGTGCAAGTTTAATGTAATCATTGCTTCTTTAACACTGAAAATATTATGGATTTATTTTTTAAAAAACTTAAAAATACCGCACCACTCCATAAACAATGGTTCCATTAAGTAGCTTGGAAAATTAGGCTTTATGTCAACATTTGTAAAAATTAGAATCTGATGTAGGTCCCCATCAATTTTAAAATAGGTTACTTATCTGATTTAATTTTGGATGGCATGTAGGTATTATACTTCACATTCTTTATATGGCAGCTGCTGACACTTGCACTGTCCATAGCCATTAATGATGATGAAGGGTCCTTCGTGGGTGGGTTCGTATTCGTTATAGGGTCCTTGGTCTGACATATTTGCCATATGCAGCCGTGTTTGGGATCGGAGCTGCCTGTGGTTTTGAATCATTGAGCACTGCCTAATTCTTCTTAATGTGGGAGGGCAGCACTTCCTGGAGATGAACACTATAAAAATGATAAAAAAGAAAGAAAACAATAAAGCCATTGTTCCTGTAATTACCCTCTGAGTGAAGATGGCATTGTTTGGCTCGGGGAAATGTTCTTCAGTGGTAACGACCATGCCTGCTGTAGTTGGAATCTCTTTGTCTCCCATATGGAAATGAGAAGAGCTTATTTTCGTGTACTCGGTAGTCGGAACTGTGTATGTCGTAGCCACAGGCGTAACAACAGTCGATAAATTCCAGCAAAGCTGAAAACCATACACTGCATCCAGAATATCCTCTCCCTGGGTGTGGTCGGGGCTGTGGCAGAGGATGGAGTGCTCCCACCGACCTTGGAAGCCACTCAACCATGTGGCCAAGGCGCAGATCTTTGGGCTGCATTCCCACAGATTGCCGGAGAGGCCCACAGTGGTGAGGGATGTCAGTGAACTTAGGATCTTGGAATCCAGAGTGGTGAGCTTGTTGTTATCCATTAGGAGGGTTTTAAGGTTAGGCATAGTTTCAAAGACTGTTAGGTCGATGGCTTTGATTTCATTTCCAGTCAAATCGAGCTTTTCTAAGGTGCCCCAGGTCCACTCCATCCCACATGTCAAGTTGCTAATTTTGTTCCACTGCAAGAAGAGCGTGTGCAGGCTGCTCAGCCGGAGGAAGTGAGCAAAATTAATCTTTGTCAGCTGGTTGTGCTCTAGGTGAAGCTCCCTCAGCTTGATTAATCCTGCAAATCCGTTGCGAGCCAAACTTCGCAAGCGGTTTGTGCTCAAATCCAGGAACTCCAGGCTACGACAGTCCCAGAACAGGCGGACCGGGATGGTCCGCAGGGAGTTGGAACGCAAGTGCAAGGTCTGTAGCTTGCGAAGGCCGTAGAAGAGCTCGGGGTGCAGAGAGGATAACTGATTAAAAGAGAGGTCCAAATTCTGCAGGTTAAGCAGCTGGCTAAAAGTTGTGTTTGGCAAATGAAAGATTTTGTTGGAACTTAAGACTAATTCCTTAAGTTTATACAGTCCTTGAAAAGAATCTTCTCTGACTGTTGCAATTTGATTATGATCTAAGTGAAGCCAAGTAAGTTGACTGAAGCTTGCAAATTGATCCCTTTCAAGTTCAGAAATATAATTGTGCCTCAGTGACAAACCTAGTGAGCCCTTTTCAGTGGTGTTTGGCACTGAGTGAAACCCCTGAGAGTCACAGTAAAAGAGCAGCTTCTCACAGCGACATTTTGGTGGACAAGCCATGCCCAAGGCAGGCAGCATTTTTAAAACCATACTCATTGCATATAGTGCTGCCAGCATACGAGCCCCTAATGGCCACTTGAAATGTAAGCCTGCAGAATATAATTTAGGAAAACAACAAGATAGGATAGCCTTATCAGTATACTTTGAACATCACGATGGAAGATTTCACTGCAGATAACATTGCCATGCATTTCCAACAAGCTAATTCTAAATGCAAGAAACAACTTACTATGAAACACAGAATACTCGGATATTACACTTAAGATGAGTCTTTATCTCTGTTATGGAGGATTACAGTGTCACAATTGGAAAACATTTTTTTCATAAGGTTCAGTGCAGAAAAATTTGCTTTAGCACCTAACTGCTCCTTTAAAGCATAGCCGGTCATTCATTATACAAGGTATATAGAAACACAGGAACTTACCCATTCTTTTGAGTACATTGGAGGTTGCATTCAGTCGTAGTTTTAGACTCAACACTGTGAGTCTGTAAAAGGCTCTAATGTAAGATAGCCTTTGAATAATTTACTGGGCTTAGTGTCCTTTGATATTAGTGCAAAATTGAATCCACGATCCTCTCTTGGAATATTCCTTTTGAAATCACTGGCTTGATCTCCTCTGACAGGTCTGCAATTTTTAAATCAATGCTTAATACAAGTTTTCATCCTCTGTAGCTGCTCAGCTGTTTAATTGAAGCTCACGTTTTCTTTTTCTGCAGCTGTGGCTTCCTTTAGTCCTAACTTGTTGATGGCAGATGGGTGGCTTATTGCTGAGAGAAGCTCCTGTAGTAGCATGAGTGCATTTACTGAAAAGCTTTTCAGGGAAGCGGTACAAGAATGGATTTGCTTATGCGCTGCGACCACACAGGGCTGTATATAGGCTGACGTCACCTGGTGACGTTCCTTTTGTTTGGGTTTTCCAGAAGCTTTGCTGTTTTAAAGCTTTGTGGTGCATAGTGTGTGTTAAAGACCACTGATGGGGGGGCGGGGGGGGGGGGGAATCAACAGTAGGAGTTCTTCGTCCCAGTGATAGAAGGAATAGGAAAGACTTGCACCACCCCACTTCCCCCCCCCCCCCCCCCCCCCATCTGTGCTGGCTGTATTCAGCTGGCATTAAAAGCAGCGCAGAGCTGCAGTTGGAAGTGACTTAGTGCTAGCTGCTGCCTGTTTTCTGTTAAATATCACTGCATAAAGGGAATTTTCAGATGCAAAGTATGCACAGTTTGGACAGAGGATGGTGGTTAGTACCAGCTTTTTGTGGAGGTGAGAGGGATTTGGCAGCTTAAAGCTACGTGTAACAATTGTGTGCGACTGTGGTCCCTGCAAAAGTGGTAAAGGGAGAGAACAGTCATTTAGATGAAGATGGTGGGTGTGTCAGAAAGTACAGCACACAGGACAGGAGCGAATGTTTCAAGCAATGGGAAATTTCTGGAAAAAGCAAAGCTTGTGTTAGGGCACAGGAAAAATTTAATTGGAATCCAAGCTTGACAGCATGCAGTTATGAAAGTAGAAAACCTATCATCACCACCACCCCACCACCACCCTCCCCAACAGCGGCTTTTGTACTTGCTTTTCCTGGGGACTGGAGTGCAGGAGAAGTCGTGAGGTTGGCATTTACCATCGGGGTGCAGAGCAGTTTGAGGGCTTTCTTGCGGTCACTGATTACGTTCTGGTGTTATATGCACGCCGTGAAAGGGGGGACATTACTTCCATTAGCATCTTGCTGCAGGGTAGGTCCATGGCAGTTATCCCGTGTGTTTTAGAGTTGCAGAAATTTGCATTTGCAAAAACAGTGACCCTGCAAAGCTGTCTGTGCTGTTACAGCTGAGCCGGTCTCTGGCTGGAGCATGCACACACAGCATGGAGGAGGCAAATGTGCTGTCATGGCTGCTTGCTTTAAAAGTTCATTGCCCTTTTATCTGGAGCAAACTCTCCTCTGGGACAGCTGGTGCTGAAAGGTAAATGAACAGACTTGACTTAAATTTTTTTTTTTTAGGATTTTTGTGTGCATGTGCAGGAAGGCCTTTGGAGCAGCTGCTCTGGCCTTGACTGTATGTGGGTGAGGCAGAGGGGTGTTAGCTTCCTGCTCCAAGCAACTTGGGTGAGCTTTTTTATTTTCACCTTGAGATATAAAGCATTAATGTAGTACAAGACACCTGAAAATGTTTGCTGTGTAGTGACAAGGTATCACTTATGACCTGAAGATATGGGATGAGCTGAGAATAACAAACTTCCTGTGCTGATGAAGATGATGAATTGTGTCAAAAGGAGATTTTAAAATAAAATGGCCGTTTACCTTTGTTATTAAGCTTTGGTTCCTTAGCGGTATGTACTTAAACTAAGACTTGCTTTTTTCTGCCTGCTTCTCCCTTTGCTGTCCCGTGGAGTAATTGTAATACTGACTGTAATAGTTTCTTTCTGTGGTGGGCTGTCCCATCCAGAGCAGACTGAAGGGAAGTGCTAAGTGGAAAGTAAAGGGATGGAGACGGTGAACTCTTTAAAAACAAACAAAAACAAAACCTCAAACCTACTCAAAAAACCAAAACAAAACAACCCCACCCCCAACCCATCAGGAAAGTCAACTATCTTTAATGATAAAGTGAATTAGGAAATGCTAGATAAATTTCTTAAATTGCTCTGCCACTAAATATTTTCATATTTGCTCTAGAGTGAAAGAAATAAATGCAAAGGAATTACATAAACCTATTTAAAGAGTTTCTTCATGTTGAAAGTTCACTGTACAAAAAGTACAGAAGCTGAAATCCAGCCTTAGGTGTCAGTTGCCAGCTGTCTGATGGAACTACTGCACCGAAGTACCTGTGGTTGTACTTCTTGTAGTGGCTCATCTGGTGCGAAATCCTGATTTGAAGTGTTGATTTGAATTTTAATAACATTTAAATACGATAACATAACACTAAAAAAAAACCACCAAACATTCCAAAGGGTGTAATTAATAAAATGACAATGGCTATAAGGTCAAATGTTACTCCTCTCCTGTGCTACATCTTTTTGCTCTTACCAGGAGGCTGAAATTAGGTATCTTTTGGAAACGTTTTGCTTTTTTGCATCAGTATCTGTTGGTAGGTTCCTCCCACATCAAGATTGTGTAATTTGGCACAGAGTTAAGAGTTAATGTTCAAACATGGCAAGTTGTTTCCTTTCTAAAGCTCTCTATTCTTTGGCCTGTAACCAAACAAGGGCTATTTAGCACCTTGCCAGCGAGTTTCCTGTTTGGGAAACTGTTAATGCGAACTTTATAGGCGCTTTTCTTAGTGAAACATGTTTTTATGTGCACTCGTCATGAAATAACAGATATTAATGAAAGCGTGCATCTGATTCTCTTAAGTCTGGAACTCTGCGGTAATATTCACATTGTTCCTTGGGAGCTGCCTGGGGTGTCAAGGTGTAATAGGCTGGGAATAAACCCCAGCTGTCTGCAAAACTCATGCAATTACATTTCTCCTGAGACTGAAAACTCGCTTGCATGCTGAGGAAAAATGCATATGAGTGCCGTCTGGGGACTTCCACCAGAATAGGTGCTTCAAAGTAACAGCCCGAATCGTCATGTGTAACATGGAGAGGGAAGATGGCATGTCCGCCTCAGGAATGAGCTTGCTAGGACCAAATAACCCTTTCGGGGGCTTCTCTCTCACCCCACTCCTCAAGCAGCAAAATAACTGGTTTTCCTGCTAAACGCACGAGCTGGAAAAGTAAGATTGCACCCTGAGGCTTGTGTTGTCATTTAGTTAGGCTGACATCTTGTGGAAGCCTTCCTAGTGTATTAAGAACAACAAATAAGCTAATTGTACTTGATGTAGATGTGGGCTGCGTGACTTTCTTGTGCTGTGGGCTTGGAGGATGGCAAGCCCTGGAGTTGCAGGTGAGGCTGGGGCACCCAGGATTTGCAGCTGTGTGTGTGGCACCATGCAAACAGACAGCTCACCTTTCTGCCTGAAGAAATGATTGTGTTAATTTTTGCTGGGTGTTAGCACGTTGGGGATCATGGGAGTATTTGCTGCTTTTTTGCTAAAAGATAACCTTCGTGCTGTGTCAGTAAGGCTGTGAGGCAAAGGAGATGAGCACAGATGTGTGGCTGTAGCATTACCGTGCACATACTGTCACTCAGATGCACTACTGTGGAGCTGGGTTAGTGGTGAGCCCCGAGAAGTGGACACACGAGAAAAAGGTGTGTCCAGGGCTATGCATAATCAACAGACGTGTCTAGCTCTTCAGGCTAGCTGCAGAGGTCCTTTGGGCGAGGGCGATGGGAGTGGTGGGACAGGGCAGCATAGGTCGGGTGTCATTGTTTTGCTGGGAGCAAAGGACACGTGCTGCGGCATAGTGTGGTGACTATCACCTCCCCGTCTGGCAGCTCTCTGCACCTGGCACTGGTTGCACGTTTTAATTCCTCTTTGTACCAGGATGAGTGCAGGAGCTGGCCTTCCCCTCTATGTGGGCGCTAAGGGTAGCGTAGGGCCGCTGTGGCTGCAGCCTGGTGGGGGGGAGGGACGTCGGGGTGGGAGCAGCATGGCATGGCAAGCTGTGCAGGAGGGGGAGTGCGGGCATCTTTATTCTGATTTAAGTTCCTTCTGAACCCTAGACGATGCTATGCAGCCCCTGTGCTTTGGTGAGCTATGGGCTTGCCATGGGAGATTCCTTCCTGCAACAAACCAGTATATAGTCCTGCTTCCTCAGCCATCAGACTTCAGATATGAAAACACCGGTGAAATTCATGTGTGTCATACTTTGCTGCTTACCGTTCCTGGTCTTGATTCAGCACTACTATATGTGGAATTTGTTTGCAGCCCTTGTATCATGGTAATAGAGGGGTATGGACAGTTATCCTTTGTAGACATGTAATTAGGCTAGGTGTCAAAGCAAAAATGAAGCATGTGACAAACTGAATCTGAGCACTAAATCTCCTGCCTCCCCATGAAGCATGGCTCAGCAGTGGCACACTGACATACAACTGCCTTTGCCACTGCCTGCCCCAGAGGAAGGTATGCCAAACACTCATTTTTCACTTATTAAATCACCATCATTAACTACGATGCTGCCTGTTGTACAAACAGCTTAGAAGACAATTCACAGATTACCTGAAGTGGAAACCTCTCTGCAAACTGTCATTTTTAGGTGATTGTGTGGTAGGCAGCAGGCAGGGCAGTGGTAGCACATCTGGCTCACATCTGGGTGCTAATCTGGGGAGGAGTGATGCTGGGTTCTGCAGAGGTGGGAGTGCTGTGAGGACTGGTGCCAGGCAGGAGGCACAGTTTCTCTCAATAGTTCTGTGGTCTTAGCTTAACCTAAACTGATGATGAACCATTGAGATTAACAATGAAAGTTTTTGATATTTAGCTATAAAAACATGGCTTTGTGAGTAACTCATTCTAATAGGTGTGCTGCTGATCCTGGTGGCTTTAAGACAGCATTCAGGCACTGCCACCACTGTGCTCTGTTACCTTTGTAAGTCAGTTGGGGTTAGATTTTAACATCGGTAGCTGTAGGAAAAACTTGGTTCAGTTTTTGTTTGTTTTAATTCAGATGGCAGGCATAAAAAGGGAATGGTTTGTGACAGAGATGGTGATTCCAATTGCCTCCCTGTATACAAATCCCCTTTCTTTGCTTTAAGCCATTAAAACAAACCCTAGTGGGGACGGCTGTGTGAGCTGGAACAGCAAGGATGCAACAGTGACTGCTTGTATTGCTTTCCAAGCAGGGTAGCAATGATGGTGGAAGAGCGGGGGGGTGTGAGCAATTTTTAACACCACTTCTAGCCTCTTTGATCAAGATCTGATTTAATTTACTTTAAATTTGCACTGTAGCTAAATTTATTATCCGTGATACCGGACAGAGCTGTTGGTATCGTACTGCAAAATGACTGACATGGTCAACATGACCATATTCAATCTACCAAATCTATTAGCTGCTTACTTACTGCAGAGCTTGTGATTCCCTCAGCAGAGTTTTGTGCTGAATATCTAAAAATCCTATTAGTAATCTGAATATTCAGGCTTTGCTATTGTGAGTCCTCCTAATCCTATGGATAAGAGAAGCTGATAGCTGGGATGTGTTGCGCTGCTGGGTCATTAGTTGGCTTTTCAGTGAAAGTTTAGACAAGAAACAAGGTCCAATTTTTTAATAGTAAGGGCAATTGTTTACTGGAACAAATTACCCAGAGGTGGTAAACTGTCACTTGGAGCCTTTAAAGCACAATTTATTACTGGGGGGGGGGACGACACACACACGACAGACTAGCTCAAACAGGACTTGTTGAGCTGTAGAGTGGAACCAATGGGTAAAATTCATGGGGTGTCTGGGAGCCTGGACAAAGTGACTCTTGTGGTCAATGTGGTCAGTGATGATCTTCAGTGTTTTTATGTGCCCTGTGGGGTTTGTGCAGCCTCAGGCTGTATGGCTCTTCATGTGCTCCAGTGACCGCCGTCCCACTAGCTGCTTTCACTTGGACCTAACAGGGCGTAATTGATCCCACAGTGTTTTATGTTTCACTTTATGCAAAAAAAGTCAAGGAACTTCAGATGAGCAAAACTTGACATCCTTGTCTCCAGGCCAGGACCTTGGTTATAATTGGCTGTAATGATTTAAGATGTTAGTGACAACAGAGTGTCTGTAGCCACAGAGGTGCAGGCATCCATCATGTTTGTCCTGTTCTGCCCCGCTGCACCAGCCCTAACGAGGGAGCTGGGTTAGTAGCTATGTTGTGCTACTATGTGCTACTGTGCTAAATTGTTAAATTACCACAGCTAAATTAGGGCATTTTATGTTGCAACCTTCAGAAGGAAGTTCTGTTAATACTTTTGATGAGCTTCTGTACTAAGATTTCTGAATACAAACAAGGTGGAAATAAACTGCAGCTGCCTTGCCAAAATCTAATGTGTTTAGATTATACAGCTCTTCCTGTGCTAATATGTGGTGTATCTGAATAGGAATGGATCAACAGTATGAAATTGGTGCTGCTTAGGCTTCAATGTATGCATTGCATGCTTTTTCAGGGCATTCTACATAGGACTGGCTGTGGTCTGGTTTCATGAACTGAATGTCTGTCAGTGGAAGCTATCTCTTGGTTTTCCTCTCATCTGAAAGGCATCTGGTTCTTGTGCACCGAGGCTGTTCTGGGCTGTGAAGCCAGGGACAGCAAAGCGGAAGCGATGGGTGGACTTGCTTCAAAAGCATGCTCCTGCTTCGCGTTAAAATGGGGCACCCAGGGAGAAGTAAAATGGTGCTTCTTGGAATAGCTGAATGTTTGGCTTTCTACATAATAAATTAGTGTATGTCTTAGATCCAAAGATATTACTGGAAAAAAAACTCCCATGTGTACGGGCAGGTGCCATGGGTTCAGTAAAATGGTCACGTTGCAATAAGTAAACTGGTGTGAAAGCATCAGAAAGAGCAAGCAGCTGCAATTGCAGGTTTATGTCTCAGAGCATACTTTTAGTTTGCCAGTTGGCAGGTTTCAGACTTCCAGGTGAATCATGTGCTGCGAGGAGCCCGCTGCCCACCTTGGGGTGCAGGCAGTGCCCACTGCCACCTGTGCACTTGAAGCTGCAGCTTGGGACAAAGCGATTGCGTTCAATGCAAGCTGAACAGGGACTTTCTAGCCTAACTGTGTTTTGGCTTTCATACTCACCAAGCATGGGAACACCAAACTGTTCAATAAATAAGCAGCATTAATCTTCACTTTATTTAGAGACTTCAGCTTTGATTTTTGAATGTGGAGTGAAGAACAGGCCAACACCGGGTCTGCTGAAGGCTGTGGTGTAGTCAGAATGAGCTCCTGGTTTTAATTTCAGTCACTTTTCAGTTACCTTTTGTGGTGAGAATCAAATTGCTTGATCAGGGAGGTGACAAATCTTCAATAATTCATTAAACTATAATGACATTACAGTATCCTAATTCCACCTCCCCACCCCCGATTTTGTTTAATTTTTATTTCTGCTGTGCAGTGGACTCCATGTTTTAGATTCAAGGCTGCCCATCCAGGTATTTCAAATCAGCCTGTCACCAGGAGAATTGAGAACTGGCATACCCTCACTTTAGTGCTGCTAAATGGTTTTTCTTCTCAACAGGATAATTATATTGATTGTGGCTTAGAACTTCAGAATTTGGATTGTGGTTGCATAAAGTGTGTTTCAAAACTGTAATATAAGCTATATTATGCAGAAAAAAACTCCCAGCAAAACTAGACCACCACCATTGTTTTATCTAACACTCCCAATTTGATACAAATTAGGATATTTTTGACCCAGTGTCTGCTTAAAAAGGGAGAAGCTGTCACTGCTTCTTGGCCCCAGCCTTCTCTTTAACAACAGGGCTAATCTGAAACTTGTTGTATCGAACCTTGGCAAAACCCAGCTCTCAGCTGGTGGGCCTGGATACTTACTTGAAATGCTGGATTTCATCTCTGACAAATGTTTTATAAGGCTTTTACCTTTAAGATAATTGATTTTTGGCTTTTGACTACCTGCTCAAGAGCAGTCTTCTGTGATAGTTGGGTATGAAGGTGTGTAGGGGAGCACTGTTTTATCAGATGTGCAGCCCTGTGGACTGCTTGCATGATGCTCATACCTGCAGGTTGAAGGCAATGTGAGAGACATTTGCATGCAATCCACTGGCCTTGGACGATCTCAATAGCCAAGGCCATAGAAGATTGAGGATTGAAGCAGGGCTGTTCTGGGCTTGATGCAGTGCCAGCTGTGGGGTGGTTGACTGAGCTGGCAGAACAGAGAAATCTAAAACTTGGAGGTTGAATATGGTCTTTGGCCAATAAGGAGCAAAAAGATGTCTAGATTTATGGAACTATCCTTTTCTTTTGAAAAAAGCTGAAGAGTGTTAAAGGTAAAATCTGAAGATGTCAGATGTTCTTGTACTGCCCAAACCGGCCAGGAAGAGAGTGCTCTTTCAGGGAGGTGGAGACTTTACTTCTAGTGTGCATAATCATTAAAAAAAAAAAAAAAAAAAAAGCTGACAATGTACTTGAAATTAATAACACTGGTTTTACTTTGAGGCCCTGAATACCCGTTTACCTCTTTGTCTCTTGTTTTTCAGGCTGGACGCAAAGAAAGAAGTGATGCATTGAACTCTGCAATTGATAAAATGACCAAAAAGACCAGAGACTTGCGTAGACAGGTAATACATAAAGTTGATACTTGTTGAGACAAATGAGTGCATTCCTGCATGCTTGCCCTCTTGGAAATAAGTTATCTGTTGGTTTGTTTCCAGTGGGCAGTGGGCTTGCCTGCTTGTATTTAGTGAATTAAAAGCTAGAAGCTTCCATTGCCTGGTTCACAGGGAAGCATGGGGTAGAAATGTAATCCCCTGCTAACCGTGTAATAAAGATGTTGGATTCTTAATCATCCTTGTGGCAAGAGAGATTTTAAAAAAAAAAAAAAAAAAAAAACCACACCACTAAAAAAACCCCAAAAACCACCAACCAATTCACACTTTATGGATTTTGAACATAATCAGGTATGTTTTATAATTCTGATGGTATTCATCTCGGAGCTTTTTTCTTTGAGGACTGTTCATGTAACATCAATCTCTTGTCAGTTTGGTTTTTAAAGCAATATATTCCCCTTTTCAAGTAAATGTGAATATGGATCAAGTTTGTTGAAAAATGTTTTTATTCTAGTAGAAAAATAAAAAAGTTAAATCAGCATGTTGTTTAATCAGCTGAAGGAAAGCAGCAAATTTACTCAGACAAAACCAATATGAGCTGCTAAATCAATATTTGTGGCCAAACTGGTGACTTGCACTTATATAACTAACTCAGTTTTTTAAGGAGATTTAATTTAAATTGAAGCAAAAAGTGTATAGACAAAACTTAGTACAGGGAAAGCCTTGACCACACAAAGGAAAAAGGATCAACGACAAAAGTACTTAAAGCTTTATGTATTAATACAGTAAAAATAAAACAGCAGTAGAACACTACAGAAAAACTTCTCATTCTCTTATTTTTCTTTTAGCTCCGCAAAGCTGTTATGGACCATGTATCAGACTCTTTTCTGGAAACAAATGTTCCGCTTTTAGTATTGATTGAAGCTGCCAAGAATGGGAACGAAAAAGAGGTTAAAGAATATGCCCAGGTTTTCCGTGAACATGCTAACAAATTGATTGAGGTAAGATGGTACAGATTGAAATTAAATTATCACTAGTTAATTTAAGGAAAGACTAGGCAAAACACACTTTTCAATTCTGTTGAAACAAACAGCAAATTCTGTAATAAATTTGCTTTCTAAATTTTATTTTAATGAATTTAAATGTAATTTAATTTAATCTTTAAATTATTAAAAATGTAAGCTTATAAAAAAGCAGCAGCTACTGTTACATAGCTGTCGTGGTTTAACCCCAGCTGGCAACTAAGCCCCACACAGCCGCTCACTCACTCCCCCCCCAGTGGGATGGGGGAGGGAATCAGAAGAGTAAAAGTGAGAAAACTCATGGGTTGAGATAAAGACAGTTTAATAGGTAAAGCAAAAGCCATGCATGCAAGCAAAGCAAAACAAGGAATTCAATCACTCATTCCCGCTGTCAGGCAGGTGTTCAGCCATCTCCAGGAAAGCAGGGCTCCATCACACGTAACAGTTACTTGGGAAGACAAATGCCATCACTCCGAACGTGTCCCTCCCCTTCCTTCTTCTTCCCCATCTTTATATGCTGAGCATGACATCATATGGTGTGGAATAGCCCTTTGATCAGTTGGGATCAGCTGTCCCAGCCGTGTCTCCTCCCAGCTTCTTGTGCACCCCCAGCCTACTCGCTGGTGGGGTGGGGTGAGAAGCAGAAAAGGCCTTGACTCGGTGTAAGCACTGCTCAGCAATAACGGAAACATCCCTATATTATCAACACTGTTTCCAGCACAAATCCAAAACGTAGCCCCATACTAGCTACTATGAAGAAAATTACCTCTGTCCCAGCCAAAACCAGCGCAATACCCCATGTAGTTTTAGATATTATACAATGTGAGTATATTGTGCTGTTACCTTTACTTGATTTGTTAATTGGAGGTGGTGATATGGAGTAAGGGAGACTGTGGCATGACTGTCCTGCTGTGCAATTTGACCCGTTGCTTGAAGCCTGCAGGTTTAAAATACCAGTGAATATAAACAGTTCTTTTATGTGAAGAGTTTTAGAATGAAAACCTTCTTGTGTGTGTGTAAAGAGCAAACAATGGACAAACAGAAAACTCACAATAACAACAAAACTGATCCCTGCCACCTTTTTCTAATAACGCAAAGGTTCTCAAACTGATGTTACTCCAGACTAAAGCTAATCTGTGGGAAGATCAGTTTAAATGGGACTGACCTGTCTTAACTAAAATGCATTAAAGATCATTAGTCTCCTATGAAATGTAATAGTTTTCCAACAGGTAGCGTGTTTACAAATAGCAACATAAGTTCATACCCTGTATTGATAGGTACATCTCAGTAACCTCGTACTCTTGCTGTTGTTTTTGCATGAGAGTTTTGTGCCTGCTGATGCTAAATGCCAAGGAGCAAACATCTATAGGTATTGTTGAAGAAACATGCCACTAAGAATAAACTTCAAAAACTTCTCCTGTGCACTTCAGTACGCTTTGAGGCATCAGCTGACCTGTGTGCTTAACCTTAGCAGCTACCTCGGACAGTCAGATACTGGTTAATGTATTTTTGCTCTCTTGGTATCACTGTGTTTGATAATTGAGTCCATGTGTCTCCTAGACCCATTGGTAATACTTTCAACACAACTTGACAGATTTAAATTACTCAAGAATAAGACTTACTGAACAGCAGTAAAAGTACTTTCTGACTCTTGCTCAATATATTTTTTTTTCTCACTTTTTTAAAGCCTAAGGGACTCTGAGTGTGGTGCGCAACTGCCCCATGGTCTGGGGTGTGTCGAGCTAGTCTAGCTCTTCAGAGTTGCTGTCTAAGCAATGAAAATCTTTAATTCTTCAAAGGTATCCATTCTTCACTTTTAGCCTGCCATGTTTCAGTGTAAATGCCATCTTCATATAGTTTCAAAGTTATTTTATTCTAAATTCTAAGTAACTGACATTGTTCGACAAACCAGCAGGTGGAAGACAGTGCTGCTGTGACCCTGCCTTGGCAGCAGGATACAGCTGTGCCACATGCAGTAGTGGGAACGCTTTGAAGCGGGTTTTGTCTAAAGCTTCCCTTCTTCATGTTGCAAGCCTGATTTATCTGGAGAATTATTTTTAGGGCTTGTTTACAGGAGAAGTTGACTGGCATAATGATAGCAGTACCTGTTCTGCCACCTCTTCGGTGGATGTGTGGTGTCCACACATGGAGTTTATCGGCATAATTACAAAGGAGTAATAGCGCTGCTCCGTCTGCAAGCTTCGCTCCTGCCCTTGCTAGGTGAGCCCTTACTCCCTCCTCCTTCAGAATACATGTGCTGTCTGAGAAGCACCAGGTAGCTGTTCTCACTGGCATGTAAGAGCGATTTTTACTGACTTTACCTTGTGTGCAAAATGCCAAGCTGCACATGAATTTTACAGAACCTCTATTCAGCCAAACAGTCTGTCTTTCAAGAAAGACTATTCCCCTGAAAGTACGCATTAAACAATATTTCTGACTGGCATCAAAAGGTTCTTCTAAAATGATATGCTTCTGCAACAACGTGGTGAAGCCTTGTTTATTGCTTTTGCTGTCTAAAATGTAACTATAGCTATAGAGTAGCATGATCTAGATGGCTTATAAACCTCTTCCATGAATGTAGATGGATTAATATATACACTTAGCTTCAACAGAAGAGGAGTAGTACTCCTGCAGAGCCCTTGTCTCAAGGGGATAGAGAGCCACTGCGGAGTCGTATGCAATGTCAAATTTACTGTGAAGGAAGACAGGTCAGGGTGGGTTGCACTTACAATGTCTTGGTGTGTTTCTGCCAGAATGGAGAAGGATGTTCGCAAGTTCCCATATGATTCTGCTCTTGGGCAGAAAACTTGACTGTAGGTATCCAGAGAAACAATAAAAGATTGTGTGAGAACAGAACAGAAGATGTTCCACTTGGTGAGATGAGAAGTGATTGCTTCCACCTGTTTTCAGTGGAAGATAAGTGTGCTGGGGAGTTTACCGTAACTACCCTCAGAAATGCTGCTGAGTGGCTCAAGACATCAAATGTGACAAAACAGCTGCAGTGCAGAACGGAGCTGTGTTGTGTATCACACCGTGATTGACAGGCTTCTGTGTTTTAGATGTAGAAGAACGTGTCCTTTCCTTTAATGCTAAGCAATGGGATGAAACGCGCATAAGAGACCTGCTCTGCACTAGGTAACTCGACAGATCCCCATCTGAATTAGTTGTTTTACGCCTTGAATTTAGTACCCCTTTGTCCTGTGACCCGGAGGAGTCAGTGCTGCTCTCCTGGTGAACCAGCCACTCGAGGGGACTGTGATTTGGTTTTGTTTTGGTTTTTTTTTGGTGGGTTGGGTTTTTTTTGACACTAAACTGTTGCAGGTGTTGGCTAGATGGAAAGAGTGACAGTGCTAGTTCTGCCCTGAGTTAGCATAGGGAGTTCTTGTTCCTGCAGTGCAGAGGTGTTTATGGGCCCTCCAGGGAGCTGTAAAGAGATGCAAGCCCATGATTTGGGAAGTTTTATTTTGAAATGTTTCCTTCTTGGCAGCAGAGTCGTCTTTGTGGTTCCTGAAGTCCAGGCAGCCAAATTTGACCAAAAGGTGCAATAACCACAAAAATCTGATTTGCCTGCCGGTCTGTATCTTCTAGAGAAACCACACCAAAGCCGTGTCCCAAAGAGCTTCCATCTGATTTTTCTCTCACATAGTAAAATGCTAACCCCCTTCTCCTTTCTTTTGAAAACGGAGTAATGGTCAAATAGTAAAATGAGACTTGTCTCAGTTGAATAATACGTTTCAAAGATGGCTTTCAAAATTGCTCTGTACTAACAGTCCGTTAACTAGCTAGCACTCTGCCTAAATTTTGTTAAAGGAGTTTAATTCAGGAATTGAGAAGCCAATTTAAATGCAGCACACAAGAAAAACAGAAGAGACAGCATTTCGGGAACCAGTGTAAGAAAAACTTAAATTCACTTGTGAACTATGAAAGTCTTCCTAATTTACAGATTGTAAAGCACTTGCTTATGTTCCAGTGATTTTTACAATGCTGGGTAGAGTAGCCTTGGCTTTCCAACCTGTAACTCTGCTCTTGAGGAAAGACAGCTTGATATTGGCATCCTTAGATTTAATGTTCCTCCCTAGAAGAAACTAGGCTGTCTTGCAACTTGGTGCTCATTTTTAATGATGTCATTTAGCACCGCACTGACTTTCTTGTTCGTCCCAGTCTTTGAAGTGTGCTTGTGCACAGCTTGCCTTTGTGCTGCTCCCTGTAGTCACTGCAGTGACACTTCTGGCTATTCTCTGAAAAGTGAAAAAGCCATAAATGTTAAGAAGAAACTTTTGCTATGCTATTGAATGCTTTAGAAAAATAAAAATTAGGTTGTCAATTTGTCACTGTTTTATACTGTGTAGTTTTAATGGAAAAGTTTTTCAGACCTTAAGAAATCAGGTAGTTGAAAGGTAGATGAGGACAGACTCCAGGTTAAAATCTTTCAGTAGCTGTTTGCTTGCTGAAGAATATTTTGGAAAGGGAGAGTTTGTAATTCCTTAAAACCAGCGAATAATCTTATCTTATTCTGGAACCCAGTACCCCTGTGCCAAATATTTTTCTCAACTTGAATTTATTTTTAAGTCTCTTTTTCAGGGAAACTTTGGTAAGACCAGGGAGGTAAAAGCTCTCAGTGATATTTCATAACCATCAAATTTTTTTCCAATTGCTGGAATTTATCTAAAAAGACTGCTCTGTGCCTTTTTTTAATGCACTGGGTTGTATCTTGCATATGGAGAGATGATTTTCTCATCTTCAGTGAAAACCCATGAACAGATGCAGACTGCAAATTTATTTGCTTGGAAAGAATCGCATTTGGGCACTTACAACTTCATAAGCTACCCGTAGCCTCTCACGCTGACATTTTCCCCTTCTGTTGCCCTAACTGTCTAGCCTGATGTCCTAGAGTAATTTTTCAGACCTCAGTTTAAAAATACCACTCTCCAAAAGCCCAAAGCCTTGCACACTTGCAACATTTTTATTGCAATTTATCCTGATTTGCCCATACTTGCAGCCTATATATTCTTCAGAGAGTCTAACAGCTGCAGTTTTTTTACATTTGAAAAGCTTTTAAAAAACCTGAAGTGAGTAGAAAATAGCTTGGGTTTAAAATAATAGCTAGCTTTCGGACTTCAGACACAGCAAAGGTTTTGAAAAACTGAGGCTTGCCTATCCTCTGTTCATGAGATATAACTTACCTGCGCATAGCTAGTTACCTTTGTGATAAAGGTATGCACTTAGTGTTTGTGCATCTTATACATTTATTAAAAATGAAGCATGGAGTGGAAGTGTCCAGCAGATCTAGAAATAAATCTGGTTTCACAAGATTATTCTTTGTGTCTATTAGCCACCTGATTTCCAAAGTTTGTACAAAGTTTATAAAACTAGCATCTTTGGAGGTGGGAATGGACTGGCTTTGCTCATTCTTTAAATATTCTTCTTCCTGCTTGCCATCAAAGGTACGTATCAGTACTGAAAGACAGAGATGATATAGGTGAAAAGGTGAAAAGTGCAGACAAGCATAGCACTTGGCACCCAAATCACATATTGACTTGGAATGTTTCTCTGAATCTTTGGGTATATTGATCTCTCAAAATTCGGCATTTTCCAGGCTAGGATCATTATCAGTCATTACTGTGGTATCTGAGCACCTATTTTTCCTGTTTAGTAAGCTAATTTACAGGGAGGAAAAAAAGTCTGCAAACTCAAGGTTGTCTTTCACTTTTATTTTTAAGGTAGTTGTGTATTACAAGGGAAATGTCCTTGCGCTATGGTCAGGAGAAGAGAGGCAGGGTTAGTCCAACTCGAGACTAATTTCCCGTTTTAAGATGGAGAGCAAAATGTCTCTTCCAAAGAACAAGCACGTTTTCTGTAACTTGCCTATAGATAACCTTGGCAGCAATTTAAAACAAATGTCTTCAGTAAATGACCAGTATAACTCTAATGTGCCCTCTAAAGTCTGACATTCTTCAAGAACTGATGCACTTTCCTTCTAAGTTCATTTTATTAGTCAACTAATTCATAAATAAATTAAATTCTACTCATAGAACATGCTTTTCTTACATTCATAATCAGTAAAGTAGGAAAGCCTCAGCAGAAAAAAAATTCTTCCATTTTCCAACAAAACTGAATATACAAATTCAATACATCATACATAAGTAAAGCAAGTGACCTTTTAATTGGATAACTTTTATTCTTGTAAGGTTTTTTTTGAGGCCAGTCTTCTTCTGCTACACCAAATTATGTATGAAAGGGTCCATAGAATGCTGGTAGAGATTAAAAATCACTTTGGAAGAGGAATAAGAGACTTCAGGATAATCTTTCTATCCAGATTTCATTGTAAGTACACACGGGAGAAGCAGGGTAATGAGTAATCTGACAGTGAAACTGATGGGAGAGATAAAGTGATTGAAGATGAATTTGAACCCTTGCATATCTGGACAGCAATCGGGGTGTCTGGAGACATTCTTCTGTTTCCTGGTTAGCTGCTGCTACGTGGGGGAGAGGCATTTCTGCCCTACCTTTTCCATAGGGGCAGTCATTATGTTGGATGATTGTTGAGAGTGTGGGGCTTGGTCTTTAAACACTTGGGCCAAGGGAGACGTGAAGGGTGTAGAAGTTGGAGGTGAATGAGGTTAGGGTTTGGAAAGCTGTGTTAATGTCCTTTTACCCCACTAGAAACAGCCCTGTATTTACTCTGTTCCTTTTTCCTTTGGAAACAGATAGACGCATTTGGGGAAGGGGAAATCTGTGAAAGAGGTCAGGAAGTATAAGCACAGTTGAGTATAGGTGCTATTGACATGATGTCTTCAGAGGTAGGTAAAAAGCAAGAGAGTCCTGGCCTATTTTATTTTCCAGATATTTGAGTCTTAATTCCAACAGCATTTTTAAGTAGCTTTTTAGGTACAGCTTTTATAAATGTGGCATAAATATTTTAATTCTTGATACATAACTAAAAGCCTCTGCATGTCTGGATTTTCAGTCATCTTAGTCATTAGCAATATTGGAATATTAGTCATGTAGTGTCATCAAGGAGTTGCCTGAAGTCTGTGTAGAGCTCATTCCTCTTACTATTTTGTCACCTTCTTCAAGAGTATAATGTACTTATAATTACCATTAAACTTGCCATGAACAGTTGTCTGAATCGCCAAAAACTGGTTTAAACAGCTAATGATAGGCAACACATTGAAAGCCTTTAGTAAGATAATAATGCAGCATGCTCAGAGTGATAGGCAAAATGAGATTAGAAAGAATTATGATTTCTGCTTTGATAAACAGAGAGGCTTTTTTGGATAAGGATAATTACTCAGTTACTGTACAAATATCACTACTGGAAACACTTTTATTTTAAAGAAAAACATTTGTGTTGCTAAGAAGCATGAGGATTTGCTTTGAAAGTTTTAGCTTAAGATCAGATCTGCATTACCTACCAGCAGTGTGATTTCTATCATGGTAGCTCAGATCAACTTGTGTAACTAATGTGTTTTGTGCTTATAACAACATTTTATCACTTTAGCTTGTTTGTCTGAGGAAGGAATAGTTCCCGTGCCAATAGTTGCATCTGCTGCTACAGCTGCATCTATGAGGGGCACGGTGCCCACGTAGTACACTGGTATTCCTTTACCAGTTCTGCTCTCTGTCAGGTGTATAGAAAGGATAATCTACCAGTCTGGAAATAAAGGTATTCCTGTACTGCTAGCACTATACTGTGGATACATTTTATGCTATAGATGTATTAGTTCCCTTCAAACACCTCTTCCCCCTCTTTGATTGAAAAACTTTCCTGTTGGCAAGAGAGAGAAGTGCTCTTCCTTCTGCACTTGCTGCTCAGTAAATGGAGCCCAGTTCGGTTTGTCATGATGCACGAACTCTGGGTTTGCCCACCTGTGTGAAAAATTTCCCTCCTTTATGAAACCTTGACAACATGTGGGTTGCACTCTGTTGGAGAAAGACATTTCCTCTGGGTATGGAAGGAGCTCGCCAGTGTTGAACAGAGTTTTCATGGGACAGCTATACCTAGAATGGTAACAGGTAGCTGGAGAGGTAGTTGGAGACAGCTAATTTAGGTTGAGAGCCAAATGCAAAGCTGTATTCTTTAACTAGATTTTTAGACACACAGACACAACTTAAAAGGTGCAAGTTCTGAGATTTGATCCCAAAAGAAAGGTGGCTTACCCCATGAAAATATTAAGCAATTGCCTCAATATTACAGGGAGCAGAAAGTACACAATGTCTTGTCTCTGATCCCCTTCCTTTTTCGATCAGTTGCCAGTCTGTTGAAATAAAAAAAAAAAGTTGAAACCCCCATTTCTCATTGTCTAAAACTTTTGAATCAAAAACGAAAACATTTTGGTTGCCAGTTTTGTTCCATCTAGCTGAAATTTCCCTTCCATGTGTTTATAACCAGACTTGAAATTAAAATTGCTCTCATCTTCTGCGTGAGGTTGCAGAGCTCTGGAAATAGCAGTTATCTCAATTTTAGTCCATCGTTCCCCTCAGTGCTTTATGTCTGGAGTCTTTCTGTGTGCGGCTTGTTTTATTTAAAGACTTTTACTATTTTAAGTTAATACAATGGGATTCTGTTGCCCACAGCAAGCTCTTGCAAGATACCTTCTGTGGAGCTGCGGCCACTTGCAACTACTTAAGTCATATAAAATCACAGAGTAGTTGACAGCATGACTCCTGGTAACTTGCTCCAGAGTCCCTATGGACTTGAACCAAAGTCTTCCTGCCATCCCTACATGCGTTAAAAAAGTGAAACTGTTTTGCGTAATTCATAATTGGCTATGCGTCTGCAAAACTAGTGAGTTTATAGGATTAAAATTATAGTTCAGACTTCTCCCTCATGCAGTACCTATTAGGACTGGATGTTTAAATGCTCACATTTGTCTTGAATATTGTAGTGTATGAGTGAATTAATAAATGTATGGACTTGTTGAATAATAAAAGCCTTTTTTTAAGAGGGTTGGAAATTACATAATTGACACATCTCTTCTGAGAGTCTGCAGTTGCCACTTAGTTTTGCCAGAACAGTTGTTTCTGCAGATAAATTAATTTCATGGGCTTTGACAATCATGAAGTGAATCTGGACTGTTTTCTTAATATGGGGGAGGAAGAAATTAGATGTGCTGTTACTGAATTTTGTGAGAATATCAGATACACTTTCCTTTAGCAGGTCCTCAAGAGGAAAATGTTGAATTGGCTGCCTGTCCATTCTTTTTTTTATTTATTTAAAATGGGGGGTTTTAAGCTCCTTAAAAGTGGTAATTTGCATTCCCAGAGAAATTACAAAATAGAAATAAAAATATAGAACAAGAAGCTGAAATTTTGAAGTTTAATCAGAAATTAAAATGCCAGGAACACCTTTGAAAAGCTTTGTTTCCATGTTGTTAAAATTCCCAAATTTTCTACGTATAAATGAGTATGTGTTTGTTATTTTTGCACAGGGGTTTGTGAGCATCAAACATGAGAGGATATTGGTTAATGTTAAACTGAAAAGTTGAGTTTTTCAATAGGAAGACTGTCTGAAAGCTCTTATGCAATGCTATTTTTACAACTGCAGTTGCAAATGAGAGTAGTCAGACTCTTAGAATTCAATTAGTGTATGTTTTGTCTCCTGCATAGCGATATATAATCCTTATTTATAACAACGCTGTGTGGCAGAGACAGCTCTGACAATTTTAAATTATGCAATAATAAACACATTACAGAACCTCCTTTGGATTACATCATTGCTGGATGATTGCATCCAGCACCCATTTAGGAGGGCTTTGTGTATTTGACTTTCTGAAGAAGCTAACACATGACCTGTAAACAAGGAGGAAAAACTTGGTGTTGCTTCTGTGAAGTCAATCCAGGTGCATGAAGCAAAGACTTTAATACAAACTTTCAGTGTCAGCCTTTGAAATCCTTGAAAAAAGATGATGTAATGTGTTAGAGATTATAGTTCCTTTTTTCTCTTGCATTTTTGTGTGTCATTCAAAAAGCAATTTGTCAATCCTTTAATAAACAGTTCCATGTAAAGTAACCCCTCTACCTAAGCTAGGATGTCAGTGCAAAGAGGAAGTTTAACAAGTACAAAGCTGTAGCAGTATGTCTTGATTATTTTCAACAGTGTAATTTAAGAAGCTTAGCGATGACCCCAAGCTCATGTAGTTGAGTCTGCTATAGTCTTTGAATTGCTGGAAGACATGGCTCCTTAGTCATTATCTGAACAAATTTCAAGTTAAAAAAAAAATCAAAAATGTATTTCAGGTGAAAAAGGTAAAAACTGACTATTGTCAAAGAAGGCAGTTGTCTACAACAGCTGACAACACAAACATAGGCTGACAAATTGTCACTAATAGAGGAAAAAACTGCTTTAGAAATGTCAAGATTTTTCCTGATTTAAAATAGTAAATACTGAAGAATCAAAATAACTAGAGTTTGAAATGGAATAACTCTGACAGATGGCACAGTATTTTTTTTTTTTTATTGGAGTTATACTTTCCTGTTAATTACATATTCTTGACTGACCCTTTGCACTGAGATGGTGCCTACCTCTAGAAGGACCCAGTTAAGTAATGCCTCCTCCAAGGGCATCATCGTATCTTGCAGTACTCTGATGTCATCGTTAATACCAATCGGATTGGAGTTTCAAAAACTGATCAGTGCGTGAAACCCACTTTCCAGATCAGTTCATCCAGCTTTGAGTTTTACTTGGCACCAGTTTATTAGTTCAGTTTGTAGAAATGGCTGTGTCTGAGCATTAGCGAGAAGTGCACAGTGCATTTGTCACTGGGGGTAAATTCAAGCTCATTCGTCTAAGCAGCAGCAGCTGCTTTGGGTCTGTCCTGCCTTTTGGGATACATGAAGCTGTCTCTGGGAGATGGTTGTATACTCTATGAACTAAAAGAGACTTGATACTGCATCAGAAAGATGCTTTTAAATTGGTCTGTCAGTGGTGCAAGAGGTATCTCTGAACAGCACCAGTCTAATTTCTCTAGTCTGTCTTCATTCCCTATGTGTTTTTAACTTTTTTCAAGAGATTGCTCGTTATGGCTGATTATATTATTTGTGATTTATTTTTTTTTTCCTCCTTTCATGCCTGTGCCAGTAGTGCTTATGTAAAGGGGCTTGATGATATTGAATGGTAAGAATGAACAAATGCAGCGGGAATTCAATTGCTATTTTGCTCTCAAGCACAAGTGTTCTTTCTAAATCAAGTCTGACCACTTACTATGTCAGTCAGCTACATTGTTGGAGACATGGAGAAACTTTCATTTACATTTGATTTAAGGGAAATTCTTGTTTGTTTGAGGTGCTCTGTTTTATTTGGAAGTTTTAGAAATGTATGATTGCCAAGTCCTCTGTATGCTTTAAAACATATTTGGTCATAGTTGATCTTCATCTCAGCTGCAAAATCCTATGTGTTATGTGTACCTGTCAAATAACTGGCCAGCAGTACCCTATCCTCTCTACAGACAGGGAGTTTGAAGTTACTTGTCAAATATCATACAGGAGTTATTGATGATGGATTCTTTCAGGTACTTTTAAAATTAAATTTCTTAATCATACAACCATCTACCTCAGCTGGTACCTGCAATTTTAGAATTCATGCTATAGAGCATCTGATAATTAATGACAATTTAAAATACCTCATGTAGTGTCATTTAGAACTTGATTACTTAGTTGACATAGCTCTTAAATCTCAAGATTTAAGAGGTTTGTGAGTGTTTTCCAATTGTTTGACAGAGTCTTCCCACAGGTGCAGTAAATGCTGGATTGCTGTGAATTTAGGGCCATGTCCCACAGTGCTGTAAAGTCTGCTGCCACATCCCTGCTTCGTTCTGATGTTCAGCAAATAGTTTGCTGGGAAGTTTGTGTGCTAATCTGGTAGAGAAACTAACCCACCAAAGCGAATAGCTTTCTTTTGGACAAGCATGCTGAAATGAAGTGTTGAGATTTGGAGACGCAGCAGTAGGATGAGATGTGGCAGCCAAAAGTTGGATTGTCTTAAACTGCCAAAGACCCTCAGTCAGGGAAGCACACATACTTCTTTCATAAAGGTTGGCAGTCCCAGTTGGGCAATTTCTAAAGAAGAATTGCCATCAGTGAGGTATTCAGAAGAAAAATGACTGTTCAAAAATGACTGTGCAAAAAAGCAAAATTTCGTCGTACCATGGCGGGGACACTCAATTATAAACTTCTTTGCCTCTCTGTATTCAGACAGAGCGGGTTTCTGTGTGCTTGATTCATCACACTTGGCTTGAGAGAGAGCACAACATCTCCAGATATCGGAGAGGCTGATTTTGTAGTGCTTCAATGTCGCTTTTATTCAGCCCCTACTCAATAGAGCTTTGTGGTGTTCTTACTCCTAGAGATTGTAACTGCTGCTGCAGAGGCAGAAATGACATGAAAATATGGACCATAAAAAATATTGGCAAACTGGTGTTTCTCAAAAATATGACCTGTGCTTAAAACAACAGCAAAATCTTTATTTGACTTTTAAATCATGGCATCTTATTGTCTTTTGATTTTTTTTTTTTTTGAGGCTCTAAACAAAAGCATAATATACTACAGATCGCTGTGAACTAGGGATTTAAGACATGGCAGATCTACAGGGGGAAAAATCCCTATGTTCAAAATAAAATCCCTTTCTGATAGGGCATTATAGAGAGTACAGCTGTTTGGTGGTAGTGCTGTGCAGAGAGGAACTGAGCTGGAGACTGTAGCAAATGTGGTTAACAGAAAGGAGGGAGAAAAGAGCCCTTGCTAAGCTGGGTGCAAGCTGCACGACCTTGCAAGGAACTGAAGACTTACTGCAACTCTACCTCTTAATATGTAGGTCTCGTCTATGAAGACTAGTGGAAAAGAAAGTTGAGGAGTAGGACGCTAATATTCCTGAAAGCTGGCAGAGTTTTCTATGTCGTATTGATGCTGCATAGTCTTTCTTTCAAATTCAGTTTTGTTTTCATCCAAATATATGCAGTTGCATCTGTTTACTTGGTTGGTTCAGTGTTGGAATCATACCTCTCTTCTTGACAGCGCATGGCTTTATATCTTTTGTAACTTGATTTGGAACTGGAGAGAGGAAGAGGCTGTGTGCTTTGCAAATGGGAACTTGCTTTTTGGTCCCAAAATTAATAATGGGATTGATGAAAAACACCGTTCAAGTATGTTGGCATGTGGTTGACGGTTTGTGGGGCATAATGTATTCTGTGTGGGAACATCTGTCGTAAGGGAATGGCTTGGGGAGGGGAAAAAGCACACGATGTAGCTGCAGATACCACTTCAAAATGACTTGTATATGAATGCACAGGATAGTTTAATTAAAGGGAGAATGAAATTTCCTCAGCTTATGGAGAAAAGTATATGGAAAAATATGGTTCACCGGTGCTACTGAGCATCTTGGTGGCTTATAATGATGCTTTTAGACCACATTTACTGAGGGGTTTTGCAGGTTGCTCTGTCTCTGAAAGGGCAGTACTCCGTGTTCATCTCGGTTCACTTCGTGCTATTTTTACAGCTTTCCGTGCTCAAATGGCTCAGAATAACATGCTTGTCATTCACCTGTCAACTAGGAAATGTAACTCACTTCAGACTTGCTTCCCCTGAGAGTAGCTCCAATATGAGGAATATCTGCAATTACCAAAAAATTCTGTGCTGTCCCCTTCCTGTGTGCTTTTAAAAGGCAGGTGTTTACAAAGGTCCTCTGTTTCAAGATGACCTAGTTAAGGATGCTGCTCTGCAGCAGGTTTTGGAGTAAAGTTTGTAGCATCACGAGATGCTATTCAAATTTTGGAGAATTGTGGATGGATCTTCAAGATCACCTGTACCAGCAAATAGTTTTATTCGATGAATCATGACATAAACGGAGGGCTGAAGGAACACGTGTCTGATACTGCAGTCTTTGACTAGATGAGAAGTACATCAAGTAGTTTAAGTCAATGCATTCAGATACCTGTATCCTGTCGCAGAGGTGCACTCTGTGCAACACTAGCAAAACAGCTTGAGCTTTGCAACACCGCTGCACCGCTTGCATAGGTGAATTGCTTGATGAGCCTCCAAGTTCTTTTGCATTGACCTGCAGTAGGATATAGAAATGTTTCAAGAAAAAGGGAGCAACCCTACGCTTATGGACATGCGAAGACTTAATCCTTGGATATGTGGGAGCTGGATTGTTTTTTTTAATTGTGTGATTGCTGCTGTCTCACTCAAGTGGGAATGGGCTTTCTAACTGTAAATTCAAGTGCTGCCAGTGATTCTCTTGCACCCTTCACTGGAGAGAACTTAATCAAATCAGTGGTAACAATGATCTGTCTGTCCTGTTTGAATGACTATGGTTTTATGATCTGATGTGTTATGATTTTAATGGCTAGAGAAGAAACAGATGTCGTTAGTCGTTTCAAAATTGGTTAGAACTGAATGAATGTGGACGCTTTGTATTTCATGATGGGTTACTGGTCACTGGGGGCGTGTATAAAGTTTCCTACAGAGGGAAATAAAAGCCAGTTCTAACAGTTGTATTTTGTTTTCTCCCACCTCTGACACAGGTTGCCAACTTGGCCTGTTCCATCTCAAACAACGAAGAAGGTGTGAAATTGGTTCGCATGTCAGCCAGCCAGCTTGAAGCCCTGTGTCCCCAGGTAATGAAAAGCGTAAGAACATAAGACATACCCTAATAAGTTGGGAAACTGGTCCTGCTTAGTACATGTTCTGGCCTCTTAGTGTCTGTCTGCGGACTTGCTGCAGAACTTGACTTTTTCCTTAATACATGTAGAGAATGAAATGCAGCATAGGCATCAAGACTTAGAAACTTTAAAATATATGACAAAGTAATTAGTGATATGAATGGTCTTTTTTACATAATAGCTCTAATTTCATTTGGCCAGGGTATTCTAGTAACCTGCGAGACAGTAAACTGGTGAAGCTTCAGTGGTTTACTGTGCACGCTCATGTTGCAGGAAGATGTCTTGTAAAGATGCTACCACTGCTCCTGTGCATGCTGTAAGATGAATTATAGATATATTATTTTTGTAGTAGAGTAGAATTTTGTAGCCTGAGTAGAATATAAATATGCAAAAAAAAAAAAAAATCTTCTCGATAGAGTAGGATCAGAGGAAGCTCACAATGCATGAACAATTTGAACCTGGCTGAGGCTACCTTTTAACTAATAACTTTTTAATGGAAACAAGGAAATTCAGTTTATATAAGCACTAGACTATCCTCTTCCATTTTGACAGCCCTGATGTTTTAGATGTCAACAACTAGATACTTGGATGAACCCCTGAAGACTACAGTGCACTGTCAATTCTTGTAATTTACATTTTTTAAAGGAACAGGAAATTCAGATAGAAAACGTACAAATAAGCTGTTGTTGGTAACGAGGAGCTAATGGAAAATATGTACTCAAAAAATTGGTCAAATGGCATTTTATGAAAATAAGGTGTATTGTCTCAGGATTATTTGGAATTTGTTCGGGTTTTCCCATATCATAGAATCATAGAATCATTAAGGTTGGAAAAGACCTCTAAGATCATCTAGTCCAACCGTCAGCCCAACACCTCCATGCCTACTAAACCATGTCCTGAAGTGCCACATCTACTAAGTTTTTTGAACTTCTCCAGGAATGGTGACTCCAGCACCTCTCTGGGGCAGCCTGTTCGAATGCTTGACCACCCTTTCAGTAAATAAATTTTTCCTAATATCCAGTCTAAACCTCTCCTGATGTAACTTGAGGCCATTTCCGCTTGTCCTATTGCTAGTTACTTGGGAGAAGAGACTGACCCCCACACCTCTACAACCTCCTTTCAGGTAGTTGTAGAGAGCGATAAGGTCTCCCCTCAGCCTCCTTTTCTCCAGGCTAAACAATCCCAGTTCCCTCAGCTGCCCCTCATAAGACTTCTGCTCCAGACCCTTCCCCAGCTTCGTTGCCCTTCTCTGGACATGCTCCAGCACCTCAATGTCTGTCTTGTAGTGAGGGGCCCAAAACTGAACACGGTATTCGAGGTGCAGCCTCACCAGTGCCAAGTACAGGGGGATGATCAGTTCCCTGGTCCTTCTGGCCACGCTATTCCTGATACAAGCTAGGATGCTGTTGGCCTTCTTGGCCACCTGGGCACACTGCTGGCTCATGTTCAGCCAGCTGTCAACCAGCACCCCCAGGTCCTTTTCTGCCAGGCAACTTTCTAGCCACTCTTCCCCAAGCCTGTAGCATTGCATGGGATTGTTGTGATCAAATATATATTGATCCTTTTAAAACCAGTCGAAAGGAAGATATGTACTCCTGTATCCACCTCAGCAGGAGGGGAATTTTGAGGGAATAGGTGAAGATAGTCTGAAAAGCAGGACTATTTTTTTTACCTTTTCTATTACTTTTAAGTAACAGTGCTATTAAATAGGTGAAGATAGGCATCTGAACATAAAACATTAAATACTATCTAGGAGGCCTTTTAGCATCCTGGGGTGGACTTCTGTGGTTCCTACTCCTGGATCAGGCTCTGGAGCCGGTGCATCAGCTGTGTAGTTCTTTGCCTCCCACATCTGGGGCAAGTGGTGTGTATGGCCTGTTAAAACCAAAGGTCAATTTTTACAGTTGGAATAAAGCATGTGGAAGAAAAAGCTTTCAAAAATACATCTTATCTGGTGTAAGGGCTTGCTCTTTCCTAAAGTAACCAACTAGGATGGACGTAATCTTTTTTTTATGTTATCTCCAAGAATGAGTGTCTGTTGTGGTTTAACCCCAGCTGGCAACGAAGCACCACACAGCCACTCACTCACTCCCCCCCAGTGGGATGGGAGAGAGAATTGGAAGAGTAAAAGTGAGAAAACTCGTGGGTTGAGATAAAGACAGTTTAATAAGTAAAGCAAAACCTGCGCATGCAAGCAAAGCAAAACAAGAAATTCATTCACTACTTCCCATCGGCAGGCAGGTGTTCAGCCATCTCCAGGAAAGCAGGGCTCCATCACGCGTAACGGTTACTTGGGAAGACAAAGGCCATCACTCCGAACATCCCTCCCTTCCTTCTTCTTCCCCCAGCTTTATATACTGAGCATGACATCATATGGTATAGCCCTTTGGTCAGTTTGGATCAACTATCCTGGCTGTGTGCCCTCCCAACTTCTTCTGCACCTGGCAGAGCATGGGAAGCTGAAAAGTCCTTGACTAGTGCAGCAACAACTAAAACATCCCTGTATTATCAACACTGTTTTCAGCACAAATCCAAAACATAGCCCCATACCAGCCACTATAAAGGAAATTAACTCTATCTCAGCTGAAACCAGGACAGTGTCTAATGCATGTTGCTCCAAACACATTTGTTTGCTGATGCTTTTGAAAATAATCATCTTAAAGTTAGGTTTTCTTTTAATCTAAATGTTTCTGGTAGTTGTCCCAAGTCTGTGGGGGTGTTTTTCCCCTCCCCATTGCTGAAATTGTGTGTATTTCAAACTCTATCTTTGCTTTTCCAGCAACTGCTTATTTAAATAAATCTACTCCTTTATAAAATAAACACCATGATAGTCAACATTAAATAATTAACAAACTATAGTCAATAGTCACCAAACTGTAGTCACGTATACTGAAGTGCAGTTGTTAACCTTTGACTTCAGGGATTATCAATAATACATTTAACATGCATTGGAAGCTTTGGTTTTCTGTAAATGGACAAGGGCTATAACTGACGGATTTTGGCTTTACAAAGGTCACATATCTGAACTTCCAAGCCTGCGATTTAGATGCTCCACTGCAGAGTCTTGCCTTAATTTCAGGGTCGTCACCAAGAGATTAGTAAATGACACTGTAGATGTTCATAGCACTTGAGAGAGTGCTTTTTTTACATGTTCTCTGGTTGATTCTTTAATGCACTAAGAGTATTTAAACATGTTGGGAATCCTGAGAGATAATTAGGGGCACTTGTCTAAACTGTTTTACAAATGGCATCTGTGTTTTCTCCTAACAATACAGAAGTTTGTCTTGTGCCAGTCTCAGCGATGCAGCACACTATCGTCCTCCTCAACTGCGTTACTGAATGGTCCCCAAACTTTGACTATTCTGTATAATCTCTAAATATTTCTAGATATAAAGAACAGCATAGTGGGGTTTTGTTTTCTTTTTTAGACAATTATCTGGTTATTTTGCAGTTTATTTCTGATGCGATTCACAGCTGCTTCTTGAATCCTTTTAGGTGGCTGTGCTGAACAAACGTGTGGATTAGGCATAAAATACGGATTTAATCCAACATTATCTGCTTTTTTTGCTTAGATGGTATTTTTCCAGGAAGATGGTGGATTCGAAATGAGTCAAGTCAATCAGTAATTACAATAGTCTCTGAAACTCAAGTGAATATATCAATACCACACAGAAATATGATGTATGAAATTTAATTCAAGGTATTGCTGTGGTTGAAAGGATGAAACTGAAATTTAATGCACTTGAGTAAGTCCCCGGGTAACCTCTTAAATAGCTTAGCTGAGTAGTGGCCATTCTGGGAGTAGAGAACTCCTGGTTAAAGAATGATTTCTGCAGAAATCAATCTGTAGAGTTAATTATAAAAGCTGTATCTCAAATAGAGCAGTTATTCAGTCCCTTGCCATAACTAGCCTTTTTGAGCTGGCAGTGGGAGTAAGGAACACGCAGCACTTCAAACTGGTTAGGGAAAGCTTGGAAGTTTTGTCAGTACAGACAAGAAGTAATTCATTGCCAATGTCACCTACGGGTTCAGACATTCTCAGGTTTGAAATTTAATTCTTTTGAGGAAAAAGAAGATGCAGAAAAATTTTCATCTGAAAAGTCGCTACAAAAGCAAGCAGTTAATTTTTTTTAGTGTGGCTGTGTTACTGGAAATCAGCTCTTCCTCAAGAGTAACATCACCCTTCCTGTGAGTCCCAAGCCAATTAACAAAGAAATTAATGCAAAGTTGAAGACAATGTGATATTTAGAGTTCCCTATTGATGGTGCAGAAGGAACTCTTAGGAAGAGCTGAGCGTGCTCTGTAGTAGCCAGCTGGGTGACTTGTGTTAGTCTAGGTTTACAGAGGAGAAATAAGGCAGCATTAGGGAGTCACTGGTGGTGTTCTTCATGAAGCCTTGACTTACAAACCTGCTTGAATTCTTTTTTTTTTTTTTTTTTTTTATTTTATTTTGAGGACACACATTGCTCAAAGTCTGTATGTCAAAGTGAAACAACTTTGTCCAGCATCTCGCAGGAGTTACCTGCAGTCCTGCAGCTTCATACCTTGATAGGTGGTGGGGGAAGCAGGCCAGTCTATGATGGGTTAAGATGAAGGAACAAAAGTCCTCCATCGCTACAGTTAAATCTTTTAAAAAAAAAAAAAAAATTACTTAAGATGTCTTTCATAATGGAAGTGGAAAAGTAATGCTGTGGAATGCTTGGAATGGTTGCCTGTGCTTCCATTTGCCTAGCAGAGTGCTGGGGGAAGTTTTCTTTGCCTTCTTGCTAAACACAGAGCTTGCCAATGGTAAATTAGCAAAAGATTTTGTTTATCTCTACTTGAAAACCTGGATCCGTGCTCATAACTCTGGCTTCTGAGTTCTGTTTTCAAGAAGTACTTGCTTTGGGAGCCTGCAAAAGCTGTTTTGTAACAGCATTTTGCATTAAAGATGTCTGAGAAGAGAGCTTAACCATAGGAGTGTTTCTGATCATACAAGCTGTAGGTGTTTAGAAAGCAACATTGAAAATGCCCCAGTACAGCTCTTGAAAGGAAAGAGTGTTGCTCCAGCCTTCTGATGTGACAGTCTGCTGTCACTTGCAGCTGCTTTTACCAGCTATATGTTGAATTTCTCGCTCTTTAAAGCCTCTGTGAAGTTCATCTATAGACTTCTAACCAAATTGCAGTCAAGATGGGAATTTTAGAAAATAATTATGGATTAGAATTTCCATCAGGTTGGGTGTTTGTTTCTGCCAGCAAAAGCTGGAGCCCATTGCCCTTGAGACCGATCGTGTTCTGGAAGCAGGTTGTAGGAGCAGGGTAGACCTGCACCTCCCTGGTGTGGACATACAGGACCTGTTCTCCCATCTGTAAAGCAGGACTGGCTCTGAGCCAGTGCTGGTTGCCTTTCTCCTCTGCTGCCCAAATAGCTCATCCTCCTTAGAAACCTTGGGAGGGCACCAGGCAGCATCTCTTTCTGTCCTTTTCACACTCCCTCCATACCTACCTTAGCACAGACAGTGTGTTTGGCATAGCTCACTGTCCCCTGCACAGTCAAGTGAGTGTTGCCCATTAAACAGAATCCAGATAATTCTTGGATTAAATTACATTTTTTATAAAAATAAATTGGCTCTTCTCATATTAACATCTTGTTTTAGTAATTGCTGTTCCACATCCTTACATTCCAATTTTGAAATGCTTGAAAAGCAATTTGCTGGTTTTAGATTTCTGATGAGGCAGGTGGTTACATATGCTGATCACACCTACTGACACAGATAGACGAAATACCAAAGCATAAGGAATCCCATGTAGAGGTTCTAAATAGCACAAAAACTTTTGTTTAAAAGTTGCAGCATCTTAGAGAAACAAAAAACCCCCTCCAGTCCACCTCCTCAAATCAACCAAACCCAAATGTGACTGGCAGGTGTTCTTTCCTTCTTGAATCCCCAATTACTGCTAGTTCCCTGGTGGCTGTTGAAGAAGGAAATAACTTCAGTTTTCTTGCAGTAAAGACTTAACATTGAACAATTGTCCCCTTTTTTCGTCTCTTTGAAAGACTGTCAGATTTTTTGAATATACTAACTAGCAGATCTATCTCCAGACTCTGTAATTACAGGTCCTTGAAGTATTTTATTGGCATTGACTAGAAATACTTATATTAAAAACTTAACACTTGGGTTGCAGTTTTGTATCATGCAGGCTTGCTGTGAAGGAGAGTCAGCACAGGACAGGAGTGGCCATCAGAGAAACAATATTAGAAACTTGACAGTTACTGATGCATAAAAAGAAGCAAAGATAGGAGCAAGGGATTCAATTCTGTAGGAAGAGGTATGTTAGTGTGTAAGGACCCTATGTTTTCATTGCAGGCACAGTATGATCTGTGGAGTGCAGTAGCAAACAGCTTCTAGAAAAGACAAAGCCCTTGAAATCCCCAAAGCTTCAGCACTCGAAGTCAGTGAAATGCAAAATTCAGTGACACAAATGGACACCAAAACAAATGGCACCAAAATTCTTGTAGCTGCTACATTGACTGGTACTAATATCAGTCCTCAGATAGAAGTGAAAATGCTTTTTCCCTATAAGGGGAAGTTGATAGGATAATTATACAGAATATGCAAATAGTAAATACTTTGACAGTAGTATATGCTAAACTGGAAAGGTAACGTTATTCCAGTAAAAGTGTGTATCTGTGGGTCATTATAGCACTGTAACACCAGGAATAAATATCTCTGCAGAGATGCCTGCAGTCACTCTCTGTGTAACTTGCAGGAAAGGAAAGTGCTCAAAGTACCTTTTATACATTGGAACAAAGTACTGGAAATCAAAGCAAACTTTTCCTTCTTTTGGTGCATCAGCCTCTGTACACTTGCTGGTCACTGCCATTACAGCTAGACAAAGTACAAAACAGTCTTCTCTGCTTCCAGGCATTTTGGCTCATCAGAGTCTGCAGAGTGCTTTTTGCTGTATTGAAGTATGTAGAGGGTTAGCACATGTAGACATGTGGATGCAAACCTGGGGTTGGATATAACTGGAAGCGACTTAAATGTCCTGCTTATGAACCTTTTTTTCCACTCAGAGCAAAATGCAATTAGAAGGGAAGGAGGCATGAGTCGGGTGAACACTGGAGGTAACTTTGGCATTTGGCATATGTAAAATTAAATTATGAGCAGCTTCTTACAAACTGCTAGTACGCAAGCTATGCTGTCTTTAATACAGAAAAATGCGGGTGTTAAAATCCACCTGAGCAGGGGGAGTTCTGGCAGCTGGTGTGGCAGCTTTGGTGGTAAGGTCATGAATTCATTTGTTGACCATTTGGAAAGCTGCGATCCGAGAATCATGCTTTTGCTTCTCCCTTACAACTAGCCTTCCCTCTCACAGGAGCGCTCTGTGAGGCAGCAATAAAGTAGAGCAAATAAGGGGCACTGCATTGTGCAATTACCAGTTTTGGCAGGTTGAATAAGAAACTTCTTCCACTCAGCCTTGCACTGAGGTTGCTCCAAAAGGCAGAGCTCAGATCACTGCTTCTATCCTTGCTCACTCTTGGATCTTCTTCCTAAAGCAAATTTGATCATGCTGTCTGCTTGACAAGTTCCCTTTCACCCACTCCAGAATAAAACTGGTTTTCATATCCCAGCTGGGGCTTCGTTTGTGCATGTCCCTTTTTCCTCTGCCCCTGAGATGATAGCTGATGGTTGGGTGCTTGTTTAATTAGCGCTTTTTTTTTTTTTTTTAACAAATGTAAAGTATCATGGATTTGAAGGTTATGGACCTACTTTCCAACTCATTACCCAAATGCCACAAGAAAGCTGGTAAATTAAGATCTTTACTTAAAAACAAAAAACGAGTTACTTAGGAACAGCAGATATTTTGGTTGTAAAGAAAAGGTGTGTAGTAAGGAGAGGGGAGAGGACTGGGTGTTTGTTTTAGAGCTTTTGAAACTGAGAAACTCCTTCTTGTTATGGCACAGTAGCATCCTAAAACCAATACTACAGGAAACAAGGCAAAGTTAAACCAGCTGCAGAAAGAAGTCTCCTGTAAAGAGCAAAAAGTCCCTATTAAAAAGACTGAGGCAAAAAATAAAAAGTGCTTATAGCCTTTGAACTGGGGAGTTACGGCTTACAGACACTGTGTGCACTGAGGCTATATTAAGATACAACAGGTAGGGACTGCAGTGCAAAATAAATAGGGGATGGCTTTCTTCTCCCAAGTGATGTTTCTTCCTTTGGCCATGCCAGCCAAGTGTTCAAAACTGTTCTTTGTGAGAACACGACCGTGTATAAGAGCTTTCTTCTAGCCTCTATCAATTTTTCAGATGGGGTGCTATAAAGGTGAGGCTGGAAGCCATCTTAAATTAAGCCTAAAAGAATGAATTCTGGGTGACGCAGTGACTTTAATTTACCCACAAGTAGTATATCTAAGGTTAAGGTGTTTTCTGTACATAGCTGTGTTTTTTAAGAGAGCTTCTGGGCAAAGTGGGTGCAGTCTTGTAACCCAGGCAGAGGTCACTCTTCAGAGAACCTTGGAGAGTCCTGCCCTGCAAAGGTATGAATCTATAAATTCAGTCTGACACCTCTAGTTTCAAGGGGGGGGGGGAAGCGGGAAGCAGGTTCTTCCCATGAAAGACATGAGAAGAGGATTTGAGGCCTCTGCAATCTCGGGGCATGCATTGCCAAGTCCTGGCTGTTGCTGCAGGAAGCTGCGAGGTGGAGGAGAGCGACTCCAAGTAACTTGTTGGAACCACGTTATCGAGCGTTGGGCTGTCTGATTTGAACATTGCAATTGCTACATGAAACAAAGCACTGATAAAAATAGTGTGTTTTCTTGCCATGCTTCATTTCCTTCTGGATAGTCTCAAAATGTCCCTGTTTGATTCTTTTCTTTGTACGACTTCAGTGAGTCATTGTGATCACAGTGCTCTGGCAGCATTTTGAAAAGCTGTGAAATACAGAATATTTCCCTGAAACTGCCAAATGTTTTACATGGAAGTAGCTACATTTCAGGTACTCTGGCCATGTTCTTCCTATTTTTTTGGGGGGGGGGGGGGGGGGAATATATATCTCTCTCCTTCCTGTAAGAGTTACTCATATTTTAAATCAATTGCTCAATGCTTCATGTTTTTTTGGAGAAGCAAGAGTGTACTTTAATCAGTCCCTTCCCCCTCCCCACCAAGTGCTCAGCTTTAGATAATAAAGGAATCGCAGTCCTGCTACATACACAGACTATTTAAGATCCAGCATCCCTGTCCTTCTCCCATGTCTGTGTAAGCATCTGTTGGAAAATAAATCGGTTGCTCTGTACTGGATACCAAGCATCATGTAAGAGCATATTTACTTGAATAGATAATTTGCAGGATTTTGTCAGTAATCCCTGGGACATTACCCCAAGCAGATGTGTGAGACATTTCCAGGATAACTTGCCTATGTAAATGCTAAGCTGTACGTATTTGGCAGAGTGAAGGGTCTGATCACCTCTGCTAGAACGGAATGTTGGAACCACTTTGCACATGGAGATGGAGTATGTGCCACAAAAAAGGACTGTTGAGCTGCATCTGCTGTCTTGAATTTCTTCCTGAGTGCACACATACCTGTGTGGGTTTCCTAAGCTGTAGTTTTGTCTTTAGTTCCACAGTGATACTCAATAGCCTTCGATTTCCCCACCAGGTTGTCCTCATCTCTAGTACTGCTGGCTGCTTTACAAATGTGAGACACGTCTGCTTGTGAGGGAGATCTTGCAGCCTAGTTTTGCTTGGCCGTTTTTTTTAAAATGTTTGCCTTGGCCATGCATTTTTGCTGTTGTAATGTACAAAAAAATTTCCTTTTTTCAGTTGGACGAGCTGCCTATTGGGGAGGAAGATGGTGCAGCTTGTGCCTCCTGCATTTGGATTTGGTGATGATACCCTGTTTGAGTTTTTTGAGCACTTGCAGAGCCCTCTATCTATGACAGCTCTTCCATTACGTGTGAAGAGTTGCTTGACATGGGCATCTGGGGTTGGACATGTGCTGTTGACAAAGATTAATTGTTCAGACAGCTGCTGCTGTCCAGACATACATCACGCAGGTACACAGGCCATATGTTCCTTTGGCATTAATGCTGACCTGTCTCAGTGCTTAAAGGATGTTTTCATATCTGATATTAGCCAAGTTAGCTAGAAGAGAGCAGGAGAAAATGTCCTGACCCTTGGTATCACCATCTTCTCTGTCTCAGTAGTTACGGTTACTAGCAGGATAAAAGCTGAGAACAGATTTCTGGAGCATTGTCTGTTTTACCCTTTTTGTTTCCAGGACACTTGTTATTTGGATTCACCTTCAAAAAACTTTGGATATCTAGATTTTGATTGATAGGTGGATAATTAATTACATGCATCAGACTGGGGCAAGAAATGGTGTCAGCTAGACTTAAGAAGCAGGGCTCTTGAGCAGAGGACAGGCTTCCCTTTCTAAAACCTCTATTTCTGTTTGATTTTAAATTTTTAGACATAATTTTCTTGGGTGTTGCAAGGCTTTTTTCCAGGGCTTTCAGTACTTGAGAACCATAATATTAATGGGCAGCGTGAGGGTAGCAGAGCGGTGCGCACTGTGGCTGGCAGCAGGTCTCTCTCTGAAGGGACTTCCTGATTACTGCAGCTGCCTACACAGAAGGTGTGACTTCAGTGTCTGGTTTGAGGAAGGGGAAGCAGCAGAGGACCCCATGTTCTTCATGAAGGACAGGGGCATTGTTGTTACTGCCAGGGTTCAAAGGCATGTTTCATCCCTGTGGGTCTCCTGAACAGATTGCAGCTCATGCCAAATTGTTTCTCACATTTGTCTGTCTTACCAAACCTGTCGAGCTCGTTTTGATTTACAACCCAGACCTGCAGCCTCCATCTCCAGAGGCAGGATGGTAGCATGGAGAGCAGTATAGCTTTTCTGTGGATTTTCCTCAGTCACTTCTAATTTCTAGCATCCCTTAGGTGAATCAGCCTCCTTCTCCTGCCTGATTCCTTCAGTGCCATTGTGATATGTTTGACATCACCATCATTTCCCTGTTTAGTGAGTTACACATCTTTTTTTAAGTGCTTTGTGACACTTTTAAATGAAGCAGGTAGAGAAAATAGATTTTGGAAAACCAGGAACATCTGGTGCTTGCATGTTTTGTTCGGCAACTTTGTGAAATTAATACGGTCCTAAAGTAGAGAAGAAAAATTACACATTGAACTTCTAAGTTAATTAGCTCTAACTCTCAGGTGCTTGAAAACAAGGTTAGGATTGTCATGTCAGTCTGACTGTGGATGGTTTCTCACAGCTGGCATGTTTCCAGATCATTCTAGTGGAGCACAGTGCAGCAAGAACAGGAGCAGGCTTTTGAGATTGCTTTCTTCCCACGCCCAAAGAGGCTTTTTTGGTCATTTAACTGACCAATTAGTTGGCACAGCGTAAACTTCATTACCTAGCAGTATGTGTAGCATTTGTTCTGCTTAGAAAAACAAGGATCTGGAGTAAGTTACAGTCTTAGGGTTTGAAGAAAATTAGTAGGGGGTTGTTCAGGAGGAGCATCAAATAGTGTCCTCTCCTCCTGTTCCCTGGCTAATCTAGCTCTTCCACAGCCATAACAGAAATCTTAAGGTACTATAACAATTAGTGGCAAGGTACAGAGTAAAGCTTTAAGGAAAAGAAGATAATACAAAATTTATCTTTAATTTTGTATTTTCATATTGTTTCTACTTCAGACTGTAAGTTTAATCCTTTTTTGACCTTTTTTCTCAGGTTCTGGCGAGTAGCTTAGGAAATGCAGCCTCCAGTGTACTAAATGTCATTCTGCCTAAAATATTTAACACCACAACTTGCACTAAGAAACCAACACCTTTTTAACATGAGCTGTTAAAGAAAGTTGAAGCTACCTTGTGTGAATACTTGCTGAGTGTTTTTGCTTGTAATAATTAACCATAATAAATGTGGAAGCAGGTATGAGTTGGATGTGAGAGCAACAGAATAAACACTTTTGTTTTTAAACATCAAGTTCCTGAAAACTTACTAAACTTGCTTTGTTTGCTAATGAGTTCATTGGATAAACGTATGGAAACTAATTGTTTTGTTAAGTGTATGTTTTAAAAATCCAGAGGTGTTTTACAGGTCATTAATGCTGCACTGGCTCTGGCTGCTAAACCCCAAAGCAAGCTGGCTCAAGAAAACATGGATCTTTTCAAAGAGCAGTGGGAGAAGCAAGTCCGCGTGCTGACGGATGCTGTCGATGACATCACTTCCATTGATGACTTCCTGGCTGTATCAGGTAATCAGGGGTTTGATCTCAGAAATAATCGTTCTCATAACTGAGCTTATTCCTGGAAACAGGTGGTTTCTACATGTGTTCTGGAGTCTTCTCGGGTTTTTGGAAGGGTTGGTGTTGGTATGCTTCACCTGGCAAGCATCATCTTCTGCCGAGCAAGGTGTGAAATAGAGCAGGAGATCTTGGCATAAGAAGAGATATTTTTATAGCGTGAAAACAGTGATAGTTTAGTTCAGCAGGTACTGTAGAAACCTGTCATTGCACTTACGGCGTGTGCATGCATAAATGTATATATTTACATGTCAGTAGACAGATCAGCTTAAATGTAGCGAAAAGACACTTCATGTCTTCAGATTCTGAATTGCTAGCTGAACTACCGATAAATTACCATCTAGCTACTGTAGACAAACCTCACCAGTAACATTGGAGGAAGTGTAACTTGAACATAAACAGATTCTGAACTAGCAAAAAAGATGATCCCTCAATTCACTTTAAACTCTTCTTACGTAAACAAAAATGAGTGTCAAACCATGGTCATACAAGTTAAAATAAAACTGTTCCTATAGAAAATGATCTGTGAATATTTTTAACCATGTCAGCTTTAGTAAAGTTTTTAAAAAAGATTATCTAATTACAATAGATTAATAATTCCATTTGGCAAAGTGCTTGCCAAGATAATCTGTTTTATCAGCATCATTGATAAAGACCCACTATTAGCTGCTGTAATCTAGAAATAAGGGGGGCATTTTTATTTCCACGTCCTCTAATTCTGCTCTAGTCAGAGAACGTGGTGATATACCCATGTGAATTGTGTCTCCCAAGAGCATTCACAAACTACCACTACAAACTGAGGGTCTAATTTTCCTGGTGCAAACAGGCTTGGGCATCTCAAGTGACCTAAAAACTCTGGTTGTAAAGAGAGGTTTCACAGGAAGATGTGTGGCATCAGAAGTACCAGGTGACCCTATCTGGGAAATGTAGACTAAAACTTGCAGGCCTGAATTAAAAGACCATCTTTTTTTTAATATTAAAAAAGAAAGGAGAAAAAAAACCCAACCCAAAAAAACCCCAAGTAATGTTTCTATGGTGAGTCACCTGTATTATCATACATGTTGTATTGTGGTTCCCTGGGTTCTGAATAAAAATTTTCTTTGCAGTGAGTTAGCATAAACTTATTACACAATTGAGTGTCCTAGTTCTTTATATCTGTCTGTGTGCTTGTTGTTGCAGCAGTAGTTGAAATTGCACAGCTGCAAGGAGCCTATTTCTGGGGAAATATATTTAGAGAGAATTGTGTGAAGTTCACAGCTCCACTTAGAGTTTGCCCACAAGTGTACAAAACATTTTAAAGAGAAAGAGCTGTTAGTCTGTGAAAGTGCAGTCTGTATAAAGCTGCCTTACTATATTTCACTTACAGGTGTGGCTCAAAATGGGTCGAGCCACTGGAACTGAGTGATGTCCATCCTCATACAGGTCATTCAAGGAGATGGGTAGTCTGCTTTTGAAGGGACAGGTTATGGTGTTGGCCCACTGCTGAGTTGCTCTGGAGAGTTTCAAGGGCTTGGCAATAAGCAGGGAATGCTTCCTTTCTGTGACAGGCAGTGACAGGCTGACTCAGAAGAGAGTTCACCTCAAGTGTGTGCTTACCACCCAAAATGATGCCATGGAAATGCTGCAGTTTGAGACTACGTCAGATGCTCGAGTGCATTCAGCAATTATTTGTATGTGCTGCGTTATCAAAGAGATGTTAGGAAAATATTAAAGCAATAAATATTGTTTTAAATATTATTTGTTTGAACTTTGATAAATGTTTTCTGTATAAATGCCACAACTCTAATTCATCTGCTAAAAGTCTAAATGTCTCTTTGGATAAGATCGTGATGAGTATGATTTATACCAGGTTCCACTTGGTGTTATTAGGATGTTTGTGAATAGTAGGGTTTTATCAGTTACTAACTGGGATGTAAGCAGAATTAAAAAGTGTCCTTGTGGGTCTGTGTGTGTGTGTATAATAGCACATTCCTACAACGTGTGCTGTCCATCATGAAGTGTATGCTTCATTGTTCACCATATGCTACAGAATTGTATTAATTATGCACAAGTAAAGGCTTGACGAAAGAGTTGATTGGTTTAGGTAATAGCAGAATATCGTGCAAGAATAAGGATACTTAAATGCACAGCATTGCAGATAAACTTGCAGGTTACAGCATTTTATGAAGGGCATAGCATGAGAAAGGCCCTGTTGAGTTAGGACAACAGTCTGCCCGTGGCTGATTGTCATTGCATGGGAGATTAATAGCAGACGAGTCCTGTAGACTGAAGATCTTTCCTATACACTCCCAACCATGAGGGATTTGCAGCTCAGGGAGCTCAGCATCAGAGGTGCTGTCTACTGAACAGTCCTTGACAGATTTTTCTCATTTAAGCTTGTGTTAGCTGTTCTTCTGACCATTATAAACCGCTGGCATCTCCATCATCCTGTGCAAAATTCACAGCTTAACTGTGCTCTGTGTGAAGAACCTCCTCGTTTTTGCAGTGTCACCTATTTGCTTCATTTGATGCCCCTACTTGTAGTAGAAGATGGTGAAGAGGTTTCTTCCCTACTCGCTTTCTTTATGCTGTTTGTAAATGTACAGACTTCTGTTGTACACTTAGTCATCTCTCTCTTGACTGCTGAGTCTTTGCCTGTTTCATTATTCCTTATTTCAAAGCTCTTCTGTACCTTCTGTAATTCTTATCCCTTTTGTCAGTGCCTTCCCTAAGCACTCTGAGTGTGTTTGTGTGCCCACTATCTCTGTTCTTTAGAGCAGAGATTGTGTAATTGTCAAATTCAATGTTCTGAAATTACCTGGATCTCCCTTGAAACCCTCTAAAAAAATCATTCCATTGGCTGCCTTCTGTTCCTCTGCTGCTGACAGAGGTTTACACAAGAGACTGCCCATCACAGTAGAGCTATTTCATCTTAAGAGCCTCCGGATGAATATTGCCTGGGCCCGATGATTGTCCTTCTTCATTACAAGATGAATACTGTATTTACAAGTGTACGAACACTCAAGTATTTGTTCCATAACCATGTCTACTGACATTGCTGCTTAACCTGGTTCCTCCAGGGTCCCTTGTCAGGAGAGGGTTCAGTATGGAAATTGTTCTAAGACCTTCCACAGGGGACACAGCAGAGAAGCAGAGTTCTATTTATGCATCTGTGGCTTTATCTCCTGACTGTTGCTCTTAGGTTGTGATCTCCTGTAGCCCCCCAGACTCCCTCGCAGACTTCTTGGGATGTTTGGAAAAGGATTTCTTAATCCCTTTAATGGAGAGGTGGGTGGAGGTGGAAGGTGTTTGGTGAAGGTGGATTGAGGATTGACAGCCATGGGAGACTTTTCATTCTGTTAGCTTTTCGCAGTTTCATGTATTTTCCTTGTTTGCTCTAAAAATCATTTTTATTGGAAAAATGTCTTTCCTCTTACTCTCTTACCTTGTTGCCAAAGCACACCATATTTTCCCTGTAGTTATTTCGGTAGGACAAGATCCCTTTGCCATTGCCTGTGTTATATTCTATGTTATACTCTATTACTGTGAGATTTTTCTCTAGCTCAGCAGCAGGAAGGCTTTTCGCTTTGATGCAGGCCGGCGTTACCATGTCCCCAAAGGTCCGGGCGGTGAACCCGTGTGTCAGCATTTCTTGGGCTCTGCCACCCCAGCCTCAGCAGATGGCATTTTGTGCCAGATACTTGTGGCCCATATGCCTGTAGGACAGGTAGCAGTGTGTGTATATACAAGCACACAGAACAGTGTCAAATCTGATTTGTTATCATCCAATTGTAGAGTATAACCAGAGTGGATGCACCTGACAGTTCCGTACTTTCCCGTGGTCCCTTGCAGAGTGCCCCGTGAGGGATTACCTTTCCATAGAAGCATCTTCCTGGCAACTTTGCATCTGCAAAAGACATTAAATGATCAGCAGGCATTTAAATATTCATCCTCATTTTGTCCGTGCCTTTTATTAAAGTTCATATAATCCAAAGAGGCTTTTAAATGGTCTGTGGCTTAATTTATTCATTAAGGAATTCAAGCAACAAACAGTCTGTGTTTTGGCCTGATGCTGATGTTTTTTCTTTTTACTGTTGCAACTTGCAGGGATGTCTGTCTCTTGCGTTAAATACCAAAACTCTGTGTGCTCCTTGCTGCAGCTCTTGTACCTTGGCTGCCTGCTCACTGACTTGTAAAATCACTAATGAACCTGCGCTTCTCTCTCTCAGGGCCACATTCTGCCCTCAGCTGAACTTGTTCACGCTGAGTTGCTTCAGAGGTATTTCACAAGTGTAATTTTTGTTCAGGTTGCTTACAGAAGTCTCACAATATTGCACCTGGCTCTGTTAATTTTATGTAAATTAAGCGTAACTCTTCCTTTCAGCCAGTTTATACAAATCCTCTATCAGTCAACTCTATGTGCTTCTCGTCTCTGCAAACTCTTGCAAAATGGCTCTCTTACTACCTGCATAGGGAATAAAAGCCACTTCAGTGGCACAGATTGGCAGTGTAGCATGATTAAGTCAATGGTAAGTAACGCTGGAAACTTTTAAGTGACAGAGCAGAAATGTTTCCCAGTTGGTTTCTTTACCAAGTAGCCCAAATGCTGATGTTGGATGGCAATGTCAAAGCCTTGGTAGTGATATATTAAAGAGGTCTGTAACAGTGTTTAGAAGACCTTTTGGGTAGGTTTTCCCAAATGAGGATCCCAATCTTGTCAGGCATCTTCAGAAATCTCTTAGGGGTTTTTACTCAGTTGGGCCTCGTGGACTTGATAAATGGGGGAAAATATCTCTGTATAAGAAAGAAAATGTATATTCTAAAAGTAAATTACAGACAGACGTCCTGGCTTTATTTTCTGTTTTCTTAAGAGGCAGAGTACTCTGTTGCTGGAACGCTTTCTGCATAAATCACCGCATATGTTACGTGTCTTAAACTTGAATGGAGGACTAACAGTTTAATATTCTCTGATAGTATATGTGTGGTTGTAGGAGAACACTGTGTAGGAAGCTAGAAACATGCAACAAGTGCCCCAGTCTATTAGAGTGTTGAGTGGATTAGGGGCGTGGCACTGGGGAGGGTGCCTCATCGTCCCACGCACGTGGGGAATGACAGGGGAGTGGCTTGCAAATATTTGGAATAAGGGCTTTGGCAGTCCAGGGGAAGAATATGGAAAGAAACACGTTAGGGGAGAATTCAGCTGAACTCAGCTTTTCTCTTGGTAAAATTGAGTTACAAACAGGGGCAAAAAGTGTGGATGCCAGTAGGTGAATGGACTGACTTTTTTTTTTTGACACCTGGTTGGGAAGGTCAGCTGTTTGCTGGTCATAGCAAGCTTAAAAATTAATGCTTTACAGCATCTCACTGGAGGTTTATAGAGCAGGTCACAAACTGAAAAATTGCAATGCTGATGACTGCAGCAGAAAAGAAGATACTACCGTCTAAATCCTCCTTCTTTTACCACCAGAGAATCATATTTTAGAAGATGTAAACAAATGTGTCATTGCTCTCCAAGAAAAAGATGTTGATGGTTTAGACCGCACAGCTGGTGCAATTCGAGGACGTGCTGCTAGAGTCATTCATGTTGTCACTTCGGAAATGGATAACTATGAACCTGGAGTCTACACTGAGAAGGTGTTGGAAGCAACGAAGTTACTGTCCAACACAGGTAAGAGTTGGTTACTCCCAAGATTCCTGAATTCATATTGCTTACAAGCGCATGGGCAACTTGATACTGATGTACCTGTGAAATCTATTAAAGACTCAATTTACATACTGTAATGAAAATTAGTGGGAGTTATTTGTAGAGCTGTTGCAAAATGAGAAGTGTAATTTTGTTCTGTGGACTGGCTTAAAACTCAGCAGTGCATAAGGTCTCCCTGAAGATGCTTGCTGTCACCGACTGAGCTGTAGAAAGCTAAACACATCGGGGAATGAGTCCCAAACAGTGAGTCAGGGCTGGAAAGTTATGCTGATTGTCTTGCAGTATTGTTACCAGACTCTGTCAGTGTTCAGGATCCAGAAAAAAGATTTCTGCCTATTGGCCCCGTAGAAGAAATTTTGGGTAATAATTTAGGGTAAATTTTGTAAAATATCTTTATAACTGTTAAAGAAACATTGTAGGTTATAGTCACCTATCCCTAAATGATAAATTAGGGTGTTTCCTGTGAACTAGCTGGTAACATCCGTATAGGATAAGGAATGATTCTGCTTGCTTCAATGAGTGCTGTGGCAACTATTAGTTGTTGTTTTTTGCTTTAATTACAACTTTGATGAAGAATCAAGGGTGACACTGAAGAAACAAACAGACTGTAAATGGTTCTGTGATGTTCTTCCTGGGGTGCAGTGAGTCACTGTAGCACAGCAGTGCAACCTACCCTCTTCCAGTGCCTTGTTAAACTTGAGCTTTGTCATGGTAATACTATTTTTTTCCTCAAAAATTATGTACATCTACAGGGAATATTTATATTTTATCCCACAGATTCTAACTGCTTCCCCAGGTGTTTTCTCCTTGTCCACTAAAAGGATGTGATAAAATTTTCACTGTCTAAGGGGGAAAAACAAAATAGCAGTAGAGTAAACAGAAATTGAAGTGAACGTAAGACCTGAGTTACAGTATTGGTGTCCTTCTATAACAAATGTTTTGAATTTAAATGGAACCACTGCAGAGTTTCCAGTGAACAACGAGGCACACACACAGAAAATGGCACTGGAGTGGGGACTGACTGTTATTTTGTGTTCTTAATTCAGTTATGCCGCGGTTTACTGAGCAAGTAGAAGCTGCTGTGGAAGCACTGAGTTCAGACCCTGCTCAGCCAATGGATGAAAACGAATTTATTGATGCTTCCCGACTGGTGTATGATGGAATACGAGATATCAGGAAAGCCGTACTGATGATCCGGGTGAGCGTAACTTACTTAAACAGTTTTCTGGTTTTCCGCTCACTTTCTCCCACCTTTATTGAACTGACATGCATCAGTTTTATTGAGAGCAGATAGCATGAGATTTTCATTTAGCTCATATTAACATTCTGAGTCTTAAAAACTGCTAATCACTCTGTGGAGTACTTCAGAAGTACGTTTTGATTCAAATTCATTAAACAGATCTGAGCATCAATGATAGCCAGAGTTGTGATGCTAAATACCCTTCACACATCTTTTGTAGTATCATGTTAATGCCTTGCTTGTTAACGTGCTAAAATTAGTGACCTTTGATTTAACAACAGCAAGTGGATTCTTAACTATAGATGCTTTTTGATGGTTTGAGAGCTTAGAAATAAAACCTGATGGCTCTTTATTAAGTAAATCTTGAGAATTAACGCTAGTTAGTCAAAACCAGGTTTAGATGAGTTCAGTCTGTAGTTCCTAGAGCATGTAATTTGTTAATTGGTTAACCTCAGTAAACAGGGGCCAGTTCATAGAGGCTTTGTCTCTTCTGTGCTTGCGTGTTTCAGGTGCAGTGAGCGTGACTTGGAAGTCCTAATTTCTGTTAGGTCAGGCAGCATTAGACTGGTGGGAGGTGTGCGGGGAAGATGCAGAAGGGCTCCTGCAGTTGATTGAAGGGATGCAGAAAAAAAAGTTCTGTTTGAGGCTGACCTATGGGCATATTTCTTGAATCTTAGCGTGGTAAAAATGGGCACAAGCCAGACACAGGAAAAACAAATGTAGGAACAAATGTAAGGAGTTTATTCCTTTTTTTCTTTTTTCCTTGTACCCCCTCTGACTCAAACATAAATGCCTTGCAGAGAAGCTGTCTTCATCTTTCAGAGTGGTAACCATGGCAGATACATTTTGGTGATAAGTAAATTGAGGACGTACAGCCCCAGAATATATGTGATTATAGTAACCATTGCAATAGTATCTTCCATGTTTGCTGCTTAAAGCAAAGAATCATATGGAAAATCAGAAGAAAAGCTGATAACCACATATGTGCTCTCCATATAATTTTTTTCAAACTTAAGCTCGGGATTTATAGACAACCAATGTTAGATTAATATATCAGTGCTTTCCTGCTATGCAGACAAACTAATTTGATTCACCCCCCGCTAAAGTCCTTGTTATTCAGGACATAAAAGCATGACTGCCAATTCCATGTCATCAGTAATTAGCCGAGCTGGTAATGCCAGGAATCCTGATGTTTCCCCTTGTGCTGCATGTCTGATGTCAGGGTGCCATGGCTTTATTGCAGCTGCCATTAGCTAACGGCAGCTTACTGGTGACACATCAGTGACCTATAAAAAAGTTAAAATGTTAGTATTTGTTGTCCAAAGGGCTGTAAGATCTAGAATGTATTTAGGGTAAGAGAGTCATCCAAATGGAGATGCCGGGCCACCACTTCTCTGGGGCATTGTCTCAAACTGGACCACAGAGGTAACCACGCTCTGAGGGATGCTGCTAAGCTCGGCTGGGGCAAACAAGCTATTTCACTTGAAATGTTGTCCAGTGGCACTTGTTCGTTCCAGGAACCAGAAGGAAAAGTCACTTAAACACCTAATTTTTGTGGTTATGCAATGTATTTTCAAAACTAAAGTCTTACTGTATCTGTAGGTTATTGAAGTAAACCTCTTTCCTCCCTGATCCCCAGGCAATCTCTCATCACCCCCAGAGAAGTTTTTGCTCTCAATGACAGGTTGAAAGGCAGTGTTATACTTGGTATACCCCAAGTTGTTTGGGCTTTGGGATGGATAGGAAGAGAAGAGGGCTTGAGAATCATAAACAGTTTCTAAAGATGCAGCAGAACTGTTTTCTTTAATTTTTAAAAATTTTTTAAATATCAATACACTGAGCTACTTATTAGTATATGTCCTTATGCTGGTTTTGTGAATATACTCTGTTCTTCAAGGCATGGAGAGGAGATGGTGACTGAAATATCCTAGGTCTTGATTGTCAGCATACTCACCTTTGCTTTTTGCTAACTATTTTGCGTATCCATCTTTAGTTTAACTGTATCACAAGATGTCTGTATTGGAAAACAAGTTTGTAAAATTTAAATCTAGGAAAGAAATATGAAGAACAGGGCCTTTATTTGCATCTTCTCTGTTAATCACAATTTATTACATTTATCAGTGAAGTTCTTTGTTGATCCAGCTCTGCAAAATAGTCATGAAGTGCCATTCTAGATAAAGTTGTAGTATTTTGACAAACATGCTGTTTAAACTTGATAAGCTTTATAAAAAGTTTGCCAGCTATAGACTGGCAGTAGCAAAAATAAATCCTAGGCAAGCAGGAACTAGGTCAGATGTGTTTAGCCTACAGCATAAAAGCTGGTCCTTACTAGCTAAAAACTTTCGGCTTTTCCTGGGGGATACGAATAAATTTTGATATATTTTATCTGTTGTTAATTTAGTCGATGCTTTGATTCATAATTGTGCTAAAGACTACATCTGTGATTTTGAACCAGGCCTTAAAGCTGTGTGTAATTTTAGCTTCAGAATCTCAAGTGAAGCTTTACATTTAACCAGGTTGCAAAAATACAGCTTGTTTTGCAAAAACTTTTTTTCTGTGTTTCAAATCCTGAGTGCATTAGTGTCCTGACAAATCTTAGATGTTTAGTTACTGGTATGTAATTTTGGGGATCCCTGTGGTGTTTAACATGAGCGGTCAAGCATATATAATCACACATGTTCACAAGCTGGATACAGTCCTTATATTTACCTTTTTGTTGAAAACATGGAATAATTTTTACCTTCACTTATTTCCATTCTCTCTGCTTAAAAACAATATTCTTGTTGATTTTTAGAGCCATGAAATCTGTTGTTTGACTCTGACTGAATTACTCTTTCCTCAGACTCCTGAAGAGTTGGATGATTCTGACTTTGAGACTGAGGATTTTGATGTCCGAAGCAGAACAAGTATTCAGACCGAAGATGATCAGCTCATTGCTGGACAAAGTGCGAGGGTAAGGAAGAAATCTCAGCATTATAAAACTGTGACCTGCCTTCAAGAAACAGTTCAACTTGCTTTGAAAATCCAGGTTAAATTTTTTGGGAGTGGTGGTGAAAATGTTGGATCAGAAAACTGGCATTCTTTTGTTTCCAGTTTTCTTCTGAAAAGGAGGTTAAGTGAAATGCAGCATGTGTTGGTCTGATGGATGTCAGAAATGTCTGTGTTTTATTTTGGATGTTCTGAAAGATCAAAATCCTTTTAATACCGATGAACTACTTTATACTTTGACATTGCAGACGTTGTAGGCACTGCCATTTAATTAGATGAGCTCCTGCAGGGAGATACGGGGCAAATCTTTCCTTTATATTAATGTTATTTTCAATACACAAATACTGAATTTGTGGGCAAGAAATAGATAACTCTGCAATTCAGGCATTTTTTACAAAATGTCTTCTCGTGCACATGTTGGTGTGTGTTTGGCCACTGAGCATTTAATCAAGACAATGTTGAGAGGAGCTCAAAAGTGAAATCATTTAAACTAACTGCGTTTCCTATGACTTCTAAAAGTGAAAGCATTGATAGGTGATATATAATCATTAATAGGTGAAAACTTAAAATCAGTACATTGAAGGAAAACCAGGCCTTACGTATTGTTTTTATTTGACATGTCCCGTTCTGGATCGATAACAATTTACAATCTTGGGAAGGTGCCACGAAAGATATTTTGTGAAGCCTCTTCTAGCCTGAAACAAGGCAAGAAGTAGCTAGGCCTTATTTATCAAACTTCTGCCATGTTGGCTTTGGAATTATACTAACTGAGAGTATTTTTATGGTGTCCTTCCTTGTACAGGCACCTATATCCTTCTCTTTCCTTTTATTTAAATGCAGACATTTCTAATTTACCTTTTAGCACGGCTGCTGCCAGAGGCTTTTTTGTACTGAGGACTCCTTTTCACCTGCTCCTGGAGGCATGAATGCTTGTAGTATTTATGAAGGCAAGGGCATTGAGTCTCATACAGGCTGTAAACCTAGTCTAATAAATTTTATTCAGGAGTAGGCACATACTCTTTATTTTCACTTACTCTTTCCTCAGTATGCATGTTTCAAAATAGTACGTCTAGCTTTTTGCAGGAAAGAGACTCGTAATATTTCTTCTGTGCATTGCAACACTGAAAGATACCCAAGTGGAACTTCCTTTTAAAACTCTTAAATTTTGTAGAAAAGGCAAGTCCCTCCTCTTCATGCAGTTTTTCTTTGATGGATGGTAATATCTGGCAAACTTGTTCAACGTCTAACAATTTTATCATGCAAATGTCCATGTTTCAGACATCAACTTATCTTTCTGGGCACTCTTTCTAAAGAGCATAAACTTTGGTTTAAAATGGAAGGAAATGGTTCTGTAAAGACTCTAGGTAGAGGGTTGCTATTGAAGTTTTATCCCCCATCTACGTGACTTAAATTGGTTATTAATGAAATGTTCCAAAAAGCCTTCTACAAGCAGTGGCATAAGGCAATGTGAGAAAACTCTCTCTTTCAGGCGATCATGGCTCAGCTCCCTCAAGAGCAAAAAGCTAAGATTGCTGAGCAAGTCGCAAGCTTCCAGGAAGAAAAGAGTAAATTGGATGCTGAAGTATCAAAATGGGATGACAGCGGTAATGACATAATTGTTCTGGCAAAACAAATGTGTATGATTATGATGGAAATGACAGACTTCACCAGGTGAGCCTTTTCAATTTGTGCACACAACACCTTCTCTCAAAACTGGGTGGGATGCTGATCTTTCAATGAAATATTTTGCAAGTGCTCTTAAGAGTCTTACTTCTTATAATTTCCTTTAAATGTTACCCTATTAAAGCTTGTGTATTAACTTGGGAGATGCATTACTATGCTGTGGCTGGGTGGTAATAACTGTTTAAATTGATCTATAGATACACAGCAGTTATTGCCCGTCTTTTTTTCTTTCTTAAGAGTGATTCTTGTCCCAAGGAAAATATATATATATTTGCTCAGTTCCGTACAACATTAAATTCTATGGGCTTCTTGATATTGCCATACTGCAGAAATAGTTCCTAGTACAGTTATTTGCAAAAGAAAGAGAGGAGTTTTGATGCCTTTTGAAATTAATTTACCAGATTTTATACAACACTATTTTTTAAACTTGATGTTGCCTTCCATGAAAATTGCAAATCTGTCTTCTAAAATGTTATCTCTCATCATCATTAGGTTGCTTAAAAGAGTAAAATTTAAGATGTTTTTTATTCCTAGATTTAATCTAAATATGGGGAGGGGTTGGAAGGGGGAAACTGTCCTGAAAATGAAGGTGCTGTAATGGTTACACCTGCCTATTTCTGTGCAAACTTATTCATGCAGTTTGGGTGAGGAATCACTTCCACTACTGTATGGAACAGGATGAGTAAAGTATAGTTCACTCTTCCAGTTTTCTGGTGCTAGAAGGTAGACTCTGTTCTGTTTGGCAGAGGTAAAGGTCCACTGAAAAATACATCAGATGTGATTAGTGCAGCCAAGAAGATTGCAGAGGCTGGATCAAGGATGGACAAGCTGGGACGGACTATTGCTGACCATGTAAGTCACAATTCATTTTCATAAGCCTCCAGCACAAATGAGATCTTTTAGTACTGCAGACATGATGAACAGAAGAAAATGTGTTTGGTTTGGGTTTTTTTTTTTAACTGATTTTCCAGATTTGCTTCTGGAAAATGCTAGCCTTTTCTTTGTAGCGGTTCTCCTGCCACCCTAAGCAGTGTAAGGAGCTAAATATGTCCAGCACTAACACTAGCAGCTCCTTGGCTTAAATCAAGCACCTACCATTTTAAGGTAGCAATATGGCAACACTGCTTCATGTCACATAGTATCTAGGCCAGTTTCTCTAACTGAACAGGACTGAAACTGAATTCATGTCAGTTCTGTCATGCTTAGAATATGCCCAATACTTTCCAAAGCAATGACGAGACTGCATAGGCAACACCATAATTATTGTACGTGGCCTATTACACCACCTTTAATATTGTTTTTGAGGCAGCTTTTTAATATTAACAATTTTCAAATGCCCCGTAGACTGAATGGTGAGATTGTCAAAACTCTCTAGTTTTTTTTCATTGTCTTGTCAGAGTTGATAAAGACTTTGAGCAAGGCACGTAGTGACCCAGTAATTTTCTATGCTGTCCCAGGCTGTTGTGCATGTTGTTGTGCTGTATGTACAAACGTATTTGAAAAGAATTCTATAGGATTGAACGAGTATGGGCCAGTTCGGGGTTTTATGCAATGCATCTGCCTGTCCTGAGCCACTTCAGAAACTGGGTTGGGCCAAACAAAAGCACCTTTGGTCTCGGTCCACACCCAAATTGCAGAGAAACATCAGTATTAGTAATAATATTCTGCCTTCAAGAGAGACCCTGAAATGCAGGTAGGTTAAGTCTGAGATCATGGACTAAACTCTATTTTGTACAGCTGTTGCTTGCTTTTCAGTCCTTCTCTGAATGTAAATTCATAATGCAAGGTTTTAAATAAAACTGTCACTTTGGAAGTAAATCTTTGTAATGCAGATCTCTCTTTAAATGTTGCATCCAGAAGACGTTGTCTTCACCCTAATTTATAAATGATGCACTGAGAAATGTTCAATGGGAAGATAAAGTTGAAAAGTGTTTTTTAAAATGGGTCTCCTTGCTATAGCATTTTGACAACCATATTTCTGGAAGAATCAGGTGCGCTGCTTCTGTAGGTAAATGAAGCAAGGAGCAGTTTGTGTTATAGATCTCGGGGGATCTTGGGCTGAAGGTTTACAATGCCTTTTTTTTTTTTTTTTAAATTCGTATGTATTATGCAAACTTGGTATATGGTTTTCTGCACCAAGCCATTTCAAAATACAGAAGAAAACTAATGGCTCCTTTTAGTAGAAGTAGGGTCCTTAAAAATGTAAAAGATTAAGCACATGTTTGAAGATAAATATGAACAGGACTGTACAGTTAGTCATTTTGACAAGAATATAGCTTTTTTTTCTGACTCCATACTCTACTAATACTTCCAGCTTGCATATTTCATTAGATATGCTTACATACTCTTTAGAAACTTACTAATGTAGAACTATCTGACAGTTACAGAGGACGTACAATGCAACCATTTCAGCAGAGCACTAATGCCTTCCTATGCCTAATACGGGCTTTTAACAAATGGATGGGGTTTTATGTCCTGTTCACCATGTGACACCGGGTGAATCATGACCCCTCGTGTTAGTGTGTCAGGAACTCCTAACTCCTGCCATCAGGAGGTTTTACAGCACATTTCCTTTGAAACCATAAAAGCTATTATCCAAGGCATTTCACGTCTGTTGAAAAGTGTCTAGCCATCAGCTGGCAGATTTTCCCAAAGGTGTTCCATCTTTCACTCAAAGCAGCAGTCTGCTTGTTTTGAATAGGGGAATATGAAGAACTTATGAGTACAACACAAACGAAAGTGATCTGCAGCAAGACAATGATTCTCCCTATTTTGTTTTTTTCAATGTTGAAATACCTACAAAGCAAAAGAAAAAATTCTGTTGCTTTTTCTCTTTGATAGTGGTGGGAGGTTGTATCAGTATCTGATCATTAAATTGAAAGGAAAAGGAGCTGGGGGGAAGCGTAGGGATTGCCCTGCTTCCCAGTAAAATGCTCCAGCAGGCTCTTGCTGTCGAGACTGGTCAATGCGCTGCAGGCACAGGCTGACGGCTGTCCTGGGTGACAGCTGCTGGCACGCACTGCCATGTGCCTGTCCTGCCACAGTTACTGCTTCCCCTAAATGCCTGCTTTCAGCTTCTCTAACCAGTGCCGAGCCCAGCTGTTACATAGGGCTGGTGGGGGCATTTTATTGTGAATTATTGTTACCCTAAACTGGAGATACAGTGGGAGGAAGAAAAGTCTCTGCGGTTGCTTGCTTACACCTACCAGACATGTGGGGATGGGGGTTGTGTGCTTGTCTTAATCAGTACACACCGTGGGAGAGCTCTTCTGTCTTTCCCTGCCCCTTTTCTTTGCAAAAAGGGAGAAAAAGGTGATTCTGCTTCTCCACAAGTTCAGCTGGGGTGGTAGGAAGCAAATGTGCGTGCGTGTTTGCTGTGTCTGGGATGGATCCTGGATTTGACTTGGAGCAGCCAGCTTAGCTTTTGCCAACAACCACCACTGAATCTGTGGCAGCATCTCATTTTGGGGGGTTTGGGGAGGTGGGGGTGTCCCCCAACACACATTTGTTTCTGTCTACAGTGCAGCTATCTGCTGTGGCCGTGTTGTGGGAATCCTCCCAAGCTAGCTCTGCAGACGGGGTTTTTTGTGTCTATGGCTGTTGTAGGTTAATACAATAATGTAATCTGTCTTAATCGGCGTTGAAATTGTTGCCTTTTGGGTTTTTTGGTTTTTATCTGAGTGTTCCTGCGTAGGAAAGGACAGGGCTCATACAGGCATCCGCAGTGCCTTTTGTTGATGTTCTTTCTTTATCTTGTGTTACATCTCTATTCAAACATCATCTGTCTTTTGAACTCAATTCTCTATTCTGCTTGTAGAAATAGCACACACAGCATAGGATGTGGTTTTCCAACTCATGTCATATTGATATATACAACCGAATAATATTTCCTATTCCACTGCTTCCCCCACTAATGTTTTGCTGCCTCCTTCAGCCATTGGTAAACATGCGGCAGCCTCTTTCCTTGAGAGTGTCTTTCCTTAAATGGTTTCCATAAACTCACAACCCATAAAGTACCTTGAATTGTTTAGCAGTTCTTCTGACATGCCGTATTGTGCATTTGTCAACATTCAATTCAATCTGCTGTTGTGCTGCTCGTTCACTTTGTTAGATGAGCTGTTTGGGAGATGGAGAGCATTTTCCAAAATGGTAATTTCAGCTTTTCATTAGCTCTTTGGCTGGCGCTATTTGTGGACTTTCTCTAAAACATCTTGTACTGCTGACTAACATTGATTAGCCTAAAAAATTAACCTGCAAGCTTTGCTGCTTTGTTATGGTTTTCACTTCACTGATGGAAGCAACATGCCTACATAAGAGTTGCAGATACTTCGGTTGTTTTCATGAGCTTTCCTTGGGAATAAGAAGGTGATTGCTGTTACGTTTATGGACGCACAGGGTCAGATGCCTGTAAAGCCATCCAGATCTCCGTAGCCTGTGTTACACAGCCTGATCTGCTTGTCCCAGCTTGCCAAAAATCCTGTTGTAGTGCATTGTGTGTATGTGTGCGTGCTGCCTTAGATCACAGCTCAGCAGCCTGCCATACAGAGGCATCTCTATATGCACCATATAGTACAGCTGTTTTCTCTCTGCTCTGCTGAAATACCATATTGGTGTAAAAAAACCACTTGTTCTGGCCCTGGAAAAAATAAATTTATTTATTAGCTACACTCACGTTCTTTTCAGAGTTAAATGGCTGTTACGGCACATCACTTACTGGTGTGGGAAGCAAATGCTCCGTGTGCATGTGACCCCCTGTTTACAGACCACTGCTTGTGCAACACAATGGTCTGTTCTGGTGCAGTCTCCTTTTGTGCCTTTTATATACAGGGAAACTTTGGTTCCTGCTTCCATCTTGTACAGCTAGAACTCTAGCTAAGGAGAGAAGGTCTGCAGTGAGAATTAGGGCTCAGACCCTACTGCTGATGCCCAAGAGGGATTTTTACTTTGCTCTGAAAGGAGAGGAGAGGCTGTGTGGCCATAAGCAATAAACTTGAGCTACAGTGAAGCTTAAAGTAGTAAATTGGTGCTACATTTAAGGTTATTCTTCCAAGCATACCATGTCTATTATGAATCTTCATTTGACAGTCCATTGTACAGGATCAGGATACTAGATGAGATGGGGATTTTGCTGTGAACAGGGGTGTGTGGAGAAGAGCTCTCACAGACTGTGCAGCTCACTGAATCTCAGCAGGGTCTGGTGGGTGGGAAGAGCAAGCAGGTGTTGGGTGAAGAGAAACGAATGCTGCTTAGAGCAAGACTCTCCTTGTCACATCTAACACTGGTAAATCACTGGTCGCTCGTGGTTTCTGTGGAGTTTTTGGTGCTTGTCTGGAGGCAGCTGGTGCCAGGCTTCTCAAGGACAAGCGGCTGGTCTGGCAGACCTACAGCTAATGCACTAGCTGGAGGGGAGAAGCAGAGGGTGGTGTGCCCTGCTTGCCATCAAGTCAAGCTAAGCTGTGAGCCCAGGGAAAAGCATTTGGATTTTGTATGTGAGTGCATGTATGCAGTGCTGGAAAGCCTGCATTTAGTGATCAGGGATTGTGTATGAAGACCCTGGATGCTGGGGATTTAAGGTGTTCCTGGATGGAGTGCAGCCGTCTAGGAAGGATGGAGATCACTGCGGGGTCTGCCTTTGGTCTGTCTTTGGTCTACCAGAACATGACCTGTCAGACTGTAATATCCCCGGCATCCCTATTGCAATAGCTTCTGCCATCATTAATATATCCAGACTGGTTTAAAATCTGTTGTCTTGGACACTGCTTGCAGCACAGCCAGTGATGTCTGGAGGTCAGAGCTGGCCAATGGCCCAAGTATTTATCCAGTTGAGATGCTTGGTGCCCCAGGCTGGGGTGCAGGCAGCCCTAGGTGCCCCGCTAGTGCACAAGGCATGCCCTTGGGTTTATTCATCAGCAGCATGAAAGTCTGGTGGGCAAAGGGTTTATGGAGTTCAGTGCATGCCAGCTGCTTTATTCACTAGTGTTTATACAGCCAGAGCATGCCAGTCAATCTGAGATGGCCCGTTATTCTTTGGAGAAATAATGCTGGCCACCATGCTCACTGCCATTTTTAAAGATAATACAGGACTGGCATGGGTAGTAAAAGGCTTCCCGTAGCCTTTTTGTCTTATGCTTGCACAACGCGTTTTGGACTGTGGCTGCCCCTCAGCAGGGCTCCTCTTGTTTTGAAATCCAGCGTGAGACTGGCTCATTAATCGTCTCGCCACTCGGCTCTGCAAAGCAAGGGTTGGCCCTTCATTTCTGTCCAAGAAAACAGCTTTCTGAACTGCACTGCAGTCTCCAGTACCTACGTAGTCTTTCAGTTGCAAACCTGAAAAAGTTACTTTTATCTTACAGATGAGTGCTTCAGCAAGCACTTTAAAAATTTTATTTCATGCCTGGTGAGGAATCTAGTTTCCTTCCACACTGCTAAGAAATGGGAGCAGAATTCAGAAAAATACCTGCTTTGCTGGATATAATTTAGTAACTGTCGGGTTTATAATTTCCTAACTTAAAATACTTAAGATTGGAAATTGAGGCTGGATTTGGTAACCTGCTAGTTGCAACTTGAGATCTTGGAAGTCAAATCATTGCTGCTGTGTCCTGTACAGTGTACAGGAAGCACCTTTTGTAGTTAACAAACCTGCTCTGGAAAGGTTAGGTAGTCCTCCTCTTCCTTCTCCTCCCAGGGAGCTCAAGGGCAGCTGTGCAGCTGAAAGGAGCCCTGGTGATTTTGTCCAGCGGCTGCCCCTGTGTTCTGATAGCCCATGGATATTGCTTCTGGTTTTTTATATATATTTAGTGATGCCCATGTATTGCTCAGTTGTCTTTTGAGAACCAAAGCTCAGCAGAAAGTGGAATGATCTCTGGAGCACATTTGCTATTTCAGAATGGAGTTGTCTGTTTTCTCCGTAAATGATTTCTGTTCCAGTTTTCGTGATTGCAAAGTAAAACTTCACCTTTGTTTTTCCAGTGCCCCGATTCTGCATGCAAACAGGACCTCCTAGCCTACCTGCAGCGCATTGCACTGTATTGCCATCAGCTGAATATCTGTAGCAAAGTGAAGGCTGAAGTTCAAAACCTCGGAGGGGAGCTGGTTGTGTCTGGGGTACGTATGAGCTATGACATGTCCAGTTCATGCAGTTTTTCTTCCGGGATAACAATTATTCCAAGCTAAGCTTTTATGCTAAACAATATTGAATATAGACAAGAGATTTTGGAATATTCAGTCAAAGTTTTAATGTATGCAAAGTTTATAATACTGCCTGCACTGCCTCGTTGTTCTTGAAGGAAACACTTACTGTTTGAAAGCGGGGAAAATACAAATACAGACTTCACTTTTCCTTACTCAGCTGTGTTTGTAGAAACATTCACTTTACCTTTGTGTAATCTACTGTTTTTTCCAGACTGTTTTTCACTCTTAGCGAGGTTAAATCAGCATAGCTAAACCTATCCCATGTCTCTGCACAGCCTTGGAACATGCTGGGGTCGTGCAATGCTCCAGAGATGTTAATATTTCAAAATAGCTGTGCCCTGAAGAATGCAGGGACTTTTAGTGGCTGCTCTGTTTTATGACAGCTGAAAGCTGCTGTAGGCCAGTCTGCTTCTTTATTCTAGCCATTACTTAGCAAATAATTTTTTCACTGTAGTTCATTAAATGCTTCCTCCTAAGAGGAATTTATATGACGGATATTTGGGGATAGGGAAGTAGAGCTAAAGTCTTAATTTCTTCTGGCATATTCTTCCTTGCCCTAGATGGGTATGTTTGATCACTGATGCTTTTGCCCATCCATGTCATGACTGAGGTAGGAGGTTTGAAGAAGGGACAGAAATGGCTGATAGTCCAGTATTGCTATTTGAATCCTTAAAAGCAAATGGAAAAAAACTTAACCATCTTCTGCCATTTAGATATTTCAAATGCTTAAACTTATTAGCACATCTTTTTTTCCCTGCAAACAAGCTAGAATTGTAGAATGAATGCTTCAGGACAGCAGCAGCTGAGGGAGGTCTGCAGCAACCTGCTGCAGAAGCAGTGGTGGTGATGGACCACTCTTGCATAAGCTTAGCACCTTCACAGGGCAGACGGGCTTCTCTGCTGCACCTCCTACTGCTGCCAGTCCTACATGCTCAGATTTCCAGCACAGCAGAGACAAGTGATGAGATGTAATGAAACATTTGTTGCTGTGCATCTCTGTTGCATGCCTGATGTCCTATTAGCTGTAAGGCTGAAGGCATCTTGCTGTCAAAGAAGTAGATGTGTCATTATGCAATAATAACGTACTCCAGGGTTTTACTGCAGTTATTCAGTGTCTTCAGAATTTACATACCCTTCTGCCATAAATTAGTTATATGAACAGGCTGGCATCTGTAGTCTAATCTCCTGGTTTTATCTGTTCTCCATGAGTCTGTCCACTGGGGCTAAATATTGTCAGTAGTAATGTTAGGCTTCTATCAGATTATTAGATGAAGACTTCTGCCAGTCCAGGAACTTCACCTGTCTAAAAGTAAAATTCTCAACGTTAACATCCTTCCCCATCCACACACCACAGAAATTTTGTGAAAGCAGAGCCATAACCAAGGCAGTAAGAGCTTGCACCCTAAGCAATCTGACAATTCATTTAGAAAAATCCCTCCTCGCTTTCATTGCATTTAATATGATTCTTCCTCCTGTGAAGATTCATGGAAATAGTCAAATGCAATGAAAGTGTTTTCTAGCGTGATGACTGGGGCAAGGAAAGCAGACGACACTGGGTTGCTGGAGGGTGCAGATCAGATCTGCGGTTGTGGTACTCAAAATATAGCATGATGGAAAGGAAGGTACCAGCACCATAAGAAAAGCAACCAACCTCCTGCTCAATTTATTTTGCTGCTAGATAGGGAATGGCTTCAAAGTTTTTCCCAGAACCTTCCTTAGATTTCTACAATGCTGGAATTGAAGTGTGTAGAGGCAGCTGAGCTCTTGTGTAAGCTTAGTAGAGATACAGAAATCCTGCCTAAGACCGAAACCCTGCCCAAACCATTTGGCATTCACAAGCCAGAGGTCCCACCCAGAGCAGGGCACTGGCACCCAGAGAAGTGGGGTCCCAGCTGAGGTCACCTCAGTGGTCCTCCCTTCTCTCTTCCACCTTGCCCCATTTTTGGCTCTTTATCTCTGCCATGTGCTAAAGCTTTGGCAAATGCATTTTTTTTTTCTCATTTTAATGCTCTTCTAAATCATGAACCACCTGGGAAAGAGCTCCAGGCCTGGATGAGATGCACTTGTGTTCCTTCCTTTCCAATACAACTTAATATTCTAGGGTGATTTAAATATTTATTATTGGTGATTAAGATATTACTACAGCTTTATTAACTTCATTAGAGAATAAGCTACTGTTAAAGCTTAGTCACAAAAGCAAACAACAGCATACACATCTTTTTGATTGCTATTAATACAGAAAAAGCACAGATCATGGGCAAACATTGCACTTTTTTTTTTTTGGTGGCACAAGTCAGGTTTTTACCACTTAGTGTCCAAAGAAAAATGCAACCTTGAATTTGGAACCTCAGATTTCAGAAGAAAACCCAGAAAAATCAGGTTTTGAGTGCTTTTATACCCCAGGACTATCATGTTTTTGTGTGAATACTGTATTTGTGTGGGTTTTACGGCATATAACGCTCGCATGTTACCATTTGGCAGGTGGACAGTGCGATGTCTCTTATCCAAGCAGCCAAGAACCTGATGAACGCGGTGGTGCAAACCGTGAAGGCTTCCTACGTGGCATCGACCAAGTACCAGAAGTCCCAGGGCATGGCTTCACTCAATCTTCCCGCCGTCTCTTGGAAGATGAAGGCTCCAGAGAAGAAACCCCTGGTCAAGAGGGAGAAACAAGATGAAACCCAAACTAAAATCAAGAGAGCATCCCAGAAGAAACACGTTAACCCGGTGCAGGCTCTCAGTGAATTCAAGGCAATGGAGAGTATTTAAAGAGAGGTCTCTGTCTTGGTTATTTTTTTCTCTAGCCCACTACTGCTACTTCCAGAACTCTACTTTTAATATTCTAAGGATTTTTCAGAAGTTTACTATTCCTCAAAGTGTATTTACTTAATATAATTTTGATAACCTTGTTTAGATTACGTGGGGAAATACTCAAATTTATAAGTCCTATCAATATAGCTTCAGCCTGCGGAAGTGTGTTAATTTAGATTGCTTTTAGATTTCACGGGTGTATTTCTAGTGGAAAATTATTTTGTATAATCTTACTTTAAATAAAATATTCTATAACCAAAGAGGATTTTACAGTAACACTAACGGTTAACACTAATAGTCAAATCATGCTACTTGGAGACTGCAGTTTTTCATTGTGATCAAGAGAGGAAAATTAGATCTTTTCACTCTCAAAAAAATTCATTAAAGTATTGTATGTATTAGTGTATTCCTGCTGTTGGGGTGGAGAGGGAACAAGCTTTGTACACTCAAAGGAGTATGAAAATACAGCAAGCACCAGCTTTTGTGCTGCCGCAACAGTGTGACCACAACTGGAAAACATCTGGAAAAACTATATACCCTTGCCTGGGTTTTGCTGGGGGTCGTGGCGGGAGGGGGTCATGTTTGGAGACGTGCTTGGTGGTGCATGGTTATGTGATGCTGCTTTTCCTGGGCTGCGTTAGAGCTGTTTGCCAGACGGGTTGTTTCCACGCCTGCCTGTCGTACGGGGCACCCACGGGTTACTTTGCTGCCAGCCTTTTCAGACGGGGTTTCACATGTGTGTCTGCTGGGGGAGCACCCAGAGCAAATCCAGTAAAACATACAATCATGGAGGCGGCTGATTATTTCTGTATGACACCGGATGGGAATTTTAATGCCTGGTTACAAATTACTAATGTATTTTGCTGCGGGACACTAATAAAGTTGCTTTTACCAGCCAGTGTATTGTGGTGCTGTGAATGAAGCGGGCTCCCAGCCCACCCCTGCTCCCCCTCCCCGCATTCAGATGCAAATCGGCTTTGTGCTCATTTCTCATAATTGCTCTGCATCCCGCCTTGGGCTTCCAAAGGCACCCAGCAAATAATGTTTGCTCAGGCTGCAATTTAGACTATACATTATTTGTGATAACTATAGCTACAAGGTATAATTTTGCTGTCTTATTTAAATTTTATTAATTTCAGTGTGTTTTACACTTACCAATAAAGTCCACTATTCAAGAAGAAGCGCTTGCGCAGGTCAAAGTCGTATTTGCTGTTTCTGTAAAGCATCCATTAAAATGGAAAGCAGCCTGTTCAGTAGTTAATGTTTTAAACTGCATCTAAATTTTAGAGCCAATCTTTGGCAGTGTTATGTTATAATTTTATTTATCTTGATCAGCTTATAATTTACTATATCAGGGTTATTGCTGTCGTGTTACCAAAATGCTGATCAGAATTAAGCTAAATAGTTCTTGGGATATTTTTGCCAAATTTATTATGTTTTCAAGCATTTTGGCCTCTTGAGTACAGATAATAAACAGCTGAATTATATACTAGTTTCATACGCCTTTAACATCTAAACAGGCATCTGCTGAGGAGGGTAAGCTAATATGCTCATTCCACTGACACTTAATGAGACAGATAAGCTGTAGATCTTGTTGTCTATATATAATTATTAACTGCTTTTGTACAATATTTTTTTCTCTCCTGGTATTAATATAATTGTCTTAAAGGCTACATTCCCTGGGCTGTTCAGTGGCTGTCTTCAAAATACATACATTACTCCCCACCAAAATGCGATCTATTCATGAGCTTTAAAAAACAACCCATATACTAAGAAGTATGGACAAATTGATATGTATTTAGCTTTTAAATAAATGGTAGTTTATTTTATGTTACAAACTTTGAGCATCAAGTCAGCAACAAATTAAAATATGGTTCCACCTGATGAAAGCTGGTTTGAAAACCCAGCTGGGAAGCAGGAGGCTGGAGGGAAGCCTGTGCCTCTTCGCTGTGGGAGGCAGCGACGGGCTACGGGAGGCCAAAAGCCCCAACTCACCCATCTCTTTTTTTTTTTTTTTTAATCCAAGAATTGCTCCTCCTCTGAGAGTTGTATTTGGGTTTGTAGAGGAGAGGTGCATTGAGGTAAATCATTACTAGCTGTACCTTAGTTAATTGCTCTGTTTAGGAATGCATTGGCAGTGGCTGGGGGGGGAAGCAAAACCCTGTCTCCCCAAAGCAGAGGGAGGATTTAGTGTCATATTAAATCCAATTTTCAATTTCTGTGCTGCAGCATAAATAGCTGGGTACGCAGTTATTGATACTTGTGCTTTTGCTGCTCACCAGGACGAGCCTTGGCTGCACGCGGGTGCTGTGGATGTTGGCTTAGCAAAGACCTGATCTTAAACCCGGGTGAATTCCTGTGTTGCCTCTTTATAATTGGGCTCCGTCAGTCAAGTGGGTGAACTTGGTTAAATGGATGGAGTGGCCTGCTGCAGCGAAGTGTTAATTGTATACATCAGGGGATGGATGGTGCGTTTTAAATCCATTCATGTGAGCCTTATGAGTAGATGAAAGCCTGGTTTTGCAGGCCTGGAGGAGGGCTGGTAAGCGGCAATTCCTCATTTCAGGGGGAACTCAAAACGCCGAGTAGCTCGGAGCCCGGCACGGGAGCAGCACCAGCTCCTACTCGCGTTGCCCCGAGTGAAGCAGCAGCAGGGCCTCTGGCTCGTTCGGCGCCGGACCCAAGACCCTGCGAGGGGGCGGCTCAGTGGTTTAAAACAAATGTCAATACACTGATCCCGATGTGTCAGTTAATTTCAGTCTTAATCAAAACTTCCCGTGTGAAAGCGGCAGCATCACTCCAGGGCAATGGTGCTGCGCTGCACAGCGAAGGGGGTCGGGACGTGAGTGAAGCTGTAACTTTATTAGAGAGCCAATTGAAAAGAATTACAGTAATTACTGCTTGATGTAATTAAGCGCTGGGGAAGGGCTCATGCAGTTGGTCTCCGCTGCGGCTGCTGGAGGGGAATGCTCTCTTCTACCAGGAGGGAGCGAGCGTGACCCTGTCAGGTTGTAAACGCTGTGCGGGTACGAGGTGTGAAAGCTTTCCAGCCGCGTCCCCCGATGGTGTGTGGTGAGCGGAGCCTCTCTGTCCCGTCCCTTCCCCTGCTGCTCAGCATCGCGCTCTGTTCAACAGGAGAAGAAATCGCAGGGCTCCAGGGGCTGGGATTGCAGGGGACCTGCGACGGCTTGGGGCAGGGAAGGGCTATGGGACCTCCCTGCCCGCCAGCGTGCGTGGGTGGGAGCGGGGCTGGCTGCTCCCCAGTCACCACCTGAAACATGGCAAAATATTTGTTTAATTGGAGGGATTTGGGTCTTGTTTCACTGCTGTGGGACAGCAGCGCCCAGGGAGGCCGTGCCCAAGCCTAGCAGCCCAGCAGCCCCCCTGCCTGCACAGGGACACTCGGGAAGATGAACCTGCATTGCCTTCTAAAGTGTATTAGTGAAACCACATTAAATCCCCAGGAGATAGTCTTACTCCAAATTTCAAGTGCTCTTAATTCAATTCAGTGGTGAATCAAGCCACTCTGAATTTATGCCGCTTTAATTGCATGTTAAGGCGTCGCAACGAGGTTTAATGCCATTTAATGAATGCCTTTTCCATTCAGCGCTCTCCCTTCACTCAGACCAGCTTTGCTGCTGCCCAGCTCAGAGACCAAGCCCGGGCAGTGGCGGCTGCGGGCTCTCCTGGCTGGCAGGGGGGATCCTGGTGGGTAGGACAGGATGGGTGCAGAGAGGGGAGCAAAGCACCATAAGCTGCATTTTTTAATAGCAGGATGGGCGGCAGCAGGCACAGTTGCTGGGTTCAAAACAAGCCAAGGCAGCCAAACCTCACAGAGGCAGTTATGCGGGAGGGCAGAGTGGGTGATGAGGGCGTGTGGGTTCAAAACCCCCAACAAATGGGTGGGGAAGGAAAAGTCCATTAAGGGGCATCAGATGCTCCAACGCTGAAAGCTCAGGAATTCCCTGCGCTGTGGATTTTGGAGGCTGGCGAGCATCCCAGGCTGATGGCCTCTGCTCCAAGCCCCCTCCCTGCTCACCACATGCCAGGATTTGGGTTTGAGGGAGCTCAGGCTGAGCCACTACAACCCTCCTCATGCTCTTGTGGGTGCAAAGGGAAATAACGCTGTTGCTGGCCTGGGCACATGCGCAATACCAGCCCAGACAGACTGCTGCTTAATGCCTTACCTCACCTTGGGTGTGTGGGGAGCAGGAGGGGCCCTGTTATTGCCAAAATCAAGGATGAAAGTAAGTCCCTATCCCACCTCCTCTCCCCTGGACCCACAGAGGTGCATGAGCCCTGCCCGGGGTCTCCATCTGCCCCGGGACCCTTCCAGTCCCTTCTTGCTCTGTGCTGGGGTCACGCTGGGGACATGGTCCCAGTGCCAAGGAGCTGCAGCCACAGGTCCTGGAGCGGGCCGAGGTGCTGCACCGCCCTGCAGGAAGCTGTGGGAATTTGGGTCAGCAGAATGTGAGCCACCGCAGTGGGATGTGCCCACAATGCCCCGTGCCTCTGCTGCGGCATGGCTGGGCCGGACAGCAACTGGGGCAGGACGGGCCTGTCCCTGTCCCCGTCCCCATCCTGCTCACAGCTGCCAAGGGAGAGGCAGGCAGCAGCCCCGTCATTACCCCAGGCCGCAGACCAGCAACGCCGTTGCGGGAACAAGCCTGTCATTAGCAGGGACACCAGCCTGGGCTGGCATTTATGGACAGGGAAATCGGCGCAGTGCTCGCCTGCGCTTCTCCGTCACCCTCTGGCGACACGCGGGGCCATGCACACTGGGGCAGGGTGGGCAGGTTGCCTCTGTTTCAGGCTGCAGCCCCCAAGGCTGAACCCTGGCCAAGGCTGCCCTCCGGCACAGCCCTTGGTGTCCCCTGAGACCCCACAGCTGCCACCACCTTCCCCCCGCCGCTGCCCTGGCAGCACTCCCATCGCTCCCTGCAGGGACAGAGCCGGGCAGCCTGGACGTGGTGGCCCCTGAGACCTGCACCAGCTCTGGCCTGGGGGGACCCCTGTGGCCACTCCCTGCATGGAGCAGGGCCAGTCCCCTCCAGCTCCACTGCTCCTCCCCGCATCGTGCCCATCCCCGTGGTATCCAGGCACCGGTGCGAAGAAGGCCTTTCCCTGCAGTGGGGTACTTTGGGAACGGGGGAGCTGCCACACTGCAGGTGGGCCAGAGGCATGTGCCAGCCCCTGCGCTGTGGCACTCCTGTGCCCAACGTCGGCGTGGCCCCAGCACAGGACCTGGCTGCAAGGTGGCATTTGTCGGAGCATCCTGACATCTCCCTGCTTCCCAGCGGCATCGCGGGGTGGCTGAGCAGCTTTTCGGGGCCCCCTGTCCACCCTGTCCTGCTGGTGACCTATAACCCGCAGGACAGCCCTGAGAGGGAGAGCATCCAGCTGCCTGCACCGCCACAGCCCCCCTGCACCGCAGGGGGCACCTCCCGAAACCTCCCTCCCGGTGCCAGCGGGCAAACAAGTGAGGTGTGAAGCTTGCGCACCAGGGCCGGTCGCCAGTGATGCCAAGGGACCGTGTGGTGACCCAGGGCCAGGATGGGATGGGGGTAGGGGGCAGACGTGCTGTCTCCCCATGGTGCTGGTTGCCAGTGGATTCACATGCATCTGCATGGCCCTGCCAGAGCTAAACCACCTGGGTAGTCGTCCGTGTTTTACTTCACACACTCAGTATTCAATATTTCCAGGTGATTTGTGTTAATTTGTTGCATTCAGCCACCGAAGGGAGTGGCACTGGGAGCTCGGGGGTTGCAGTGGCACAGCACAGCCCTGGGCAGCACCCCACAGCTGGGGACCCCCCTGGCCACAGGGACCCCCCCACAGCCTGGAGGAGGTGAGGGCTGGTGTCAGGGAGGGCTCTCACTCCTAATAGAACAACAGCCCAGGCCACGGGGGTGCCCTGCGCCCGGCAGCCTGGCCCCCGCCAAGAATGATGGCTCTGGGCAAGAGCTGAAATGGCCTTCAGCAAATAAACGCCCCCCCCATGCAGAGGTCTGTGGTACCATGGTGTTCAGGGGCATCAGGCAGAGATGCTAACTAACTAGTACTAGTAACTAACTAGCAGTGCACCCCGGGGGTGGGGGGTGGGGTCACGGGCTGCAAACACCCCCCCCTTACCCCCACCCCCAATGGAACTGGCTCCCCAAAATGCCTCGGCCCCGTGGTCAAGGGGCTGTTGCCCTTTGCAGGAGCTGCTCCAGCAAACCCCTGTGCTGTTGCAGTGGGGAGCTCCCGTTTCCCCCCCACTGCGCTCCGGCGCAGAGCCTGGACCCCTTTGGGAAGGGAGGACATGGGGTTTGCACACAGCTGCTGGATGCAAGGTCCCTGAGCAGCAGCACTGTCAAAGGACCTCAGAAAGCCTTTACACTGCAAGCATCTTCAGCAAGCTTCCAAATGGCTTGTGATAAGCAATGCCAGGATTTTTTTTTATTTCTTTTTTGCTTCCTTTTAATATTATGCGCTTCCCCGGCTGTGTTACTCCACCAGAGTGAGGGAACCTGCCGGTGGGTGTCATGACCCCTCAGCCGCTCGGCCGGAGCCTCCCCTTGACCTGGTGCTTCGCTGCTGCAGAGCAAGACCCGTGTACGCCAGCCCTGCGCCCAGCGCTGCGGCCAGGCCCTGCGCCGGGGAGCGCGCTGGGAAGTTGTACACGGGGTGCGGGAACGGGAACGGCAGAAGCAATTGCAGGATATTTTTTCCCTCCCAGAGCCAGCCCTCGCTGCAAGACCCCGCGGCGGGTGGGAGCAACCCGGCCGTGCTGCGCGTGTTGTCCCTGGGCAGCAGAGCCGCATCCCTGAGGGCACCAGCAGCTTCGGCCAGCGCAGGCGTCACAGAGCACCCACGCCAAACAAGATACTGCTCAGAAACCTCGCAGTTTTAAGACTTAGGATTAGGGAGTGGGGTTTTGACTTTGGGGGTTGAACAGGGAGGGCTGGTCCAGCAGGGTTGCTGCTGCTGCTGGTTTTCTCCCTGCACAGCCCTTCAATAGGTGTTAAACTTTCCCTACCTCCTTAAACCCTGCTGTGAAATAGCAATGAGGCCAGGCAGGGCTGAAGAAATCCGTACTCTCATAACCCATGCACCAGCTCTGCTCCCTGGCTGGAGACCTGCTTCCCCATAGCATTGCTCCAGGGGTCCAGGCTTTGTGCAGAAAAGCCCTGTCCCAAGCTCGCCCTGGCCATTGCCATCAGATATATCTATTTTTATTTTTTTTTAACCTACAAAGCAAAACCCTGGCAGGACTGGCTGGGAAATGCATTTCAGAAAAAAAAGAAAAACCAAGAAAACCACAAACAAAACCCAAAACAAAACAAAAAAGAAAATAAAAAATTATTTTTAATCCCAGCAAAACAGCCTGAATTGAAACGCAAAAAGAGAAGGACAAAAAAAAAAATTATAATTAGCCCCTCTACTTAACAGTGACAACTGACACACTGGAAACAGTAGCCAGAAATATTTTAGCATCAAGAAGGGCTGATAGCCTTGAAATAGCCCAATCGATCGACTGCTGGCCGCGCTGGCATGGGGGGTGCCTGTCCGGGTTAGCAGCAGGGGGGTAAATCAGCAGCCCCTCGCAAAGCCCCAGGGCTGGTCGCCGCGCAGGCACGTCCCCGGCAGTGGCAAAGCCCCGCGAGGCTGCGCCGGCTCCAGCTCAGGGCTGGGGGACGGTGGGGGACCAGCCTGGCTTCTTCCTTAATTTATTTTTCTGCACTTGTGTTGCTAACGTTGGTGCTGCAGCACCCGGGTCCCATTAAGCCGGCGGCAGGAGTGGCAGTTATCGAAATACCTGTTACTGCCAGAAAGCAATTCTGAAAGTGAATACAGGAATTACAAATAATCGCCTCCTCGCAGCACTGGGCACAGGGCGTGATCCGACTGCAGCCCTCGCTGGCCGGTGCAGGGTGGCCCCAGCATCGCTCTGCAGCCAAAAGCTTTGCAGCCCGGCAGTGGGACACCCCAATGCTCGCTCTGCCCTCGCCTCTCGTCACGCTGCTGGGCAAAGCCTGTGGAAAAAAAGCTGCTGCCCCCCACAAAAGCCGCCCTCAAAGAGGAGTTGGCAGGAAAACTGCTGGAAGCCAGTGGCCAGCACCCGGCTGCCACCAAATTTCAGAGCTGTGTCAGCATCCCACTATAGGAAAACAACCACCGCGGGGAGGGAGCGAGACAATGCTGCTTGCTCCATTTCTGCAGACCCCAAATCCAGGGAGGTTGACCTCTGCTACCAGCTGCCCCAAGGACACGGGGTGAGAGGGCTCCCGCCCCCCCGTAGAGGAACGGCACCTGCAGCACCAGCTGGGGACAGTCCCCATGTAGGGCACCGCTCGCCCCAGCTGTGTGGGCCAAGGCAATATAAAAGCCTGGTGTGAAAGGGTCCCCCCATGCACATGGCACCAGGAGAGGACAGCAGGGACGAGCTCTTCTCTTCCTCTTCTTCCTGTCCTCTCCAATCAGTGGCCACCACCCAGCCTTTAGTGCCCATTTCTCCGCAATGCCAAAGCCCCAGGGCTGGCCCGGGTGAGACTGTCCTTGCACAGGGACAGACCCAGGCAGGGAGGCCGGGGGGGCCACATGCCCATCTCCAGGCACAGGGCAGCACTGTGGAGCTCGCTGGGCTCACTGCAGCGTCCAACCCCACACGTTTCTCTCGAGGGGACTAGTGAGAAATGGAATTGATCTCTCTTTATTAAAAAAAAAAAACCAAAACAACCCTCCCTCCCCAAAAAGGGTTCAGAACAAGGAGGGAGTTTAGACTGAAGTTAAACAGACAAAATAATGAATAAATTTAGCTTTTATAATTGTCTTTGCTGATGGTAGGGGAGGTGGCAGTCATCTCCAGGCCAGGGGCTGGGCAGCCAGAGGCTTGGGCAAGACTTTGGTTTCTTCCTCACCTGAGGAAGGATGATGTGCGAAGAGATAGAATCAGCCCGATGAGGAGAGGGCAGAACACCTTCCCCAATGGACCATCCAGCATGGGGAGCACCTCAAAGGGGGTTCATGGGGGAAGGGGACCTGAGCCTAAAGGAAAGAGAGGAGAAGCTGCACCTGGAAGAGGTGTATAAAAGGAGATGCCCAGCCTGGCTCAGAAAGGAGAGCATGCTCTACATCATGGATGAAAAATCCTTGGCTGGCCAGCCTCAGTCCCTAGAGATCATCATCTTGGAAGCCATCTCCAAGGGCAAGAAGAATGCAAGTGGAGAGACTAAATGGTTTGTTGAAGGGCAAAGTGTGCTTCACCAACTGGCTGTCCCCTATGATGGCAGGAGCAGTGCCATGGCCGTACCACACCAGGACTTAGATAGGTGTTTTGACTCCCAGATCGTTGGGACCTGGCTGGCCTGCAAGCAGAGAGGGGCTGCAGGAGAGCTGCCACGGTGGAGCTCTCCTCACCTACACAGAGGGGGTGGTGGAGCTGGGCTTCTTGGAGGTGATCATGGCCACACTGACTTGACCAAGGGATAGTCCTGCTCCAAGTGAAGGCTGGATTAGAGACCCCCAGAGAGCCCCTCCAACCAGCGTTTCAAGGAAACGACACTCAATCCTCCTGTACAAGCACAAAACGATCCAAAGGCAAACGGTGCTTTCTGAGTGCCGAGATGCGTTATACAAAGCAAATAAATGATCACAAACACGGCAGGTCATCAGCAGGCAAGAACAAAGGCAGATCAGAGCTGTGGGAACAAATGCTTCTCTTTGCACAGCAGAGCTGCCTAACAAGGATAGTCCCACGTCCCTCAGTCCTTCCCACCCCAAATAATCCTGCAGATGGACTGAGAAGACTCAGCCATGTGCTTAAAGTATCACAGTTGGAGGATGACAGGCAACGTAAGCTGAGACTCTACCTCGTTCCCTCTGAGGTACCTACTTCTATTTTTCCAGCAGTACCCCATGCAAAAGAAAACATGCCCCCAAACACATAAGTTTTAATAATGAAGCTGTTGGCACACTCGCCCAGTGGTGGGATCTCATTTAGTCCAGCAGTTTATTCAAAAGTGCATTTACACTGGTGCCATCAAAACTCACGCTGTTGCCCTGAATTATCTGGAATTGAACTGAATCTACAGCTATTTTCATCTTAATTCCTGAATTATGGTATTTACAGAGCCAAGGAGTTCCTTGAAATAGCCGTCTTTGTCACCTTCCCTCTGCTCCTCTGCTGCCAGCTCCTCGTACTCGCTGCGCAGGAGGCTGAGGGTGGTGCTGAGGGCCTGGTCCCCCCGGTAGCGCTCCTTGCAGAAGGCCATCAGCACACCCACCGTCTTGAGGACCTTCTCCCGAGTGTCGTGCTCCGGCATGGCCAGCAGGTTGGAAACAACCACGCACCAGTCCTGCTCCACCACCGCCGGGACCAGCTTGACTTGCCGGTACTGCTGGATTTTCTCTTCCATTTGATCTCCGTGCTGCGAGTCCTCAAGCAGCATCTGTGGGAAGTGGTGGAACATGGATTAATATCCCTATCAGAGAGCAACCGCTCCTAGGAGGTGACACATCACGGGAGAGGAGGATGCACACCCTGTAACACCTGCCTTGGAAGGTGACTTGCAACGGAAAACCAAGATGAGGTTGTGTCCTGGTTCACTGTTGCCCATGCATGAAGTTGGCCACAGGGGCTGGTTGCCCACCCTGGAAAACTCTTGGTGACCAGGAGGTTCAGTATCACACAGCCCTGAAAGGGGACTCAAGGGGAAGGAAGTTCAGCAGAAGACCTGTAAAATCTCTGTGTCTGCTGCTTTGGGCTGCTGGACAGGCTCCTTCAGCACCTAGCAAACATCACTGCTTGGCTTCATGCTGCTCTGCAGAAGAGATGGAGATCTCTGTCTCTTCCAGCCACAGCCAGACCTTCCCCTCCTACCCTGGTCCAGAAAACCCCAAATACTGAAATTCTGCAGGGACAGTGCCGAGAGCAGAAAGGCGCCCGCAGGGAGCAGGACGGGCAGGGCTGCTGGCTCCCTTCCCAGCGAGACAGATCTGGTCCGAGCAGTGCTGGGGCCAGGGGGAAGAAAGGGAAATCTCCTGCCACCACCCCAACACCTTTCAAGGCTTGGGTGGTGGAGTGGCTCGGCTCCCTGATGGACCACTCCTCCCGGCTTGGCTGGTGGCCCCCTGTGATAATTACTATGTCCGTGGTTCACTAACTAGTTCTGAGTAGGCTACTTGCCTTGGTCTGCTGAAGGCAGATGAAGGCTTCTGCAAGGCTGGTGAGCACCAATCCAGCCCTGGGGAAGGGAGAGGGTGGCCAGTGTGCACCGAAGCTGCCATGAAAAGTGATCAGACAACCCTGTCCCCAGGGGCCGCTTGGGTCCCTGAGGGCACCCATAACATTTTCTCTGACCTGCTCGTCAGCCTGGCAATGGACTCCCACCATCCCCTGGGTGGCTGCTGCAGGAAGCTTCGTCATGCTGGTTTATCCCACTGATTTACAGGACATGGCGGGGACAAGGAGGGACAACGCCGAGACCCCCCCTCTCCCGGTCCCCTGCAAGGGCTGCCTGCTAAACCCCCACTGGCCACGCAGGATTTGGGGTGAAAAGGAAAGAAGGCGGCAGAAAAAGCCATCCAGAGCCCTGGCAATTCGTGCTTCAGTGCAGAGAGCTGCTGATGGTAGCTTACAATTTTCAAACCAACCTATTTCACTGTCACCCAGCCCACCCCAAATCTGCCACCCTGTCTCGGACCAGCCCTGCTCCCCTCCAAGCACTGAGGGCTCTCCCATCTCCTCCGCAGACTCAGAAAGCAAAGGGGCTGGGATTGATACGTGGTGTTCCCAGTCTGAAGGGCAGCAAAAAAATCATTGTTTTAACATAAACCCGAGAATTTTCTGGGCCTGCGGACTGCCCCCAGCCACAGCAGAGCTGGGAACAGATGGGGCTGCCGGAGGAGCGGCCGTAAAATGTGCAGCAGGAGTGAACGGGAATGGTGTGGGTAAAATGCCCACATAGGCTCCCTTTCCGTGCGAGCAGACAGACAGGATCGCTGAATGTTAGAGCCAGCACCTGATAAGATTTCAGACCCGCTAAAATAATTTGCACCTTTACAAAGTCTTCTGGAAAACAACTGTTTTAAAACGCAGACGTTGCTCTGCAGTGCCTGAAATCCAAGTATTACAGCAGTAATAATCTGCAGGGCAAATTGGCTATAAACTGAGTGAAAGTGGATTTAATTTCCATTCTCTGGAGTAAGAGAAATGCACAGACTAAACAACAAGCGATGGCAAGGAAAGATGGGTTTTAAAATGACATTTACAGCAGTAATCCAAGGTATTTGAAAATAAAACACTTAATGTTGCGGGCTTGGCTCCAGCGAGGGAAGTGCAGGCAGGCAAGGACCTCTCCAGCAGACAGGGGCACAGCAACGGCGGCTGGTCCCCCGGCACTTGGCTGGCAGCTGGATGCCACAGCCGAGCTCACTGCAGTCAGGTGCCTATTTTCCCTATTCAGGTCGTTGCCATTTTGTTATTTAAACACCCTCGGGTAGAAACGGCAATGGTGGTTTAATAAAAAATAAAGACTTAAGCTCGCTCTGGGCTCTCCCAGGCACTCGTCCCCCACAGCAGTGGCCCATGGGCTGGAGGGAACTCATCCCAACAGCATGGACCAGCACCGATGCTAGATCAGCCCCTCCTCATCCTTGTCCTGCGAGGATGCTCGATGGCCCCTTTGGCTCAGTGAGGGGGTGGGGATTGCCTGGCTGGGTCCCATCCCCTCCCTCCTGGCTCCTCACCTTCTCCACGATGAGGTCGTAGAGGAGCGTCACCACACGGACATGGAGGGTCTCCATTCCCTTCTGCCTGAAGAGGCTCCTGAGGACCTGGAGGCCGCCCAGCTTGAGGAACTGCTGCTGGGCGTAGGGGAAGTGTCTCAGCATGGAGGACAGCGCGAAGAGAGCCTGGAAGGCAGAGAGGTCCATCAGCACAGTGGCCACAGCCACTACATTTGGTGCAGCCTCTCTTCATGGCATCCCATGGGGACAGGAGAAACATGCTCCAACGCATTTGTGCGGAGCTCCCCAGCAGATCCATTCAAACCTCTCCTTGCTGAGGGGCATCTCCAAGAGTCCCCTTTTCTCCAGATCCCAACCCTCCCCAGTGCTGCAAGGCTGCCCAAACTTGGGTGACTTCCACTCAAACTCCAACACAGACTGTCACCACGTTTGCTAGAACAATAGCCCAGAGGGACCTGTGGCCAGCACCTGAACGAACCCAACACCATCGCTTCTCCTCACAGTTCGCCCCCACCTGTCCTCAGTACAGAGCTCAGCTATGGGCTAGGGACGGGGCGAAGCGGGGTCCAGCACCACTCAGCAGAGCCTGATCCCCTTGACATGATTTGGATGCCTGGGGAACGTCCTCTCCCTTGCACCCACATGGATGGAGGACAAGACCGTGACGTTTCCCAGGACACAGCCCCAAAACAGGGTCTGTCATGGTTGCAGCATCATGCACCGCCAGCGAGAGAGACCAGCATGCCTGCACTTGCCTCCTGGGCCTTGAGTGGCACGGGGTTAACACTGAGGAGGCAATTAGGGGCCAACCGGCTGAATCTTACACTCATCTGGTTTTGACAACCATGGTTTGCAGAGGGGACGGGCTGAGGCCGCCCGGGGCAGGGCTGCTGCCCGAGTGGGCACGGGGATGCTCATCTGGGCACCTGCCAGCAAGCACAGCCGGCTCTTCCGCACACCGAGGTGGACGTGTGCATCCCTGCTCTCTGCAGACATATCTGAGCTGACAGCCATGTCTTCCCCAGTCCCACTTGTTTCTATTTTCCATCTTCCGAGTTGCCGCTGGTGAATTGGAGGATGTTTCCGTCTCCTTTTTTAACCATAGGCCAAAGGACGGAGGAGGGAAGAAATGCACTTTTGGCCTCGCTGCTGCACACCACTGCGAGTGCCGCGGTGGAAAACCCACCAGAGCAGGAGCCATGGGCTGCTGCCCCATGCGGGAAGGGGCTGGGGCACCAACCTGTTGTTGGGATCCTGGCCTGGAGAGAGACAGGAGACCATACGCAGCATGGGAACTGGACATTAAAAGCCTCTATCCTCCTGGAAAAGGAGGTTCAACCCTTGGAGGCTCTCGTAAGGCCGCATGTGAATGTGGACAATACTGAGCTCATCCCTCTCGCTCTTCTCCAGGGGCTGCCAGCAGCACGTGTTCAGGCTCCCTAGAAAGAAACGTCCTGTACCCACCACCACCCAGGGGTTCCAGCAATGCTGGTGAGGGTCTTTGCATGCCCAGCCATCCCTCCCCACTCCAAAACAAGCTCCGAATTGAGCCACAGGCACTCCTGGGAGGAGTTTCTGAGCATGGAGCATCCTGTGGTGCACTTCTCTGGCTGGGACTGCCTCACACCTGTGGCCAAAAGCAAAGGGGTTCCCCAGCCTCTCCCATGCCTTTCACTCGCTGGAGGACTCTTACTATGGACTAAAGGGGAACATGTTTGTGGGAGCCTGTTAAAACACTGGCAGCACACTGCTGTTTGCGTAACAGCAGGTGCATTAAAGATGAATGAAAGAGCTGGTGGTTCCCTCACACCGCCAAACCCCTTCTCACAGGAGGTCACCATGTTAAATGGTGGGGCTGGGTTTTCGGGAGCAGCCAGATAATTTTATGGCCCATAAATAGAGGTGGCATCACACACTAAAGCAAGCGTAATCAGATCTCATGCTCCAGGGAGTATAGCGAGGAGGGAGGGAGCGAGGTGGCAAGGAAGCCCCCACCCCTACGGACAGCACTGCACATTTGGCTGGGGGGCTCTCGGCGCTGCTCAGCTTGCTCCAAAGCCACTGCCAAAGGCAGGACACTGGGCTGGCTCCAGCAGTTACCTTCTTCCACACATCAGCTCTCATGTTTGTTAGCCTCTGGTCGTCATGCCTGCTACAGGGACCCTCACCTTTCCTCCCAGAGGAGCCGCAGCACTGAGTCCTGTGCCCTGCGGAGCTGGCAGAGCTGCCGCGCGTGCCACTGCTGGCAGCGGGGGTGAGACCCGCAGCATGGGGGGCCAGGGCTGCCAGGGGGGGTCCAGCACCCTGGGGTGCACTGGAGCCCAGCCAGTGTAGGGAGCAGCACAGGGTCCCACAGTCGCACCATGTCAGTGATGGCCTGAGGAGTGCTCACATTGAGTTCAGCACAAAAGCGGCTTTACCCAGAGGTGCATCCCTGCCCACTCACCTTCTTCTTGACAGCCAGGGGTTGTTCTGTAGCCAGAATAACCAGGAGCTTCTGCAGTGCACCCCCCTCAATTGCTTCTATCTGGACTTTGGGGTTGCTGCAGGGACAAAAGCAAAAGGCAGGTCACCAACAGAGCAGGGCATGGCAGGGTGGGATGGATGCTGGGTCTGTCTGGGGCAGCACCCTGCAGCAGACACGAACGAGGGTCAATCCAGCCTGATCCCAGAGCAAAACCCCCCAGCTCCCATCGACCATGGCTCGCAGTTATAGAGAAGGTGCAAAGCACTGTTAACCACCCCAAACACAGTACATGACCAATGCAACCTGACACGGTAGCAAACAGGGCTGGGGAAGGGCATGCCAGGCCATCCACATCACCCTGCCACGTGCCCACATCCTGCCTGTCTTCCCCTGACAAGGAGCCCTGCCCTGCCCTGCATTTTCCTCTCAGCTATTAATCCTCTCGCTTTACATCGCATCTATTCCTTAACAGCCTTTTATTTCGGCTCTCACTTTCCCCCTCTCATCCTCCTCGTTTGCTGTTGACGTGCATGCTGATTTATTTAAACACTCCTGTGCTACAGCACCGGCCGTCCAGCTCATCCAGAGGAAGGTCCTGCTTGTCCCTGGCACCTCTGAATCACAAATTACTCCTGGTCTCACCACCCACACACCTCTCGCATCGAGCGCTTTTCTCCAAGGACTACAAATGGCTAAATCCATCCTTATGCTTGCAAGAACCAGGCTAAAATTTCAGGTCTGGATGTGAACAGTTGCCCCAGGTGCAGGCAGACAAAGACAAGCCTTGCCCACTGTCTGCGCTGCCCCTGGGTACTGGCTGCCCAGGCAGGGGCACCTCAGCCACACAGACACTTTGCAAACCCACTTCTAGAACATCTTTGAAGGTGGCGGAGAGGTTAGATGCTACAGGCTCCCTCTTTGGCAGGGCTTTCACAGTCCAAGCACAACGTACTCGTTGTCTACATCCCCGATCCTGGGTCTCTCGCGCTCCGAGGAAGAGCTCCAGCACTTCAGCCTTTGCTCGACTTTGAAGCAGCAATCGCACTGCAGCCAAAGGTCATGCATCCCTGCTACAGCAAAACACCCGCAGCTCTTACCGCTACCAGAAAGCTACTGGAGCATCGTCCAAGAAACAAAAGAGACAGAAGCAGACAGGGTCATAAAAAAAACAAAACCAGAAGACAAATGGACTTGGGCAGGGAGCAGCTTTGAATTAAACCCATCACTTGCAGAAATACAGCAAAACACTAAGCTCATCTATGTCAACCAAGGTGCTGGGCAATCTCTCCAATCCTCCCTGCTCCATCCAGGCTTTGTTTCTCACACCATTAGGAGTCATCCATGGCTCAGAGGCAGCAGATCTGGTGTGTGGGTTCCTGACTGCAATTACCAGGCTGACCTCAAGGCAGGAAAGAGGGGTTGTTGAAAGCCACCTTTGATTTCTCCTTCCTCACCCACTTTCTTGTGGCAGGCACTCAGGCAGAGCCACGGCACAGGCACCCCGCCAAGGAGGGGGACATCTGCGACCTGCCCAGACAGGGCAGGAAGGAGAAAGAACGAACCCAGGGGCTTCAGGATCCTCCTGCAGAAAAGGTTTTCGCAGTGTGGTCCACACATGTGACCGCAGACCCCCATGTGCCGGCACTGCGGCAGTCCCAGCATCCCTGGGAGCAAACCAGCTTCTGGTAGTGCCTGAGTCCAGATGGGACCTTGTGCATGTACCAGGATGTGTTTATCCCCCATCCTCACCATGTCAACAGGCACAGCAGAGTCTCCTCCTGCAGCAACAGGATGTCATCTTCCATCTCAACGTGGTGGGAGATAACGCGTGTGGCCAACCCTCTCTTTCTGCAGGGCAGCAATGGCATCTCTGATGGCCTGGCCTGGGCTCTGATTTTGGAGAGTCAGCAGGAGTCAATGCAGGCAAACAGCATCAGCCCCAAAACTTTCAGCTGCCCCCAGGCAACCTCTGGACACAAGGCAATTTCCCCCCAGATGACAACCGCTGCTCTCCTCTCCAGCCATACCTGCAGTCACACGGACAGCCACAGCCCCTCCAGCACGGCGATGGCCCAGGGACGGTGCTGCAGCCCCGCAGCATCACAGCGCCCTGTCCAGCCTCAGCAACTTCTCCCAGGGCAAAGACAAGAAGAAGAGTACAATAGTGGGATGGAGGAAAAACAGCTCCCAAAGCACCCAGGGGCTGGCTGAAGACTGGTCTAACATACCCCAGCAGCTAGAAATGTGCTAAGTGTGACCCTTGCCTCAAAAGAGCCACAGATAAGTAATATCTGTCCTAAAGAAGTGAATGAATCCTGCATCTCCTTTCAGCCCAGATGGGTTTATAAGCCAAGCTTGTGATTAGACTCCTTTGGGAGTCCAGAGACATGACACCCAGAAGGAAGGAAATGCAGCAGTGAGAAGCAATCCACATACCAAAGTCGCTGAAGGTGCCCTCAGCAGCAAGTTGGGCACAGCCGGTGCTCGAGCTGGGACGGCTGAACGTGGCTGTGCTCACCACAACAGCATGGAACCTTCTCCTGCAGAGGCTGGGCAACACAAGTGCAGCTGCCGGGGCCGTGATCAGAGACCTGTGCATCTCCAAAACCCACCCATCTGCTACAGGAGATGCACAGACAGTCCTCCTGCCATGCCAGGCTCCACTGCAAACCAGGCAGGAGGGGGAAGAAGAGGTTTTTTCCAGCTCTGTTTTTCCAGCGATGACAGCTTTGGTCTCTGCCTCTGTCTGTGTACGGTTGGGTTGCACTTGTTTCTGCTTTGAGTTTTTCTAGGGGAAGGCATGGCATGGAGGTTCAGCTCTGCCTGGCACATCATCAGCCATGATGGCACATCATCAGTTACACTGTTTTCAATGCTGGGGCTCCATGACCAGTGCGAACAAGAGGCAAAGAAACCACAGCTGCATTTCCAGACTCCAAGGAAAAGCTGCAACTCTGACACTCAGAAAATACAACTTCTGATCCGAAAACTCGCCCAAATTTCACATGCAAGTTACTCTGGGAAAGGGAGACCAGGGTAAGCACAGAACAAGTTTGCAGGCAGGCACTTTTCTAAGTATAACTGCACTGAAAGGAGACTCTCCTATGCTGGAGACCTCTTAATGCTATTCAAGGAAGGCGTTAAGTTTGGGATATCCAAGTTCTTTTGTCACATCTATCTAAAATAAACAATGAAGACTCTTAGAGCAAGGGACGCAACTGAAAAATTGGTATGCCTTTTAATGCTTGGTTCGTCACCTGGAGGATTAGGTCTAATTAAAATCTCTGAACCATGGAGTTTTTACCAAGGAGCACCTCTAGAGGTTAGGAAGCCTTCCTGGATGGTAGGCATGCTGCTCACTTCTCAATGTTTCTGTTGTTTAATGTCTCTACTATCAATAGTCCAGGCTTCACGCTAACAAAAAAGCTCGTCTGAGAGTTTAGAAAACTCAGTACAGATCTGTACAAATTACACTGTCAAGCCCAGAGAAAAGCAGCCTGAACAAAATAAATACAATGAGACAGACTGTGGAGCGCTCGCACGGGAAATTTAACCTGTGCTAATCTGCTAATGGATAAGGGGATAGCAGCACCAGCAAGGAAATTCACTGAAATGAAACTGAGGCTGGGATAGAAACTGAATACAGCCTGCGACGACACCCCCCAGTGCTACAGTGATGGCAGATATCTGGGAGTGAGATTAGATGAGATTAACCAGCCTCAAACCTGGGTGAGGAACAGCCACAAGGCTACAGGGACTCAACACAAGTGCCCTGCTCAGGTTCAAGCAGCTTCCCAAGAGAGCCCCTGCATGTGCTAAACACAGCCCCAGTTCACCCTGGGAGGACCCACCCTGACTGCAGGGCCACGACACGTGCCCTCCCGATGTGGCCCTCACCACACGTCTGAAGTTCTTGCGCCTTCCAGCCATGTGGCCCACATCCATCACACCCATCTCTCCTTATTCTGTTCCTGAAGAGTAGAAAACAAGGCTGGGTACAGGCTCATCGTGATTGATCCATGCAAGAATCCACCTGGGTGCTGGGACAGGCTGGGGTTAATGGGCATGCTGCTAGTGTTCACGCGGGCCAAGATGCATTGAGCTGGGATGAAGAGGTCGGGGAGACTGGCAGGAATCCCTACTGCCCACAGGTGCCCACACCGTCATCTCTGAGCAGCTCCTGAGAAAGCTCTGTCCCTTGCAAGGTGGGCTTTGTCCTTGGACAGAAGATCCTGAACTTCTTGAGACATAGGTCATCCATCCCAGATCATGAGATGACCTCTGAACAGCTTTGGACATGGGCCACCAGACCTCCTTGATACAGATCCTGGAGACAATACCCTCTTTCCCAGGGTGTAGTCTACAGTCTACTCTCTGTGCTTTCAAATCCCAACCCAGGCTGACCCTCCACCCAACTCAAGATGTCCTTGCTGCCTGCAGACCTCCCCCTGCTTCTCCCCACCTCTCCCAGGGACCTCTGCAAACGGGCTCACCCAGCAGTGACAAGGCTGCTACCCACACCGTCACAAGCACGCTGCAGCACTTACAATGCGCCCTTTTGACCACAAGACAAACGACATTTGTTTCCTACTGCTGCCTCCTTCTGAAGCTCCTGGAGTTGTGACTTTGCCAAGCACAAATTTAATGTGCCATTTCATCAGTCCAGCACATTTCCCTCTTGGTGGCTGGAGGAGGGTGACCATGCCCTTCAGCGGAGAGGGGAAAAAACCAGAAGCAGGGGAGGGACAGCCAACAGAAAACCTCCATCTGAGCCCGCCTGCTGCAGCTCGCAATGGCAGAAGGAAACACTCCATTTTCTGCCAGTTTATATTTCACTGCGTTGGAGTTACGGCTTCCCACGAGGGGCCAGAAATTATTACAGTCAAGGCTTGTTTGCCAGAACACCGCAAGCCTCAACAGCGCACGGAGAGGGGAGCAAAAGTAATAAAAACAAGGGCTGACAGGCTGTGATCAGCGCTATCAGAGTAAAACTGAAATGAAGTTGCCACAGCACCCCAGTGACCAGTGACAGGTCCTGCCTTGGGCGGGTGGTGAAGGCAGAGATGGGACCTAGCATCTTCCACCAGCTGCCAGGTCGGGATGTTTGCTCCCTTCTTCCTTTTTTCTTCCATTATAGCTCCTTGTGGAAGCAGCAAGACCTTAGGACAGGGATGACCGGCCAGAGGACCCACAAGCATGATGGAGGCTTCCTGGAGGAGACATGGTCTCACAAGCTGGGAAACAGCCTCTCCACATGGTGTAGCTTGTAATCCCCCACACGCTGCAATTCCCCCACACCTTGTTGTTGGGCTGTCAGGGACCTGCTCGTGGGACAGCTGCCACTTCTCCCTGGACAATGTTTTGGTCGTGCTCAGGAGCAGCACCGGCACAGGGGACGCAGCTGTTGCTCCTGAAAATCCAGCATGGGCTTCTCTGCCATTTTCACTGGCAAACTCATTACATGGAAGAAGCTCCCATTTTGTTGAAGAAGGGATTTTTTAAGAGTACTATCCATTAAGAGATACCCTTACCCTATTCCTCCTAGGATGTCCCCAAGTACATGTGCACAAATTTAGGAGAGACTTTTCAAAGTTTTTCCAGACTGCACATGCGAGGGGTGTGGGAAGACTGAAAAGCAGCAACACAGCCCTCAGGCAACATGGGCTCTTGACATGGAACTTGCAATACGGCAGCAAAATTAGATTTAGATTTAAAAAAAAAAAAAAAAAGCGCCAAGCGGTGCAGAGGGACCTGGGGACTCAGAAGCACAGAGCAGGACAGACAGGCAAACGCCCTCATCTCTACTGCTCCAGCAAGGACACACACAGAGAATATTTATTTCTTGGCCTGCTTGTTGTACAAACTGCACGAGACCCTAGAAAAAAAGGGTCACCTCCTTACTCTGAGCATCCTGCTGAAGCCAGGTAAAGAAAGACCAAAAAGAGGTGAAAATGGGGGAGTGCAATGGAAGGGATGCTCATGCCCAGCAGGATCAAGGTGCTGAGCACAGCACTTCTCCTGCCCTGGCTGGAGCATGTCCTGCTGCGGCGGCAGCCACACACCCACCTCTCATGCCCACTGGCTGCTGAGCTATGCCAGCATCCTCCCCAGGGTGCAGGGAGGTAAGTCTGGAGAGCTCGTGCTTTGATGAAAGCCCGGAACGATGGTGAAAAGGCATGATAATCAACCAGGCTAGGCAGGACTTAATGGGTCTCTTCTCTCGTCAGAACCAGCAGTCTGCGATGCCGCGTGGGAAATCAAAGCCGGGGATCAAAGTCTGTAAGTCTGTAAAACAGCCTAAAAGATTTAGTACAGTCTATTTAGCTTCTGAGGATCAGAAAGAGGCAGCAAGGCAGCATGGCTTACCTTGCCCTCCCCCTCCCTTCAGCCCCCCTCCCCAGCTTTCACTCCAACATCCATTAATGAAGAAAATGAGAATGCACCGATGCTTTGCTTGCAGGAGAGTGAAGTGGCTTGAACCTAAAATATGCCTACGATGGCATTACAGCTCCAAGCCTTGCCTGGCTTCTTGTGCCTCTCAAACCTTCACACCTGGGTAAGAATTTGAAAGGCAATGGAAAAGGTCATTTTTGTGACTCCTGGAAACCAAAAGCAATACAAGCAGGGTCACACATGAAAAGGCCAACAACTTTTTCAGAGGCCTCTCTATTTGGAGAATTTCTGACAGCTCTTGTAAGTATATTCACGTTAAAATTATCTGACAAATAATAGATAGAGAGAAAACTGATCATTATGATGTCAACGCTTAAAGGTTTGACTGGAATTCAGTAATTCCAGCCCGAACTATAGCTGTAAATCTGAGACTCTGCATAAGGGCAGAAAAAAGACGCAGGATGATCAGCAACTCGTTAATACTTGCATGATTGAATTTTAGATTGCAGGTTTAAGGGGAAAAAAAAAAAAGCATTAAAATAGTCCAAGTGAGAAGTGACACATGCAGAGAATACGCTTTCCTATTGCATTCAAAGCAATGGCTACGGCATGAACTATCCCCATTGGAAATGACTGCGGAGCAGCTGCAGTAAGCCCAGCCGGCTCCAAATCCATGACTTCCCAGGTACGCGTCAGTTGGCTAAGTTTCCTTCCGAACTTTGTTCTTAAGAGGAGGATAACTGGGACAACTCAATGCGAACAATTCTGCAGCCCCCCGTCCTCTGGAATGACCACCCTGGCTGTGCCATGGCACGCCAGCAAACGGTGCTTAAGTGCAGGGTTGGTGAATCTCTTACAAAAATACATATTTAACACAGAGGCTTTCCATTATTGCAGAGTCCCATGCTATCTAAAAGGACATTTGCACACACAATACGAGATGTACAGGGTAATAATAAAATAACCCCAACAAGGCTGCCTGCTATTATTTAGAGTTAGAAGGAGGAGGCATGAAGCACTGACACCCCCAAAGCCCCCACCGAGGTCCGCATACAGCAGAACTGGCCTAGAAAGCCTCTTCTCTGAGCATCAGCCCAAACCTGAGTTTATCACAGACAAAGGCCTTCAGAGCTACGACTTAAGGAGATTAAAAATCACCCAGGAAAATGGAGTCCTAAGCAGTTGTGCCAATCAAAATACAGTGAAGAAGAAAGTGGGGGTGAGGGGAGAAAACCTGACAAAAGAAAAACTCTGTTTCAATAGGCAACACAATACAACGATTTTGTACAAAAGATGTGAAGCATAAAGGGGTTGTTAGATGTTCAAAAGCACAGAATATAGGAGAGACATAAAAAAAACCCCCGAGAAGATGAAAATCTCCACTTCAATGCAATGTTGCCTTCTCACTTTCTACCAAGCCAGGCACTCATCACGGTAGCGGGGGAGCAGCAGCGTCCCTGTGAGAGCAACACGTTGCAACGTGACATAATGGAATACATAGATGCAAGTATGGTTTTTAATGAGCAATTAGGTTATTGAGTATTTGTTGCTAAGAGGAGACTAGAACTGCAGATAATAAGTTGGAATTGAGTATGTGATTCTGTGATTTTGATGGGCTAATGTGATCTTAAACCAAGGGAGCATGAGTCACCCCAGAGAGGCAGAAATAGCATAGAAGACTGCCTGGGAAAAGCTGGGGGAACCTTGGCTTGCTGTCGACCATATATCTGCGTCCGAGGTACCAGCAAGATATAGTTGAGCTTCTTATGAGCCTTCAATGTCCCTGCTGAAAGCAGGAGGGCTATAACGTCCCATTACCGACAAGCACTGAGCTCCCTGGGGACACAGTGACATCGGGTTTAACCGGAGCAAACTCTGCTCTCAGATATGCGATAAAACTGGGAATTACCTAATGTGCCCTTTGCAGTCACAATGATTTCAAGTTGGAAGCGCAGAGCGGAGCTACTTCTCACAGTGCGGCCAGGGTCAAGAGCCATCAGGAGCCCCGCGGGGAGGGGACCTGGCTCACCAAAGCCCAGAGAGGGCAAGGCTGAGGCGGCTAATATTTTGGAACAGGAATAAAATCAGACAAGCTGCAGTGCTGTCATATAGCATAACAGATGGATAATTAGATTTATATGAAGAGCTGTAAAAGTAAGTAATTAAATAAAAATACAGAACAGTGAATCTGCTGCAGCAAGACACCTTGTAGGGGTGCAGAAAGCCCCAGCCACAGTGGAGCGGGTGGCAGAGCCAGGGCACTCGTCTGGGACAACCAGAACGAGGACTTGCCCAAAGCATGACTGCTCCGGAGAGGAGCGATGTGAACAGAGGGACGGAGTCGAGCTGCAGCAAAACCCCTCTTTCTCCTCACCTCTCTGTGGAGCAGAGTAGAAGAGTGACTTACCAGCTCTGGACAATAAAATCTTAGGTGCCATAACACAATCAACTGTGCCAGATTGTTCTGCTGAACACACACAAACAACAAACTGACAGGCTGTATTTATATCCTTAGGAAAAAAGGTACCATGAAAATGGGCTGGAGATCGTACAAAGCGAGCCCAGGCAGGAATCCCACTGCCCTGGCACATGTGAGGCTCCTGAGGACACCCCCAGAGCCCCTCTCTTCTCCTGACCCTCAGCTTCGCCAGCACTGAGCTTTATTTTGGTGCCAGCACATACCCCCCAGCTACGTGAACGTCATTGCTGACGGCTGGGTGACTCGCTGGTCTGCTTTGGAGCGCGCTGTGCACCTGAAGCTCCCACCGACGCCAGGGCAAATGGAGGAGCGCAGCTCTCGAGCCTCAGATACCAGCTCAGCTTCCCCGAGTTTAATCAAAGACCCACAAACCATTTTATGATTAAAAAGCAAAGGTTTTTGGATTCTTGGGGCTATCGCCATCATCCTGTCAGCACGGAGCTTGAGGAGCCTGCAGAGGAAAGGGTATGAAACAGCATCATCAAGGCTAGCTCATCTTCTCCATTCTGCTGACGGTGAAGGATGGGCCCGTGCAGTCCACTCCGGAGGGTTTGTCAACCCTCTGTGATTTCAGGGCTGGACTGGTGACTCACGCCCCATGTGCAACGATCAAGGGAACTGTGTGAGCTCTCTTCCAGCACAACATGTTGAATGACTGATCCTTCCAGGTAGGTATGAGCAAGCGCTCCATCGTGCGTGGAGAAGGACATTACAGGAACTCCCCTCAGTGCTCAGTCACCCAAGCTAATGCTTTATTTTGAGGTGGATATCAACCTTAAGGCTATATGTACCATGCTTACAAAACACTCCTTACGCATTTCTGAAAGCCTGTTATTTTACCATAGGTCAAATGCATATCGGTGCCTAAGGATGGGGTCTGTTTCATCAGAGGCTGCATTAATAAAAAGTGAGTGATTCTCTACAAGTGCAAGCAGAACTCATTTATTTCCATGCCATTTTAGCCATAGCCCACAAAAATTGTGTTGATTTATTTTCAAAAATCACAACACAGCACGGAAAAAGAACAATATTGCAGGATTAATACCACATCCTTGAGCTCATCCAGTGTTTTTCATCACAGAGACTTCAAAGCACCCCCTGATTTATAGACAGGGAAACTGAAGCACTCCCAGGAGCATCGGCAGCTGCACCAGGGTGCAAGTGTGAGTGCTGGGCTCCTGCCTCCCCGCTCCTCCCCTTCTTCACACTCCTTTTCTCTGCACGCCTCCACCCTCCTGGCTCCAAAACTGAACTGGCCTAGGATGGTGGCAAACTCAGGAGCACCCAGGTTCCTACCTCGCTCTTTGTTGCTGCTGCAGGACCCCTGAACAAGACCCTTCTGCGACAGTAACTTGCAGTGGGGCAGCTTTGTATGGAAGCATTCCTGCAAGATCTGCCATATCGCACCGAGCATAATTCAAGGCATGCGAAGTTACTCAAATATTCCAACAGAACCTATCCACACACCTTAGGTAACACGAAAACACTGCAAAAAGCTGTCTGAAAGCACCACAGGAAGAAAGCCTTACAGCTAGCCCCTGGGCTCCTAACACTTCAGCTTATATTCTCCAACAGCAGTGAGTGCCTATCCAACACATCCCACTAATAATCTTGAGAGATGTTAAAAGATGGCCTGAGGGTAAGACCTTTGATTGTTATTCGCTTTATTTGTTTGCTTGCTCATTTGAGCTGATTTTTCTTTAAGACAAGTGCTAATATTATAAATAAAAAAAAGAAAGCCTTTGCCTGGTGTATCCCTGTTGGGAATGCCAGTGGAGCACAGGCACTCTCCAGCTCTTCCACGAGACACAAAGCGAAGTGTGAGAACAGGCACTTCACTTCTCTCCCTTCCAGCAGCATCTCCTCGATGCTCTGTCCTATTTTAACCCTGCCATCTGTTTCGCAACTCTCTGCATTCCTCCCGTAACCGAGGAAGGCAGTGCATTACACCAAGCAAATTCTTCTATGATCTCCCACCCATTTTGCTTATGGATGTGCCCTGGAGCACCCCCAGGCGCCACAATGGAAGGTACTGCTCTTAAACAACCGATCCACTCATTGCTTACAAGCCTCATCTCAACCCACCCCACTCCTCTACAGGGAAGGGAAGATGCTGGATCACAGGGAGAATCACACCCACTGTGATGTCATGTTTTAAACTCTGGCTGTTCCTAGTCCCACTGGGTTTAACAGTGCTATTAGAATCATTTTAGACTGGAAAAGTAGGTTTGTTTCACTGAGTCATGATTCAAAAACGAGACTTTGCTCCATTTACAAAAGCAAATCACCATCTTGCAAATGCCAAGCATAGATTTCAGCTCCAAAAGCAAAGCCTGGGGAATGCTTCCAGCCAGACAGAGAATGGAAAAGCTGCATCTGCAAAAGCTGGGAAACACTTTTTTTATTTATCTGGTCTTCATAAACAGAAAGCATGACCTGTGGAACACCAGCTCCTAGAGAAATCTAATGAACTCATTCTGCATCAAGTGACTTAATCATGCATTAATAGAGTGACAGCAGGAGTGCCGCCACAGGTCCAGGGACTGTGATGCTGCAACGCAACCCACAGACGATTCAAGCCAATTCCTGGGTGGGAAGCCCTCAAGGAAACTTGGGAGTCACAGAAAGCACCAGCAATTCTTTCTGCTTTCTGATTCATCCCCACTCAAACACCCACATGCCACGGCAGAGGAGGCTGGAACTGCTACATTTAGGATGACATTTAAAAATCAAGGTTGTGCTGCTGTTGGTCATTAAAAATCCAACAGCATTTTTCAGAAACAAGTGGGTACTTGCATCAGTGTCCCTGCCAAATATCAGCACAGCAGTAATTTTTCTAGCAGCTTCAGTTAAAAGGTAAAGGAAAATTGCACCCACCTATAATTACTGTTATTACTGTTGTTTTTTAAACATTCACTCTATACCTTCATATTTTCTAAATACAAAATAAGATGGAAACATTTCCCCAAGCCTTTCTAAGTGTCAGATTCATCTCATTTAACATTAGACACCTAAAATTCAGACATCTAGCTCAGACGAGCTGCCTAGGCTCCTTCATGTTCCAACCTGTGGTCTGCACATCCCTGGAGACCCAAACACTGTTTCTGTATTTCCATGGGACTTGCCCAGGCTAATCCAGAAAGGTAAATCTACAGTCAAAGGCTTTAGATTCACTCTAAAGGGGGCTGCATCTATTTTAAAAAGTGTCTGAGTAATTCACGGTCACCAGCAGTAAGCAGAAATGATGATTTGCCCTGTGGGAGATGGGGCTGTCTGACTCCTGTCTTACGATGGGATGATTTGTCTTTTGGAGGCTCTCTTTGGAGGTTTTTTTTTTGTCTTGCCTGGTTGGAGATGGAGCCTGGGTAGTTAGCTCAGGTGGACACTTGCGAAGCTAGGTGATGTGGATCCCATCTTCAGAGAGAGGGTGAAGGAAACACCTACAAATGCCTGAATCGAGCTGTCAAGAAGTTAAAATGACCAAGCTAGCTAATAAAGTATGGTAATAATGCAGTGAATTCATGTACATATATAAGAAACAAAGCCGCAGCAGGTACCACAGCTAAACTGGATGCTCAGAAAGGGCTGGAGCAAGGAGAGGAAGCACATTCAGAAAGGAACATTTTGCATAAAAGATTCAATGGAATAAGATAATTATGCAAGAAGGAGGGAATTTCAGCAGTGTGTCCTACATCACTGACAGATGGAGAGAACTGATACCTTGACAAAGAAAGCTGACATGCCAATTAAGTTTTAATGACCCTAAAGGCAAAGAGAAAAAGCCCTCATCTGCTATGGTGGAGGAGGGAGGCAATGGACAGACTTAGCCTGGCAATGAAATGGTTAGGAAAAGCCAGAAAGATCTCAAGATGAACACTGTCTCTGTAATGGAGAGCAGTGATACGGGCATCAGAAGCAGGTTCTGCGAGGCAGGAGATAAGGGCTTAATCACCAGGGCAGAAGAAAGCTCTGAGAGCTGAGTGGTTGTGGAAGATGAGATGCCTGGATTCAGAAACAGCTTGAATGTGAAGGGTGAAGGAGGAAGCGGGGTTCAATTTATTCAATGCTTTGGAACTGTGGAAAGACATACGCTACGCAAATGTTAGTTGTGATGATCACTTCCCACTGCTAGACTTCGTTAAGAGAGGATGGGAAGGTGACACAACCAGAAGTTCACACATGTGCTGCGAAGGCGCCGGAGGAGAGAAGACTTGCCAGTAATTGCCAGGATGTAAAACCCCACCAGTCGATTGCAGCCTAGTAAACAAATCCGGGTTTGCGTTCCCATCTGCCTTGTACTGAGGAGAGAGGGAAGCCACTGCCCGTTGGGTCTGCTGAGGGCACGGCGCACATTGCCAGGTGGTCCGCCTGCCCCAGGGGTGACGGAGTGCTGTGTCTGCCTCCAGAAGCTGTAGATGCTTAAGGAAATCATTTCAGAAACAGATGGTCCTAAACCAATGCTTCCTGCCCGGATGGACATTCATGAACCCACGTGGGAGCACCCTGCGCTGAGCTGGTGTAGAATATCTCCTTGCCAATGTCCATCAGCTCAGCACACAGCAGTCAGACTGATTTTGGGCCATTTACACAAAGGAGGTTGCCACGGCCTCCAGCTGAGTACACAAACCCTATGAGATGAGAAGTCGCCTGCTCTGCGCTAATGACTAATGACATGAGTGCATCATCTTCCCTTGGCCATCCCCTGGAGTGTGAAACGCTGGCCTCCTTCCCAGGCGGACCTGCTAGTACCTCCCGCAGACAATATCCACTACTGATTTGTGACGATGAGATCAGCATCCACAAACATCCTGCCTTCTTCTGTCCTTACTCACATCCTTCCCTTTCTGCTCCCCTCAGCAGCAAGGACACCAGCTTGCCACCAGCCCAAGGAGCATCAGTACAGCTCTTCATCCTCCCCCACTGTATGGGTTGGCTCTTCACCTTACCCCACAGCTGATGGTATCAAGTGGCACCAGTACAGCAAGGTGAGACATTCTCCAGGCTGGGCAATGCAGAGCCCAGGTCAACAGGTATCGTGGGTGATGTGACCCGTCTGAGCAGCTGTCTGGAAACCATCACACCATGGAGAATCAGTCGTCACACTGACCTACCTCCTTCCTTCCCACTCTTCTTCTGCCTATTGTACACAAGCAAGAAAAAATTCTCAGTTTGATCTCAATTGATCAATTTGAAATTCAGCAATGGATGTCATCTATTCTTCTCCCCCAGGAAGGCTCACTGGACAGTAAGAGTTGGAGTCAAACCGATTATCATGTTCAGAAACAGGACTTGGACAGGCTTTGTTTAAGTCCATCTTGCAGAACCAATATGTTTAGTTCAAATTCTCTCTTTTTGTGTGCGTTCTCTGAATTCCCCAAATGCAGCACGAATCTTCTAGCATGCTTGCCATGGGATGAATCTGGGCAAGTTCCCAGTCCTCAAATGCTCATCTATGTTTATGTCCTTCACACTGCGCTGTGACAGCACGTGTTGCATAATGCCTTGGGCAATCTGGGTCCACATATTTATGGCAATGGACCTCCGTGTTTCACGGCACAAATCCGGGGACCTACAGCTGACTGCGGACACGTGACTCATTCTTGAAATGTAGGCCACAAAGCTACTTTAGTTCTGCTTTTGCTTGTAAATCAGGGGCTTACATATGTAATTGGCCTAACCGTAAGAGCAAACAACAGCAGTGGTAGCACAGTGCCAGCAATTATTCATGCCTATAATAAATGCCTATAAAACTGAAAACCAGCCTTTAGAAATCTGGCTCCTCGCTACACATATGAAAAAACAAAAACTCATTTGCAGGGCTTGGTCAGTGGAGTTTATCATTTTGGGGGAGAGACTGAGGGGGGTAAGGATTTTTTTTTCTTTTTTCATTCTATAAAAACACCACTCATGCCTACGTTTAGGTCACAGATTATTTTGGCTACATTTCAGAGTTTTGGAATAAATCCAGTGACAGGCACGGAGGACAAATCTGCCCTGAGTATTCAGAGCGTAGGTCTCTGGGAACGAGCACAGCTGATCCCCATCCCTCGGCATGCGGGAAACAGTAAATTGTTTACAGACAGCCCTTCTTCCCTGCCTCTGTGCTGAGCCAGCAGCAAGCCTACAGATGAGCTGTCATCCCTGGAGATGACATACAATCACTGGCCCTACCACTTCTGGGCAAACAACCACACAGCGCTATTCCGTGTGAGAGCAGAGATACTGACCTGGTGTCTTGGACAGGTCCTACCAGTTAACGATGGCATCCTCACTGATAAATCACTCCTAGTCAAGCTGCAAACAGCACGCTGCCTCTCTTTGCCCTCTTCAACCAACCATGGCTATGTCTCACTGCAACAGGGCAATGCAGCTGCTCTAGGACTTGCAGGATGAAAGGGGTGTGGTGAGATCATTCTTTCTGCTGTGCATATTTCTCACCCACACCACCAGAGCAACTCGTATAAAACCCTTCTAGCACATTGCTGAAAATCAACATGGTCTTCCTTGACGGCAAAGACCCCACTGGCAACAGAAGTCCGCCCACTGGGTGGTCCTCACAAGCCCCGCAGACAATGCCCTGCTGAGATACTACCAATTTTAGTCCTTGAATAGCTTTAACAATTAGCAAGGTTGAAAGGTGTTAACACAGTGAGCAAATGGAGTGAGGATGGAGTGACTGTCAGGGAGCAGACCTGCAGCCCGGTGTGCTGGAAGGCACCACGCAGGTGCGGGTGACTTCCAGCACCCCTTCACACAGCAAATTAGCATGTCACCCATACCAGTGCCCTGAAAGGCAATGCATCAAGTCTTCTCCTTGGTCCCTGCTGAGTGAAACACACAGTCACCTATCATAAGATCCTATAGGTGCCCTTCCACGCACACCTCCTCATACACCCATTGGCCAAGGGCTTCAGGATCCATGGTCCAGCAGCTTTGCTGGTGTCACGTTCCTCCAGCATCACATCAGCCCTTTGCTTCCTCCACACTCACCAGGCAGCAGCAGATTTCTCCCATTGCAGCAGCAACTTGGAGCATGACACTAGCAGGGACCTTCAACATGCTTTGGACCTCCAAGGTTAAAAGGTCTGAGGTACTGACAGACTTCCTTAACCACGAATCAACCATTTTATATTCTCCTTTGGTATTTCTAGTTGTTTTTCTCCTGCTTTAAGCGGTGGCTGAGCATGAATGGGAAGAGCTCTGTAAGGACTGCTCTCCCTCTCTTCGCTATGTAAAGCTTCCCGCTTCAGAAAATTTTCTGTAACTACCAAGTTTTAGTATCTTCTGAAGGAAACAGTATTCATCACAGTTCAGAAGGGACCCTTTGGCCTAATACCCACTAGAAAAACTGCCAAACTGAACCTCCCATCTCACAATTAACAGTGACAGACTTTGCCATACTGGGCGATGTGGTGCTGCTATGACAACAGGAACGGGAGACTCGTTAAGGGTCTCATCGAGAGGGATAACAAGCAATCACGGCTCACAGAGAAGGCAGAAATCAGTGAGAGCTGTTGATATCACAACATTTTGCTGGATCGGGCCAGGTATTCGGTAAGCTTTGAAAGGTTGACTCACATTGTTACCGCACAGTCGCTGTGAGTGCAACTTCTGAGGACAGGCAGATTCCTGGGGAGTAGAGATGAATATTCATGAAGGAACTCAGCTTGGGAGAGGAAATGAATCAAGTGTGACAAATGCCGCCTATTAGGAAAAGAGGGTGGCGTCTATTTTTAGTGGAGTTAAGCAAACATTAAAGCTCACTCTCCAAGAACTCCAAATAATACCACTCGCTGGCTCTGCCTCTCCATCGCCCGATAAGAATTTAGCAGCACATTGCCACCAGCCAAAACCCACTCGCCTGAACAGAAGTTTTCCGACTTAGCCCCCGTATGCATTTTATAAAAATAAAAGTTTTAATCTCTAATCTGCATAGGAAGATGTTATGGTTTCCACTAGGATTTCCCCCCCCCCAAATCATAAGGCTTGAAGGAACCTTTTTAAGACAGAAGAAAACGCTTGCATTCAAATCTCCTAAAAGAGCACTCACACGGAGCTGTAATCACTTCAGATGCACAGAATTATCAGGAGGAGAAAATTCATCTCACTTAGAATCAAGACCCAATTTGAAGCAGAAAGGAAGAGGCTTGGTTTGCCGCCGTGCCAAGCACTCAGACTTTTCACTGAAGTCAAAGAAGCTACAGCTGCTCCGAGCCATTGAAAATCATGCCCAGAATCTCTAGCGAAACTTGTTTGCAGAGATGGCAGCAGGCTGATAAGGATGTTGACTATTCCAAATAGGCCCACGTTATTTTATATTTTTAGAGATACTTAGCCTGCCCATTATTATTATTAAGCAGAGGTGGAGTATTTACTGCCTGCTTCTCGGAAATCTGTAAAAATGCTGCCTTTCAGCAGGCTCCTTTTTTCTTCTGGTGAACATTAAAGAGTTTCCTTCTCTCACTTTTCAGGCTTATAAGATGTCCAATGAAATAAGACAACAGAGAGAGAATATTGCCTGATAAAAATAACACGATCCCCACAAAGCTATTTGAGACGCCTTGATCTCATAACCTAAGGTTCCAACCTGAGATTCAGACCCGAGCATTTGCAGAGGTCTTTCCAGGGTTGTCCTAACACTGTGAGCACTCAGAAGACCCCTGGGCAAGAGGAGAACATGAGCCAGGGATGAAAGACCCTCGCAGCAAACTCTCTCCAGGCTCAGTCCAGGCGCCACTGGCTCAGCTGGTCCCTGCCACGCACCAAGGGCCAACTCTTCCAAGTCAAAATGCCCTATTTCTTACCGACTCCTCCACCTGCAACACCACATGGCTTCTGGCACCTCTCCTGTACAGCTTCAAACATGGTCTTAAAGATGGCTTACAAAGAAGCAGCTCTGAAATTAGATGTGTCAAGTATTTATTATTGATATCTGTCTGCGACACCAATCAGGCTGAGGTGAAAATCAACAGCAGAAAGGCATAGTCTTTCCCAGAGCAGTCAAACCCTGGGAAATCTGTTGACTGCGCACACAGGCGGTATCAATCTCATCTATGACTTTGGGATCAGAGGTGGTGTCTCCTCCTGAGGTTCCCTCTCTGGCCTCTCCCTCCCAATTGAGTGTCCCCACGATTTCCCTGGCTTTCAGGTTACAAGCTCCCCTGTCATCTAGAGGGGAAGATGTCCACCATTAATGAAGTGTGGCTCATTACTGGGTGCACTGGGGCAACCTGCATGCCTAGCAGAGTGCATATGGCTAGGTCCCCGCCAGGACAACAGCCGGCACACGAAGCTCACCATACATCATCTCCTTGGCGCATTACAGTGTCATTTGTTAGTAAAGTTGGGCCCGTTGTCCTTTAGAGAGCACATCTCCGTCCCTCATTGCACTGGCCCTCAGCAACTGTTGCCATGGTTATTACATTTGAGTGCTTTTCATCAAGAAGATGCTGCAACTGCTGAATTGTCTCTTACAAGAGTTATTTAGGAATAACTAGTTAGTAAGTAGGAATAACGGGTTCAGACTGCCCACAGAAGCCAGCGATCCCAATTATTTTTGCTTTGATCCTGCCTTCTTTCTGGTCTCTGCCAGGTTCAGGTTTAAAGTGGGGGTTAGAGATAAGTAGAAGAGAGGGAACACTTCCTGAAGGGAAACGCACTCAGCTCTGCCAGGAGATTAAAGGTCTCTCTTCATACAAAGCCTCTGCTTTTCAATCAATCATAAATAGGCTATAACAAGGCACAGCAATCAACCGAGAAACATATATCCTCACCTGTCGGGTTCAGGTGGAGAAATGAGATGTATTTTCCAGCTCCATCATGTTAATTGTTAATCAAGATATTGTGGGCAAAGCCCAAAATCAGTTCATCAGTCAAGGGGAGTAACTGATGTCCCAGCGCTCTCCTCCTGCAAGGCGCGGGCTGTGCCTGCCCCGGCAGGCAAGAGCGGCTCTCCCAGCAGGCACCAGCCCACAGCTCTGCCGGGGGTGCCGGCGGTTCGTGTTGAGAGGCGGCCGCGTTTCAGACCCACTTGCAGCATCACAAAGTGAATGAATAAAGCCTGCTCCAGAAAGCGAAGGCCGTTTATGTTTAGCTCTCATTTAAAGCTCTGAAGAGTGACTGGGTAATGATGGAGCTGATTTCCTCCTGCAGATCGGGTCCCACAGCGCAGTTCGTTAGGCTTTTAACGACATAAATGCCTTTTTCTGCTCTGTGTTATCCCTGGCACAGGTTTTGGGTAGGGAGGTGCATACTGCAAGACCTGAAGAACACTGCAGCTAAAGGAGAGGCACGTGGAGCCCGCTGCAGCCTGTGTGTCCACTGGCACCAGCGTTTCCCAAATCCCATCCCGTTGCAGTGGAGGGGGCTCCCTCTGCACAGAGGGATCTAAAAGAGGGAGGAAGACCTCAGCTTAATTCACAGGATCAAGCCCAAGGGCAAGAAAAACATATTAGACATAAGCCAAGTACATCTCACACCTGGAGCCGAGAAAGCATGCTGTGCTGTGCCACGGAGACACTCAGCAGAGCTGCAGCACTGGGTTTTAAAAGGGTAACTGCCCAGGAGCAACTGGTCAGTGTCGTGGTTTAGCCCCAGCCGGCAACTAAGCACCACGCAGCCGCTCACTCACTCCCCCCGGGTCGGATGGGGGAGAGAATCGGAAGAACAAAAGTAAGAAAACTCAAGGGTTGAGATAAAAACCAGTTTAATAGGTAAAGCAAAAGCCACACACGCAAGCGAAGCAAAGCAAGGAATTCATTCACTACTTCCCATGGTCAGGCAGGTGTTCAGCCATCTCCAGGAAAGCAGGGCTCCATCACGCGTAATGGTTACTTGGGAAGACAAACGCCATCGCTCCAAATGTCCCCCCTTCCTTCCTCTTCCCCAGCTTTATATACTGAACATGACATCATGTGGTATGGAATAGCCCTTTGGTCAGTTTGGATCAACTGTCCTGGCTGTGTCCCCTCCCAGCTGCTTCTGCACCTGGCAGAGCATGGGAAGCTGAAAAGTCCTTGACTAGTGCAGCAACAACTAAAACATCCCTGTATTATCAACACTGTTTTCAGCACAAATCCAAAACATAGCCCCATACCAGCCACTATAAAGGAAATTAACTCTATCTCAGCTGAAACCAGGACAGTCAGGACACCTGAGTGCCTACCAGGGGACTCAGGCACCAAAACTGGAGCCACCAGCCTGGTGCAACGCCTGCCTGCTGGGGTTGAGTTCACCTCCTTGTACTGACAATGCAGCACATGGCCAGCAGAGAGCTGCAGCCCCCTCCGCAGCGCTACCCCCGGCGCTCCGACAAGCACGCCACCGCACTGCTCGGTGACCACCCACGGATGGTGAGCTCTTTCTTGTAAACAGACTGTACTTTCGTAACAGCCACATGCTAAAGACAAAGAACTGAAATTTGGATGATGTGACGCCCAGAGACATCGCGATTCAGCCTCTCCTGAGTTACCAAAAGAGACAGAAGACGACTTCACTTATTCTAGCTGAAGTAGCTGGATTTAAAGAAATTAAATTTGTCAGTTCATTAGTGTGTAACATAAGAATGAAAAATGCATTTCTAATTCCTGATCCACTAATCCACAATCCGCTGATCTGCAATCCCCAGAGTCCCCAGGGAAAGAAAAGAAAATCCACAGCAGCCTTGTTATCCCACAAGTATTATAGTATTTCTCTAAGATTTCCTGGCCAGGTCCTGCAGAAAGAGCTCACATTTTGTTAAGGGAGCCTTCCTCCCTTAACAAAATACACCCTGGCAAATTTGCTGCCCTGCTAGGGTACATCAGGGATAATAAAAACCAAATTGCACTTGTCAAAATAAGCGAACAATGGATATTTTGTGAGGTGCGGGCATGATGCTTCACATGTTTGCTCAGCTCCCCATTGATCTGCGGTATCAGCTCATTTGCAGCAGCCCTCCCACTCATTAGGACAATTAGCAAGGTCCAAGTCACATTCTTAACTCGGAAGTGCTGCTACTGCACTGCTGGAAGGGGTGCTGGCGCCTGTGAAAAGACTGTCCTGGCTGGACATAAGAGATGTGTCCCTCTACCTTCTTCCCAGCTGATATGCACCCGTGGACACTGCTCCTCATCCATTTTGCCCCAGGAAGATGAGTTCAATGTATCCCTGCTCTCAGGGTACAATAAGGGTGCAGGGAGTGCAGATCTGCCAAGCATGCTCACTGGCATGGGCCCCTTGGCCAGTTTGCATACCTTAAACCATGATCTCCATAGGCAACACCAACTTTCTACACCAAATCCTTCTTCAAATTACTTTAGACCCCTCTGCCTCATTCAGCTAGCTAAGGTGGAGGCATCCACAATCCTCTCTTTGGCAAGTGTGCCCCATGCCAGCACAATCCCGCGCACAGAGGGAAGATCAGTTGTGAGCACTGAGCTGTAGGGTGGGAAATTGGGCCATCTCCTGGGGCTGCCGCCATTGCACTTAACCCTTCCCTTCATACCCTCTCCAGACAGATGTGCTGACATAACTCCGTAACTGATCTGGTTTTGCCTTTGCAAAGCACCTCTGCCTTCACTTGCTGCTTCTCCCCAACTCCGTAGCTGCTCAGAACTTGCTGCCTATGCAAGTGTGGTCATGGTCTGAGCTGTAAGGCCAGCTTGCATGGGGAGGACTTGCTCCCAAAACATAATGGAGAGATCACCTTTCTGCAACATCTTTTCTTTCTCCTTTCCAGCAGGTATGTTAGAAATGCTGTAAAGGTCTTTGGCTACAGACTCCAGAAACATCCACTTAATGCCAAAGCCAGTGCAGATAACACCACCTGGTATTTCTCCACTACTCCCTTTCAAGGGGCAGGTTCACCCTCCACGTCTCACAAGGATGTGAAACCACAGCCCCTGAGGGAATTGCTCAGGTCGCACGTGGAGCAGGAGCTCAGAGTGGAGCCTGAACTCACTGCCCCCCAACACCACTTCCACACCTCCACATTCCCGTTCTCAAGTTTTTTGGAACATGCCTCAAAATATTCCCCCCCTCCCAGCTCCGCTCTCCATCGCGGCAGTCACACAAGAGCCATCATGCACAGCTGCGGGAAGCTCGAGGCCAGAAATAGCAGCTCATTACTAAAGCGCGTCATCGCACGCCAAGGGCCCTGATACGCCCTTCGATCCCCTCCCCGTCACCCCAACCCGCACGCTGCTTTCACCACTCCACCAGCCAGTCCTCCCTGTGCCCTCCTCCAGCAACAGGTCCCACCTGGAAGGGGACAACCCAGGGCTGACTCTACTGAGTGACATCTATATTTCTCCTGCTGAAGCTCCTGAGCCTGCGCTTATGGAGATTCACACCAGCGGAATTGATCTCCAGATACTGATGGGGTAGGACCAAGCCCTGACTCCATTCTACTCTTGAAGGTTTCAATTAATCATAAAGCCAATTCCATTTTGAGCTCCATCTGTCTTTATTCCTTCAGGGACTAATAATGCCTCACCATGTGTTTTCACACACTAGCTGAACTGAAATTAAGACAGATTTCAATATGAAGTGCCCAAGAAGAAAATGCATTTTTTAAAAAGAAAATTTCAGAGTCATTACCATTCTCAGCTTGGAAAAAGATCTTGTTAAGTAAAAGCAGTAGGGTATTAATTTGGAAAACAACTCGGGTGAATTCCTGCTCATTGCAAGACATGCAAACACACTAAAATCATATTTATGGGCTTTTATGACAGAGTATGTATGGACATGTAACACAATCTGCTTCCAAAGGGAGGTGAGGAACATGCAGAGGGAGATCAGAAACGCTCGTGTGTGCAGCCGCTGACCAAAGGGATTCTGGCAGCAGACACCCTGCTGTACCAGGCATGGACCAGAATCCAGAAGCCCTTTTCAATCTTCTCTGGTGCACTGGCAGAAAGAGAGAAAAAAACCAAGAACCCTTGTGGTTCATCATGTATGGCAAGTTTTAGCTGCTTAAGGCTTAGGGAAATCTCATTTGCATGTTACTGTACCATTACCACCCCAGGTTTTTTGTTCCTACCTCCACAAAATCCAGCCACAGGGGCTTTCTGACTAGCCAGGCCTGCATGTCTGCTTTAATAAGGCAATTCCTATGTTGATCTGGTGGTTTATACAAAGCAACAGACCTAATTATTGGTGTTGGCAGATGGAGCTAAGGATTAACAACCTGTCCCTCAAAACAGCCACCGCGGGGCTGTGCCCATTGTCTCCTGACTGTCGGTCCAGCAGCACCAACGCATTCACTCACTCTTCACCTACATGAAGATGCAGTCCCACTTGGGTGATAGCTGAGACTGATGCAGGCAGGGATGCTCAAAGCACAGGCCAGCTCCAGGATGATTAACAAAGGGAATAGGTACAGCTGGGCAACAGGAGAGAATAACTGAGAGAGTCATGAATGTGGAGAGAAGCAGCATGACAGGACATTTATGATGACCCACATATCGCCTGGGCTCCAGCTAACACCATCTGACTGCTGGAAGAGTCCTTTCTCTTTCCCATCCCCTATTTTCAGGGCATTAAGGGAAAAAAAAAAAAAAAAAAAAAAAGGAGAGACAGTCTGGAAAGGATGGTTGCAAGAAATTATATGATGCACTCCATGTTAAATTCATAAGAGACAAAACCAGAGAGAATCTGTGAGAACTGAAGTGTGCTGGAGGGACAGCTAGATACTTCTGATGGAAGCAAAGATGCAGTCCTTTGATGGTTGCCTTCTGGAACTGGCTACAGTACCTTGGAAACTCATTAAATGCAGCAGGAAGGACAAGTGACATACATCTATTGATGCTCTGAGCAGCAAATTAGTTTTCAAATCTATTCAGGTCTCATGCAGTGGCGTTCTCCACAAGTTCTCCAACTTGCGCGATGACTCCAAGCCACCCCGTGGGGAGGGGGCTGCCCACCGGTCCAGCTCCCTGGAGACATCTCGTGGCCACAGACTACTGGCCTGACCAGCAGGGCTCAGAAGTCTGTGCGGCTTCTGAGACAGCCAAGCCAATGAGTCATCCCCTTCCAAAACATGCCAGGCAGCTCCAAAGACCTCTGATGGGCATCTCCTTTTAAGCAGAAATAGGATAATCTAAAATAAAGAGAGATCAAAATCCAGCTCACAAGAAGACACAGAATGTCAGCACCTGAGGGAAGACCAAGGAGTCAGTGATGACGAGTTTCTTCAGAAAAAGATAATTTCCAGTAAGCTGTTGTTTTCTCTCTCTGCAGAATGTCACCCCGCTCAAACACTTGGAGAGCCTTCAAGGGGCTGAGGTTGGCAGCAATCTGGTGGAAGACCTGAGGAACAGCCTTCATGGATGAATAATCAACTGTTTCAATGAATCTTAAAGCACATGAATAGACAGATGAGGAAAAACTTATCAAAACACTGTATCGGGAGAACAGGTAGGCTGGAAGATGCCAACCTGGGAACAAGGTCATGTGCTGGGACTTGATCCCTCTTCAACCAGGACAGGCAAGGGTGAGCCTTAGATGCCGTGAAAGCCTGCGGCTGCTGGCTTGTGTTATTTTGCCTCCTATGCAAGCTCCAGGTCCAGCAGCTCTGCCTTCCTCTCCTCAGCACAAGGGGAAGAGTAGGGGAACAACAGAGGGCTGGTGAGTAAATGTGGCTAAATCCAGAAGACACCCCACAAGAACTAAGGGCTGCCTCCCAAGACCCCTTTGAAAGCCTGATTCTGCCACTACCATTCACAGCGCAAACCTGGCTGGATCTGCCTTTGCATGCTCACTGCGTACAGCCTGCCAGCAATTAAATCCAACAAAAACTGCAATCAGGGAAGGGGTAGGAGGGTGCACACAGCAGGACCTACAAAGGAAGAGATGGGATCTGGATCCTCCTATACAAGCTCAGACAATAGCCTTAACCGTAATCGCTGGGTCAGTTCTGTCCACCCCAAACCCTGCTGGGAGCAGGTACATAATTGAGGCTGGATCCTGCATTTCCTGCTCTCATTGTTCGTCTTCCTCCCATTCTTTGCTGCTTTGTTCTATTCAATGCACTTTTTCAACCTCCCTTCTGAAACACAGTAACAACAGGCTGCTACAGCCTCCTGTACACTGCAATTAAAGAGTAGACGCAGATGCCTCTTCTTGGTGGAGCGTTTTGCACCTATTACTTGGAGAGAATGCGGAGAACACGCGACACGGGAAAGTCACAGCAGGTCAAGAAAATAACGTAGGTGTTACGTAGGAAAATCTTTGAAGCTTGTGAAGCCATTAGCCAAGTGCACAGGCTGTAGTAAAAAGGATAAACAGAGAACATGGATGATGAATAAATAGTGGCTGAAGAGACAGAGGAATACATGTTGAGTCCAGTGATGAAACCAGCTCTACACTGAGAAACAGCAAGTTTGGGCTGTTGTTTTTTTTTTTTTCCAGAAAGTGAAACCAGTCCAAATGCATATTTTAAATGGAAACCACCATAACTCAAATGCTTTAGCGGAGAGCATTTACTAAATGAGAACAGACAGAAACAATGTGTTTTATATAATGCACGACCTGGCTGTGATGAGTTTTTCCTGCAGGTTGTGTCACCAACCTCCCTGCTAAAGAGAGGGTGCTGCCAAGCACTGCCAGAGCAGCTTCCTGGCACTCCCAACCCCGGTCATGTCCCTGGGCAGCGCCGGCTCTCCTGCGGGGCTGTTTTCAGGGCAGGCCACCGTATGCAGGTCTTAGAACAGCAAGTAGCTGGAGACCAGTGAGACCCTGCAAGGCTCTGGGAGCGCTCGTGTGAAGGACACATGAGGAAGAGACCACCTGCATCATCAAGGCTAAGCCCTGTGATAACTGATAAAATGCAATGGTACTCAGCGCTGGGGGGGGAATCGCGTAGGTTTGCTCACTGCCAAAGCGTGATGTGAGGCCAAACACTCCAATTTCAGCAGACTGCATCCTCACTGCTTAACCTCTTTGTCCTCCCCTCTCGCACCACCAGCCCAACCCAGACACCCTGGAATGGGGTAACTCACTCCAGAATTCCCACACTTTACAGAAGTGACAACATCCTCAGCCTAAAACCAGTCCCACAGGGTTAGGCTAAGAAGCCCATCCCACCTTGTCAACTCTCCAGCAGTTGCAGGCACCTGGGGAAAACATGCTTGGCATGGGACGAGCACCCAACCCTCCGCTGCTGCACCCTACCAGCTTCCAGACACCAGCATCTCCCCAGCATTTAAATTACCAAAGCATTTATGAAAACAAAAACAGGAGCAAACCTTGGATTCTAGATTTTTCTCACAGGGTCTGCTCTCTCTGTCTTCCTGAGAGCACAAGGATGGCAGTTTACTATTTAATTGTTAATTACACTTTCTTGTTAGATTTCAGATGCTGAAAAATGTTTAGGGATTTATTCTTCTGTGTAATTAACCATAATGACGAAACATTGTTTTATACCGCACTGCAGTTTTTGTTAAGGTTATTCATAATGGGGAAAGGCTAAATAGGTTGAGATCATTATTGTTACAGAAAAAAATTGAGGTGACCCAATCAAATTAATTTGAGATTAAGTGCAGTGAGGCTGATAGCTCCACACAAGTCAGGAGTTCAAATAAAAATAGAAAAAACAATCTACAAAGCAAGAAATTACAAGCAGGCAGGGAGTTGAGCTAGAATTACTACGTCTGGGAGGTGGCAAACACACGGCGTTGGCAAACAGGGCCACTGAAAAAAAACAGTGAAAAATCGATAAAAAGATGGGCAAAGATTGTAGGATGTAAAAGGAGAAGCTGGAGGAGGAAGGGACAAACATGAAGATGGATTTGAAATAAATGGGTAGGGACAGTGCTTGTTAAGCTAACTAGATTTATTTCTCTGCCCAGACATTCTTATGTCCTTACAAGACAGCATTGAAGCAAGGTCTTTAATTTTACTTTTCCTGGGTTTATTGCTCGGGCCTTAATGTTACTTAACAGCAGTGAGCGTCAACCGGTTTCACTGCAAAGCTGGACTTAATTCAAAATCGTTAAATCTGGTGGAAGCTTTTTCCTCTTGACAAAGACATCCTGAAGAAGCTGGTGCTTCTCTGACAAAACATGGAAGTCCTGCACCCTAGGAAAATGGACACCACCGAAATACTGATGGATAGAGCAGGGACGGGGAGACAGCATTCCCCCATCCCTCCTCCCAAAGAAAAGAAGATGAGAAAGCGGAACCGAAAACAGCCGGACATCATGATGCCAAGCACTACTCAGACACCCCAGCACAGCACTGCACAGGGAGGCAATGGAGCCCATCGCTCTGGGCTCTACTTTTAGGCTTATCTTGAAAAGCAGATACATGTTTTATGCCTCTCCTTGCTTTGCCAAAATGGTGCAAGCTCTAAACAAGCTTCAGAGACGGGTAACATGAATAATGGTGATTGGGATGTTCATGATGCACACTCATAGTTTAAGGGGTTTAATCTCATGGGAAATGGTTAAGACAAGCAATATCCCGACGTGAGCCTTCTCTAGGAAACTCTTGAGTGCTACTACAAGATGATGCTTGAGTTATTACCTGTGATGAGTTTACTCCCAAGTCTTTACCAAGTCCTGTAACATTTGTTTTATCACTCAGGGCCAAAAGAGGGAACAGCAAGATCGCAGTAGCGCTGGGCTTGTTGGAAGAGGCTGTGCTGGGGACTGCCCTGCATCCTGCTAGGACATACGGCAAATGCAAGCTCGGACCATCACTTTGAAATCCTGTCCCTGGCTACCCAATTTGAACAGCACATGGGTTTTTAAAGGACTGGCCAAAATACCACAAATCTCTCAATGCAGCTGCACAAGCGACGTTCCTCCTGGCTCCCCAATCTGGCCATGCCGAAATCTCACCTTTTGCACTTTCTACCCTCTCCCCATGAAATACAAACTGCTTCTCTTTGCCTTGAAGGTACCATGGCTTAGCTTCTCTTCATCCTCACCTCTAATTCACCCCTAAGCATACAGGGAGCATTTGGGATAAAGCTTCAAGAATGCATTTGACAAATTATTATTCCCTTTCTAAACGGATTACAAAAATCCTTTTATTACAAAATATTAAAACGTTCAAATTATTGGTGTGGAAAAACGTTTCCTGGAGGTAAAGTTTTTAAAAACTGAGGGTTTAATCACAAATATAATCCTTTCTGGCTAACATTTCCAGTCTTGTGAAACATCTAGATACAAATTGCACAGAGGCCTGGCTGTGCTACGAACAAAGATGCTGCCTGTAAATAGCTCAGAGGACATCAGAAGACACTTCTCTCATCAGCAATCTTTTTTAGCTCAATATAGCTCCTCTTTGCATAAAACATTGACATTTTTGCAATGTTTGGACCCAATGGTGCGAATGCTGATTGTCATCCGACGATACTAGAGTGTACCTTCAAAAATATGCAAGAACATTTTACAGACAGTAGTTTTACTTGCCTCCAAAATGCTGTATCTTAATATTTCATACTTATATATATTTAAATGTTAGTACCACTGGATAAATGCTAACATGCTTTTATGCTAATGCAATCACTGAAAATCCAGATAATGTTGTGTATTGGCATATACTGTTAGTGAATTATGGATACCTAAATGTACAATCCCACATGCCTACCAATTATTTTTGTTAGTGCATTTAACTTTTATTTGCAATCAGAGCACTTGAGAATTGTTCAAATGAAGTTTACTTTTGCAAACTGCTGAATGGAAAACATTTTGTTAAAGGTTTAAAAACAGTAAGACTGTAATGAGGTTGCAGAGTTGCAATAAGGGCGCCTCTCAGAAAACTCTACCAGATGGAACAATGTTTGATTTGGTCACAGACTCAGTGATTAAAACCCAAATGCCTAAAATGAAGGATATATAGGAGAAACAAGGATGAAATCTTGATTTCCTCCTTACCAGACGACCCTCTTCCATGGCAGAGGCTCACAGATAGAGAGGCAGATGGATGCCGGGCAGACAGCATCCACCCAGGCAGCACCCTAGACCCTGGGACCTTTGCCGTGAGGACCTAACTCTCCTATGCTAAGGCTGCTTTTCAAGTCCAGTTTAAGCCAAATAAATAGGAACAGTATCAGGAGGGAGAAATCCTGAACTGTCCCTGCTGTACCTTCTCCTCCTACCGCCTTTGCTGATCCAACGTCTTTGGCCAGCCACCTGGCCCATTGGCTCAAGAAGCTGATCTGCTTGAAAACCCTTTTATCCCAAATCAGTTTTCAGCACAGCCAGACCTCTGAGGCAGGTTCCAGCCGGACTGCATGCAGGCAAGGCTTGGGTGATGCAGCTGGTTGCTCCATCCCTTACCTGCTTCACTACCTGATCAGAGTTAAAGACAACGCAAATCTAGAGAAGACCTGGATATTTTTTAAGAGTTGAAAAGTTCTGGATGCAACCCAAACACGTTTGAGACTGCTCAGCGTCCAGTGGTTTTCTCCTGCATAAAACAACTTGCCTACAGACAACGCCAAACTCCCTCTTCGAGATTCAGCTATGCCAGGAGTTAATGACCTCCCAGACTGGGCTGAGGAGCTGCTATGATCATGCCCTGATTTTCCTCTGGGAAGGTTTGCCTGGCTTGAAAACCACTGGCCTGAGCCAACCTGGCTGAAGAGACCTGGGAGGTGGCCACAGATGCATTTGGTGAGCAGCAGATCATTGCCCCAGGCACAAGAGTACAGACCAGATCGTGCCCCTACAGCCCAGTGAGCTGTGGCACCTCTGGGCATTTACTGGAAAGTTCTACCACCTAACTGAGGCCCCTAGGAACAACCATGAGTGAAGGAAATGAACAACAACCCCTCAGAAAAACACAAGACATCAGAAAATGCTTAGCGTGAAGTACTTGAAATGCCTACAGCAGTTTAACTGGAGCACGGAGTAAGCTGAGAAAATGTATGAACAAACAAATTAAGCAGATAGCACAAAGCAGACGAGTTGGCTTGTAGGTGTCTATTGAGAAAGCTTAAGCACAGCAAGGGGAAAAAAAAGCAAACCCAAAAACCAGGCATAATATTCCTCACATTTTGGAACTGAGCTCTCAGACAATACATCATCCAAACCACTCAAAATTACCATCTGTCAGAATGTCCTTTAAAGAAAAAAAGGTCTAAAAGTTTTCAAAGCAGTATTTACTATTGTCATATTAGAAAAGAGATTGTTTCTGTCCAAAGAAAGGCATTTGCAATTAATTGAGGAATACTATATAAACCCATTAGTTTCATGGCCATTGCTACACGCTCATATCACGAGACAATGAATTTATTGAGTCTTCATCATGTCACATTAGCTAAATCAGGAAAGAAGCAATTTAATAGCCTGTCATTTCGCAAGTTACCTGCAAACGTTTCCAGAGCCTCTACATGATTTTCTCTTTATGAAACATATCATTAAGAGTCTACATGCTATTAAAGAACCTAAGTAAACAATTACAATATTGCTTCAAACATTAAGATACACCAGAATATGAAGAGCAGGTCTGTGTTTCTGATGTGAAAGATCACACCTTCTTGTGATCAGTAAGTCAAACTCTGTTTCAAAATACAAGCTGGGTCTTTTCCTGCTGTAAATCTGGGTACCTGCTGCTGTCCATGAGGCTGTATTACTTCACACGTGCCGAGGACCAACTGCATCACATATGTGATTGCAAAAGAAATGCAGATTTGTAGACTATATATTAGACTAAGTGATAAATAATTGGCAATGGTGGAGAAGGTGACCATATTTTTACACATAGAAATATGCAGATATAATGGTCCTGACTTTCAGTCTTCACTCTGCACTTCTGACCTTGAAGTTTGGGTCCATCTAAAGCATTTCTAAAGTCTCTGCACAAGTGAATGTGCAACACACACACCCTAAAGACCCAAAACCTGTAAAACAAAAAGGGACCAATAAAACCCATTGGGCCCACACGGTACCACCCGTAGCACTACATTACACCCTAGCACAAGGCCGACTGGGCTCCTTCGGGCAACAGCCACCTTCCAATGAACCACAAACATCCTTCAGACCAGTCTCTTCTTGATTCAGCCTGCTGACCCCATTCTAATGGGGTCAGCCCTGCTGACCCCATTCAGCCTGCTGACCCCTGTGTCTAATCGACATCCCTTTGGTTATGCCTGTGGGTCAGAGTCCATGAGGCTAAAAACCCCCTCCAAAGACCACAAGAGTTGCTATATTTCCAAAATCAGCATCTCACTATCCTAAAGCAGCCTGGGAGCAAGGAGCAGGAGGGAGAAAGGTGCTCCCTAGGGTGCTCATAACTGCACCATCCTTGAGAACTCCCCCCTGAGAAGGTTGACAAGGGGAGAGGAGGGGAGGCAGAATTATTCCCTTCAGACTTTGTAAAAACAAGGAGCACAGGGAAATCAAGAAACAATCATAGCTTCCACACTGAATTACTTCTGGCTAAGTCTAACGAGTAGGGTGAGGACACACTGACAAGAAGATCAGGGTAAGTGGTGCTGCAAGGAAAGGGCTAGGCAGGGGAGAAGAGAATTTGGTGTGTCGCAGGATAAGAGAAGCTTTCAGCTCCCGCTATTAGAAATAAATCAAGAGAGCTGAAGAGAAGCACAGACCCTGTCTGGTTTTCCGAGGTTTTCCCCCTCACAGGCTGGGTGGGAGAGCGCTCACCTGGACAGCGCGGCTCCCAGGACGAAGGCAGCGTGCTCCTTCAGCACGGCCTTGGTGCTGTTCAGCCCGTTGATCATAAGCTGGAGTCCACCCATGGAGAGGAAGTCCTTAGCATTGTCCACCTGGGAGAAAGCAAGTCCCCATCAGTACAAAACCCCCAGTCAGATTCCACTCAGCAACTCTTTGAGAACGCCTTGCTTCAGAAAGCACAGCATCTCTTCCCTCCCAGTCTAACCAGTGCTGAGTTTTAAAAGCAATTCAAAATTAAGACAGAACGACTGTGGCTCAAATTTCGTACAATACTGTCTGTGAGCAGTGGATGTCACAGTTGCAGAAGTATAGTCTACTGACAGGTGGCTATTATCACATGCAGAAGGCATCGCTGAAAAGTCAAATACTTTGATTAGCTATCAAAACTATTCTTAACACATATTTCGGTAATTCAGGTGATGTAAAAAATTCAGTAAATCTGATGATGTCAAAAAAAACCCAGTTCTTTGCTTTCTCACCTGAGCAGCCATTACTGGGAACCCAGGGAATTGTATGTTTTGCAAATGCAATTAATTAATTGATGCTCTAATTGTAGCACCAGGAGATAGGGATGTTTAAGAGCCTGTCAGTAGCAACAGTACACGGGCAGCATCACCTCTGCTCGCAGCGAGGAGCATGGGTGGTTCTGGGTGTTTTTCATCAATACTGTCAACAACTTCATGTGGACGTGAAAAGAAAGAGCCAGTCCCTGCTTGGAAGGGTCAGCCAGGAGCTTCCCCTTGGGGCAGCCTGAGCAATGATTTTTCTAGAGCAGATGATATTGGACTAACCGCCAGCAGGGAGAAGTTTAAACATTAGTGGAGATTCATCCGTCTTTGACTTTAACCAGACTTGGGGCTAACCAGGAACAAATCACAGTGGGCATCTGTTCTCAGAGAGGAAATCAGAAAAGGGCTCTAGTGGCTCGCAAACAAAGTTTAGAGGAACAGCGCAAAGTGCTTCAAGTACAAAATTCAGACCAAAGTCAAATCAATGCATTTTAGTTTTCAAGGATTTTTTTTTGCAGTTTAAAAGGGAATCTGATGAACGCTCAGAATTGCGTGCGCAAAAAATTTGGTTTTAGAATTTCAACATTTCTCCTCCCTGAAAGACAAGGATACAACAGCATATGTTGGCGGATGGAAATAGAACATAAAAATGAGTTATCAGCTACACAAACCGACCTCCCCAGCTTCAGCAAGCAGACTGCACCGATGGAGTGGGACAGGACGAACACCGCAAGGCATGCAGGGTATGTTGGGCTCAGGCACTTTTAGTCAACAGTGACTTCATGCTCAGTGTTATATTTATCTCAGCTGTGTACCTCACCAAAATTGGCCATAAGTTTGATATTTTAGGTACCCAAGAGAATGAAGAAGCTACTTAGCTTTATGTCCTATGGGTATGTCTTTACCAAAGCAGGACCTGGGGAGCTGCAGCTCGTCTCTTCTCCCCAACGGGACAATACCCACCACTTGCTCTCCCTCTGCAAAGGCAGCAACAGAAAGCTGATCTCTGCAGGTCTGCTGGGGCTGATTCAGGATTTGCAGCAGCTTTTGTATCCTTTCAGATCCTATTCTTTTAACTGTCCCTATAAACTGGACCTGTCAGACCTCTTACTTTTCTGCAGGCCCATCTTTGTCTACAAAGAAATCTGTGCAGGAACCCAATTTCAGCTACCAGTGGGTGCTTTTATTGCTCAGCCTCTGTAAAAACTCCGAGGCTGTTTTAAGGCTGGAATTGGACATTGACTTCTGCTCAAGAGGGAATGCATAGACAAGCGGAAGTTTGCATCCAGCATCAGTCGTGGTAAAACCAATCGTCCCTGTATCCTCATCAGCACTGGATTCCTTCAGGCCAGCACCAGCATCAGTGAGACCTCAACTGCAGAATATAAGTTGTGCTGTAAAGCTTATTTTGAAGACGTATTTATTTTTTTTAACTGGAGTCTGTTGTGAGAGTTCCTTCCCTCACTCACCATTTTAAAACCAACAAAACCCCCAAACCCAACAACACTAAGGTATTAACCTCTCTGGGGAGCGGAGGATGCTGTGAGGCAGCAGCTCGTGCCTCACTTCAGTCCACTGAAATCAGCACAGAAGAAAGCCAAAGATCAAAAGAGCTCTTGAGTAAAGTACACAGGCAAGGTGGGTGAGGAGAGGGATCGGAGAAGAGCAAATATGACAGCAGTTATTCAGGGAGCCGCTTCAGATCAGAGGAGAAAGAAAACAGGGAGGGGAGGCGAGAGAGAAAAATGTTAGAAAACGAGAGCGAGGAAGAAGCAGTATGTCAACCGTACACAACGGAGAGGAAATTAGCAGTGAGAAACGGTGTAGCATGTCAGAGGAGGGGAGAGAGGAAGATAAGGAGAGTAAATAATTGAGAGAAAGAGCCTGCAACGCATGAGAATGGGTCTTGGCTCTGCACACTGCTGTGCAAGCACCGTGAATTCTGTTTATAAATGAGTTATGCTCTGGCCTCTTCACATTTGCACTTGGTTTTTATGCGTTACAGACAACCTAGCAAGCCAAACCTTCCTGCTTTTCCTCCAAGATGGGCTCCCAAACATGCCAAGTTGAATCCTGACTGATGAGAAGCAAACCAGAGCTGGCAACCAAAAGCTGAGCAAACACAGAGCCCTTGGGCTGACTCTTCAACAGCAGGAGAGAGCATCTCTCCCCAGGCTTGGGACCAGCCACGGCTTCCCTCGCAGCGAGCTCAGAGGCTCGTGCTGCCTCATGTCCCAGCACTCTGGGATGCCCATGACCACGCCATGGAGTAGAGAGCATCCTTTGCCTGCAAACTCTGCAGGGCACCGCTTTTTCCACTCGGCAGGGTGTTTTGTGCCCCAGAGGCAACGGCAAGGCAGCTAGGAGCCAAACAATTAGCAAAAGGTAATGTGGCACATTACCATTCAGACAGAGGCCAGGGGAAAAGGGAGCAATGGAGCCGTCACCAGTCCCACGCGTAGCTGCCTGCTGCCCTGGGCCACCCAGCCTGCAAGGATCCCTGTCCTCCAGTGGCATGGACATGGCTCATTGCAGAGGACTCCTGACAAGTTCAGCCCTTCCAGGGTTATAACAGCACAAGCGTATTTGGCTGCTATTCAGTAATTACATTAAGCTAGTGCTGGTGAAGTCAGTACCAAGCAGAGATAATGCTCTGGACGCATTCAACTGGCTGGAAGAAGAAAAAGGAGGAAAAGCCATGCTGGCTTAGAGACAAGTCATATTTCTTATCAGCTTCCTGCCTGATGAGAAGGTGCTGCCCAGCCATCTGCCCCAACAGCACAGGCACAGAGCAACGTAGTGATCAATGCACAAAGGGGTCCTCTGTGCTCCCTGCCAGCCTCCTTGTCATTTCCCCCCTTCTGACCCCTTTGATGCTGGATGTGGTTCCCTTTGATGCTCCAGGCCCTGCACAGGGAACGGGGACCACTTCCCTGCTCCTCTCGCCTTTCTGAAATTGTCTGCCCATCCCGTGCTGCAAGTACGCAGAATTTTATGCTGGAATAGTCCAGACTGTTATGCTGGAAACCAAAGCATCCCAGGGTGTTTGGGGGTTGCTTTTTAGCATGCCTGGCCTGATGCTCTGGCACCCTTAACCAGACAGAATTAGACCTGAGTATAAATACGAAGCTCTTTGGGTGCCCATTGTTCACACTTATTCTCTGAGTCAGACAGATGCCATCAGTGAAACAAAAGCATTGAGAATGAACAGCAAGGAAGCCTCTGCATGTGTATGACAGAGATTTAGTGTGGAAATTCAAGACAAAGAGCCCTGGAAATAACACTTCTATTAGCTGGTGCATGGACTCCATTCTCTCAGCAGCTCATTCCTTCAGCTATTTTCCCCAAAATACCACGTTTGGTTTTAAGAAGTGCCATTCCAGTGAAAGGTCTTGTACTGGCACCTCCCAAGAGTTGTCCCATTCACCCTGTGAAAAGATAAAGTCACTGAGAGTGACACAGGAAACTCTCCCAGTCTGCTCCAGACTCTCCTAGTCGCTGGGGAGGGAGAAGCCCAGCCCCTTCCCACAAGGCAGAACACAGCCTTGATACCCAAACACCCACCCAAGCTGCTGCAGCACAGGAAGGCACCAAGCACAAGGGAGCAGAGTGGCATGCCTGAAGCCTGCAAGCAATGGGAGGTAAAAATGTGCAAGCTGAAAGCAGAGCATGAGAGATCAGAGAAGGGGTTTAAAGTGTGAGCATAAACCTGAGGAAGTGAGATTTCAGGAAATATACTCAACCTCACACAGAGCCAATTAGCATGGCTCAGCTAATGCTCAGCAACTTGCCATTCACCTGAGCCTCTTCAGTCATTTCTGCCACTGGCCTAGCTGTGAGAGAGGCTCTACATGCCATTTCTTACTCATGCCAAGGCAAAATACAGGTTTTTGGGTGGCTGTTGTCTTCCCTGGTATGAAGACATTCTCTGTGAACTGGTGTAAGGGGACGTATCTGCAACCACAGATGCTTTCCATGGAAGAAGTGAGAAAATAATTATTTTTTTTAGCAGCCATCACTATACTTACCCAAAAATGGCAGATAAAACCCCATTTCATAACATTTAGCATATACAAGAAGAAAAAGAGAGGGCAAGAAAAAAGCCTGAGAACAGACAACAAATCAGGCAACACTAACCCCTAGGAAACTGCTTGCTACCGGTACGAGCGATGATTTATTCAAACTTGGATATAAAATAAGCCTGCAGTAGCCCTCTGCTGTCTGTTTTTGTCCCAGGATTATGATAATTAAGCAATTTGTATTACCTGATACCGATAAGAAAAATAAACCCACGTTTATGACACTGTATCCCCTGGATTTTACATGGTAGTTACTAATGCATTTTTGTTACCTGGTGAACATAATATTCAAGATCATAAAGCGCCGCTACTTTTTCATCCAGTGTGGAGGCAGAGCTGTTGAATTTGCCAATTAATTTAACCATAATTTCATAATCTGTTTCCATCTTCACGTTCAGCTTTTCAAACTCCTCCTTCAGCTGCTCTATGGGCCGGAACTTCTTCCTCACCTCTTCCTCGTGGGCCTTGAAAGCAGGAGGAAACCAGATACAAAGCCAGGTGATAAAGAACATCAAGGAAGATGTAGAAAGAAACCCTAGCCCCAGATTTACAAAGGGAACCTGTCTGTCTATGCAAACAGATTTACCGCTGTGCATCAGAGATGCAGGGGTAGCATTGGAGGGCCCTTCTGAGAAACCGAGGAACCCAGTTATCTATAAGATACCCACCTTGGGTACCAGCAAGCACTCCCCAAAGAGCTGAGCCTGTACCTAGGGCTTTATACACCATTTCTACATCCTATGCGCCTTCCAAAACAACGTAAAGCCAAGAGGCAGCACTGCTGTTCTCTGCCTGCAAGTGGATGTTCTCAAGACCTGACTGCAAAAGCCCTGAGCAACCTCCCCGATCTCACAGCTAACCCTGCTTGGAGCCGGAGATGGGGCTGGAGACCTCCAGAGGTCCCATCCAGCCTGAAATGCCCAGTGACTCCATGCCAGTGACATCAAGGAATCAAGGAGATCTCCTCGGACACGTATGAAGATGCTTTTGTCATCCCGATCACTTAACAGATTTCAGGATGGCTTTATCTCTCAGGGAAATGTATGCACTTGCTGTTGGGGCCAGAAGCTGTCAGAAAGCAAGGCAGGAGGACTGGCTGCAAGATGGGGGCAGCTGAAGTGCCGTGCCATGGGGCTTGGCCAGGAGATAGCTTGTCCTGCAGTGCAGCTCGCCTCCCTCATACAAACAGCACTCCAAGGGCTGCGATGAACCAAGAGAGCTGCAGAAAAGTGTGCGGTGAGAAGGAAAAGGCTCTGCTAGAGATCTAAGAGAGCCCTAGAGCCAGCAGGAAAAGGCTCTGCTAGAGATCTAAGAGAGCCCTAGAGCCAGCAGGGACCAATTCTTCAGCATCAGCACTGGTGACACTGGGGCAGGCGGGGACAGAGCCTGCTGCTGCAGGGGATGGAGGAAGCAGAGAGGCCAGACTGAAATGGGCTGCCCCAAGAGCAGGAGAAAGCAAAAAAGCCCCGTTTGAAAGGGATTCTGCCACAAACACCAATACCAAAACATGTTTTTATACAGGAGTGACCCCCAACTAGAGGTTTTGCATATGCAGTGCTTCCCCCAGCAAGCACTGCCCCGCTCCCCCACATGTGAACAGAGCCAAGGGCTCGAGCCATCAGAGGAAAAAAAAAAAAAAAAAAAAAGAGTGATGGAAGTAAAGCACTGTCAATCTAATGGCAGCCATACAATCAGCGCTAATGACTACGGGCCTAATTACCTTAGGTACGCACAGTAACAGAACACCACCCCCTCCCCAACTGCACAGAATAGCTTTTGCAGGAGCATAGATGAGAACACGCTTGGTGTAACTCAATTTACTTTGACACAGTTACTTCAAGGATGAATTTGCTCCCTGCAGGAGTGATTTTAAAGGGAGTACTTTAGGTCCATTAGACGTAGCTGGTTTTAGCCCAGTTGCTGGGACAATAGTTATTCTAACAGTTTTTTTTAAAATATGGCTTATTTTCACATAATCGAGTATCACTAATTTTTGCATTTAAATGACACTCATTTCAAGAAGTCCTGCTATCAGTAATGCTGGCTGCTACATAAATAATCTTTCAGGAAACTAAATAATGCCCTGGTGCCAGATAGGGGAAAAAAAGACTTTCTGCAAATCCAAGACTTTAGAGTCTTGACTCCTACCTCAGTTTTCCTTCGACCGAGACAAAGTCAAGGCAGCAGGAGGAGCTAGGGCCTAAGGAAATACTGCTGAGTGGAAGAGGGGAAAAAGAGGAAAAAGGCCACTCATCCACCTGATCAGTCGCATATCATCCCACCAGTGTCATGTCAGTGGCTAGGGACCAGCTCCAAGCCTCGAGAGGGCTCAAAGCAGCACTTATATTCTATTTTACTTTGGATTGGGGACTATTTGTAACTAAATGGGAAACTTACAGCTTATATAAGGAAATTTCAGCCTATGTTCCACCACGGCCATTTGGTTTTTACTACCCAGAGCATGACACTGGAGACTTAAACCATGAGATCACTTCTGGATCCAGCTGTGCCAGTGGCAGGGGATGCTATGTCCAGTAGCTTGTCACCATCACCAAAACCAGAACAGAAGAGCCTCAGCTGCACAACACTTTTTGTACTTCCTCATGCCAAAAGGACAACAGTGAACAGCGAAGTAACTTCCATTACAAATAGTGTCACACTGCAATCCAGTCCACTTCGGGGGTCTGCAGACATTTTTGTGAACCAAGCGACAGTTGTACAAATCAGTCAAAACAATGGATAAAAATACATCCAAACAATGAAATGGAAATCAGCCTGTGGGTTCACACAAGTGTTTGCAAGTTACTTTTTGCATTATTAATTCAGGTCTAATCACATTGGTATCAGAAAACTTAGGGGAGCAGCATCACACCGGAGACCTTACTGAAAGTAACTGCTTTGGGTTCAGGAAAGCTTCACTTTAGCATTAGTACACCAAGAACGGCAGTAAGATATTTGGTGTCTGGATGGCTCATGAGGATGGTTACGTGGACACTGTGTGTCTAGTTTGCTAGTTGAGATCCCACTCGCTTGAGTAAAGACCAGAAAGCAACAGCATCTGATGGCTGATGTGTCACTAAACTGCAGATCTCGGCCCACTCCACCACTGCAGCCCCTCTCCCCCTCGACAGCCCACAGGATAATTATTACCAAGAAACACCCTGAACTGTGAGAATATACTTAAGAACTTACAAGCAGCTTGCAACACAAGGACTTTAAGTTTGAAATAAATAAAACAGACCTGAACAAAAGTTTTCCATTTTTACAGAAAACCCAGGATTAGTACAAAAATGGGTGAGAGTTTCCCAGGGAATTATATCACTAACAGGCTACCAAAGATATTTTAGGTCCATATTCACCAGAAGATTAGTCTGCACAGTATTTTCCCAAGCAATTACTTTACCCATTATGCTTCTGAGACATGGCAGGGCATTCACATCTCTGTAGTGTGCATTGCTTTAGAAACAAGGAACTCTCCTTACCTTTCTTTCTGCCTTCTCACTTTCCTTCATTTTAGCCAACACTTTTTTGAGCTCCTGGGATGTGAATGCATTTGAGTCAACATCCACCTTGCCTAGCCTGGCAGAGGAAACAAACCAAAACATTTTATGAGTGAACAATTGTATCTGTAAAATTTTCATTGTGATATACTAGCAATAGATAATGACAGGAGGAAAGGAGCTAAGAGCACTAGATTTCCATGCATCTCACTTAAAACACAGAAAAAACCCTCCACACTCAAGATTAGTCTGAGCGCTATATTTTGTGTGTTGTTTGCAGACAACTCGCCCTGGCAATCAAAAAAGGCTCCGTAATCTGCATGCCGACAAAAATCTCAAGTCCTAACACAATAAAAATAGCTGATTACTTTATGCCTCTGAATTTCATGTAGCAATATAGAAAAGCAGGAAATGTTTCAGAGGAAAAACAAAAAAGCACCACTGCACCACTAGATCATTGCTAAGGACTTGGACAGGTGTACTTGTACATGGCTTGGACGGGCATACTCTTCGCTGGGTAAAGAACTGGCTGGACAGCCGGGCCCAAAGAGTGGTGGTGAATGGAGTTTACTCCGGTTGGCGGCCGGTCACAAGCGGTGTTCCCCAGGGCTCTGTGCTGGGGCCAGTTCTGTTTACTACCTTTATCAATGATCTGGACGAAGGGATCGAGTGCACACTCAGTAAGTTTGCAGACGACACCAAGTTGTGCGAGGTGTTGATCTGCTGGAGGGTAGGCAGGCTCTGCAGAGGGACCTGGACAGGCTGGATCAATGGGCCAAGGCCAACTGTATGAGGTTCAACAAGGATCAGTGCTGGGTCCTGCACTTGGGCCACAGCAACCCCATGCAACGCTACAGGCTTGGGGAAGAGTGGCTGGAAAGCTGCCCAGCAGAGAAGGACCTGGGGGTGTTGGTTGACAGCCGCCTGAATATGAGCCAGCAGTGTGCCCAGGTGGCCAAGAAAGCCAATGGCATCCTGGCTTGTATCAAAAATTGTGTGGCCAGCAGGACTAGGGAAGTGATCGTGCCCCTGTACTTGGCACTGGTGAGGCCGCCCCTCAAATACTGTGTTCAGTTTTGGGCCCCTCACTACCAGAGAGACACTGAGGTGCTGGAGCGAGTCCAGAGAAGGGCAACGAAGCTGGTGAAGGGTCTGGAGCAGAAGTCTTATGAGGAGCAGCTGAGGGAGCTGGGACTGTTTAGCCTGGAGAAAAGGAGGCTGAGGGGAGACCTTATCGCTCTCTACAACTACCTGAAAGGAGGCTGTAGAGAGGTGGGGGTCGGTCTCTTCTCCCAGGTAAGAAGTGATAGGACAAGAGGAAATGGTCTCAAGTTGCACCAGGGGAGGTTTAGACTGGATATTAGGAAATTTTACTCCACTGAAAGGGTTATCAAGCATTGGAACAGGCTACCCAGGGAAGTAGTTGAGTCACCATCCCTGGAGGTATTTAAAAGACGTTTGGATGAGGTGCTTAGGGACATGGTGTAGTGGTGGTCTTGGTAGTGTTAGGTTTACGGTTGGACTCGATGATCTTAAAGGTCTTTTCCAACCTATATGATTCTGTGATTCTGTGACTTGCAAGCTTTAACACTGAGATCTACAGCTGAAGTGCTGATGATCGTCATACACAAAGTTAGGGCAAGGGTAAGTCCAAGTAGAAATTACACAGAAATGCTTAAAACCTGTTGTGTTGCTCTTTAAGTCAATCTCATTGGTTCAGGGAACTTATCTGAGCCATAAACACCCTTGTACAGAAAAAACGAAAGCCAACCATTGAGACATCACGAAACTAAAGAGCTTCTTCATGCTCCTAACAGGAGCAACAGGGGGAGTGAGGGAAGCAGTAGTAAATCCCACATGCTTTAGGAAAGAAAGTTCCCTGTAGTAACTAAACCTGTCTTTGTTAGGAGGGAGCCAAGGGGAAAGTCAGCACCAGTGAAACTTTTAAAATAAATTTTAAAATGTGGGTACAGGGAAAGTTATATGATCTAAGGGGAACGTTGGCAATAACTGATGTGTAAATGAATGCTGCAAGCCTGCTGACTGCCCCGAGTTAAAAACAAGGTTATCTGGCTCAACATCAACACAAACAAAGCCCCTCACAACTGCTCTGATGGTTTAAGCTCTGAAAGTAGTTTCAGACCAATTACTGCAGATGTTTCCAAGGACTAAATGTCATTCAAAGAAGCCACATTGCAAATTTAGTTTCAGCGTCATGGCATCAGAAACCACAAAGGTGTCTATGCAGATATACTCAGTGCACTTCTACTGCCATTCTGAAGGGATTGCAAAGGACAGGGCTCAGCCTTCACTGCTGAACCCTTAAACCAGCAGTTAAGTCTCAGGAAGAGACAGCAATGAGTGCACCAGGGAACCTGGCCTCTAATGGAAGACATCAATCCTGCAGCACACCCACCCCTGATGCTTTGCATCACTGTACCTTTTTCTTCTCTCTTCTCTCGTGTCACTTTTTCCATTTTCGCCATCTGGGAGCTTGGCTTCTCTGTCTCCTGTCTGCAGATTTAATCGTACATGTGACCCTGCAGGAACAGCTTGACCTGCAAACAAAGGTCAGATTATTTTAGGGCACATGCATTATTTCAGCTTTGCGCACGAAGGCTGAGCTGAAGATGCACGCTCCTACCTGACAGAAAGAGAGATAAAAGCCTTGTCCCGCATGGTGAACTGGAGCGGGCTATCTGCCGCCGACCACTCTTCCCTCCAGCAATGCCCCTTTGACTCAAGTGCTGTTTTAACCCTGCAGAGATGCCAACCTGACCCACCAAACGCATCCCCATGCAGCTGGGTTGGCTCCGTGCTGCAGGGGAGGAGGGACCCTGAGCAGAGCAGAGCACTGGCTCCCTCCTCCCTCCTGGGCCAATTCCTAAGAGAGCACTAAAACTCCACATCAGGAGCTGATTTGGAGACTATCTGGAGAAAGGGGAATTGGTTGCTGATTGGGGTAGACAGCATAAAATACAGCTGCCAAAGTGAAATCAAAGCATACTGCAGAGTACAGCCAGGTATGCTGAATATCAAGTGTACTGAGGCAAGGCTGCGTTGGTTTGGAAATATTGTATTAAAAGGAATATATGATCACTACTATCTGCCAACAAAAACACACAGAATACATTAAGCTTTGGTTTTAAATGCAGAAAAGACGGGAAATTCAGAGTGTTTTTTCTTGGTCACAATTCACCACAAGCACGTCACAATGGTCAGCCGTCGTAAAGGGACGGAGGGGTGACAGTATTTGGTTGCTTCTTCTTGATGTTGCTTCCTCTTCTTTTAATGCTAGAAATCTGCCTGCTTAGGAGAGCAGCATCACAGCTGAATGAATACGATCTTAGCTACACATGGATGGACAGACAGACACAGAGCTGCTCACGCTCGTCTCTCTCAATGAGGTTTCCCTATTCAGCCTTTCCTTTATCTGTTTCCTTTTACCTAAGATGACACCTAGAATAAAATACCACAGCATGTAGGAGACAGGTAGCATCTCCTACCAAACGGAAGCGAAGACAAGGATAATTATTTCATACAATATATGTTCTCAAAGACAAAATCCTCTAGTCTAGAGAACAACCTGATTGATCCCCCTTCTTCAAGACCAAAGAGACATTTCACTGATCAAAGGACCTGGTGCTTCCTAGAAAAGACTGGGATGTTTGTCACAATTCAGACAAAAACATTTCAAAGCCTAAAACCCTCCAGCAGGTAAAAATGCGTTTAGAAAAACCAGGAAAATCCATTTTTGGAGGATTTCCTATTAAAACACGGTGCATTTCTGATAGCTCCTCTTTCTCTCCACCATATCCTGTCCATAGGAAGCTGCATTGGTCGGATATGCGAGGGGACACACCTGATTATCTTCCTATCTTAAATTACGCAAGGACATGCTAGGTATGCCTCCTCTGCACTTGGCATGCTTTCCACCGATGGAACCAACCCTTCTCCTGCTCCTTTACTTGAGATACACAGGAGAGACATATGTCTATATGCCTCTTTAATATATATGTCTATCTAGAGGAGCATCTTCCCACTCTGAAAAGGTGAGCTTGGCAGGAATTCGCTGTGCTAGCAGAGCTGTCCCCCTCACAGGCAATGCAGGCAACACAGCTGGAACGTGCCAGTCAAAAAGGAGTTTGTAGGATCTCCACGAAAAGGACAACACCACATCTCCTCTCCCTGTTTCAGGAGACACTGAGGCAGGGGGCTGCCAGCAAGGAAAAAAAAAAAAAAAATTATAAAATGGCATTGTGTGCTGAACATAGAGATGCATGTGGATGTCATCCTCCTCCACAGCCATGAACACCACTTAGGGGAGAAAGCGAGGGACGAGCTGGGTCCTTCCCTTCCCAAAGCCAGGGGCTTTCCTCGCTGGGTCACAAGCACTGGGACAGCCCAGGTTACAACCACAGCACTCACTGAAGCAAGTCCTGAATTGTCAAGCACAGCCAGAAATAAGTGTCCCCATTAGAAGAGTACAGTATATTCTGGCTGTCGTGCTCCCGGTGCATCTGGCCACGTTAGTTCACTCAGTTGCCAGGGGAGAGGAACAAGGCTGATGGGCTTTGCTTAAAAGAAACATCAAAAGGGAAAGCAAGGGAACAGCCTCCAGAAGGGCTGAGCGACTCCTGTGTGCCCAGTCCTCCCAGTTTCTATTTTCAGCGAGCAGTAAATAAAACAAAACACAAACCCTGGCGTGCATGAGCTCACAAACCCAGTGCAACCGAATTAAGGAGGTTGCCATCAGAGAAGACACAAATCTTTCCTGCTTCTGCTTCTTCACATTTTCCTAAATGAGATTTGACCAAGACCATCCAAACCCCAGAGCAGAAATCTCAGCTCTAATGTATTTATGCAGCTTTCGTTGCTACAGGGATTTCTTCTTGCCACTGTGCACCACAGCACAGGTTCATGCCACAGCAGGACAAACATGCTGCTTTATTAAATAAAGCAAGAAAGATGTCTCTGTTTTCAGCAAAAAGATTGTCATAGTCACTTAAAATATTCCAGATGTTTGAGATGGGATAAGGTCTTCAGTCTTGTTTAGTTTGGGGTATTTTGAAGTATTATTCATCAAGTGTGTTTGAGGGCGGGTTGACTTGAATAATGTGATTAAAACTGCTGATTTAAACAAGCAAGCTGGAAATCCTGAATTTTAATCATCTTTCAATATGTAGCTTCTAGACATTTCCCTTAAAAATAGTTGATTCTCTTTGAATCCTATAATTTGATACTATTCAACAACTGGGAGCACGCACCGGAGCGATACATATGTAAGCAATTACACAGCTTCACATGCTGTTGATACAGAATCACACTCTTAATAGCTTTTTTTCCTAGATGAATTCATTTTTTAGTTATTGTTTGTATTAACTTGCATTTGGGAAATGAAACTCAATTAAAAAATATAAAAACAAGTTTACATTTAAGCAAGTTTCTGACCTTTTTTCCTCCTTGACACCTTAGAAAAATAAAAGATGTCTATCCAAACAGGTATGCATTGCATATCTGCATTACTGAATGAAGCTGAACGGTCTCACTTTCCAGAGATCTCCAAATCCTACAGCTGCTAGATCTTATCCTGTCCTACCCCCTCGCTCCTTATAAAGGGAAAGAAGACTTTCCATTCTAATTAAATATCCCAACTCTGAATCATCTACCCAGTAGAGTAGAAATAGCTGTGAAAATCCCTCCATGAACTCACAGAAAAGGCTACAGCTGTCAGAGGAGGAAGCCAACAAACTCCTTCCCCCACAACCGGTGTGTATTCTTTACCACTTAAAAACTATCCCATACTTGGAATTTTTAAACCACAATTGAAATTATTTGAATATGCATTACTGCACCAACTTGGGTTGATGGATCTAAGAGAAAGCCACAGGGTTTAAACAGGCCACCCAGCATCCCCGAAGGGGACGTGCCACCCACCAGCCCCTCAATCACAGCTCTTCACCTTGCAGCCAAAAAGATAGCGTCCAACAGGTAAAATACTTCCAGAGGATAACAATCCCTTGCCACTGCACAAATGACAAGGTATTTATTGGGAATAAATGTCAAAGCAAAGCAGCAGCGCTTGTTTTCCAAGCTGATCCTGTGGCAATGCACAGCTATGACGATGTCATCCCTGTTCTTGATTTCATCCCTTTATCTATTGGCGCCCACTGGAGCTGCAGAAGATCGGGACGGGCTTTGCTCTCCTGCACAAGCTGGAGCACAACCGCTTTCTGACTTAGACCGCTCTCCAGACAAACCATCGCCACGCCTGGGTGCTGCCAGGCGTCCAAGCATCCGCAGGCCTAAAAACGTGTGGTCTTTTGGAGGTCTTCCCGGTGCATTAGCATTCATCTTATTTGGATGTGTTCAGTGTGTCCTGAAAGTTGCTTAAAGTGATGCTGAGGAAGAATTTAATTTATAGCCCTATTCTTTTAATCTTGGTCAGCCAGATTTTTCAGACATCCGTTTATTTCTTCTTATAATATATTAGACGGAGTAACAGTACCAGAGTCTGCTTCAAGGCAGCAACTCACTCGGAGGGGTTCTGCTGACATTTATAAACTGATCCTATTTCTCTCTTGTGTTTTATGTTATCAGCTAAACCTGTCGACTTAAATTATTGCCTTGTAACCAAATCACAGTTATCTGTTATTCTGTTATGTGTACGTTTCTGAAGCTGTATACCTATATCAAGCTTCGCAGAGGTTGAAAACAACATGATAAATAAATAAACAAATTGAAAACAGAACACACTTCCACCACACTCACAACTAAGGCAAGAATCAGGCGCATTATATACAGGATAACTAAAAGCAGAGGGCTGCTGTACTGAATATGCATCAAGTAGTAATATCCAAGTAACGCCATGTCACCTTCTCTAGACCAACCAAATGACCAACTGTGTTTCCTCACTGAATGAGAAAGGCCTCATCCTGCTCAGTTCCTTTCCAGTACATTATTCCATTTAGTGCTGGCCACAAGTGGTTTTGCATCTCTGCAGAGGGACAAGGCTGAGCCCCAACTCACTACACAGCAAGAGGCAGGCATTAAAAATAACTGGGGAAGTTTTACATCAGACATAGACATGCAGATCTCATACCGAGATTGTGCAATAACTCACTATGCTCCTGGCAGCGGCCTCCCCATCCCCTACCTGCCCCTGGACCCCCAAGCTGCCCACTATCGACCTGCCCCACAAGAGAAGCCCAAGAAGGACATGAGACTCTCCCCCTCCAGAAACACCTTCCGGCACCACTTCATCCCCTATGGCAGAGAAGTGTTCCCCTGGGAAGGCTTCTGCAAGCATAAAAAAGGGTGATCCAGCTCGCAGAGGCAGATCCTCTGGTTTCTCCCCACGTGAGCATCCTCGTTTGCCATTGCAAAAATAAAATAAATCTATTAACAGTGTGAAAACAAACCCCAGTTATGAATCAGTAACCAGTTCTGCAGTTCTCAGAAATCACCTTGGTATCTGAGCAAGAGCCAGATAGCATCTACCTTTCTTTACTCTTTGTTTCTCTCGGCACAAGGGAGCGAGGGGAAAGGGACTTTCTTTCTAATACAGGCAACAGAAGAATCCACGAATCAATACGTGAATGTTCCCAGCAAAACAAACTGGCAGTGCTGCAATATTGAAAATAATAAGGCTGCACAAGACTGACAGAGCATCCACAAAAATTATCTGATGGCACTGTGCCTACTCCTTCAATAAAATAACGATTAAAAAAAACCACAAGGAGACAAATCCCAGGAAGCAGCAGAGCTCCCCTGTGCTGTATTGCTGGCACCACTGGCTCCAGGAGCCACCAGTGCCATGGGTGGGTAAATCGGAGAGACTGGGGCATCACGTGCTGGTCATGCACAGGGGGACACAATTGCCCTGGCACTCACCCAGGCTGCTGGCTCCTGCCGCGGGCTCTGCCTGGGGAGAGGACGGGATTTCACGTGAGCATGTGCTCTGGCTGCACGAAGATGCTGTCTGTTTCTCACACTGAATGCTGGGCTCAGAGGAAAACAGATGAACCAGCCCTAGTCTGATGGGGCTCGGTGCGTGCTCTGACTCTGGACTCTCCAGTTAGTGCCGTTGAGCAAGGAAGCAGCAAAGTCTGGCTTCTTTTTTTTCTACAAGGGTGAGTCATACTACTCCTTGGATTGCTTGTTATTTCAAAACAGAACATTTTTACATACAAAAGGAAGGGAAGATGTGTAGAAGACAGAGGTCAAGAAGAGATGGATTACTAATGGGAAAAGGAAGCCCAGAGCCTGAATCTCATTTTGCTACTTCCTGCCTCTTTTTCACTCATCTACAGCCTTGTGTATTAGTTTGCTTTCTGGCACTCACCCCTCCTCCCAATTAAGTGCCACTGGAAAAGGTCATTAATATGCTATATATCACCTCTTCCAGATAGCTAGTGGAGAGGTTTAACAGCATCAGACCTAGAAGCTCCCCCCAGAAGCTGCCCCAGCATCCCCCAGCATTTCCCACCGTACCTCACCCACAGCACAGGCAGTGAGACAGCTCAGACACCTGCATCCACATTTCAAGTAGAAAACTCCTACGAAGCTGGATAAAATGCTTTACAAAGCTACTTCATGTGCATCTCTTATTTCCATTAGTTCTGTACTTCTGCTAGGAAACCACAGCTGCCTGTTGAGTGCAGCACATCCTTGGAGAAGCACCATCCTGGTCCCTGCCTGGTGCTCCCTGATTTCTCAGGTCCACACCATCAGTGACAGCAGGGGCTTTAATTACCTACTGTAATTAATTATAGAGAAAACTCTTTTATAATCACTGTATATTGGCCATGTTCATGAAGTGTTCCTTAAGCACGTGCTTGTGGCATCTGTAGGGGACGGGATGCTGGATGAACCCCTTCTGTGACCCACCGTGGCCATTCCCACCATGCCACTTCTCCCAGGGGCTGCCTGCCTTGGGGCTGAAGGCAGCTGTGCTGCCTCTGCCTGCAAATGAAAAGTCCTGGTGGTGTCAGGCTGGTTTTATCACCATTATTTTGTCTTATCATTGCACCTCGACACAGACAAAGATCCTGCTGTGCAGAGGGCCGACAAGGATAAAGAGATGTCCTTCCCTGTTGTGGTTTAACCCCAGTCGGCAACTAAGCAACACACAGCCACTTGCCTACCCTTCCCCTCCCAGTGGGATGGAGGACAGAATCGGAAGAGCACAAGTAAGAAAACTTGTGGGCTGAGATAAAAATAGTTTAATAATTGAAATAAAATAAAATAATAATAAATTGTAATGAAAAGGAAAACAACAAGAGAGGGGGAGAGAGAGGAACAAAGCCCAGGGAAAAACAAAAAAACAAGTGATGCAACCACTCACCATGCACCAACTGATGCCCAGACAGTCCCCAAGCAGCGATCACTGCCCCCCCGGCCAACTCCCCCCAGTTTCTATACTGAGCATGGTGTCATATGGTATGGAATAGCCCTTTGGCCAGTTTGGGTCAGCTGTCCTGGCTGTGCCCCCTCCCAGCTTCTTGTGCACCTGGCAGAGCATGGGAAGCTGCAAAGTCCTTGACTAGTGTAAACATTACTTAGCAACAACTAAAACATCAGTGTGTTATCAACATTATTCTCATTCTAAATCCAAAACACAGCACTATACCAGCTACTAGGAAGAAAATTAGCTCTATCCCAGCTGAAACCAGGACATTCACTTCCTGGGATTATGGAAGAAACCATGAGAGAGGAGTTTGGTCCTTACAGCACAAGCAAACAACTCAAACTGCTGTTTTCCTCTGCCTCCCAGAGCATGCAGACAAATACTGAGCAGGAAGGGCCTGATCCCCAAGCCACAGATATTTAGCTCTCAGCAGCAACTCGCACCAGTGTCTTCCAGAAATGCCTAAATGTGATGAATTGTTGAGAGACTGAATCAACAGTTAAAAAAACCTCAGTAAAATCAAGGATGTTTCATGTAAGACACTAAGTTGGTTAGCTTATCTGACAAATCTTTTATATAATACTCCAAGCTATGCTAATAAATATCCTGCAATTCAACCTGTCAAAATGGTGATGTCTACATACGACATCTTCTCCAACACGGATTTTGCTCCATGCTGCAGCAGAGCAGGGACATCTGAAATGCTTTCAAGCTCACTGAGGGTCAATCCGTTCCCAGTTCAATGCCCAGCACTGCTGCTGGCAGCAAAGCCACCCCTGGGAAAACCCAAAAATCACTCCACTGATACATCACAACATAAAGTGTCACCATCTCTGCTCTTGCCTGGGGTCCTTATATGTCTCAAAGAGGCAGCACTGCTTTCTGCTGGACTTGAATCCTACTCAAACAGGGTGCAGAGAAAGGGCCATTTCCATTCCAGTTTCTCATTTAGCAAGAGAGAAGCTACTTACTGGTGCTTGCTGGGCTACTGTTTTCCCATGGCTAATGCCACAGAGATCACTGTGTGGACTCAGGGTGCTAACAGCTCTGCACAGCCAGGATTACAGGCAGACATGCGCCCACAGTAAACCTTGGGAGGACTTTCTTTCTTGCATCCTATGATTTTTAATGCCAACCGCTTGCTTGCTGCGGTAACGACCATGTCTTTAAAACACCATTCATCAGGCCTACAGCTCAAACATTTGTTTGTCTGAAAAGGGTTTTAGAGCCACTCTTTTGTCCTAGTGCTGAGAGATCTTCTCTGTAATTTGTTTCCCTCATCAGACATAATGAAAACGTTTTTAAAATGATGCCAGAATCAAATCCCTCCTTCTGCAATTCGATCCGCAGCTAGAGGAGAACAAAGCGTTGCAAGAAAGGGGCTTTCCAGTAAGTAATACTTGGTCAGACATGCAAAAGCATCAGTTAAATTTGGACACTCAGTTGGACAACCACTTATGACTGCCAATTTAAACGGATCCAGTGCTCCCCCACAGCACTGGTATTTATGTTCTCTCAACTCATCAGCAAGCGCCGGGGGCCATGAGCCCAGTTATTCAAACTGGCGGCACCCCGCAAGCACAGGGCTCTAGCTCCTAATGCCTCTTGCCAAATCCACCCGCTGCCTGTGCTTGGCTTTGCCTCCGGCTCCAGCAGCGGGAGAGCGGAAGGGGAGGGAGATGCAGGCGAACCCAGCAGTGACAGGCAACAGACCCTGGTTGACGCTGTCAGAGCAGGTCCGTTTAACACACACCTACCATTGCTGGCAGCCAAAAAGATTATTCTGCATGTAGCCCAGCCTCGTGCAAGGGCACGCACAGAGCCGAGCTAGCTGCCTGCCTAAAAACCCATCAAACCTCAACCTCTTGTGGCAAGATAACCACCGAGGATGACAAAGCCGGCTGTCACACGCAGGGCAGATCACATACTTCCTGCAAGGTGTCTGCCGCTTTCCGGGATGCTCTGAGATAGTAAGCAATGGAAGCGAAGGCGGATGCTAGCTAGGTACCTGGGAAGGAAGACTCTTAGGGAAGGAGCAACAAGAAGGCTCGAGAGAGGACATATGGTGCCTCTCTGACAGGAGTTGCTGCTGTAGCGTCTGTTGATATATCTTCTGCTGCTGCCAATATAGAAAAGCTTCATATGGCAAAAAGCTCCTTGCGACAAGTGCTTCCGCCCTTCCACCTCCCTCTCTGCAAAGGCTTCTCTCTCACTTGCACTGCAACAGCAGAAAATACACCGGGGAAAAAAAATAATAGCAGGGAAGGAGGAGGAAGGGTTGCCCTTTTGTAAAACTGGCAAAAACATATGTTTTCACTTTATAAGCATACCCTTATCTCCAGTTTCAAGCCAGTCAATTCCTTATGCATTACCACACACCCTTGCTTACAGCATGATGCATGCGCTTAGTGATTCAATACGAAGCACTCAACTTATTTTCTCTTTTGATATTGGGCTCGATTCTGTGAACTGTAGCAGTTTAGACAGTTTAATCCCACAAAGGTCTGGGCAGCAGAAGAAAAGTGGAGATCGAAGGTGTCCAGCCACACTCTGATTATTTCAGCTATCAAACGGCATGCTGGGCTGCACGGAGACTGCAGTGACCTTTGTCTCACCATGCCACCAAGTCAACATCCAAGAGAAACATTATTTACAAAAGCCAGTTTTAATCCCTCTCTGGCTCACTAAGTTATTTATCCCCAAGCCTAAACTACTTCATAATGTCACTGCAACCTGTTAAATAACTGTAATCCCAGAGGTGTATTTGTTATACTAGAAAGCCCATCTGGGATGCTGAAGGCTTATCTATGTTCAGAGAAGATCAATGCAGAATGTAGGCAGAAGGGCAAGGGGGATGACCAGAAGAATGGAGAGCCTGCCAAAATAAGATGAGGATTATATTTATTCTGCCAAATTTTAGGCATCTTGTACCTTTTTGAGCCAGGCACCATTGGCTTCTTTGCTATGACAGAGATTAGCACCTCCAGAACATCATCTTCCACATCTGTCACCCTCAGAGAGCCTCTCTTCCTCTCTCCAGTGACTGTCAGGATGGCCACCACAGATGAATGTAAGGGCAGAGAAAACCAACCCCAAAGAAACCAGCAACACAGAGGCATGGAAAGGACACAACTGCTCTCTAGGGAGGGATAATCCATCAGGACCAACACCAGGGTGAGAACCAGGAGGTCTAAGCTGGCCACGGTTAATCTGCAGTTGGTAACAAGGAGCTGAAGCTAAAATTGTGCTAAAGGAGGAAAAAGGGGCAAAAAAAGAAACTATTTTCAAGGGAAGGCTGGGAAGCTTGAGAAGAGGTCTCCATGACCAGGTCTCGGCTATCTCTGTTCCTGTCCTCAGCTTCTGTGTTTATAACTCAATCAAGGCTGAAACTGAAAAGATAGACACGTTCAACAGAGGAAAACCAAACTCCCTTCTCCAGCTATCACCGGGAGCATTTCAGGACACACTGTACTGCTGGCAAGGCGTGCAGCTTATTGACTCGGATTGCATCTCCACTCAATGCATGTCAGCTGGCTCACTGCATGCTTTCACACCAGCAGTCGCAGTAACATCCTGGCACCAACATCTCCCCGAGCCTAAAGCACCCCCCAGAGCCAAGAGAGCCCAGGTCTGCACACAGGTGGACAACGTTTCCCTGGGCCTAGAGCATCCCCCAGAGCCAAGAGAGCCCAGGTCTGCAGACGGTTACACAACATTTCCCCGATTCAACGCTGAAAGGTGCCTGATCTGAACCGCCTGGCTGCGAGACTAGCAGAACATATTAGATAAACTTGCCTGCCAGCTACACTGCCAAGCTATAGTGAGAACGAATTTGAATAATAAAGGTGGAATAAGAAGATGCCTTGGAGAGAATGTTGGTATAGTGCTTTCCTAAGCTTCAATTTAAAGCCTCGTTTCTACAGCTAATGCAGTCGTAGGGAACATTAACCTAATTTTTGTCAAGAGAACTTGTCAACACTGCAGTATTTAAGACAGACGCTAAGGACTTGTTTTATATTGCAGATAGATCACTAAGAAAGAAAGTAGTTGTGCCACACTTGGTTCACAGGAAAATAAATTGACATTCTCCCTGGGCCTAATCAGGGGATGCTGTTTTATAACACCGCGCGTGCAAGCAGCCTAACGTTTTATCAGTGTGCAGACTGCAGCTGAGATCAGCTCCAAATCCACCACGGGGTTAGATACAGGAACCCACAGGGAGGTGCTTTAGATGGGCCATCACTAGAGATGGGCACCCAGGGACACAGAACCTGTCATTTCCCTTCCACAGATATTCAGTAACACATTTGGTCCAACTCCTGAAGGGTTCAGTCCTACTGACAGTGTTCACCAGTTGAGCCACAACCAGTGGACTATGATTTCAGGGCTAAGGGGAGAAAACTGGTGGTAGAAGTAGCGAATCGGCTTTGCCTCCTCAGGGGTTCAAGTAGGAGGTCAAAATCGAACTTGCCTAGCCTGATTTTTAGAGATGCTCGATGGGCAAGTCAGCAGAAAGCAAAGAAAAGAGACGCTGTACCCTGCATCTTTAGAAAAAAGAATGTTTGCATGATCCTGCTCCCACCATACCCCGCTTTAAAGAATTAAAACATTCCCGGGAGCCCGGATGCATTAATGCTGGCACAGCTTCATGCTTCCCACATGCCAGCCGCAGAGCTGCATTTGCAGTGGGTCCAGGAGAACAATGCTGGTTCCATGGCATAAAGGCCAGTCCGAGACTTGCAGCTTGTTCAGTGCAAAGTTGAAAATGCCCTTTTATTTGCAGTCATCACTTGGAAGTAACAGCAGAATAACCTTGGCTTTGGAACAGAAATCAGCTTGTGGAGGAAGCCTGTGGGAGCACGACCCCTGGGCTGCAACTCACAGGCAGGAGGGTGGCTCTGCTCTGCTATGGATTCTGCACTCACAGAAGAACTAAATCCTTACAACAGCCAGAAATGTCCCTCGGGAAGGAAATCCTTTCAAAGATAAATCAATAACTCAGTGTAATTTTAGCATGCAGCCAGGAGAATTTACATTGCCAGGAAGGCTGAGAGCTCTGCCATGGAGACAGAGCCACAGCATCACCAAACAGCCCTACAGCAGTCCCCTGCACGGGAGCTCAGGCTCCAGGTGTTTACTGCAAAGCCAGGAGCCTGGGCTCTGCCGTGCCAGGACCTCTACAGAACCAAAACAAAACAGCAGCAGCAGGGATGTGGTATGGCAAGACTCCCTTGTGACAAACCTACCTTTCCCCAGTTGTGCCCCAGCTGCCTTCCTCTGCACCAGCGTGGCTGCTCTCCACAGTTGTGGCAGCGCTGGCAAATGCTCCTGGATCTTACAGGGTAAGAGGCATGCAAATACAAAACACGAGTTAAAACAGGCACGGGAGTCCAGGGGGAGTGCTACAGCCACAGCCTTCCCCCCTGGCCAGGGTTACAGGGGTTCCCACCAGCCAAACCACCCGCAAAATATGGTGAGACAGTGAAACCCTGCAGCACACACTGTGATTAACGAGACTGCAATTTACATAATTATATTAATGCAAAGTACACTTGGACCAATAAGTTCAAGGAAACTAATGACTCTTTATAGCAGAGTTCAACACTGAGCAGTAACTCTAGCAAAAAGAAAAAAAAAAAAAGGGACCCTAATTATTCAGTAGTTCCTCTCCTCCCAGATTCTCAGGGTCAGCTTGGAGGAGAAGGTGGCCTGAATTATATTTTCATTTCCAGAACATCAACAGAATTGCTAAGTAAGTTTCAGCAGCAAGGTCAAAGCCTGCCCACAGTTATATATGCCATCCCCCTCCCAACTCCCAGCTCCAGCAAACAGCAGCACTGCTGGACCCAGGAAGATCTCAGCCTGTCCGTGTCTGCTACGAGCATGTTTAAAATACCCGTACTCTGTGCTGCTCCTCCAGAGACATGGTACCAGTGTCTCTGCCATCTTTTTGCTCTGGTCCCCAGCATGGATAGATAAACTATGGCAACTAATTCCTTAGAAGCTAAAACTGGCCTCCATGAAGTGCAGCATGTTTTACATGTCTAGGAGTTGAACGTTACTGAAGATAAGCCTGACAAGCAAACACCCCAATCCAGCTAGCAGCAATTTACTGTATACCCAGACCACCTACATTCTGCATGTTCTTGCAGCCAAAGCACCCGGCAGACATGTAGCCTGTGCTGCCAATGCACAGAGGGCTCGGAAGCAGCCTGCCCACAGGAAGGTCAAGCAACAAACACGTCCATACATGCCTGGAGAGCCCTGGAGCGGGACTTCTCACCACTTTGCTTCACAAGAGCTTGAGGCATGTGCAAACCCTCTCTACACAGAAAACTTCTGATGCTGCTCTTTCCCTTTCGTGCTTTTAGGACTTGCCATGTGCACACACATACGGTCCTCTGTCCTCTTCAGCACGCACTCTTCCCATGCTGCAGCCCACCTGGAGTAATAGATGCATTTTGGAGCGCCTGTGCTGGCCACAGCCATGTCACTCCTCACACCCTCCTTCAGTCCCACCAGGCTCTCAAACAGATGTGCTCATGCTCCATGAACACTTACATGCTCCAAGTGCCTATATCTGCAAATCCAACTTTACAGCAGCTACAGATGTGGCCTGTGCTTCCATATTATTTCATCGAGACTTGGACTTTGCACCTCTGAAATGCCAAGACCTGTTAGCAGAGCTGATCCAAGGGGCAATGTCAGAGCTCATGCCGGCACTGATCCAAAGAGCTGAAGATGTATTATGACCACCCCAAACAAAACCAGGACAACCTGTTAAGCTCCTACGATGCAGAACACGAAGGTTCCCAAGAAGCCAGGGAAGAACAATTCTACAAAGACTACACAAAAGAGGAGACCTCACAAGCGTACCTCCATATCCGATATAAAACCAAAATCAAAACCACAGTTAAATGAATGGTCACAAATTCAGTGTCTCAAGATTGCACTCATGGGCTACAAGCCAGCAAAGCTCTCCTGGTAGCTTCCAGGCTCAGCAGCAGCATCCTGCAAGAGGGAACATGCAAAAAGCCAACTCAGTGATGATCGGGAAGACACATATAAAGTAATCTGTCACATGGCAATCTGTGTGCACCCAAATGTCCTGCAACACAATTAGAAATCAATAGCAAGATGCCAAAACCCTCAACCACACAGTAAAATATAAAGAACACTTGTAATATTGATTTTAAAAGTGCCTCAGAGAAGACAGTTGCGAAGAAGCCTGAGAAAGCAAAGCAAAATGCCAGAATTGAAGCCTTTTTCTCCTCAAAAAGACATTAATAATGGATTTTCAATGCAAGAAGAAAAACTGAAACCCACACCAGATTTTCCTGGTAATAACAGCTTTCTGCAAAGCCCAACTATTAATGTAACAGGGACGTCCATCAATCAAGCACACAGAAAGTACTTCAAGAGCTAAAAAAGGAGCAAGCAAGCATCTACTTTTGGCAACTTAAATTTTGCCCTTAAGCGCAAGGAACATAATAAATTATCGGAAGGTTGGACTTGAACTCATTGTCTTCCACCCTGGAGAGCTAAATGCTGAGGATGGGGGTAAAGGTATACAAACGCGCCGCTGCTGTGATTTGTGCCTGACAGAAAATTGGAGCAACAGGCACAATTTCATTTGTAGACTGAGGAACTCTTGAAAAACGCCAGTGCCATTCTCAGCACCAACAAGGCAGTGAGCTCCCAACAGCAAACGAGTGGCAACACCTGCAGAGAAGTGACAGTGAACTATTCTTCGAGCCCGTGGCTTTAGCGACAACCCTTTTGTCATTAAGGAAGGTCTTGGGAACCCTTCTCCACCTTCAGGCTCCCTCAGCCTGTCCAAGACTGCCCACACACTGGAGCAGTACCAGGGTGGGATGACAAGACATGCAAACTTGCTCCAAGATGACAGTCGCATCCCTCCTCACTACGGCTCTTCTCTTCCCGTTGCCGCACGCTGCCTGCAGGAGGCTGTGGTAATTAAGGCAGGTCATCGGTGCCTGCATTTCCCAGTGCTCTGATCAAGCAACGCTTCACATTTAGGGTCCATCCGCCCAGACGAGCACTGACTGCGGTGTTAGCAGCAAACCTCAGAAAAGCTGGATTTACACCAAAAAACCCAGCTGCCAAAGAAAGTAATTGGGGTGCCCCTATACCTCCAATATTTCCTCTTTTTTAAAAACACGGTAGGTCAAAACAAGTGCTGGAGATAATGAACAGAATTTACTGATTCAACCAGAAGAAGCTGCAGGCATCGCTGCAACTAAGTCTTAATAAATTCTGAAGAGTGACACTATAAAATGACATTATGGAAGTCTGTATTTATTGTCTCCCCATGGTTTCTGTATCCAAGGTGCCACATTACACTTAATAACAGTTTTTCTCCCCAGCTGCCAGTGTTGCAAATCCTGCCTGACACCTGGCAAGCTAACAATTGGGGTTAACCCCCCCCCCCCCCCAAATACACACTTCTCCACCCAATATGTGTGGCGTGAACAGGGATAAATTATTAAACCAGTACTGCCCAGGCAATGCACAGGACAGTACAGACTGTTTCCTTGCCTCTCAGGTGTGTGGCTCTACAAGGCTCACTGAGATGCAGCTGGAGGGTATTTTTGTCCCTCTCCACCGATGGAAGTGATGCAGACAAGGAGCAGCTGTTATAGGAAGGTACCTTCACACACAGCCTCGTTTCAGAGCAGAAGCACGCCAAGAACGGCCCAGCACCACCACCACCACGCAGTCCCCAGGAGTGCTGCCGGGCTGCACCACAGCCTGCACCAGCAGAGCAGCCTCGCCAGCAAGCTCCTGCCCCGTGTCACAGCAAGTTCTGTGCGAGGCATCAGGAGGTCCTCATGGAAAGCCATGGAGAACCAGGGCCCTCTGGTTCCTCGTGCCAGAACTGCAGGAAGTCTCCCCTTCCAGAGTTCCCAGCTCAGCTACCACTGTGAAGTACACTTCAGTGACCCCATATCTGGCTTTTAGACCGTGGATACAATCTCTCTCAAGTGTGGTCTTCATAGAGTGTCTTGTTTTACCTGTTTGTGTAGTATTCCTAAATCTGCAAGAAAATCACCTTTGCACTCAGGCTGTACCTGGGCACTGCCTTGGGTTGTGGATAGATACTTGACAAGTATAAAGATGCTATCATCCCATCCTGTCTGTATCTTCTGCACTGCAGAGGATACAAAGGAAGTCACATGAACCACCTCTAGTCCACTTCAGAAAAAAGAAAAAAAAAAAAACCCAAACCAAAAACAAAAAACCAAACCACACTAACAAAACCCCACACACAAATCAGTTTATCAAGCAGAGAGCAAACAGTAAAAATAGCCAGTGTAGGTGGTCTGACCTAACCTGAGGATCTTTGTTGGAGTGGATGAAGGAGAGCATACACATTTCCTCCTCATAAAGCGGTTGCATTAACACTTCTGACTGACACAGCTTGATTTGGAAGAGCCTTGGCTCTTTCTCCTCTCCTGCTTGCCAGCAAGACTGGGCTTTCCCCGCAGGTGGCAGGATGAGGTACAAGCTCTCCTCTGTTGGCAGCCTCATTCTGCTCCTCCTTCAGGACATGTCCTTTCCACTTCAGGACGTAATCCACCCAAATGCTTGGAGAGCACCTGATGACATCAAAGTGGGTGGAAAGATGATAAAACAGGGCTCAAGTAAAAAGCCTCTTGGCTTATACTCCAGCAAAGGCTCTGGTCCCACGAGGTGCCTTCAGTCTAGCTCCTGGCTCCAGCCTTCCTGGACCAACATCTCCCCAGTAGCTCGTCTCAGTAATCACTTTCTGCTGCCTCTCTTCAGAGAAGTCTCCAGCAACTCTTCCCATGTTTGCTCCATTCAGGTTTCAGCTGATGTTAGCAAGGGGAAACAGTCAGCATCACCACCAGGATCTGGAGCTCTCTGTGGAGGCCATCATGAGATCTTCTGTCTTAACAAAGGCACTGCCATACAAAGTCACAGATTGGTCGAGGCTGAAAGGCACTTCTGGAGATCGTCCCGTCCAACCCCTGCTCAAGCAGGGTCACCTCAAGCAGGTTGCCCAGGACCGTGTCCAGTTAGGTTTTGTACATCTCCTAGGATGGAGACTCCCCAACCTCTCTGTTGGAGTTGACCTTCTCCAGTGTTCAATTGCCCTACAGTAAAACAGATTTGTCTATGTTTAAACAGAGTTTCTTCTATTTCAGATTTTGCCGTTGAAGTCCCTCCGAAGGGCAGCATACCCATCGGGTGCAGCAGGCACTCCTCCCAGCTTTGTACCATATAGTCTGTAAATACCTTCACAATACCTGTAAAAGCCTTCACAATTTGCCACCTCATTACAGCTCTAGCTAATTGAGATACAGAGAGGTCTAATAATTTTTGCATATTATCGGCTGCAGAACAGTGAGATAACTATAATTAGTAGCAACCTGGTTAGCAGGTTAAATGATAGTATAATTAATGAAGAACAGGTGGGCTTTGTTTCAAATAAGAAAAGCAGCAAGTTATATCAAAATGTAAATGCATCTTAAAATACAGTCTTGGTGATAACTTAAAGGTGCTTTTAGAAATACCACCAGACAGAAACTGAAATATTTCTCTTGGGCTGAATGACAAATCCTAAAAATAAAACCTGGTCTGGGGTTAAAATGTAAATTGTTGATTAGATCTATTTATTCACACCCTGCAGTGATGGGAGAGACATGCAGCTTAATATTTCTCCTTTTACTTTGCAGGATCATAGGCACATTCCTGCTATTGCCATTGCCGCTTGCAAGGTCTTTGCAACCCTGGTTGATCTCCAGCAGAAGAATAGAAGAAATACCAGGTGACAGATTGCATACATTAATTCAGTATTCAGATAACATCCTATTGAAGTGAATGACCCAAGCAAAACTTCCTGCAGTCTTAAGGAGCAGGCAGAAAATCAGGAGAGAGGTAAAAGAATCTCTGGACTGAAGAAAGATCTTTTGAATCAGAAATGTTATCCTTAATTAGAATTTCCAAACACCACCACGCTTAATCCTTCCAAAATGTAAACACATAATAAAAAATTAAACTTGAATATAGTGTTGTAAGAGTTCTTGCAATAAATGGAAATTAGTTCTACAAAACACCAAGACAGACCCAAAGAGATTACATTTCTTTCCCAAGCTTATGCTGGTAAAGGAGAGCTGGAAAAACAGAGCTATATTTATTTTTTAACTCAGAAGCTTCCCTGAGATGCTAAAGGAAGCTTTTTCAGTAAAGCGGAGACATTTGTTTCAGTGTGCGTTCAAGTAAGAACAAATGCAAAACAAGCTTCTAGTCCTCAAGAAACATCAAATAGCTTTTTTAATTTACATCCCAAATTCATTGCAGATTCTAAAATGAATGGAGGGCAAAGATCAGAGAAAATGTCTCACTAAATCAGGACAGCATGATGGATATTCAGAGTTTTCCTCAGAAGAGCAAGGTGCTTTTAAGCCAGAATGGAGGAGGCAGAGCATACCTCCGAAAAGGGTTTGTGGAAAAAGAGGATCTGTTGCTAGTGTGACTTATAAAGAAATATGTGGAAAAATTAAAAAAAAAAAATTAAAATAGCTGCAGCCACATCTGAGTAAGAGTGCTAATTTGCCGGCGTGAACTGTGAAGGACCAGGATGAAATATTCCTTGCAGGAGCCATTTGACTGTGTGTTGACTGCCTGAAAAAAAAACTGACTTTGTGCTCACCCACCTAAAATAATTTCTGTAGAAATTTTAGTAAGTGGGGTCTTGGCGCACATGCAGACTGTGGGGGAGACTGCAGGAAGGAATGGCCAGAGCAGGACAGTGGGAAAAATATTTTCTTCCTAATCATGAAAAAGATAACATTGTGAAACTGTGTTTTAGTGATGTACATGGATCTAGACTGAACGCCAAAGAAAAGGAGGGTATAGCTCCCAGAGCCAGATGTTTTTGTAACAACTGTCAAACACACACCAGGGACCACAAGCTCCTGGAGCATATGGCCACATATGTGTCCTGGGAAAAGGGTTCAGAAATGGTCATTCTGGCCACAGGGTGTATGGTACTATAGTTCTGCGTGGGCTAAACAGCACTTCTGCTCCAAGAAACCTTCAATGAAGGCAGGCAGTCTGGATGCGGAGCCAGTGATGCTAAAGGGACAGATGTGGAAGGAATTGAAAAGACGGTGCATGCCTTTGGGGACAAGGCAGACCACCTGCCTCCATCACAGCCAACCTCAGCCAGCAAATGAGATAAAATACAGGAGAGTGGTCTGAAAACACAATGCCTGCATTATATCAATAGGTCAGAGATTAATTTATGAAATTACATAATAAAATTACAAATGTAGAAAAAAAAATCAACTCTGCAGGAAGGCCTGACCTCTAGAGCTAACTGCCAACCTCTCCAAGAGTGCGTGGTCAAACATGTCCCGCAGTCCCACGAGCTGCGCTGCTCTGCTGTCATGCCACAGCCTGGGAGAATAACTCCCAAACCAGGAAAATAATTGCTCTGGGAGCCTTCTGTCACCAAAGGAGAGAGAAGGACTGTTTCAGAAGGTGATCAGGAGGCACTGAGCTCTACTGGCACAAGGAGGTTTCCCTCGCAGCTCAGAGCTTATGGTGTGCAGCAGCAGCCTCTCAACCAAATGGCTGCAGCGGGTGCTGGATGATTTGTCTGATCCCCAGCATCCATGATGGTGCTTTGGAGGGAATTCAATGCTTTCATGGCTGTGAAGCAACCTCCAGGGTTTCATGGGGATGGTGGTCCGACCCACGGCTAAGCAAGCACGCGTTGCAATGCTTGGAAGGCTTGTCTCACAAAACAGCATCATGCATTTGAAGTGTAAGGGAGTTGCTCTGATTATATTCAGTCAAACCTTCAGAACCATTTAAGTGACTCTGGAGCTAAAGTCACACTTTTTAAAAAACACTTTCCTGTAACACCCGATAAAAATGTTGGAGCCAAGGTCCTGGTCTGGCTTGCTTGCTCTGGAAGGAAGAGGGAAGATACTCAGACTGCAAATTCAAGATAACCAAGACTGTATGCACTCCCAAAATGTTTTCCAGGAGGGAAAACATTTTTCTTCCAAAGCACTGTTACAAGCTTGAAATAAATGCGCAGACGGTTAGATAAAGGCAGAGATAAAAATAGGCCCATTATTAAATACCTCTTCTTTAATGAGGTCCATCCTTCTAAACAGTCACATAAAGGTTATTAATGTTATTACAGAAAATATAGCATGATTGCATATAAAACCATAGCAAGATATTCCTCATCACCTAGAACACATTTAAGCATCTCTTAGCAGCTCACATGCTCACAGCATCCGTGGTTTGACAGAAAGAAGATAAAAGGGAGGAATGAGAGATCTCCTCTCTGGGAAACAGTCTCTCTTCTTTCAAAGCACTTTTTCCCCTCCAAACAATGTAAATTTAACCACGTGAATGATTCCCACTGCTTATGTCTACTGCTATACAGCTGATATACTTAATCTCTTTGCTAATGCTACACTTACATTATAACAACACCAGTCAGAGCATCATTAAAGCTAAGTTCAAAAATATTTTGAAAAATGCAGCCTAATTTCCTCCTGTTGCACAAAAAAAGCCGCCTGACTCTCAAACACCTCCATCACCTGGTTTATGACCATTTTATAACTAACCTGTAAAACACTGTGGAGTCATACGCACAACTAGCAGGAGTCATGGATTGTCTCATGTGAAAATACATCATTACATCCTTGTTTCAGTTATGCCCGACATCCAAGCCCATGGCTATGTGTTAGAGAAGCTGCAAACTTTTATCTCAGCTGCTCAGAAGTGCAAATAGTTTTCGGCAGTACATGCATCACTACATGCAAGACTTTATATAACCGGCTTGTTTAATGGAACCAGTAACACCACAGCCAGTAAGGGACAGCATTTATCCTGATTCACCGAAAGCCCATCTCGGTCCCGCTCTGCTCCTAAACCTGAACAATCCAAATAGCAAATTTAGAGGTTTTTCTCACCAACACTGCTGCTGCCAGGATACCAACAGTTCCTGAAGTGACTGAAAACAATGGAAGTTTTATCGGGGGTGGGGGAGGAATTGGCTCCCAGTTCACTTCACAAATACTAAACCTGACACCCTCATGGACGTGCTGGGAAAACAACAGCTGCAAAACTTCCCAGGTCAAGGAGAAGCAGATAGGAAACACAGGGAAACAACCCTGTGGGCCAGACCAGTGCCCGGCCACGCTGAACAACCGCTCCACTGAGCAACACCTTCCCACCCATCCCACCGCTCCGAGCGGCGCTGCGCTGGGGCTGGGCACAGCACCAATCCCTGCAATTACGCTTAATTAAAACCTGCAAGTTAAGTGTACTGACACACAGCAGTCCATTTCTGCCCAGTTCCCAGGAATGATTTAGTACGAGGAGCTATGCAGTTCTGAGGTCCCACATTATTAAAATTTAAATATATCTATACTGCATTTACAACACGCTACAAAATATATAATCAAACCTGCGTTACTACACTTGTCAAATTAGAGAAGCAGAGTGCTTTTTATAATGTGGGAGGGTTGGGGGGGGGGGGGTGTTTTGTTTTGTTTTGTTTTTTAACGTGCACATTCAGCTACTGGCCTATAAAGTTCTGTTATTTGCTACAATTTCCCATTTCTTAGTGTGAATGACAAAAGTTCTGTAGTTCTGTCATCTCCTGGAAAAGGTCAGCTTTGTGCCCAAGGACCCAGCCCAGTAACGTTCATGGTTGTTTCACAAATGTTTCAACTATACGGGTCCAAAGCCACCTACACCAGCATCTCGTCAGGATGCTGGCAGCGGCTCCCAGCAGCTCACAGCACAGGGGACAGCCAGCCCATACCTGCCTTGCAGCCAGGAAGCCATCCTGCTCAGCGTGCAGCGCTGCATTGCCCTTGTCTGCACATTGAAGAGACGGCTTGACAAGGACCAGGTGTACATCCCTGGTGGGCACCCTGTGACTTCCCACCTCAGGGAACCTGCCAGTAAAGAAAATCCAAACAGATAACACAGAACAAGGCTGGAGACAGGTAACAGCACTGCCCTCATCTGCACAGCTGAGCTGGAAAGACTCTCGTACAGACAATATCTCCATGCCCAAAAGCTGGCATCCTTCAAACACTCCCTACTCAAATAGAGGCTTGAGATATCTCCTGTCTGCACGTTCTCCAAGTGTCTCTCGAGCAGTCCCAATCCTGCCTCCTACCAACAACAGGCAGGGAAACACTGTTATCCCTCTTAGATGCATCAGGAGTAAGACATGGAGAATTTGCTTTGTTTTACACGTCTGTCCTCCAATGCCCCACACCAGAGCCAGAAGCAGAACGTGAAGCTTCAGCTCTGGCACTTCTGCCAGAGAAGACTTTCAGTGTAAGGAGTAATTAAGCCCAAGCCAGTGTTAGGGAGACCATGCATCCTGTGATGTGAAGGTGAGAAGTCAAGGAAAGCCCACGAGGACGGGGAAGCTGAGAGAGGAGAGCATGAAGGCACGTGGCAATAAAAAGGAGGACAGGCATGAGATACATTTAAGATATCAAAAGCCTCGTATGCGAGAGGTCAGATGGAAAACAAGCAGAGGGAGTGCTACCAGTGGCCATAGCTCTACCACCAAGCACCAAATGTTCGCAGTTGCTCTCAAGACTGCCTGGGCTTTCCTACCTGCTGTAATCACCCTGCAGCTATCCCTGTTGCTGACCAGAGAAGATTATAATGACTCCACATTTGAGATTTTTCCCCTCTGCACATCGGTAACAAGTTATTTTAAAAACAAAACAAAAACAACTTGAAAAGAAGCATTTCATCTGGTATAAATGAGGTTTTTAAAATCCCATTTGCCTTCCCTCTTCATGCAAATCTGTGCTGATCTGATGAGGCTCCTATTTCCTGGATTACACATGTCAAGCTTTGCAAAAATGAGCATACCCTGGTGGTTTAATGCCATATTTCACAGCCCTCTCTCGCCCATGCTGACATAAATATTTCAGAGACCTGCACACAACTGTTTGACTTAGGTCTAGGTCACCGAGAAGCCAATGGTTTGGACAGATTCATTAATTCAGCAAAGCAATTAGCAGGAGTCAGCACAGCTCAGGACATCCCGGTGAAAGGCAGGAGCAAGATATCCACCGACGAGGTGTAAGGAAATCCTCGCCAGCCACCGCATCACCCATACAGGCTGTGGGACAGGCCTTGGCACGGACTCCTGAGCCAAAAGGATCCCTTCCTGCCATTGCCTTCTCCCCCCAGCTTTAAAAACCTCTTCTTGGCTTAGAACAGTACTGGTTCATTCAGACGCTGAAACCTCTTGAAAGACAAAGACTGGCAATGGAACTAGACCAAGTTATGTCCCATCCCGAGTCCTGCTCTTTCTAGCAAAACCACGGAAAGTCCATCAAAGCAGCTTCTGAAATTACCTCCCCAATGTGAATGCTTTCTTTGAGAACTGTGTTTCCATACACGTAAAACAGAGAAAGCAGCCTGAGGACCCTTGGAAGCTGCAGCAATGGATATTTAAATGCTAAGCAATGTATCATCAGCTCCCCGCTGAACATAAGATGGTTTCAACTTTGCAGAAGCAGCAACAACAGCATGTTCACATCAACTTCGCTCTGGCAGTTTGATCAACAGCGGCAGTCATGGCTTCTTATTTTTTAACTGCAATATAATCAGGCACTTAGGAAATGACTCTGAACAGTACAAATGCTATAGAGTAACTGCAGGTATCAGCACAGCGCTCTGCAAGACAGAAGTTTAACCACAGCTAAAGGTACAGGCCAGCCGAGCTCCTGTAACACATGCTCTGCCTGGCTAGATACTGAGACATGCTATCCAAACCTGAGAAAGATCCAATGCTGCAACATTTCAACTGCCAATGCAAGATTTTGCTCCGTTTCTCCAGTCTTCAGGGAGCTGCTCTGAACCAAAGGAAGCTTTTCTGTGCTCCACTGTTGGCTCCTCTCAAATGGAAAGCATGCAGAGAACACTGTAAATATTTTAATATTTCAGGCAGATGAGGGTCTCGCTTGGTCCATCTGTATTTGGAAACTAGACACATTAATTCCCAACTTCAAACTGCCAGCTGAGAAACCAGCCAGCAAGTTTCTGCTGCATCAGGGAGCAGGAAAGTGCTGCTGCCACAGAGGTGGACAGAGCCCATCTGCAGAGGCACTGCACAGCCCAGGCTACCTGCAGCACTGGTCACTGCCGAGGAGATGTTTAAACCCCCTTTTTCTTTCCCAGTGGAACCCTTGCCTCTTATGTCCTTTTTCTTAATCTTCACAGCAATGTCTTCTCAGAAGAGCCACTTCTGACCCTAATGTTGGGTGGAAAATCTGCTGGTCAGTGATGTGGTAAAATGGTCAGAGCAATCCAACTTTCAATCATCATCAGGAATGCTAAAGGGAACAGAGGGAAACAAGGTGCCCAAATAACAAAAGGAGGTAATTCCTGGGAAATGAAGCATTCATGTGCTCTAGAATGTTGCATGGCAGATTTGAAGGTCACTTACAGATGTGGAAGAAATGCTTTTATATACAGAACCCCGAAGAAAACTGTCAATTTGACAGAGAAGACCATCAATGCCATCCAATCCTTCCATTTATCTCTGGCATCCTGAAGACTAAGGAATCACTATTTGGTTGCCATAACCAACAGGCAAAGATCACCTTGAAAAGCAGTGGGGTGTTTCTGTCTGCTGACAGACTCACCTCCACACACTTGGAAGAGCTTAACGTAAGCAGTAACAAAAGCAAGTCACCTCTGCTATGTTTCTCCAGAGAACTTCCAACTCACAAGGGTACTATGACCTGGTAAAAGTGCATTCAGAAAGGACAAAGACATCAGAGGAAGCACAACTTCAAAAAAATTATGTGTCTGTGGAGGAACAGACACCTGACCATGAGAAGTGATCTGACCATGGGCGTGAACATCCATTCAGTGCAATCCCACTTTTTAAAACCCAAGTAGCCTGCAAGTTCCTATGGACACCAACCAAGAACAGAGCAAAAAGCCCTGCAGATGTCTTCATCATTTCCTCAGATGATACCAAAAAAAGTAAAATAATGGAGGTGCTGGGAGGACTTCTAAGGTGCACATACCCTTCCCATCTAACCCAGCTGTGCCCAGTGCATTATTTAGTGCCAAATGCAAAAGAAGCAAATGCCTAACAAAGCGTTAAAGGACTTTGAGAAGTTTCACCAACCTTTCTACAGTCCATCAGCTTCCCGGCTGGCTGGCAGAAGAGACAACTGATCTCCTTCCTTCCATATTACAGGCGGCAGAGATCTTAGGGTAACTGTCTCTCTCTGTTTGCATCCAGCTACCTCCAGCAGCTTGAAGCATGCTCAAAGTGCAAGAAAGCACTTGATCAAAATCCAGCTCACACTGTAGGCAGCGAGGGAACAACCACACAAGCAGCACTACATATACAATAACAATTGAATTAGGTGGAGGGATTTGACAGGTTACAGGTTGATGACACTGCTGCAGTCTTGGCGGAAGTGTGGTTTGATGCAATTAGTAACAGGGAACTAGAAAAACAGCAGAGTAAAACTGGAAATACATGTATAAAACATGAGCAACTGCAGGACTGGACAGAAGCATAAAAAATCCTGTGCTGAGCTCAGAACACGAACAAGATGAAACAGGAGTGTGACGGGGGAAAACACTCCCTTCTATTATTCAAAATTGAAGATCCAGATTTTAAATCAAAACATTTGCTTCCCCAGGACAGACTGGCCCCGTTTGCTGCAGGGATACAATGGAAGATGGGGTGGGGGCATCCTGAAGAGGAAGGCAGCAGAAAGCAAACTTCTGAGCATTGTGCTGCAGTTCACTTTGGCCTGTGCTGAGCACACACCAGCCAGCCCAGCCAGGACTCTGCTTGGCTACAAGCAAGTGAAATCACATCAGAAACACTGGAAGATGCAGAACCACTGGCTTAGACACGCTGCCAACGCTTGCACCTCTGCCAAAGGACCGAAAGGCACATTCCTCATGCAGCCACGCTGGCTGCTTCCCTCGTCCTGCGGGTCAACTCCCTCCCCAGCACTCCCACTCCCCCTTCCCCTGCGCTAGCAATGGGGAAACTCTCAAGGCCAGAGGCATGGGCTTGTGAAGGCAGCAGGTTCCCCAGCCTTGCTTTGGGTAATACACATGCTAGAAGTGCAAGTCAAGTCACAGTCCACGCACAGGATTTTGCTTCAGAGAAACCCACAGGATACAAAAACCCAGGCTGGCAGGGGGAGACCAAGGAAGACTCCTTTCCGTCATGTTTCTACCCAAATCTGCACGCACACCTGAAATGAGGATCCACAGCGACCACACAATGAGGCAGGTCACCATTTAAGTCTTTTACAAGAGTAACTGAAATTCTTCTCTGTGAATGCTGACAAGCTCTCCACTTCCACAAGCCCTTCACTGCACATGCCCAACGTGGCATTGCTACAAAAATAAAGCAGAACAAGACACCTGAGCAATGGAGAAGGTGCTTCTGAACAAAACCGGCAACGACGTTCATAATGACTGCAAGCATATACATATTCTGCTTCAACAAGGGTGGTGGGGATCTGCCAGTCTGAATACTAAGCAGGGACACCACATGCCTTCCATACATAATAGTATAAAAATGGAATATAAGTATACACTGCAGCTTTGTGAAATTCAGGGGCTTTTACTAGACATTTATGTTATACAAAGATTTACATTTGGAAAAGTCATTCTTCTATATTTGGCAGAAATTTCAAGACGAATGGATCACATATTTATTCATTCAATGATAATACTGAGCACAGGATAAAGCTCTTTTAAATTCAGAGCACTTTATAAAAATTAATTACTACTTAGTTCACCCTTCTGAGGTGGGAAGGTATTACACCTGCATATACATGAGGACACCAAAGCACAAGTGGATTAAATACCTTGTCCAAGACCCCAGAGGCAGGCTTACCGATCATCCTAATTGCTGAAATGTGTGTGCACACATGCATCTGTGTGTGTGTTTAAATGGGCTTATCCTCTCCAGAGCCCTTCCCAGTGCACAGGGTTTTGCAGCAAAGCCAGCCTGCTCAGTTGGTGTTTTCTCACCATACGTGTGTAATAAAAAGATACCAACCGCCAAAAAAAGGGAAGAGTTTTGTTGGGGGATGTACAGATAGGAATAAAAGCTAGATTTCAAACAGCCAAGGAACAGAAAACCCATTGTTAAAAAGCTGGGTAGTGTTACGTTAACGATCCTCAATCAGATCGCCACTGAGCAGCATTTCATCAGCCCACACTGGAGCACAGCAGAGCTGGGATATCATGTGCCAACAAATGCTATAAAATCTGTCCCCTGATAAGCGTACAAAGAGAGAAAGGGCTTCTGAGCTAGGGACAGAGACACATCGCCACCTGCAATGTGACTGGCAGCCCACTTGGCCTGCTCCAGTGAACTGAAAGCACTTTGGCAACCACTCCCATTGCCAGCCAGTTCGGTGACAGTCTCCTATCCCTGTATTGGGTCATTGGGTCCGTGCCTCTTTGTCTGAACACCAGAAAAAGAATATATTGTCATGGGAACAAACAGGTATTTTGAGCTTCTGCAAGGCTCCTGTTGGTGCTGTCAGGTGGGGTTTCAGAGGGATGCTATAATTAGTCATCAGCACGTTACCTGGACGGATGGTTTGCCACTGATGTGTGGGGTAAAACACTTCCAGGTCTTCAGGATCAGCATCATCTTCTGTTATTGGCTCTTTCCCACTGTCATCTTTTATGTCGCTCTCTTCTATTTTTGTAAGGGCAAACTCCTTTTGGATAGAAGAGATTCAGCTCATTAGCAATTGCATCTGGGTAATTTAGTGCCAGCTGAGAATACAAAATTTTTTCCCTCGCCAGCAGATTTTTTTTTTTTGACATCCGAGATTCTTTCCACATGGTTAAATTTAGATTTAAAGTATATTAAAGGTTAAACATGCATAACTAGCGTGACATTTGTGCTGAACAAAGCAACACAGCTTATTTCCTATTCCAGTGCAGGCTGAAGGTTTAAAACAAGCTTTTGCAGAGCCTCACCTATACTACACTCAGAGCCAGGAGCCCTGGCTATTATTAGGGTTGTGTAACGTTGTAAGACCCTGTTTTCCCTTGCCTAAAAATATGTCAAACTTTTAACTTTTTCAGCTGAAATTTTCCACACGAGTTGAATGCCTCAAGTGTTGGGGGTTTTTTGTTTTTTTGTGGGTTTGTTTTTTTTTTTTTCCTTAAATGCACTGATTTCAGGCTTGGAGAAGATTTCAGCTAAAATAGTGCAGTTATTTCCAAAATAGAACACAGGGAAAACACACCAAATTGCCCACACAATAAAAATGTGAGTATCCTTTTCTTTACCCGTTCCTGGTGTCCTCCAAGTCTTTTAAAACAACGAGGCAGCAATTTAATCACCACCTACGTTGTAAGTGCAGCACAAGAATGGCAGAGGTGTGGTAGATCAGCTAGCACGAGTGGTACGATATTGCGCAAAGGAAAAAATGAGGATGAAAAGCAGGAAAAAAAAATCCTTGCTGCGAGGGAAACCTCACTGTTCACTGGAAAATCTCTCTAGGGAGCTGGTGGGAGTCATGTCAAACTGCAACGGATACAATTATTGAGAGTGCATAGTAAGTAACGACCTCGTACTATCTCACACCATGCTATGAACTGCTTGGGAAGCAAGTCTTTGCTATTCTGGTTTTCACAGGAACAAATAAGCTGGTCCAGGCTAATCGTCCAAACAGCTCAATTTCTGTTGCAGGGAGTATTATCAGCTTCTGATATTGCCAAGGATGACACCACTGAATAATTTCAAATAACCAGCCTACAGGGAAAGATTATTCCTAATTGTTGGCAATTAGAATAAGAGTTACAGCTCACTTCATGAAGTGTTTTGATATTAATCCTTAGAACGTTTTCACAGGGAAAAAAAAGAAGTCAGTTAAGAGGTTAACTGGAAATTTTAGGCCATGTTCTGCCTTCACTTTTTCCACTTCTTGGAAAAAATGTGTGCATATTTTCTGGCAGAATCTGGGTGCTTTGCATATAAATATCCATTATCCAGCCGAGGCGAGTATTTCTGAGCAAGAGAAATGTCAGCCTGGACAAAACACGTACAATTAGCAACAACAGTGGTAACACATGAAGATGGTTGACAAACCTATAGTATGTTTTTATTTTATTTGTCAAAAGGGATTGAAATTTCGGAAATGCACTGGAAAACAGAGTTTAACGCCTCCTTTCACCTAGTGCATCAGAGGCTTGAAATTGTTAAAATTATGACAAATGGTTAAAGCTCAGTAACAATCATAAATGTAAAAAGCCAGGTTCTACTGATGAAAATCAATGTTAACATTTTCTGAGCCAAGACTCAACAGGACTAAAATAAATGAGTCAGAGCAGTTACTACTTAGCTTATTTACGCTGCTATATTATTATCCAAGAGGGACTTAACGATACAGGCCATTGTAAATTTACCAACAGGCCTCCGAGTGTTGTATCTGTTAAAACACATAATGGAGATGGCTGACGTTTACTGGCTCTGCTCAAGAGAAGTGCCATTGTCTGAGTGTTTGGTAAGGGTAAAAGGATGTGACTTGGATCATTTAAATGTTACTGCCACTGCTTGGCCCGCAATTGCTTTGCAATACCCCATTTTCATTAGCATTTCTGGCAAAAACAGGCAACAACATACAAGAGATTCTTCATTTACGCAGAAATTAGGTAGGATTCTTTTCAGTTTGTTTTCATAATTAAAATAGTAGAAAGAAAGATGTTTTCTAAAGAACAATGGAAATTTCCTTAAAGGCAAAAAACTTTCTTGCTTTATCAGTCTGAAATCAACTGCAATAAGCTGAAAAGCCTCAGCAGGGAGGGTTTGAGACAATCTGCAGTCTGTTTGCAATAAAGGAGGGACATAACCACCATGGAGCTGTTGCAGGGGGAGTGCAGAAAAAGGTGATGGGAGAGTTAACCACCCATTGCATTAATCCTGTCTGAACCTCAGTCAGGCTGCCTACCAATTTAGGCACGTATCACTGGGTGGCTGTCCCAGTGCTTGTTCTCCAGCTGGGATGACTGTGCTCTATCTCCAGCCTCCTCCCCTCCATCCCTGAAATAAAGCCAAATTATCTCATCATGACATGACTCCAGGTGGGCCTGAGGCACTGGCCTACAGTGCTTATACTGTAATCTGTCCCTTGTATTTGCTCTGGGTAATAGTACAGCCCCCAAACAGCTGCATCAGACAGCCAACAGACCAGTAAGCTGCAATGCAAAGGCAGGAGTGAGTCTCCAGGGATACGGGGGTCCAGTCATCCCCTACGCCAGTGTTGCTAGGGGACCCACTGTTTTAAGCCACAGCATTAATTAAACTAAAAAAACACCACTCTACTGCTCAAGCTTCCTCAAGGAAGCTTTCCAGATCTGCTCATCTAGCAGGGCCTGGCACCTGGGGCTCAGCAGCAGAATCCAAACTGGAGGAGTTTTGCACACTTGTACAAGTGCAAAGGGGCAGACAGCGTCCACTCACCTCAACTGCGGCTTCGAAATAACACTGCAAGCAGCAAAATCCATGCACATGGGACGCAAGGATCTGAGAGGATGCTCTTCTAAGCTTGACTCACTTGCGGTGACTCAACAGAGGCACAGCTAGGAACCTAATCGAGGCCACCTCTTCCCCTATTCTTGCCACTAGCCCGCATAATTAGCTTTGCCTCTTGCCACAGGGGGAACGTGTGACAACTCCAAATAGAAAAAGTGACACCTAGCAAACAAGAGAACTGCCTGAGTTGCGCTGTTCCTGTTGCAAACCCTCTGGATTGAGCATATTCTTGATTTCCTGGGGTGAGGCAGTCTTAAGAAAGAAGCCCTTCTGAAATGTTGTTATTGAAGACCCACTGTCGAGAAAAGGTGATTCACCAACGGCTGCAACACCCTACTTGGTACTACAGAGGGATCAGGTAAGGCTGTCACCCCACCAGGGACTCTGGCAGCCGGACAGCCCTTCGCGAGCACAGCTCTCAGCCGGAGCAGCTGACACTTACAGGAACTCTGTCACTTAGGCTTGACCAGGAAAACACCGCAGAAACCACCAAGACCAGCAGGTTGACTTTGGCAGCAGTGGAGAGGATACTGGCCCAGTGAGACATTGCCACCAGCCTAAAATACAAAGGAAGACAAAACCAACAATATTTTACTACATGTTTTTACAGGTTTCAGCATTCTTCACGTGACATTTTGCAACACAGCACAGGTTCAGGGGTGCAACACCGCAGGATGCAGAACACTTCGAGGTGTTAGTGCACAAGTCTCATCAGGGGCAGCTGATAGCAAGAGGTGCCAATTTTACTGCTAATGGAGTTTATGACAGGTAACAACAATGTAGCTTATATTGACCCCGCAGGGGCTTATGTGTCTCCTGGAAAATATGAAGAGACTGAAGAGACCTGTAAGTCTTGTTTAAAATCACTGTGTTAATGCCATGGATGACGACAGGGAAAACTAAAAATCACTGCAATCCTGAGAAGGCTTTTTATGCTTGTGCCTCATTTTAAGCACAGAAGTAGCTGCGTTCATTCAAATTAAACAAAACTACCAGCTGTCAAAGGATCAGGAGTTTATCTAAATCCATATGTAGGCTTTGCTTGAGGAAAACAACATTTTGCAGAGGTCAACAAGGTTTACTTGGTGGTTCCTACAGCGCAAGGCTGCGGAGTGATGCTCACCTGGACTGTGAGCCCAGGAGCCGGCTCTGCCCACGCTTGCAGTGGACCACAAAGCAGTCCAATGGCATACAGTCACCCTGACTAACCACAAACCACCTACTGAACTGGGGGGGGGGGGGGGAGAAGGGTCCTGCTCTTGTGGCCGCCAGTCACCCTCGTACAGAGCTCGTACCCTCACCGCTACGTGTGTAACCATGCTCACACACATGCGTGCCCCCACTGCCTCACAACATGAGGCTTTAAATCTACCTAGAGCATTCAGCTCACTGCTTCTCATGCTGGGGTAGGGAACAGAGCAGCCTGCCAGCACACAGGCTGAAGAAGTATTTCCTTTGATTGGCTCTAAATTTACATGCTGCTAAATTAAACTAAATGAGGTCTTTTGAAAGAAGATGGGGCTGATTAGTTCCGTTCAAACACTCCTTCATTACTCATCCCTCCATCAAGTCTGCTCCTACTCCTATCCAGGTTTTAAAGAATTTTGTCCCATACATGCAGTCCTAAACATCTTTCTTTCTGTCTCTGTTGTCCATCAGGACAGCACATCACATCGCAGATATTTTTCCTTCCTTGAAGCAACCATCTTCTATTCCACAAAGCAGAAAATATGCTCACAGGTGCACCCAACACCAACTCCTGCCACCAAAAGACCTCTCCCCCAAAAAAACTTTGGAGACATGGAGGAAGTGGAGTCCTCTCCTTCCACCCCTTTACTGCTATCTTGTCTCCCTGCACCATTATGTTACTTCTTCCTCTTCCTGCTTGGTTTTTGCTTTGGCCAAAAAAAGAAAATAAAAGGAAAAGACCACATCATGCTGGTCCATGGTGGATATCTAGGAAAAAGCAGCAGAGCAGGGATCACAAATAGTAATACATCTGATGCACTTCTACATCTTCCAAAAAATCCTGACTCAGGGTCTTCCTGAACAGCAGCCTGTATCTGGGAGCTCAAATCCAGCTCAACCAGATTTTTGTTTTCCCATTAATTGCTTTTGGCGTGGATCTGGACTTCTGACATCCACAGCATCCGTCAGCAACGAGTTCCACTGCTTAATTCACACTGTGCACAAAAGTACCACCTTGTGTTTCTGACCTGGTGCTCGATATCCTCCTTTGATGTCCTCCTCTTTTCTAAAGGGTCAAAGAACTCTCTCAAGGACTCACAAGCCCTTATTAAACTACAACCAGAGTAGAAGAAAGGCTCTCCATTTTCAGAAGACAGGCAAAGACAACCTGTGGCCAAAGCCTCCACCTCTCTCCTGGGGCACTGCCAAGTGCACCCAGGCTACAACCAACACCCAGGTTCCTGAGCTGGAAAACCCAGAGCAGAATTCATGGGCTCAAACTCCATCTGCTCCCAGATCTACATGCCCTTCTGGCCGATGCCACAGTCAGGACCTCAATCTCAGACTGACCATGACACACACTTCGCCCCTCAACTCATCTCGGAACAAACTGCTGCTTTTTACACAGGAAACAGGTTTTTTTGTTTGTTTGGGGTTTTTTTTTTTTTTTTAGTTATAAAACAAGTGGCAAAACTGGGATAATGAAAAATAGATGTATCCCTAAAACTTTACCTGAAAGCCTGGAAATAAAAAGAGAAAAGAAGAAAAAGAAATTCAACAAAGCAGCGGCTGAAAGAAAATGCGCACTCCCATAAAAATAGAGCTCACGTGTACCAAGAAGGCTGGTAGCAAATGACAGTGCAGCCTCTTTAAAGCCTACCTCATGCCTGCCTGGAAGATGGTATCTGCACAACAATTAGCAGTTTGCTTAGGTCCCAGGTAGGCAGGAGGAGCTAACATATGAAACATGGGGATTTGAAGCTCCTGGAAAGAAGCCTGCGCACGCTGACATCTCGTTACAAGACAGACACACGCAGAGGGTATGAGAGGATTTCCAAACCGCATGTTATGTGGATACAATGCACTTTTGGAAACAACCCTTGCAATTTGCAAAGCAGAAAGGGTGGTAACCATGACTCCACCTGCATGGGGAGTGTTTGCTCTGATTTAAGGACATCATTTTGGGATCCAGCAGCACCCACGCACAGCTGCAGCCCATCAGCACCAGAACCACTACAGGAGGACCACACACTCCCCTTGTGCAGAGTGGGGTGGTTTGGTTTTTTTTCCCCCAATAATCCTTTTTTGTCAAAGAAAACCAGGTACTAGGGAAAAAACAAAGGGTCACACTCAAAGAAGCCTCCATTCTCGGCAGCAGTCCTCCCGTCAGAACAGGTGATGTTCTTGGCTTCGCAGCGCAGGGAGGTTCTGCTCCGCGGCTCCAGAAAACCCCATCTGCACCAGCGGCAGCAGAAACAATAGCATTGCCATTATGTTCTCTATTAGCAGGGACATTTTTACTGATTTTACTAGCTGCGCATCAGTAAATGCTACACAGCCCCATGAATGTGGCTGCCATAGTCATAGGTGACAGTTCAAAGCAAGTCAGTAAGAGGAACATATTTCATTAATGCCTTCTGCTGCTGGAAACACACCACTCTTTCACGTTGTAACACAAAGCCCACGCTGCATATACTGTGCCACTCCAATAAATCCATCTGAAGCCTCATCTGAATTCTGATCCGCTGCTCTAGGAGAGCACACAGACATCCCGGAGAGCGACCCAGCCCCCTCACTAGGCTCTGGTTTTACAGCCAACTGGAAGCAGTAGCAATAAACTAATCCTTGTTCTCATCTAGGGGTCAAGGGAGCAGCATGGGAATTATAAGCCTTGCAAAATTGTCTCCAAATTTACTAGTTCAGGCAGGGTATCTGTCCAGCCACCTTTTGTTAAGATGGCCAGTGGTAACGAAATTACCAACAGCACTTTGTGTGTTTATGAGCACAAATAATTCACAGAGGTCCCCTTGCTGAGCATAGGGCAGCACTGGAGAACAATCAAACGATGAAAGACATCAAGGAACACAGCCCAAGCACCCTTCAGCTGAACCAGTGACATGAAGACCTCCAAGCACTTACAGCCTCTTAGGCTAAAGCCAAAGTTTGATGGGCAATAACAGTTAAGGAAACTGTTTTAAAGATAGACGTGTAAATTGGGATGCCTGATTGAAGAGATGCACTCAGGACAAATACTACAATCAGTGTCACAATCCCTGTTCAAACACAACGTCATTTTAGTGATGCTGGCATCTATGGCTGAGACCAGCATGACGTGCCAAGTGATGTGCAACGCAACGGAGAAAGAGAAGGAAATTTAGCTGACCTGACAGTTTCTTCCTCTGAGCAATAGGGTCCCTAGGTTTGTAAAAAGCACCCATTTTTGCTGACTTGCTACTGAAGAGCAGAGCAGTGTCAGTCAGATGCCTTGGGAACGTCCTGTGGACGGCAGTCCCTCCTCCTCCGATGACTGTGCAGCTACACCAGCAGGAAAAATAGGAGATTTTAATCTGAAATTCAGCCTGTGCCTAAGAGATGAAACAGGTGGTGGACAAACGGAGAATTAGTAGGAGGCCACAGGACACTCTGCCCTTCCCCATTCCTTACAGTCAGGTCTGCACAACCCGCTGCTTTCAAAACAGATGAGCAGGACCAACCTGCAAATACGATCATCCTCTCTTCTTCCCAGAGGCACAGAGACACAAAGGCTCCTGTTAAGTACAAACCAAGCTAAGAAAAGCCAGCCTGGAAATACTCATGTTTTGGTGGACACAGGCCCAGATGACCATGTGTCTGCTTAGCAGGTCTCAATCCTGAAGATCTGCCTCAGCTCTCCCTGCTCTGACAGTACTTGGACATTGCACCATGGCTTCTGGCATGAAGCACAGGATTTCTTGGATTTCCTCTGGAAACAGGAGCCATGAGAAGACAACTTGCCCATCTTAAAACCCCAGTGGTTCTCATAAGACAGAGCACAGGTCCTGTCCTTCCAAACATGTCTACCTGGAGATAGTTACCTGCAGCACATTTTAATGTGGAGGATCCAGAAGGAAGATGCAAGCTGATGGGCAAGACGCTGCAAGAACCACAATGAACTACCAAGTCTTGCACAATGTGAGCGTTCCCCATTGCCTTCACTAAGAACAGGACTTGTGAGTCTCCGATACCACCTTTCCCCCCTTAAAAGCCATCTTCATCTTCTTTTCATGCTTTTTTCTTCCCCTAGACAAGGCCTAGAAATTAATTGCAGTTGTCCCAGATGCAGTGCCCAGGTAAGCTGCTGTGACTCTGCACAGCTGATCCACAGGCACTCGGGACGCACCAGGGACCTCCTGCTCTGTGCGTCTGTCTGAGCTCCCTCCTGTCACAGACAGGCCCTGATCAGCAACATTTCCAAAAGGAGGCAGGAGTGAAATTTCCTCTTCATTAAAGCCAATATTAAAACTACAAAGATCCTGGAAGAGATCTGAATACACTTGACTTATCAAAGAACTGGATCTGAATAAAAATTAATAGTAAAACCAGAATAAAATAACAAACCTAACACCTTAGGTAAAGCAGGAGAAGAGCCCTGAATGGCAAAACCAAACATAATGAGGAGCTTCCTTCAGGGACCCGTGCAATGCTCCCAGTGGAGCCCCACTTTTTTTGTCCTCGATTCTCCCAGGACAAACCGGGCAGGAACAGACTTCTCCAGGTACAGAGCCACCACACCGGGCTGGCACAGGCTCCACACAGCTTTGTTCAAGGTCTGATGTTGCATCCGCTTCTGCCACGTTCCGGATGCTCTCAGCAGCTCTGTTCCTCCTGGTGTCCTGCCACTAGGAAAGCACACTCATGCCTCCAGCGAGTATCCCCAGCTCCACGCAGGAGCCCACTGCACCAAGAGCCCCCAACCCCTACCAGAGGGTCCCACCTGGGCACGAAGCCTCACACTCATGAGTGAAAGACAGGACAGTGAGCACCACTTGTTTGCAAACACCCTCACACTACCAAGATTTCAGCAGAGAGGGCACAGCTGCAATACAGACTGTCCTGTTGACGCTGCTTATGAAATTGCTTAAAAAAAGTTTATTCTTTTTGCTTGCTCCTCATCATTTACTCCTACCAGGACTCTGCTCTGATGTGTTAAAAACACTCCTACACAAGGGAAAAGTTGTGGGAACACCTTCCCGTATTTGGCTGCCTACGGAGAACCCACGCAGCAAGGCGGCCATGCTTTTAGGTTGACAGGAATAAACTGCAGCTCAAGCTCTGCCGGTTAGGCACAGCCTGCCCCCAAGCAGCAGGTCCTGCTCTGATCTGCAGCAGAAGGACTGCTCTGAATTGGGACTAGTGCACAGGGAGAAATTTTGACATGGGGCAGTGGGGATGGTGAGGAAGGAGAAGGATAACCATGGCAGAAACACATGCTTACAGAGCCTGGCATCTACTGTGCAATCATGCAACTTTTATAACCGCCACTAGCAAATAACAACAGTAAATATTAATAACCCCTACAGGCCACCTGCTTAGGCATCAGCTAATATCAGCCCCTCTAACAGCAGCTCAGCTACGATACCACCTAACATTGGTCATTCTACAAGCACTGCCGGGTGCCGACACAAGAGCAGAGCACAAATGTATCCAGCGACAGGAGACAGCACAGCGCCTGGGCATGGCCAGGGCAGCTCTCAGCACCCAGTGGCTTCACCAGCACCGGCCATGGCTCCGCACAGGGGCAAAGGAGTGGGTTGTTGCGGGTCATTTACGGACAAAGCCGGCATCGCCCCTTCCACCTGACCACAGCAACTCCGACCCTGCCTCCAAACCTCATGCAGTGTAATGTTAAACATCATTTAGTCTATCAATTAAACTTACTTAATGAATTCCTTCAGAAACCAGCATTCACAGAAAACACTGCTGTCCAGAGGGCAAGAGCACAGCTTTATACTTTGGTGGTTTGAAGTCTGAGCAAGGCTGCCATCATCCTCTCCACCTGCTCATCAGTGGCAATGGTAGAAGGGGCCACTCTGTCATGGCTCAGCAAGATCCCCAATTCCAGGGGCTGCAGCTGGCATGTCTCGGGCAGTCCTCAGACCCTCCACACCAGAGTGCACTGGGTCCAGGATGGGGGGATTTTCTGCTTCACTCAGGATTGAGTGTACAAAAGCAGAGCATACCTCAGAGGCCAGAGGACTTAATTTATCATTTATTATTTACAAAAAATGCATCTGAACTTCTGACAGCTGCTCTCGCAGGGCTCTGTGACCGCCTGCACATGCACATGACACCCTCGCTCTGAGAGCTTTGGGGCTAGCAAGCACGTTCAAGTCCGTACCAGAGTGTGGGGGCTGATTTGCACCAATTTAGGACTTGCCTGGAGATAAGAGATGCACAAGGACCTTCAGGACAAACATCTTTCTGAAAGCTGCCACACTACCTGACCTCAACCATACAAAACGGCTTTCCCTTTCCTCATCGCCTCCCCATCGCCCCAAACCCCAGCCAAAAACGCCTCTCCTCCTGCCCGTATCTATTCCCTTCTCCTGCTCTTTGCTGCAATTAATATTTTTCCCCCCACATGTATCTATCATTTCACAGAATCACAGAATCACATGGGTTGGAAAAGACCTTTAAGATCATCGAGTCCAACCGTAAACCTAACACTGCCAAAACCACCACTACACCATGTCTCTAAGTACCTCATCCAAACGTCCTTTAAATACCTCCAGGGATGGCGACTCAACCACTTCCCTGGGCAGCCTGTTCCAATGCTTGATAACCCTCTCGGTGAAGAAAAATTTCCTAATATCCAATCTAAACCTCCCCTGGTGCAACTTGAGGTCATTTCCTCTCGTCCTATCACTTGTTACCTGGGAGAAGAGACCGACCCCCACCTCTCTACAACCTCCTTTCAGGTAGTTGCAGAGAGCGATAAGGTCTCCCCTCAGCCTCCTTTTCTCCAGGCTAAACAACCCCAGCTCCCTCAGCCGCTCCTCATAAGACTTCTGCTCCAGACCCTTCACCAGCTTCGTTGCCCTTCTCTGGACTCGCTCCAGCACCTCAATATCCCTCTTGTAGTGAGGGGCCCAAAACTGAACACAGGATTCGAGGTGCGGCCTCACCAGTGCCGAGTACAGGGGCACGATCACTTCCCTAGTCCTGCTGGCCACGCTATTTTTGATACAAGCCAGGATGCCATTGGCTTTCTTGGCCGCCTGGGCACACTGCTGGCTCATATTCAGTCAGCTGTCAACAAACACCCCCAGGTCCTTCTCTGCCAGGCAGCTTTCCAGCCACTCTTCCCCAAGCTGTAGCGTTGCATGGGGTTGCTGTGGCCCAAGTGCAGGACCTTGCACTTGGCCTTGTTAAACCTCATACAATTGGCCTCGGCCCATCGATCCAGCCTGTCCAGGTCCCTCTGCAGAGCCTGCCTACCCTCAAGCAGATCAACACCCCCGCACAACTTGGTGTCATCTGCAAACTTACTGAGGGTGCACTTGATCCCTTCGTCCAGATCATTGATAAAGATATTAAACAGAACTGGCCCCAACACAGAGCCCTGGGGAACACCGCTTGTGACCGGCCGCCAACTGGAGTAAACTCCATTCACCACCACTCTTTGGGCCCGGCCATCCAGCCAGTTCTTTACCCAGCGAAGAGTACACCCGTCCAAGCCATGAGCAGCCAGTTTCTCCAGGAGAATGCTGTGGGAAACCATGTCAAAGGCTTCACTGAAGTCTAGATAGACAACATCCACAGCCTTTCCCTCATCCACTAGGCGGGTCACCTTGTCGTAGAAGGAGATCAGGTTGGTCAAGCAGGACCTGCCTTTCCTGAACCCATGCTGGCTGGGCTTGATCTCTTGGTTATTCTCTACATGCCGTGTGATAGCACTCAGGATGATCTGCTCCATCAGCTTCCCCGGCACCGAGGTCAGGCTGACAGGCCTGTAGTTCCCCGGGTCCTCCTTCCGGCCCTTCTTGAAGATGGGTGTCACATTCGCTATCTCCAGTCAGCAGGGACTTCCCCAGTTAGCCAGGACTGCTGGTAAATGATGGAAAGGGGCTTAGTGAGCTCTTCTGCCAGCTCCTTCAACACTCTGGGCTGATTTCCATCAGCCCCTATTTGCAAGGTGACACCTTACCTCAGACTAACCTGGTAGAGCCTGCCAGTGTTCAGTGTATTTTTTACCCCCTCTGCTTTCCCAAGCTTGGAGAATCTAACAGGAAAGAAAGCACACACTGCACTAGCCAGGGCATGGGGCACCCTGATGTCCCGCTGCAGTTGGGCCCACAAAGAGCCAAAGATTTAACTGGTGTACGCTCAGCCTCTCTGGAAACAGCTTTTTAGATTTTCCAGGTTCGTGCTGTTCACTCGTGGCTCTCGCATCGCACAACCACCTCCTTCCCCTGTCAGGTGCTGGCTTCCCTATAAAGATACTCAATTAAGACGTTAAAAAAAGTGCAAAATTCAGGCTCAGTATTATAGAAGTCTGATGCTGATGTGTCAGGCACACAACTCCTGCAGCAGTACCCACACCATGCCACCTGCCCCAGTACAAGCATCTATCCCCCATGTCTCTATCTCAGCCTGTCCCCACCAAGACCCTCACTGCTGGCTCCAGCTCAGCCTGGAGGTTTCCCATTGGGGTTGCCACCCCTCTCGAGCCGACAGCACCTACTGCCACAGCCCTGCAGAGCACCCGGCGCAGAGGTGCCCCGACAGCGGGCAAGCGAAGGGCCTCTCCAGCAGCTCTATCGATCCGCCAGAAACTGTGAGCTGTGAAGTTTATGAAAAATGCATTTCCTCACCTCTCTACAGTGCACTGGGCAGCGGTGACAGCTCTTACTTGGCCTGATGACCCACAGGCACAGGTCACAGCAGGGAGCAGCACAGCACGTGGGCAGCAAACCTGTGGCTCGCCCGCCACATGCTTCGGCTATGCGGCCAGGATTAACGTGGCATTGCAACCCGTGGGATTAATTGCACAGGATGCCTGGTGGGATGCCCAGCTCAGGACCTCCCTTGCAAGTGAGCTGGGCTCCCCCACCCTTCCAGTTCCATGGCAAGTTCCCAGTTGAAAAGCCACGGGGATCCACTTCGTGGGCCAAACCCACCCAGGAGGTGCCAGATCAGCCACTGGTAGCAAAGCCCAGAATAAAGCCCTAACAAGACAATCTCAAACCCTCCCCTGAAGGGGAATAAGGAGCTCTCCAGGGATGAACGTAATCTACTGCCAAGCAGGTTCCCTCAGGACTGCTCCTGGCTTTGCCGCAACTCTCTGCAAGAACCCGGGCAAGTCGCTCCCCATGCTGGGGCTCAGTTCCTCCACTCCTAACACAGATGCCACAGTTATAACCAAGGGAATCACGAGGCTCCTTCCACTAAGGTCTGCAGCAATATCTTCACGTGCTTGGATGAAAGGCATTATTCAAGTTTGCTTATTTTTTTCAGTGCATCAGTACTTTTAAAGTGGTCTCAGAGGATGCTTTCCATAAGCAGTTAAAAAAGCTCTGGGACAGTAATGAGTATGAAGAGAGAATGGAGAGACTACCAGTACAATCATCTAGAAGTGACTCTTACCATGATTTCCATTCTTCTACCCAGGCATTTCCCACTGAGATTAAAAAGCGAGTCTTGCTCCCCAAGCGCAAGACCCTCCCCAGTCTGAAACCAAAGCAGAACAGCCAGCCAACAGCAGGCAGCATTCCTTCGGCAGTTTTTTCCCAAGGAAATTTAAAATAGCAAAGAGCTCCAAGGGCTGCAAATGCAGAAGTAAATGCACAGACATGGGAAGCTGAAAGAGAACATAATTCCTTCCCCCTCCTGTTCTTCATCATCTGCAACCTCTACTTTGGGGAATGGTTTTTTGCCTTTCTGCTTGCAAGATGGTTATAAATTGACATGTGCCCATGCTGCACTGAGGACCAAGATGGTGCAGTCTTCCTTGGTCCTTGGGCACTGTTTTAAGCTTAATAAAAATCAGGGAAGAAGCAAGGAAACTGCCTGCACACAAAGCACCATCAAATGCCAGGAGTCCACAGCTGAAAAATACATTTCTTCTCTCATCTCTTGTCAGATAGGGAGAGCTATTTTAGATGTTACTTGTAGCAACATATCAAAAAACCAGTTGAAAATGTGACAGTACAGCATCCTTTTAATTAAACAATCCCTCAGGTACTGCAGAATCGCTCTGGCCAAGCGCAGGCACTGGACATTGCACATCTGCTTCCTCGGGAGTAAATGCAGGCCTGAGTCCTCCAGCAGAGGAGAAGGTTTCACAGATCCCTCTGGAGGCCCACCTGCTGTTATCAGATGACCCCAATAATTTGCATGGGCTGTGACCTTCCTGCTGTCGTCCTGCCTTTTGCCTCATCAGCCTCTGCTTAAGCAGAGCTTTGATCCCTCAAGTGACTGCCGGTTCAGAGACCTTCTTTCCTTTTGCTGCCTAGACATGAAGGACACTGAGCTGGAGTTCCTGAGCATCTCGGCTTCTGACGGGCAGACTTTGATGTTGCACAGAGCACCCGTCTCTGCGATTCGTCTGGTCTCTTCAAACAGCAGCAGAGCCATGGCTTGTGATCTGTGCAAAACAGCGTTTTCCTTGGGGAAGAAAAGTCATGCTGGCACTCATCTCCACCTTGTCATGGCAGAAAAGGCTGTACTGGTGCTTCAAAGAGCTCCTCAACCTTAAATCCTTATGACACGGTGACAAATCAGGGAACCTGCCTCTGTACATCTCACGAATCCCAGCAGAAGTTATGAAACAGCATTTCTGCGAATGCCTTAGCCACCACAGGAGCCTGCGCATGCTGTCAGTCATACTGGTCACCGCACTCAAGGGCTGCAAGGTCCGCATGTCTCCTCTCCACAGGGAAGGCTTGAACAACCACTTCAATGTGGAGGTTTGAACTGCGAGTCTGGGCCTTATAGGTGTGCAGAATGAAGGGTCGTGAAGAGACACTCAAAGAAGCAGTAAACCTTCCAAGCAGTAGGACTGCTCCCAGTCCACAGGTCCCTCCTGAGCTCCATGACCATGCTCACTGCTCTTCAGAACTGTGGGGTTCAATCAGGAGCAGTAGCAGTACCTTAGCTCCATCCCATTGCCTCTCAGCCACAGCAAAGGTAGGCTCCAGCAGCCCAAAACCTAGACTGGGGAAGGCGGAAAACAGAGACGCAACCAGAAGCAAGTGGTTTTCCTCTGTGATTTTCTCTTCCAAGGGACGACGACTGTGTTGTAACCTCAGCACCCTTCCATCCAAAAGAAAAGACGCACTGTTTCTCATCTGGAGTTTGGACCAACAGCAGGAGACTCAGCAACTTAAGAGGAACATCCTTTTGTTAGAGAATATCCTATCAAGAGCCACTTTGTGGATGGGCATATCTCAGTAGCTGAGCAGCACCAGTCCATGATGGGTCCTTTCTTTGGCAGTCCTGGCTGTCGCTGCATCTGCTGCCTCTGCAAACACCACACAACGCACCCAGGCAGTGAGAAGCAGCAGCCAAAGGATACAGTGATTTTCGTGCTCCCTTTCTTGGCCTTTGCTGTACGTCTACTTGCAAAGCGAAGGAGGACTCTCGAAATCTGCCTGCCTGCTGTAAGAGCTAACAGCAGGCTGTTAGCCACTCATACTCTTTAAGCTCTGTTGAAAGATGCATCTGCAGCACCTTTCTCTCTGCTCAGAGAGCAGAACATCCTGAGCGGCTTCCTCTACATCCTGGTGATGCCACAGCCTCATCTTGCCACATCAGGCAGGGAGATGGCAAGTCCATCACAGGACTGTCAAGCCACATTTGTACGGAGGGGGCTCCTTCCATGAAGGCCACAGACTTCAGCTGTCCCCTCCTGCAAGCAGATTTTACCACGCAATGGACAAACCATTCTGCAGAGCATCTCCATCAGCTGCCATCTAAATACAGCTGCCATGCAAATCAAGGCTGTTTGTGACTTGTGACACAATGACTTCCAGTGACCGCAGACGTCACACGTTGAGACAAGTTTTGGCACTGACCCCGATCCAGAGAGTGAGAAATCTCAGTGCACCCAGAACTAGGCAGGGACGGTTACTCACATGTAGAAGAGTTTGCAGCATCAGGGTCAGACCACATATGTTTTCTGAGGCAAGGACCCTGTCATTTATGCATTAAATGGCACATTTATTCTGCTGTTCAGGAAGAAATAATAATTACAGCAGCCTCCAGTCTCCAGCTCTTTCAGTCTGTACTTAAAGAAAGAGCAAAAAAGGACCAAAGCAAACAGCACTTCCCCAAAAATCTCTGAACTGGCTTTTAGTTCCTGGACAAAAGAGGGCCAGCTGATGAACCGCTGCCTTTATTGTCCTGTCTAATTTCTATTTCATAACAGTAGCCAGGCACTGCAGGCAAAGCACTTCAGGAGGCAAAGCACCGCTCGGGTGGTTGAACAGCCCTGACCTTCAGCCTCCTGCCTCATCACAGTGCTCCAGGTGTGCCACGACTGCCCAGAAACATGTTGCCTGCGGTGCTTTCTTCTTTAATTGTAGGCTAAGGAGCACTGAGCCAGCCCGGGCATCTGGCAGGCTCTATGTGGCTAAGTGCTTTCGAACGGCGCTGGAGGAGCCAGGACATGCCGGTGGGTCCATCCATGCGCACGGCTACAAGATGCTCTCTCACAAACACATTTCTAGCACACATAACTCTCCTAATCAAGCAGTCAGTCCTGTTTCAGTGGAGATTTACAGAGAGTTTTTTTTCCTCTCAGAAGCAATAATAGATGGACAGCAGGAAAGAGAAGAAATTTATGAACGAGTAATTATTCCCAAAGTTGCAAATAGGAGCAATTCCTCACCCTGAGACAACTCTGGAAAACAAGATTAAAATGCTTAGGGGACATATTCTCAAAACTGCAGGTAACAGAACAGATAAAATGCATTTACAGTATCTCACAGGGGACGTGTACTTTTTATTCTGCTGAGGAATGTAATAATCCACTTCTCATTACAGAGTTAAAAGGGTGCCCTAAAAAAGGCAACTTAACAAACTATCTTTAATGGCAACTGGGTCCAGTTCCAGAAACACAGGCTCTCCTCTTCTGCCCCACACACCAAAGCACAACGAGAAACATGAGCACCTGCAGGAACACCTAGCACATAAGCAACATTAATAATCTATGCAAATAGCACAATTTAACAACCAGCAAAAAGGAGGCTGGAATGGGAGGTGGGCTAAAACAACACTCCCTCTGCTGACACTTTCTAAGAGGAGGAGAACGGCAGGCTTGCCTTCCCCAACTTCCTCGGTGCCCGCCAACCCACGGCTGCCAGCTAACAGACTGCGCCTGAAGTATCCGCCAGCAGAAACAATTTGTCATATGTCAGATCAAATAAACTCTTATGAGACCACTGTACTCCCTGAAGCAGACGGCTGCCAAATTCCAAAGGAGAAATCCAAGAAACCTAGCTGGCCGGTGTCAGACCCAAGTGCTTACAAAGACCAGTACACTTTTCATTTTTAAAACACATCCGTACAACACAATCTGTTCCTGTGCAGCACTCCCATGCGAGGCAGCCATCAACAATATCCATTATTAAAAAGAATTCGGTGTTTAAATTATCACTCTGGGCTGAAGCTCGTCATAGTCCAGAAATTTCACGTTCCTCATCCAGCAGCACAGCATCTCGCTCATCCTAGGAGGGCATTAAGAAAGCTAATGTTTGTCAAAGAGCCTTGGCGCAGTAACGCACTGTGATAGATTATCATCTGCCTAAGCAAGTGCTCCTCCCCTCCCAGCCAGCCTCACACTCTCTCACTAGAAGTGAATTCCCCAAAAATTGAATTACAGATTACTTTTTTCTTTTAAGTAGTCCTAGAGCCCTTTTTTTTGTTCAGTCCCCAGCACTATCACAGCTTCCCATGCCCTGGGCTTCTGTCACTCCAGACCTTGTGTCAAGGCCCCTTGTGGGTCCCCCGTTTGCTGCACGGTCCTGCAAGAACGATTAGAGCACAGGCCCTGGACTCTCCAGCGCCGACTCTGCTGTGGGGCACGTTGTTCTCTCTCTGTTATCCAGCTGGGCAGGAGAGCGAGCCCCTAAACCTGCTCTGGGCACATCTACCAGATTTAATCACGCCAGTCAGTACCCATGGGGAACTCAAATCACTCGCCTGCTCCTGCAAAGACCAGGCTCAAGCGCCTACTGGTCTGCACAGAGAGCAAATCCCTCAGCCCAGGGGGCTCAGCCGCCAGCTCCAGATGTTCCAAATGCCAGCATGCTTCATCTGGGGTCAGCCACCTGAGCCCCACCACAGCCAGGAAATCTGCTCCTTCCATACAATATGAATAATGGCCTTAGAATAGTTTGTCTGCCCAAGGTTCCTGGGTGGGAAGCTTGACCATCCCACAAAGAAGGTTAGCTTATCGCAAAATGAGAGAGAACGGAAGAAGGGCAGGAAATCCAAAGGAAGGATGAGGGAAGTAGGAGACACTGCCTCAAGTCACCAAAAAGCAACTGCTTGCCCCAAAACCCAGCAACAGAACCTCGAGTGACACTATGTATCAACAAAAGGAAGTGAGAAAAGGGAAAACCTGGCAGCCTAAAGCAAGGAAACAACAGAAGAACAAGGTGGCAGGCACAGGGCATTTTCCTTGGTATTGGTAGTACCAGCACAAACCCTCAGCTGCGTGGGGTTTTTTCCAGAATTTATTTAAAGAGCATCTGATGCCTCATGACAAGTTATATTTAGACACTATTTTATCCGTACCAGGACTCCTCTCCAGCCACAGGGACAGGCATCAAGCACAGGACACTGTCTTGCCAGCCTTACTTGGACAGGATCGTTGTCTCCTACAAGCATCTTACCCAGTGCAGAAAACACCATCAGCCAGTACGCGCACCAGGAGAGCTGTAAAGTACTCGTGGCACTGCTTTCCAGCAAGGAGCAAAACACAGGCTGTTACTGTAATGCAGGAAGTGTTAAACCGAGATCTCATGGAGGAGGAGGTTAGCAGACACAAGTCTGTCATTTACAGTGATGCTGTTCAGGCACTTACAGCTGCAGAGACACCAGTCGAAAGCCAGGTTCCCACAGCCTCTCCCAGGCTTTACACGCTCTAATTTCCACCCAACAGCTCTTTGGACAATGACCCACCCTGGGTCAGCCGGCAGCGAGCAGAGCCAACATCAGGCACAGCCAGCCTGCGCCCCCAGCCACCCCGCTGCCGTGGCTCGGGATCCATTTGCAGGGAGGTTAAGCAGGCAAAGCTTTAGGCATCAATCCAGGACACAGCTTGAACTCACATATCTGAAGAGAGGACAGGGGGTCCTCCTCTAAAAAATTTACCTTTTTTTCGGCTCTCTGACTTGGAGAAATTTCAGAGAGAAATCAAAGGGCTGTAGTGCTGGGGGAGTCCAGGGCAACCGCACTGTTTCCTCAGCAAATTCTGGTTATGTTTCTAAACAATGGAAAATTTCCCAAACACTAAGAGAACAAAACCCACACTAGCCACCAGAAACCAGCCAGAACTCAACCATGCTTCAGCCAGCAATCTTGCTCTGCTCCTCAAGCAATGCTCTGCACAAACCCAAACAAAAGGAGCCCATTTACATCATCACCAATGAATTTCTTTACCCCTAGAAAACTTGTACAAGTGCCATGCTTCTGAGTGCCATTATGATTTCCAACAGCCTCCCGCTGATGTGGAACAGACTTTCCAAGCTTCTCTGCATACATTTTGTACTTGATTACCCCATGCTTGCTGGAAGAAAAGGAACGAAACGCACTCAAGAGCCACTTGCTTTTTCCCGATTTGGGTACAACAATGTCAAATGCAACAACATCATTTTTACCTCCCAGCAACCTCCCTGCGCCAGTGCTGGCACACACCACATCCAGGCACTGGAGACAGGCATTTCCCACCGAAGGAATGAGAGCCTCATACCCAGCCCTTTGGTTTTGTAACCCTCACAAGGACCCATCTCTACAAGCCATAATGCATTAAGCAACACAATATTCAAAACTAAGTCCAGAGCTTGCAGCAGAACCTAGCTCACCCAAGGCTCCTGCTGGAAACTTTCCATAGCATAAGAGTTTATTATTTGGGCAGGAATAGATCAAGAAAATTTATAAAGTCAGAATAAGAAGAAAAAAACTCCCCCTAAAGTGAGTAACTGCACCAAAGCTGCAATCGTGAGCAGGCCGAGTACATTTTAAGGGCTATACATTATCACTTCCACAGTCTTGGAAAAGAAAATGGAGTGACTTTGTTCTGTATGCATATTGTCCACCATTTGTTATTGTCTGTCTATTGATGCTTACTCGAAAAACAAAATTTAATTAAACCCCACAGTACTGCATAGCCTGCCTTTGAAATATGCCCGCATTAGCGGATCATTACAGTAAATGAAATACAGCTTCATATCGTATTTTTCAAATAACGTCCTAAAACATTTACAAATTAAATAATACTCTTGCAGAGAGAAATTAAGAGACACAGTGTTTAGCAAGGGCAAAGAGATGTTTACAGATGAAGTCTGAAATGAGACGCGGAGGCAATGAGGCAGAGAGGTGCTGGAGGGCTCTTCTAGACCTTGTTGAGACGGTTCTCCGTGTACCAGAAACTAGGCAAAGAGCACACCAGTGCTAGGCAAGCAGAAAGGGCAGCATCCCCAAACCCCCAAGGAGGTTTCAGCACAAGCTCATTCAGGGTCTGGGGTGCGCTGGCACAGTCTGCCAAGCCAGGGAGGTGCCTGTGCTCCTCTGCATGCAGGAGAGCTCAATGCACCTACGCACCCTTTGTGTCCTTTGCAAACACAGCCAGAGCCGTACCAGTCATAGGGAAGCGAACCCTTGCAACCGACTCAGAGCAGTGAAAATCCTGACTCTTAATGGGCTGAGAAATGGGATGCAGAAAGTTGCTTTTGTGGCAGGATGAGAAATACACTGCTAATATTTACCGGGAGCAGAAAACAAAGGGAGCTTTGGTTTCTCAGGGTAAGTAAAAGCACAAGCAGGTTAGTGAGTCAGCATTGGTCATAGCGGCAATGCCTGATGTTGAGCAAAGCAAAGCAGCATGTTAAAAAGCAAGTGAATATTACATGAGCCTCACAGCTCGGGCTTGAAGAGATCCAAGATTTGTCTTTTCCTTAATAGCATCTGGGGCGATGCCAAGTGTTCTTTGACAAATTATCTACTCCGAGAAATCATTTTCCCTAAACAAGGGTAGCCCATTACCACATCCTTCGTCATGTGAGCCTGGAAAAGGCTGTGCCCTGCAGCTCCTATGGCCCCATCTCCATGGTGATGCACCAATGGAGGTACCGACTCCAGCAAGAAGGCAAACCTCCCCCAAGAAAAGGCTGAAGATGGCAGAGCTCTCACTGGCATGAGCCCTGGAGAAAGCGTGAGAAGCATGCCAGCCTACAAGCAGGCTGGAAATGAAGAAGAAAACCTTGTAAGGGCACCTCCGGATCCATTTTACAGGAAGACAGTAAAAGATTCACAGCTGCTGCCCATGCCAGGGATCAGCAACCGACACCTGAATTCCCATAGGTCCTGCTGAGTTCTCATCAGCCTGTGAATCTAGAGGAAAAACTTTCAGCCTGGCACATAATCATTGAAAACTGTTGACTTCCAGCCTATGTGGGGCTTCCTCTGCAGCAAGGATCCTTCTCTGTGAATCAGGGACTCCTCACCAAATTCACATCACAAAATTAAAATGAACATCTGCAGCAAGGGGCGATCCATTATGCATCACCTTATCAGTCCTACAATAATAATGAGCACTGGGACCTCAAGACACTACACAGCACATAGCAAGGTTGGGCAAAAACCACTGGAATATAGAAAATGCAGCCCAGGATCCTTCCTAAAGGAAAAATACGGTGGTAGAGAGGCACTGGGAGTGCCATGGAAGAGCTAGCACACAGAGCATCCTTCCTGCACTGGGGATGGAGACTCCAACAAGGCTGTGCAGGTCCAAACTGCAGAAGGCAAAGTACAGCTCTCGTACACCAGCAAGACAGCTGGCTCCTACCTACTGACATGCTCCCCTCACCTCTCACACCAAAGCCTCCGTCGGGATCAACAACTCATGTCTGCTCACCTGCACGCCTCCACACCCGCTCTCACATCAGTGGACAGCATAAAAGCTGCCCAGCAGCACTCAGGCAGATTCAGGCTGGCTTTGTGCTTTCCAGGCTGTGCCAAATCCTCCCTGACACTTAAAAGCAGCACAACTGGCTTGCATAAAAGATGAAGATTGCTGAGCCTCCTGCAGCCTTCCTGAGGTGAGAGCAACCTGTGCGTGCTGTAATCATCAGGCAGCGGGAATGTGCCAAAACCAGGGCGGCTAGACTGCAGAGCGACCTTAAAAATGACCAGGCTTCACATTTATGGGTATTTTAAGAAATGTGCTCGTCTACAGCTCACCAGCCCTTTTCTCCACCTCTGAACATACCGAGAATGAGGTTTGAACATTTAAAACAGACCAGACTGTTACTCCCAGTTTGCTGGAGGAAATAAAAGAAATGGGATGTCCGACAGGGAAGAAGGGGTACAGCCCAAACACCTCTGAAAGTGCCCTACTTATGCAGTTCAAGGTTAAACATCCCATTTGCACTAATTTCTGATTCTGCCTCGCTCAAAAGCCGCGCCAGGTAATTAGAATCATTATAACTATTATTAGACCATAATATTATTATAGCATTTTTGCTACACTTGACATCTGTTGGCTGATAGATTTAACTGGTACATAAGAAATAATTGCGCGTAGATTTCTTGCAAATGAGCACCAACACGGAAGACACTAAAGCGTTCTGTGTTGAAAAAGTTAATTTTATGGAAGCATGCTTGAAATAAAAATTCTAAAATTAACAGTTAAACCTTTAAAAACTCTCATTAAAGAAACTATTTGGGTTTAAAGTAGGCAGCCGTTAAAAAAATCCTGACTTCTCTTTAGATGCTTAAAGGCATACACCTGGCTCGGTATCTCCTTCAGATAAACATCTTCTTCCCACCTATTCCAGTGACCCAGAGGTTTCTAAATCGTCCTTCCACCTTCCTTCTCCTCTCTCTGCAGCAGGGTTTTGAATTATTTGGGCAAAGAGTCTGACTGCGCAGAGAACCAGTAAAATCAGAACTCTTACAACCTGCTCACCGAAAATCCTGTAGAATTATCAGCAAACACACATCTAGAATAAAATACAGCTTCTTGCATCCCACGAAGCCCAAAGGGCTTTGCAAACCGGACTCGGGATGCAATTTATCCACCACTGAGATTCAGCCATAATCCAGAGAGGAACACCACCTTTCCACCAGTATTTAACTACAGCATGCAGCCCCCCCGGAGAGAAGAAAGCAAGAATCCAACAGAAACCACAAGAATGCTTTAGGGAGGCTGAATTTTCTCCCCTGGAACGGAAATTTGGTCAGAGCACCCACCATCAGCCATGGACCAATAAAGGAGAACAAACAGGGCACAGCTTCTCCATCCTGTTGATGTCGTCCTTGAAGCACAGCTTGAGCGAACAGCTGTGGCTGGGTACCTCAATTTACCAGCCTTGAGAGGTGGAAGAGATAAAAGCCACAGAGGAACCCTGTGTTGTCCTTGAATTCAGCGTGGCCCAAATTTCACCCCACAGTTACACTGATGTGCAAAGAAAGATGGTATTGTGGGTGGAAGCGCACTTCAGAAAAGGACCAACCTCTTAAAATTCAAAAAGCTGAACACAGCAGCTCAGTACTTACAGAACTCAGGGGCAGTTAGAGCTGGTCCTGTTTGGACAGTGACATTTTCTCCAGTTAATGTATTTCAGTTAAAGTAACTCCCCCTCATTAAGCTTAGTTTGTGCTGCAAAGGTGCCCAGCAGAGCCCTGGTGGAACAAGGTATCCTGCAACTGCTCCCACAGCCACACACTATTCAGGGATAAAAATGAATGTAATTAATTTTTCCAGAGCAAGTCTTTTTTTTTTCCCAGAGCAGAGCAACCACACGAGGAAATTTGAATTGCTTGAGGAGAAAGATGTATTTTTACTACCTTAGTCACATACAGACAAGCCTAACTTTCACTGAGGACAGACTCATGGAGAAGGAAAGGGAAGCAGGACACTACAGACACAAATTCCCCCCATGCATACCCCTCTGTTACCAAAGCAGAAACACCCGGGGAGCTCTTGGTGGAAAGCAAGGCTGAGCAACCAGAGGACTGCCTCTGAGCAATGCCAGTCCTAGCGAGCACCAGTGAGAAGCTCCGGTTAAAAGAGGTTCATGAAAGCTCTTGAAAAATCACCTGAGTCTTCAGAAATGGGGTACAACTCCCCTTCTATAGAAATCTGCCCGTCACACCTCTGACGAGCACAACGGCATTAAATCAGGCTTTTCACTCTATCCACCTGACACTCTCAGGCAAACCAGAGGAACTCGGACTAGGCGAGCTCACCTTAACGAGGCACAGTGCTCATTACTAACTAAGGAAGAAAAAAAAAACAAACAAGCAACTCCCCCATACACACACTTTAGGGGTAGCTATCAATGATTCCCTGTCACAACAGGAGCAACCCTCATGTATGGGCCCTTGGAGCTCAGTGCAGGTCTGCTTCTATTTATCCTTTTCATTAATGGCCTGAACAATGAAAGAGAAAGTACTTCTATAAAACCTGAAAGGATGCCCAGCAGTTAAGAGCTGGAAGCACTCTGGAGGTCATGATCAGCATTGGTAAACTGAAGAAGAGTTCCAAAAACACCCACAAATGAATATAAAGAAAAGCAAGGAAAACAGTGCAAAGAACCACACTTAGAAACAACAAAACCAAAGATCAAGCACACAAATACAGCACAGGGGAAAGCTTTCTGGACAGAGGTAACGCTGAGGAAAACCAGGGACTGGACTAAAAATGTGATGTGTCAGCGCTGTGATACCACAGCTCCAGCTGCAAAGAGCTAAACATTATTCTGTGATTTAAGAACATAAAATTCCTAATTCTGGGCTGGAAGGCCATGCTCAGTGCTGGGTACCACCCCTAAGAAAGTCGCAGACAAACTAGAGGGTCTGGGCAACAAGTGGAGCACTCGGCCACGTAAAACACACAGCCCCATAGCAGCTGTTGAAGGGTTTTCTCCATCCCTGCTCCTCTCCAGGGGTGTTACCAGTTCTCAGCATTTAACAGCTGTTTACAAGAAGGACAACCATCCGCTGGGCTCCCCAGTCTCTGAAGACAAGAGACACTGCGGTCTGCTTAATTTGCTGCACAGGCAAGTTAGACAAGGTATCAGGCGCTCTGAGACCAGGATTTCAAGTCCCAGAGGGAACTTGCCCCCAGTTCAGATCTGCACAAACATCCACCGCTCTGAGAATCTCTCACCTTCCTCAGGACACAGGCGTGGACAAGAAGGCTTTTCCAGCCCTGCATTTCATTTCAGCATCCTCCATCTGGCCAATCCTACACCGTTACAGCAGTGACACCTTAGAGCTAAATTAACAGCCTTCTCTTCCCCAAAATACAATAGAGCTCCTGCCGAAAGGGCACCCACACAGCAACACAGAACAAGCACAGTCATAACCATTTCAATTCACATCTTCATTACCTTTCATAAATGAAGCTCTTCAGCTTAATTTGCCACCAAGCTACTTTGGCAGTGAAGATGGCCTTCCCACACACTGTAGGGCGAGGGATGCTGACCTGGGCTGCCTGTGGGGAAGGGCAAGGCTTCCCTCCTCCCCCTCTTACCCCCAGACAGCCTCACCGACCTGTGCGACAGGCAGTAGCCCGTAAGGGTCACCACCCAGGTGAGCGGGCAGGCCTTCCTTACCCCAGACAGAATAATGTGAGACAATGATTGCTGAAAGCAATTGAAATCATTGAAACAAGGTGTTTCAAAGCAGGCGAGAGCAGCTGTGCCTGCACAGCAGATGCCATATGCACACAGCTGCACCAAACCCCGACTGAAGGCTCTGTGAGAAATCTGGCAAGGGGGCAAGATCTACAAATCTTTAGCAAAAGCGGGGCTTAACTTCCAGGAACATTTAAGATTTCCCAGTGACTCGAGAGAATTTGGGGGTTTTTTTTGAGTCAGAGCTTTAGGAGCAAGCTGCCTCGTGAACCACAGCCAGAAAAGATTTGACAAAGCCTTCGTTAGCACGTGCTGTCTCCTTTCACAGGGCTCTTTCCCAGAAGATCCCCAGTGTTGTGTCATTTTTCACTTCAGGTGCTAAGAATATCTGCGTGTTAATGAAAAATAATAACTAGCTTTATAGGGAACGTATCAACAAAGCGCTCGACAAATCTTAATTAAAGCTGATTCACCTACTTCATGAGTGCAAGTTAAACATTATTTCTCAGAGGGGAAAGCTGAGTGGTAAGAGAGCTGAGGTGGGTTACAAAAGCCACAAAGGGAGACAGCAGCAGAGAGGATTAGCACACAGAAAGGCTGACTATTATTCCTAAATTTATCCCAATAATCCACTGCCTTGCAAATTCTCAGGATATAGTCGATGTGCTTTCAACCACACCTGCCTAGCTTGACCACATCTGTATTTAAGTAGTCTTCTATTTCCTTGCTAAGTAAGAGCAGACAGAGAGAGGGTTTGGGGGTGCTTGAGAGTTTTTCAGGTGTTTTATTGCTCAGGCTAAAGAAATTCTTAACTGTAAAAAAAGAGAAGTTGGCGACAGTAGCACCAGCACTGGTCTTGTGCTGCTTTAGGGGAGGGGGACGGCATTGCAGGTTCAAGGGCTGTTCTGGGAACTCGTTAGAAATTGCCAGGTTCCAGCTTATTTCTTTAAAAGGATTGTATTTGTATCCCTTCAAATCTAGCAACTACATGGTCACATGGATGGCAGACCCCAGGAACTTGCAGACACTGCTCTCACCACTGTTAGCTGCACTTCTACATTAAAGTTTCTGGGACAGTATTTTGGATGCTTCCACCATGGAAATGCCTTGGAGGCTGCTGAAAAATACCTATGCGGTCCAGGCTTAAGGCAGGGTTGGGGGAAAGAAAAGAGAGGAAAAAAAGTCCATCCTTTAATAATGCTACTTCCAGAGCACAAACGAATTCAAGAGGATCACACAGAGCAGAAACACCGTGGTAGCACGTTCGGTAAACAACAGGGTGTGTCATTGGCTTCTAACGCCACTGTAGAGACTTATCTGCACTTAAAAGGGTTTCTACCACAGCTGTATGCCAGAGCAGCCTCCTTGCACAGACAGCTCTACCAAAAGAAATGCCTGTGCCAATTACACTACTTTGGCAAGCAAATTAAACAGTATCAGTGAAGTCACACTTTCTGCCTCTAAGCCATCTTTGTACTAGGTTAGTTCCATCAGCGAAACACTGTAAAATAAATAACTTGCCCCTGAGAAATTGTGTCTACGTAACTTGTTAGCACAAACCCAGGCCATCTTGAGAGGCGGGTAGTGTTGATTATTTGTCAAAGATTACTTCTAATGCAAGTGTTAGTCAAGCACCTAAGTTAAACATTTTAAGGCAATATTCCAAATAGTGTTTATATACAAAATCCCATTTGCTCAGTTTTCACTCCTTAGCTTTGTGCAACATGTATTTTCACTAGTTTTCCAGCGAGAGACATATGCAAGCTTGTACCAAAATAATTAAAGTTTAAGAATTCAGGCCTTGTGTTACTGAGTGCATACCCTAAAGAAAAATCCATTTTAAGGGTCCAGCGCTACACCAAAGGCACCAGGACACTTTTATTCCACAACTGCCCACGTGCAAGGGGGGCCTGAGGTCACCCAGCCTGTCCTCATGCTCAAGGCAGAATCCAAACTGCTCCTGTTTTGTTGAACTCGTTGTATTTAAAACCGTTCAGTGTAAGGGATCCTTGTCTGCCCGGGGATCCTGCCCCACACTTTGCAGGTAAGTGCCCACCACAGGGCCCTGATTTTTGGTCACTTCTAGAACACGACAGCCCAGGCAAGCTGCCTTTACTTCCCAGCCTTGCCCAAAGAAGGCCACCACCCCCGGGCTTAGGGCAAACGCCGTTACCACACCCCCAGAAGCAGCTCTCCAGGCTCTGCGCCCTCAGAGCCTGGGCAGGGCCCCCTCTGGGGGAAAGCTGTGCGGCGGGCAGCCCCCCGCCCCGGCAAGGCCTCACCGCCGGCTCCCCTCGAATGAGGGCACCGGTAGGACACGCTTCGGCGCGGGAGGCGAGGCTCAGCCCCACAGGGCCCGTACGCGGCCCGGTCCCCCGGCACCGAGCGGCGGCCCGAGCCGGGGGTGCCAGGACAGCGTCCCCCCACCGCGGGCCCAGCCACCCCCCCCACTCACCACTCCGCACTGCGCACGCTCCACTCGGCTCCCGCCCCCGCCCAACCCGCGCTGGCCGATGCAGCGGTCCCGCCCCGCCGTTGGCCCCGCCCCCGCGGGGGCCGCCCGCGCTTCCCGTGAGGCGGCGCCGCCAGCCTGGCATCGAGCGGGGCTGCCCCGCGTCCCGGGACGGGGTCGCCGGCTCCGGGAGCGGCCCGAGCGAGCGGTAGCGAGCCTCACCGGGCGTTCAAGAGACGCCCTAGCTGTGGGCAAACAGCCTGTTCCGGACAGCGGACACCAGCCCCGCCGAGGCAGTGCCAGGCCCTGAAGCAACTCGGTCACCCTGAGGGAGGGACTGACTTGACTGTCACCTCTCCGTACCGGTTTTAGGGGAAAAGGGTAAAATAAATGGCTTTTCTAAATGCCATCTGCTTTCTTCCGGGGTGGCTATACACCGCAGCTGTCTGCGTGCGGAGTCTGAGCACCGGAACCTTTGCTGGTCGTGCGTCGTCCCTTGAGCTTGCGTGGCACCGCGGGGATCGCCCTCCCCTCGATCGCCCTCCAGACAGCCCCAGGGTGCCGGCAGCGGGCGGCTCTGCTCGGGGGAAGCTGGGGTAGCAACAGCGGGGCACAGGGACAGCCCTGAGTCCCCAGATGTCGGTGATGCAGCCAGGGAAGGGTGCCTGGTCCTGTGGGCCTTTGCTGCTCTAGACTCGACCCGCCTGTGCTGGGGCATCCCGAGCTCCCCCTGTCCCTTGCGCCAGATGGGTGGTGAGGAAAAAGGAGGTGACATCTGCAAGGTTCATGAGAGTGGTTGGCCTGAGCCATCTTGTCTTCCCTGCCGCTGGCTGCTTCAGCACCCCCTTTATTTTTCACACCGTTTGAGGGAGGTAGTGAAGTTTCAGCTAAGTACAAGGGTGTTAATTCACAGCCTTGGCACCTAAGGTCCCCTGGACCGCACTGAAAAAGAGGTGATAAAGTCAGACTGGAAGGCATGGGGACTGCTGGGCTGCCGCAGGCGTGAGCCCACAGATCCCTTCTGCCTCATTAGCTCGCAGCACAGTGCTGATTAAAATCGGGTGCCAAAGCATTTCCCACCCCTCTCCCAGCCAGTGACTGAGGGACGGCATTGCAGAAATGACAGAAAAGCCACAGCCACGAGCTATGCAACCCTCCTCCCCGGCAAGGGCTGGGCTGTGGCTGAGGAACAGCTGATGCACGAGGATGCCTATGGGCTCCACTGCGCACCAGGCAGCGGCCAAAAACACCCTGGCAGCCCCAAAATTAAAGCTGCAATGCTTAATTATCCAGCAAAGGATGCTCAGTGACAGCAAGTGACAACTGACAGGATGGCACAGTGTAAAGGGACTGGCGGGAAGCTGTGCGCCCACTCACTCTGTCCCCTGAGCCAGTGTCCCCATGGCTCCACTCACCCATGCACCGAGCTTTGCTGCCAGCTTTGCTGCCACTGTGCTTTGCTGCCAGCACCCACAAAGATCCTGGAGGCAGGAGATTGATTGTAAGCAAATCCTAGCTTTCATTTCCAGTAAATGAAATGTTTTCAGTCTTTCCAGGTTGGATATAAGCACCTCAAAATCGGAATCCAGAAGCAAAACCCACAAAGCCCATCAGGAGTGCTCCACAGATTTATATGATTTTTCAGGCAGCTACGTGATTTCTGGCAAGGCATAACTCCTGTCCTGTGGATGCATGAAGGCACTGCTGTACTCCAGCCTCTTCCTTCTTCTTTTGGGGCTCTGGGCCCTCTTGGCTCCCGGAACAGCATTGCCACCAGCTCAGGATGGGGTTTAACCATCCGTCTCTGCTCAAACCCCACCATGGTTTCTCCGGTGGGGCAGGCGAGCTGGATCCAGCTCTTGTTTCTGCCAGGTGGAACAGCACTAACAGGATGATCAGCCATCTCTCTGAAGCCACAGTGAGCCATGTCTTTCGGGCACAGCAGGAGCAGCAATAAAACCCTTCCATGCACCAAAGTCAAGGCCGGTAGCCGGGCAGGGCTGGCCTCTCCTCTTCTTGCAGCCCAAGAGCCAAACGTAGGCTGGGGCACAGAGAAAAGGAGCTTCTCCCTGGCTACAGCCTAATGGCGACATGGCAGGGTGCCAGCACACCAGCCTCACTGCCCTGTGACAGCCCCAGGCGGTTTGGGAAGTCTAGCTGAGATGCTTGGTCCATCATCACAGAGAGAAGTGCTGCTGCATCCTCGGGCGATACCAGCCTAATCCTGCCGTCTGAAACCACTCACACATCAAAGAGATTAGAAAACATGCTCTGCATGTATTATCTTTTGCATTTCGAGTTACTCTGTTTGATCTGATGGGGTGGAGGTTTTTTTCCAAAGGTATTGGAGAAGATGGGTGTGAAAGAGTAATTTAGGCCTGGGAGTAATTTTTCACCAATGTACTTAAAAGACAGTCACAGCACTAGGAGGGAGGCCTAATTGTGGAGTTGTGTAATTAGTTTTTATGTCACTGCAATTATTCTGTTGGCTACATATAAAGAACATGGCAAAATGCAGCACTTAATTTTAAATCAAGACTTGATTCTCTTTTAGTAGGTAATTGATGTTGATCACATCGCTTAGCAGCGACTATAAAATGTGCTATTTAGATTGTAAAAGGATGGAGAAAAGGACTAAGCAGATAGGTAATTGATGGATCACGGCCTGCATTGGTGGGAAGCAGCATTAATCCATCAGACTTCAGTTGTCTTTGTTTCCAGCCACTTCTGGGCATCGTTAGTGGCCCAGAGCATTAATGAGTGCAGAGCCGCTGATCCCCACAGCATCATGTGCCACAGTAAATGGCCGTTCTGCCCCTGGACAGCAGCATCAACAGATGAATTTGCACTTAACGCAATTGATTCCTTGTGTTTAAATACCTCCTTTTAAGGGCAAGCTCTGCTCCAAGTGGCTGGGCTTTGAGCGTAGGGTGGGATTCAGGGCTGATCTCCCTGGGCAGAGCATCCTGCCCAGGCGTGTGCTGCGTCTGCCCGCTCCCCTCTCCCAGGCAGAGACCACTGGGCACTGCTGCCCAGGTCCCACAGGCTTCCTGCAAGCCCAGAGCCACTGGCATCCCCAAATACCTGCCACAGGGACCTTGGTCTTCCCTTATCAATAGCAGTCAGCTGTCTGAAAGAGGAAATCAGAAAAGCTGAGGATGCAGAAATGGGTTATTCCCTGCGAAACAGCACTGACAGCTTCTCGGTCAACAGCTTCACAAGTTTAACAGTGAACTAGGCTAAGGGGCCGGAAGAGTTGGGCCAGTCCTGTGCCTAAGCAGCAGCAAAGCAGCAGGGAGAGCTTGGTTCCCCCCACACAGGATGATACAAAACTTGCCCTTGCTCAGCACAAGCCCAGATCAATAGCCTGACACCGCACTGTCACGATAAAGTCAATAAAACTTTTCCTTGCCTTTGTGACTGACCCTAATTACTTGATTTCAAGAAATTGAAAATTCAGTTCGGTTCTCTTCCGGGCAGGAGCTGGAGGTGAGACGGTACAATCGCTGCAGGGATGGAGAGATCTGAGGTGACTCTTGGGCCACCAGGAATTCAGATTTTCTCCAGGAAAAGGCATGTGGGTTTGTGCCCGGGACCACTGCATGCTTGGCTGGAGCCACCTCCCCTCCTTGGGCTCCTCCTCGGGACCGTGCGGTTTCTCCACCAGCTCAGCCATGGCAATGTGTTCACAGGGCTCCTGCGCGGAGTAGCTGTCACCAGGAGGGTTTGATTGCCCTTTTCCCCCTGGGAGGATGCCAGGAGAGGAGGAGACACTCTCGCAGCCAGGGGAGCCTTTTCCAGGGCATCCCGGGTGAGCACGGGTTTGCTCCCATCCCAGGGCCAAGGCAGGCTGGGGAGGAGGACAACGAGGGATCAAAGGTGTCATTCGCCCGTATAAGCAGCAAACTCCACAGGCTACAGGAGACTCATTAGGTCGAGTTTCCAGGCAGCAGGTCTAGGCTTTGCGCTTCACGCTTGCACCAAAATAGATGGAGTTGTGGCCAGACAGTCACTGGGAAGAGGACTGTTGTTTGAAATGCCTTTCCCCTCTGGCCTTTCCTCCCTTCCTTCCACTCAGCCTTTTGTGTCATGCTGTAGCTCCAAAAAATTAGATGAAATTCAGGCTGCAGCAGGTGTAATTGTTTAATGACCTTCAGCTCCAGCGCCATGCTGCATCACCTCCCAGCCTGCCCTGGCCGGCCTTGCCACTGCCAGAGAGCTGGCGGCGGCCACTTTCCACTCTGAGATGATGAAACATGTCTTTACAACTCAAGAAGCGAGTCATGACCCAGTCTAAGTTCAGAGGAGATGATTTTTGCAGTGCAGATGCATCCAGAGAGGACAGAGGTGAACCCCAGGCTTGAGATGGGGTGGCATCACAGCTGCAGGGTTACCCTCCTTGCTTTTAAAAATGCTTTTTCTCACGCATTTTGCGTGCTGGGACCTGGGAGCTTTTGCAGGACCAGTTCTGCCATGTCAGCATCAGACTCCCTGAATTGCTGTAAGGATCAGATGGGTCCCACTTGCAGCCTCTCATCACCACCAGCCCAAATGCTATTTCATTCACTGAAAAAAAAAAAAAAAGACTCATCTGAGGGCTTTTGCCATCAATCCCTCAGAGGCTCCGGAGTGGTACATGGGATGTGATGAGCTGAGGGTCTGTCCCTGCTTGCGGGGAGGCTCTGCCAGCAGGGCCGGGGGCCAAAGCATGAGGGTTTCCAGGTGAACTGCTGCCTGTGCGGTGGCAGTGCAGCTCAGGGTCGGGATCCTGGTGGGCGTCAGTCCCTGATGACTCTTCTCCCTCTGGAACGCATCTGCAGGATGGCTCGGCCCTCGTGGGGCTTCAGCCAGGGGAGTGAGGGCAGGCTCTGCCTTATTTCAAGAGCCAGGCAATGCCAGATGACTCCAGCATTTCATTATGGGTTATTAACGATGCCGTTCATGACAGCCAAGAGGCTTGCCACACGCAGGCTTCCCTCTCTTGCTCCCGTTTGATATCAGGTTTGGATTAAATTAGATAAGGCAGCAACGGTGATCAATTCAAAGCTGCTTTCCTAGGAAGCCATGTACAAATGATTTATAAGCGGAGAGGAGAATAAAGCCTGTAGCAAGAGCAGAGGGACCTGGTGGGTGCGTAACTGGTGTGAAGGGAACATCAAGTTTTTAGTGCCACCAGCTTGGCTGCGATTGGGATGGGACTGTGTGGGCAGCAGTGTCCCTAGGGACCCTTTCTAAAAGCAGTCATCTCTAATGACCTGAGCAGGAGCCTTTCCAGGTGTCCAAGCAGGGATTTAGGTAAGAAAAAAAGTCATCGGCATGGGGTGCCAGAGGGGGACTGTGCAGGCAGCAATGGGCAACTCTATCCCCAGCCTCCTTCCCAGGGACACAGGGGCCCTAGGCACAGACTTGCAGTCCCAGTTATGCCCCAGCAGAGCAGCCTGGGCTGAGCCAGGCTCCCTTGGCCCACGGGCAGACGGTCCATCCCAGGGGCTGAAGGTTTCAGATCCTTGGAAAGCTCCCATCCCTGCCACTCCAGCTGCTGCCCCCGGGAGCCGCATCCCACACTGCCACCTCTTCTTATGTGCATTTGAAGCATCTCCACACCACAGCACACACGGGTTCAGGAGCAAGTGCAGGGATGATTAATAAAACACTTCCCATAAGGTGGAAACAAGGAGACCATAAATCTTGGTGGTGTCGCACACTTAAAGGAGAGGGGACAGTTATGAGCCATTATTCCCTGCAAAAATGGGCTTTAAATCATCATCCATCACCAATGCCCAGTGCTGGATACTCCGAAGTTGTCCAGAAGAGCCTTTGCGACTCCTTTCCACCACGGTGCGAGTGAGCCTGATGCTCATCACCTGCAGATATTTATTGCTCATCAGCACCCACATTCTGCTGCTGCTCACAGTACTTACCAGCATCTGGAAAGAAAACAGCCCAAGAAACACCAACAAGACCAAATGTGCTTTTTTTTTTTCTTTTTAAGGATCTCAGTTCCATATCCCCATAATGACCAGGCTGCAGTCTTTGGGAAAACAGCTGGGCACATCTGCAGCAGGGGTCACACGATGACAGGGCACGGGGTGCTCCGCAGAGAGAACCCACTGCCCCATCCTGGCAGCACAGCTGGGGAAATGAAGATGTTATCGAGCAGCAGCACGGCATGGTAATTGAAAGCCTTTTTACTGCTGGAAACTCTTGAGGCTGCCAGTCCCTTGGCTGAGCTGCTGCTTACCAACACTTTTTCATTTCCTCTCTGTTTCGTCTAAACTTTCCATCGGATTCCTCATCCATCTGAACTGCAATGATAAATATGGAAATAAAGAGGCATTTACGGCCCCTCTCCTGGGTTGGGTTTGTATATAAATAAGACATGCTCTCAAAATAAGCACAATAAATAAGCCTCCTCTCTGCAACTGCTGGCCCGGGAGCAGCAGGGTCTGCCAGGTGAAGCTTTTGGGGAAACTGGGTGGCAAAGAGCAGTGGGGGCTGCCAGCCACGTCTCCAGGTCACTTTGGGGAGAAAACATCAGCAAAAGGGACAGGGCAAGCAAGGCCCACAGGGATTTCTGTACAGAAGTAGAAGGGAAAAAGCAACATCTGAAAGGCTGAAAGTGTGAAGTATGAAGAAAGGCTTTAATTTTCACAAAATCTCTTAATCCATTAATCACAGGGAGACTTCTATATAGAAACCTCCCTCTCACTTAATACCATCTCAAGATTGTCCAAGATGGTAATAACTGTTTGGCAGGGGAGTAGGAGGAGTGAGGTTGGACAGGCTAAAGCCGTGGGCTTGTCCCCAGGGAGAATAGATCAGCCCTTAACAGCAACAAGCCAACACAGGGATGAGCAGTGATGAAGAGCACAGGACCCAGCAGCAAGAGAGCTGCGGTGGGCACCAGGGATGTTGGTTTTGGCAGAGGAGGATGCCCTAGTGCTTGTTGACTCTCTGGAGGTTGCCTGCAAAAGGTGGACAAACCTGCCTGGGTGCCTGAAACAGAGGTTTTAGGGGTTTTAAGAGCAGACTCTATTATCTTCCCTTCCCCTCCACCACCATGCCCTTCCTCTCCATTCGCACTGCTGCAGCATTCCTTCCCTCACCCCCAAAGAGTTGGGGTTTGTGAAAATCATCCTGGACAGAGGGAAGCACTGGCGGGACAGCAGCTGAGCCCCCAGCCCCACACGATAGGGTAGAAGGCCCTGGACACCTTTGAGATGCCATCTGAGAAGGCTTTGACCTGGACTCTGGCCCCAAAAAGCCATTGGGATTCTCTGCAGCACCTTTCTGCTGGTCACTGGGGCCCTCCAGGGTGGTCATGAGCCTGGGAACCCTCTGGCTAATGGATGTGCTTTGCTGCAGAGGCATCAAGGCAGTGGACACAGCAGCTTGGGCCAACAGATTCAGAGCTGCCCAGAACAAGCCCTTGCCCTGGGGGTCCTGAACTGCTACCTACCACAAGCATCACCCTTGTGCATGACAAGCAAGGGATCCCCTCTGCCTGACGGGGTGCCCTCTACCTTTAAGCAGGGTGCCCTTCCTGGCTGGACCATGGACTGATCCATCCCCTGATCCTCACCTAATGCTTTTCTCAGGCTTAACCTATTCTGCTTCAATTCCACATGCTTCACTTTACCAGCAACACTAGCTTAATCTCCAGACATTTCACCAGACCAGCCGAGGTCTCCTTCTTTCCCATGACGGTCCCACAGACCTCAGACTTTCCTGTCATCCAGCAGGTGAACATAGTATCTACAAACCCAGCTGCCATACTGAAGGTGTTACCTGCTTTCCTCATGGGAGGAAAAGAGGAAAAATTAGTATGCAGCTTCTTCCTCAAGAAATCAATGCAATCTCAACTCACTGTGAAGTTCCCTGACTGTTAGAGATCCTGCACTGGTAAAAACTAATCCTCAGAGGAGAAATAGTGGGGGGAAAAAGAAAGAAAAATAAATTCCAGTGACTAGACGAGGCTAAAATGTTGCAGAGGGCTAAACTCCTGCTAGTGCTGGAGCTTGTTTGGAAGTCCCAGAGCAGAGAGGGCTGCGGAGTGGATTCAGTCCAGCTGTTTATCACCCAGCTAAGAATCAGCTGTAATTGTTAATTCTAATTAAAGCTGTTCGAAAAAAATGTAATCAAGACTTTCCTTTCAAAAAAAGACATTTCAGCTAAATTAAAAATTTTGGGTTTAGAAAAAGGGGGGTAAAATGTTGAAAATTTTGAAACAACCCATTTCAGCATTTTCAGGATGAAAAGGGATATATTTTTGTTGTGAAATGCATCATCAATTCAAATGTGTTTTATCTTACAGTCCGAAGAGCAAAAATAGTTTTCAAATCGAAGCAAAAATTATATTTTTAGGCTTTTTCTTTAAAAAAAGCCTATCTGGGGGTTTCTGTCCTAATTAAGAATGATATTTTTCCTTTTTTTTTTTTTTTAATGGAATAAATTGTTTCTAGTTAGCTCTACTCTAAAATGCTGGGCTGGTGCTTTTCTTGGTGTGTCCACTCATCTCTGCCCACCACCTGACCCCAGGATACATAGGCCATGCTTACACCACCCTGCTCCTGGTGCCAGCGCTGGCTAAAGTCCCCTGGTGCTTGAGTCAGCCTTTATAAGACCTCACAGAATTAAACCAGCACCAGCAAAATGGCACTCAGAGTAACTGGGTTTTATTATCGTAGTATGATTTAGAGTAATTAGAGATCCAGAACAGCCCACTTGCATGCTCTGGCCAGTGCTGTGCAAGTCCTCCTACGGGTCTCCTCCAGGTACTTAATCCCATACCTTGCTGCTTGCCCCACAGAGCTTCTTCCTTGCTGAAAAGGGACCTGGCAGACCACTGAAAGGAGGAAGATCTGCTTTGGTTAGCCTTGCTGCATGTGTAAATTCCTAAGATGAACCTCCAGTGGAGGTGGAGGGGCTGGGGGAGAGGAGCAAGTTGTGATGCCCATGCTTGGTGGCAAGGCAGCTACTTTACCACTCATATGTTTGCAACCAAGACAGACCCTGTGGCTTGATGCTGTGAGAGCTGCCACAGATCCCAGAGGTGGCTTGTGTCCCAGCGGATCCCCCTCCATAGGATTAGCAGATCACATTTATCACACTGAGAAAGTGGCTTATGATCTGTTAGACAAAAGGCACTGGGTAACAGAGATTGCAGTTAGCAATCTGTCTTCTGGATGGGAGCACTGAAGGAGGGAGAGAAGTGAAAAAATGGGGGTTGAATAGCAGCTGGAGAGGGACACCAGGGAAGGAGACTCGGCCAGGGGGGAGCTCAGCAGGAGGACAGGAGGGGAAGGGAGCAGAGCTCCAGGGCTCTGCCAGAGATAAAAGGGAAAAAGAAATTGCTCTGCAGCAGTTTCAGCCGAGAACAGAGAGGAACTGCACAGGCTCCTCACCCTGCCCGAGCACATTTTGAACAACAAAAAGACACGGGCTCCGGCAGCGAGATGCAACCCAGGCAGGCCTGGAGGGAGGGCAGCTCGGGAGAGGGGCTGCAGGCAGGGAGGGGAGGCAGGGCTCTCCCAGCAGGCAGAGCATGCTCCTGCCCAGCCAGATGCAGAGTGGTACTGCACTCCGTGCTGCTGCGTCCACCCCTCTGGCAGGCTGATTTTGGTTTATATAACCTTTTTCAATTGCTCTTTCCTCTGGGCCAAGGGAGGTTGCTCTCTAGCTCCACGGTGAAGGGAACAGCCTGACCAGTATTTCCCTGCGCTGCCCAATGGGACGCATCCAGCTACAGCCTCAGAGACAGCTCAGAAACAGATTGTGCCCCACTGCTATTCCTGCAGCAGCTGTGCCAGGGAGAGCTGTCACCCCAGGAGACAGCACAGCCACTGATCTATCAAGGCAGACAGATACTGAGCCCCAGTGAGAGGCTGCAGGGCCCCTGGCCAGGGAAGGGGATGCAGTTAGATCACGGCTGCTTCTTGCAGGAAGCAACTGGTGGATGAAGCCTGGAGCATCCAACAGCAAGCCTCACATTAACCCAGCCCTGCATCTTCCTCTCCTGACACAGCCACTGAATACCACAGCAAAACAACTTCCTCCCACCAGGTCCCAGGAAGGTCCATGGGGAGTAGGGTCAGTGTAGAGACTAGCAGGTTTTGTATTTACTCTTGCAACAAGATGATGGGCCCAGCAGGGAGCAGGAAGGGCCAGCTGCTCCCTAAAGGAAGGGAAACCATATGACCCCAGCAAAGATATCACCATCACGCACAGTCCCACTAGGTCTGAGCACAGCCCAGGGCTGGTTACAGCATCCACCAGCAGTTCCAGCTTGCAATAACCCCAGTCCAGAGCCCACCTAGGAACAAGAAGAGGTGAGCCAAGGACAAGGCTGGAGACACGACTCATCTAGAAAACAGGACCAGGGACATAGGTACAACACATGTCCAAGAGTCCTTCCAGGAGCCAAGCCACCAGCAGTACAGAGCCAAGGGGTCCATCCAAGAACAGAGGCAGGGCTAGAGCCAGACACTCCGGCAGCATCACTCATAGGAAGAGTGAAGCTCCAGGGCTGAGCTTAAATGGGGCTCCTGACCTATGGGTATAGGGGTGTCAGGTGAGGCTGGTCAGGGTCATTAAGGGCTGTTGGTCCCTTGGGGCTGATCCAAGCTGCATATAACCCTTGGCAAACAGAAACTACCCAGCAAGTGAGCACAACTATAGTAGCCTGATCTGGGAAAAGTGTTGCTTCCTTTAGTAGCAGCAACAAGGGCTGCAGGGGAGTGCGGTCCCATATGAGCCAAGGCCATTGCTGATGCCCTCTCTTGAGCTGATGGGGCAGTGTGTGTGGGGCTGGAGCTTCCTTACCAGTGGGGCCAAGCTGAGCTGTGGCTGTTTTCTGTGGGTCATGCCATGGGTGGGCAGGCTGTGTCCCTGCGAGGGCAGAGGTAGCAGGGGGGACACAGAGGGGATAACGCACCACACTGGGGCTTTGCGCACCTAACTCAAAATAAGCTTTATTTTTTAAAAAACATATCTAAGAAGAGTGATTTTTCTCTTTTTGTTATTATTTTAAAGCTGTAAATTATTGAAAGACTTATCATTGCTCTCCCAAATTACTTTCAGGCAAACAAAAGGCAGTTCTAAATCTGACAGTGCTTTGCAAGAAAATGAGTCGGGTGCGTTTTGCTCATGATTCGCCCTTGGCTCCCTTTAGCCGTGTCTTAAACTACTTCACCACTTGGTCTGATTAGCAGTGTCTCCTCGGGGGCAGAGAAGGCCGTGGAAGAGCCAGAGGTGTTGGAGGTCAATATTAAAGCACTCTGCATGCCATTAACTGTCAAAACTATAACTAGCTTAAATCAGTGCAATTAGATGGCTCACAGGTTACAGGAGTAACGGCTGCAGCTTTTCATTCTGCATGCTGTGTGCTTAAAGCGCAGCCTTGACATTAAAGGGATGTGATTCAAAGCAAGTGTCGGGGGCTGAGACCTGGCAGAGGTGCTCAGCAGGCAGGGTTAAGTCCACAGCTTCTTCTGGGGTCTTCTGGGGTTGGACACCCCAGGGTCTGGGAAAGATCTCAAAGGATTAGCAGAGCCAGCTCAGCTTTTAAGTCTGTAATGCCATCTTGTGATGGTAGCTGGGAAGTGGAAATTGCAGGGTCCCCTCTGGAGTTAGATGAAATGCGTGGCTTTTGTTCAGATGGATAGAAAGCCCAGAAGCACCCCAGTATAACAAGTCGGGGGCTAAGAGAAAATTTGTCTCTGATAGAAAAGTCCCTATTCTTGCTTTGAGAGAGTGAAAAGGATTCATTCCATTAATATTTCTCTCTCTAGTTCAATTATCCAGCTAAGAAAGCAATTTCTTCCAGGCTGAAGAATATGACTTGCGTCTCTCCTTGAGTTCTGAGGGCTAATTTTCCTTCTCAGCATGGACGGACGCACTGCCACCTGTGTGATGAGCTGCGGTGGAAGGACCTCTGGTTCAAAGTGCTATATCCAAGCAGTAAAGGTGCTGCTTCCCGGATTGAAGCTGGAGAGTCCAGCAAGATCAACTTTGCTGTAAGCATCCACACTGACCTCGTGCTGACATGCACACGTAGGGGCGTGGAGAACCAGTGCAGGAAACACAGGATCTGTGAAGCTATGAAAAAATGAAATCAAGCACTTGCTAATGGGAACCAGAGTGCAGGTGAGCTGGCTCTGCTTACCTCTGATACTGCACTTCAGACACACAAGGTAGGAAAAGCCAGCTCAGAAACAGCTGTGGGGTGCCAACAGCAAAAAGCCTGCCCTGAAACAAGCAGACTAAAGATGTAGTCCTGCCAAATCCCTTGCTGGGAGAGAGACACAGCTACACCTTCCCCAGCCTCCATCAGATGCCTTAACACCGGCTCAGTGCCCCGTGTGTCTGTGGCCAGGCACAGCAGTGTACTCACTTGGGATCTGTTCAAAGGAAGTTTTTCACTGGGGCTTTGTGCTCCAGTGAGACATTTCAAACACCTCTGGGGAAAGGCTGGGATCCCTGCCCCATGCTCCTCCTGTAGGTTAGGCTCTCAGAGCTTGGGGATGCCACTGATGCTCAGCTGGAGCTGTCTCTTGCTTCAGGCAATCTGCTCCCATCCCTGTCTTCTTCAAATGCTTTTTAGTCTTTTTTCAGCACAAGGTGGGCAGCTATTCTTCCTGGATGTGGGGATGCTCATGCAGGCCATGATGTGTGGGGTGCTCCTCCCCGACACAGCCTGCCCCTGCCTTGTCCCAGGAAGCTCTGGGCTTGTTCTGCCCAGGACAACCACGGCTGTATGTAGTGAGAGTGGCTGGTACTGAGCGGTGGAAAGTGTTAGGTGCTTTCCCATCTAGTGATGAACCTAGTGAAGGACAACAGTTTCCTGGCTATGCTCCAGTGCAGAAGACCCACAGCTGATGAAAACCTGCTATGGTAGAGGGACAGGTAATAGCAAACACAGAGAGCACTTCATGATTTTTTTACTGGAGGTCTTACTGCCTGTGGCTGAGGGCACGTGCCCACAGATGGGGATGGATGATGAGCTCTGCCGAGACCTGGAGCAGGCTGCCTAAGCGGTGGCTCCAGTTTGGAAGCTGTATAACTCATTAGCGCAGCATGGGGCCCAAATTAATATGCTTTGCCTCTTATAATAAGACATTTTCAGCAGGACCAGGGAGATACTTCAAAAGCTTTCTGAATGCCAAATACCAGAACTCAGTGACTCTTGATGCCAGGACCAGCCTCTCACTTCACAGCATAGACTTCCCTGTGTTCCTGCACAGCTTTCCCCTCTAGTAACTGGGCTTGGAGCACTGGTTTATCTCATGCAGCAAGGGGGGCTCAAACAAATGCTTGCACTTTATTTGTAAACTTTGGATAAAAGGTGTCACACCAGGTGAAACACAACGGCTCTGCCATGGGTATCAAGTAAAGCCCTTTTCTGTCACAGCTTCCTGGTGAACGTGCTCTCTACACCAGCTGCAGCCCTCTGAGGGGATGAGAAAAGGCTTCTGAAACAGGCTGAGCCCAGCAATGCCGTGCTTGGAGTCTGTGCTGCAGCAGCCTGACGCCGGTCTGCAGAGCGGAGCACAACCACGCTGTGACTGGAGACAGCACCTGGCTGGGCAACAGGTCCTCCTGTCTGACCTCCCACCTGCTTCCACCCCTGGGGATGGGAGATACGGGCAGTTGCCTGCAGCAATACCCCAGCAGTGTCCACAGCAGTGGCTTGACTATCTGAGAGCTGGTTTCATGGTGGCTTCATCTGCTTAGCAGTGTTGGCCTTCCCTCTCTCTCAGGCCATAGCTGATGTCAGCAAACATCACATTGTTCTTTGATACTGAGATCCCTGCTTGGCCTGTTGTTCATCTTAGCTTGGTGGAAGCTAAACACATCCTCCTTTTCTCCTGCAAGTGCCATGCTGGGGACTGAAGGGATTGAGATGCTTTCTTTCAGGCCAGATTAGAGATACAAGTTACCACAAAATAAAAGCACAGCCAGCCTTCAGAAGAGCTCCTCTAGTCTAGACACAGCCTCCCTTGAACTCCCTGCATCCCAACGCAGCCCTGCAGTTTGTGTTCAAAGCAACTCAACAGGCTCCAGAAGCTTGTTTAAGCCCTGTCAAGTAAATGCTCAGTTACAGAATAAAGGAAGGATCACATCCGAGAGATTTTGCTCCCATATATTAGCAGGATGGGTTAAATCAGAACATGAACCACTCTTCTGCTGGCACAGTTCATCTGCTCGAGGGACTTGCAGTAGCATGGAGCTGTAATGCTTCAAAAATATGTGTGCTACAAGCCTAGGGTGGGACAGACCGACATCTGGAGCTCCTGCAACAGCAAGAGCGATGCTTTACTGTTACACTCAGCTCCTAAACCGCCTGTGCCCCGGGACTCGCTCCCTGCCCTGTGTCACCTGCTCTTCTCCAGCTCCGGCGCTGCAGGATCAGTACTGCGATTCTTCTGTACCTATCGGACCTTGGCTCAACAGCATTTGTGCTGCACAGTCAGTCCCCAGAGCACAAGAAAGGGCAATACTGTGGGGAGGGGGAAGAAAATTCAGTAAATGATTGCAAGAAAAGTTTTGCAAACATGCTGTGTCGGCCAGTCCCGTTTCCCTTGGCCATTACTGCCGCGTGTACCGTGGCTGTAACGTCCAGCCTGACCGCAAAGCAGCTTTGGGGAATTAGCTGGGCTCTGCTGAAAGGCACTTTTATAACCTTAATTGCCTGTCACAGCTGGGGCCTGGAGACGGTAACACGCTGTATTTGTTCCTACAAGCACTGCATGATGAGCTACAAGCTAATACTCGACACCAGCATTTTTCCGGCCCCCGAACAGAGGAGATGAAGGGAGAGCCACGCCGTTTCCACGGCCTTTTCTTCTCTTTCATGGGAGTATCGAGTTTACTTTTACCCAGCCTGCCCCGAGCCTGCCGGGCCCCGCCATCGCCCCCCCCAGCGGCGCCGGGCCGGGCCAGGCCGGGCCGGGCCGGGCCCGCCCCGCCCCGCCCCGCCCCGAGGGGAGCGGCCGAGGCGAGCGGGGCGGCGCCTGCGGAACCACCTCGGCGGCGCGGGAGAATCCGCCCTCTCTCAGCGCCGGCCGCCATGGGGGAAGGTAGCGATGCTGGGCCGGGACGGCCGCCGTGAGGTGAGGTGAGGTGAAGGCGCCGGTCCGCCTCCCCGCCTCCCCTGCCGCCATGAGGTGAGGTGAAGTGAAGGCGCCGGGGCTTCCCCCGCCCTGGCCGCCGTGAGGTGAGGTGAGGGGCACCGGGGCTGGAGACCTGGGGTGTCTCACCCCTCCCCAGGGCTCTGGAAACGGAAAACGCCACGTGAAATATTCCCCCTTTTTTTAAATTGTTATTAATGGCCGAAAGGTGGTCGTGCCCGGCCGCCCGCGCTGGCTGATAACCTGTGAGGCCTTGGGACCGGAGGGTAATGTGTTTAGGCTGTGTCGTTTAGAAGTAATTTCTCAGCCTGTTATTCGGTTTGATTTTTTTTTTTTCCCTTTCCGCAAGCCAGATCCCAGCTGTTTAGCTCTATTAATACAGATTTAATTAAGTGAATATTTGAAGTGATGTTTCTCTTGTGCTCTCTTTAGGGCTTCCAGCTGATACGTGGCTTAAGCGTGTGTGAAAGGATCGCTGTAAAGCGGAGGTGTCGGGTGGCAAAGAGCCATCTGGAAGATACAGCCCTCAGGTAACGGGTCCTTGCCGGTGGCCTTCGTTTATGAAAACCCTCGAATTTTGCAGGAGGTGGAAGTAGCCAAATGAGGCGTCTTCTGGAGGAGGCTGCTGCTCCAGTAGCGTGACCTGTGCCTGTGGAGAGGAGATGTAAAGGAATAACCTGCACATGAGGCACAGGGAGAGCTCAGGAGTCTTTGGAGGACGTAGCTCCACGAGCCAACAAGGGGAGATGGGCAAAAAGACTGCTTGTTCGGCATAATACTGAGTAAACCTACTACTGCTTGTTCGGCAGAATACTGAGTAAACCAAATGGCCTCTGCTGGCCTGTGAATGGGCTGTTGTGTCAGCCTCTGGTGCTCAGAGGTGGAAATAATGACCTGGTTTATCTAGTGAAGCAGGCAGTGCTTCCCGTTGCTGGAGGAAGCCCTGATGAGAGGAGGTGTTAGAAGCGAGGCCTGCATCACCAGAAGGATGTACTTTGGGGCCTCTACTTTCTTCTGTCCTTTAAAACTTTAGTGTTGAGTTCTGTTTCATCCAGCGGTAGTCAGCTACCCGTTGCTGCTCAGTGCCTGTGATAGTGTTATGCTGCTGGCAGAGAAATGTGCTGCCGAGTTGCTCCTGGCAGCACCAGTGCTGTTCTAGTGCTAGATGGTGCCAGGTTTCGGCAGCACTCTGCATGCTTGAGAGTGGAGTAGCTCCTTCTCAGTGGAGTTAATCCTAGATTGGATGCAGACAACGTGCAGTCAGAAGAGTAAAAAAAAAAAAAATCTGTTGCAGACATTTTGTTTAATATTGCATCTTTTGTATAAAAATGAAGGTCATCTAATTAACTGGTCAGTGTTAGGGGTTGAATTCGGTGTCTTTAGAGATACTCCTGTTAACTGTCTTTGTAATTAACAGGCAATAAACATACAGGCACATGGTTTGTGTGTTTTGCTGCAGGTGGGGGCTTGCTGGAGCAGCAGCAGTTGTCAGAAGAAAAGAAACAAGCTGTTGGTGCTGCTTTGAAGATCCCCATTTGAAAGAGATTGAGAAGATGGAATCTTCTGCAATTTAAATGGGACTGCTGGAGAAGTACTTGTTTTCAGGATCTGGATGTAGTAACTTGAAACATCAGAGGTGGTTGGGGGCAAGGTATAACAAGAATTACATACACAATTTGTTAATTGTTAATCCCTTCTCACTGCTTGTTTAAAACTATATTTTTTTAATGTGAACTCTACTTATTAAACTTATTTATATTTAAACTTGCTCATTTTGGTTTTCATTGTATCATAAGGGTGTCGGGTACAGCAGGATTTGAAAGCCGTGCTGAATTCTTGCCTGTGGGAGACTGGAGAGGCAGGAATGCAGCACTGGGTGCCTGATGCCCCTTCCTGCCACATGCACATGCTCTCCTCCATAGCCTCTGCTGCAAGGACAGATTTTTAACAAGGCTTCCTTTTCTCCAGCACTTGGAAAGAGATCAGATATTTAAAGTTTTCCATAACAGAAATAAGGTCTGGAATTCCTATTTCTGCTGCGTACACAGCCAGTACAAGTTCACAAGATATCCTCCCTGTGCTTCAGGTCCTGACTTCAAAGAACTTTATCTCCCTTCCCTGGGCCTGGGGGGAGGTGAAGCCCACAAAAGATGGGGGAGTTGGAAAGGGCTGCCCAATATGTCAAATACATTGAAACTGGTGGGGAGGGGAAAGATGACCATCATGGATTCAGATAAAGATGCTGTTTAAACTCAAAAGTGACTGTAGTTGTCAGAGTAAAGGAGTCTATTGCTCTCACCAAGATGCCTGACCCATTTGGATTCAGTGCAGTCTTCTGGAGAACCCTGTGTTTGTAAAATAATCCAAACTTAGAAGTTTTTCAGGCTAAAACTTCAGTTTTTAAAAAATGGTTCACTGGTTTTCAGTCATGTTACATTACAATATCCTGTTGTAGATGCTACAGTGCCATCTATATACAAATTAAACTCGGAAGCACGGACACGAGACTGCTGTTGCACACCGTGCTGTCTGCAGGAGGTTAACAGTGTCAATGTATTTAGGTTGTTAGTGGCTGGAGTTCATAAATGTGAGGCTTTTGATAAAACACCAGCATGCAGCAGGTTAGTTCCTGGGTTATTGATGGTTTATGTTGAATAGGTGCTTCTGTCATGTAGTTAGTTCTGTACAAATGAATGACAGCACTGAATTTTTCCAGGCTGTCATTATTTTTAAATGTCCCTGGCACTGCTCACTTATCTGTTAGCCCTTCTGCTGTCTGAATATCACTGATCTTTGAATATGCATTTGTTACGCTCTATAAGAAATATTTGTCAAAGTATTCAATGTTATTGGGAAAAAGTTTTTTCTTAGTTGAAGTCTATGACATACACGAATACAATTTTACTGGTTCTATATGAACAAATTCTACCTGCAAAACTAATGATCAAGTTTCCGATGGATTTATGTTGTGTCCAGCAATCTTCCTCTTTCCTAGTACTTGCCCAGGAGGGGAGCAATGGGCGTCCTTATGGCTGTCTACCCGCTGCCCTCAGGATGGGCGTGGGTTCCACTTCTCACTGCAAAGACTTCCTGCCTGCCTGACTGCCAAGAAACAAGCTCACTGTGTCAGGGGACTCTGCTTCTGTACCAAGTATTTCTGAAATTGGCAAAAAATGAGGAATATGCACTCTGTCAGCCACATAAAGCATGTGCTGTATGGCCAATAAATACGTGCTGACTGGCTTATTTCCTTGAAAAACTTTTTCCGCAATAAAACTCTACTACATTCATCTCACAGCTGAACCCAAGACTTGTAGGCCTGGTTGTGCTGTAAGAAAAAAGGCAGTAGAAAAGGATGGAGGAAGTCTCTTGGGGTAACCTCGCAGCATGCCTGCTGCTGGCAGCAGTGATTATCCCATCAGAGCACTTGGGAACGGCTGCAGAGCTCTGTGCATGCCTTACAGACCATGAGAGCTCTTGGCCCCACAACTCTCAGACAGCTGGAGGGGTAGCACTTTTTCCCCAAATCCACCAGGCTTTGTGCACATACTGGAAAAGAGAAACACAGGAATGTCATAAACATTCTCCAGTGATATGCAAGAGTACAGGCTTAGGGAACTGGAGCTCTGTGTCTTACCGTAGCAGCTGTGTTAGCAGGGTAGCAATGGTCAGTGCTGTATGGCTCCTTCTGCAGTTCAAATGCAATCAATAAAGGTCAAAATGATTCACCTTGCCACCAGTTTGGTGCCTTGACAGAAGGACAACAAAGGAGATTGAGAAAGAACCCGTGTGGTCCCAGAGGAACAAAATACTGGCGTTGAAATAAAGCCAGGGAAATGGAGCAAGACCCACTTTTGTACTCGGGAAATGCTAACGTGATTTATGATTCTGTTTATTAGCACTGTGCATTTTGTAATCTATATATGGCTTTTACTGGGCAGAAGTGGCTGGATTGCTTTACATTCCATCAAGGCGCTTTGCTCTGCTTTTACAGCTCTGCAGTACTGGAGCACAGAAGTATTGTTAACTTAGATTTATGTGTTTGTTTTTGAGCACTTAATTGTTTTTTATCCTGAGCTTGTTAAGAGAGCTGCATTTCTTGTGATTGTTCTCTGAGCATTCATATTATTTCAACATGTATTTTGTACCAATCCCCTGTTTTTTTCAAACACCTGTGTTATTGTTCCATTGTGCTCTTCAGCCACATATGGAGAAGAAAAATCAGCCTGTGATGAATTCAAAAGCCAGACTTTTCTTTTCCCCTGCAGACTGAGTTCAGCCACACTCCCTCACCTTTGTAAAGCTGCTGGAACGTAGCAGCTTCCAAGATGATGGCGATGGAGTCTTTAGCCACAAAATTAATCTGGAAAGAAAGATATTGACTATGAAAGACTTTCAAATCATAAATAGTATTTGCCCGACTATACGAGTACTACTTTGGTCATAAGATCAACAAATTAAAGGAGCACAGGAAAAGTGAACTTTCCTCATACCATCGCAAGGTGGCAATATTGGCTGAGATGAAAAGGAAAGTCTTGCACATAAGCTGTGGGGCTTTTTTTGCCAGAATCTTCTAATGAACCTAATAGGCATCGAGAGCCCATTGTCTTAAATATTTTAGAGATGGTAACATCTTCATTCTGCTGAGGAGAGCAGTCCTTAGGTCTGAGCTGACAGAGCATGGCCGCACTGGTTGCCAGGAGCCCGGCCTAGGGAGCTGCAGGGACTATGAGTGCCTGCCCTATTACAAAGGTAACAACGCTTTGGGGGTTAGAAGAGCCAAGTGGCAGCGAGGAATCCTTATTATCTTGGACAAATACATGGTAAAGCGCTTGGCTAGTGTTACCCGTTCCTCTGTTTCCAGTCATGGAAAGCGGGAGAAGCTGCGGCCGGGTCGGGCCCTGGCTGTGTCTGAGGGCGGATTTGCCTCCGCCAGGGCTGGGGACGCGTTTCTTCCTGGGGGAGCCTGGGGTTCAGCGGGCACCGACCCCGGGACTGTCCCTCCGGTTGTCACCCCGCGCCGCTCCTGCGGTGGCGGGGGGGGGGGGAACGGACGGGGGAAGCTGCGCGGGCGGGAGGCGATGAGACAGCCCAGGGCGGCCGCGAAGCCATGGGCCCGAGCCCCCCCCCCACCCCCGCCCCCTCAGCCCGGGCCGGGGGGCGGGGACGGGCGGGCGCTGCCGAGCCCCGCCCCCCGAGCGCCTTCCCATCCGCCCCCGCGGGAGCGCGCGAACAATGAGCGGGGGGCGGGCGGTGGGCCGGCGCCGCGCGGCGCGGCAGGACTCTCGCGAGAGCAAGGTGAGCGGCTCCCACCTCTCGCGAGACCTGGCCCGGCGGCGCCTCCCTCTCCCCACCCCCCCGGCCACATCCACACACGGCGGGGCGGGGCGGGCGGCCGTCGCCAGCGAGCGGAGCGGAGCGGAGCGGAGGCGAGCGGCACGGCACGGCACGGCGCGGCGCGAGGCGGCCACCGCCGGGCACGTGAGCGGGCGGGCAGCGGGCGGGCGTGCTCTCGCGAGCGTGGCGAGACGTACGCTGCGCTCGCGCAGCCCCCTCCCTCCCTCCGTCCCTCCCCTCCCCCGCCGCTGGTGCGACAGCGAACGGGAGGCGCCGCCGCGCTCCCTTCCCGCCGCCCCCGGCCCGCAGGTAGGAGCGGCGCTGCGGCCGCCCCTGGCCCGCCGCCATGTTAGGAACTGCTGCTCCGCGGCAGGAGGAGGAGAAGGGGGGAGGCGTCCGTTAGGAACGGCCGCGGGGGCAGTGGGGCTGGCGCGCGGCGGCGGCAGCAGCAGCGCGCATGCAGGAGCGGCGGGCCCGGCTCGGCCGGTGCCGCGGCCCCGATGGCCGCCCCCACGGGCCGCCCGCCGCCGCCAGCGCCCCCGCCCGCCGCCTGGCGGTACTGCGGCCGGGCCGGGCGGCGCGGCCTCCGGCGGGCCCGAACAAAGCCCCGTGGCCCGGCCCGCCGGCGCCCCGCGGCTCCCCTTGCTGCGCCGCGGCCGGCCGCTCGCCGGGAAGGGCCGGCTCTGGCGGCGGTGCGCGGCCTGCACGGCCTGCGCCGGGCCGTCCTCCCCACGGGGTGGGGGCGGGCCGGGCGCCCCCTCCCCTGGCCGCCCCGTGGGCACTGCCCTTGCTGAGGGCAAGGAGAGGGGTTTCTTCTCGGCTGCTCGGTGTTGCGGCAGGTAAAACGTGTTTTCAGGGGTGACCCCAGCTAAAACCACGCTTCGCCCGCCGACCGAAACTTTACCAGAGCGCCCTGCTAGCGCGTCTGGTTCCAACTGAGGCCTCAGAGTCGGCATCTTTCATCCTGAGCCCCCAAAAACGTCTACTTGGAAGCTAAACAGCATGTCAGTAATGTGCGTGCCTGCTTAACGTCTCTGAAGGCCGTTAGTGTCAAAAATTGCTGGTTTTGATGTTTATCTAGCATTAAGAATTAATGAATTGAGCATTAAGAGTACTGACAGTGGAAGCATCCGCTTGACTCCTCTTTCTACTCAGTTTCACTTTTATATAATTTAGGCGGTGGTTAGAAATGCTGCAGGGTTGGGTTTTTTTTCCCTCCTGTGGTGGATTAATAATGGTCTATGTTTTTTATGTACATATTTTGTTTTCAGAGTCAAAGTAATGAGATAAAAAGTTCACCTATGCTGAAAATAAGCAAAAGTTAAAAAGAACTTTCTGGGGACCTGAGGAACTGCTTTGTTCTGATAAATGAAGCATTTATGCTGTAGAAAGCAAGCTGAAAAATCCCTCTTTTAAATATGCCTCTTTTTTCCTTTTCACAAGGCATACCTTTGGGAAAAAAGTATCTGATACTGTTTTAAACAATTGAATAGTCTTTATTCTTTTTATTCAGCCTTAAATTTGTCAGTTTTTTTTGATCTATCGGTGGAGTAGGTGGTCCTGACTTCCTCGAGTAAGATAAGTAGGGAGCAACTCTTGTTAAAATCTGAGTCTCTTAAAGCAGTCTGTGTAGTTTTCATGCCTCAGAAGAGAAAAAGTGTTTTCTGATACTTCTTTATAAAGAATTTGTTGATCCAGTGGTTTAATCTTCCTGAATTTTGAAGCATGTTAATATATTAAAAACTCTAATATATTAAAATCACGTATTTTTTCAAAATGTAGTGAAGCATATATTAACATTTTGAATGTGTTACTGAGAAATTAGTGAACTTCTGGCTTGAATTTTATCAAAAAACACACAAAATGATTAATTACTGAATTACATGGAATAATTAAATTTGAGTGAGGATAGTGGCCTTGTCCATGTGTTTGTTCAGTGGTAACCCAATATCTGTACTTTTACGTTTTGCACTCGGTAAGGAGATGAAATCTGAACAACAAATTCAAGAATTTTGATTGCTTCCTAATGATTCTGGTGAGGCTTGCAATGTCATGGGCCTTTTTTGGGTGTTTGTTTTGGAGAAGCTATCTGAAGTTACTGTGTATTGAAAACTTCAGTTTCCAGTGTTTTGCCAGTATTTGCCAGTATGTGTAACACCAGTATCTAGGTGTTACATACATCCCAGCACTAAATGATGGGAAGAATAACCATGAGATATTCCTAAGTGCATCCTTAAAATGTGAATATCCGTGTTCCTAAAGGTAAAAACTAAAAACCAGTTGAGGAGGAAAGAAGAGTCAGCCTTTGAGGCTCCAAACTAAATTAAGGATCCATAGTATTATGATCCATGCAACTGAAATATGATTGCCACCTGGTTTATTTAGGACTACACTTAAACAAAAATGCTCATTAATTTAGTGGGAAATAAAGAAGTAAATATTGTCTACTGCCGTTCTCTGTGACTTGCACACATCTCTGCTGAGAGTTTTGGTGAATACGAAGGTATTTTGTAATCTAATGCTTGACAGTGTTCTGGGTAGCTCAGCAAATCTGGGAGAGAACTGTTGTAAGCAAAGCTGCAAAGACATTATTTCCATTCAGTTTATTTGTTAAATTTATGAGTGTATTTTTGTAGCCTCTCTGCTGCTTGCATTCTTCCTCGGTGCTCTAAGTCAACAAGTCTTGAAAACAAAAGCAAATACCTCACAATATTTCTGAACTAATTCAGTTTGCAACTGTTTAAGTACCATATTGTGTAGTCATAACTTAAACAAGAGAGTTTTTATTTTGAGCACTAAAACAGTCAAACAGTTCCTTGATTCTTCTCTGGAGCTAGAATACACCTCTACAACCTCATGCAAGATTTCAGCTGGGAAAGAATGCAATTTTATCCCAGCTCTGAAAATACCTGGAGGCAAACTTAAATTCACTGGTTAGTCAGAAGGCTTTTTAATCACTTACCAGATCAGAATACAGAAATGTTCTGTTTTGTTTTTTCTAAAAAAAAAAAAAAAGTGAAATTGGTTCTCTGTTACACTGATTAACTCTCTGATATGGTCTGTCTTTGGATCACTTTATGTGTGACCTATTTATTTTTTAAAAATAATTATGTTCTGTGTTTTCTGTCATTGTTTTGGTGCCTGTGAGGCTATTCATCTCCAAGACTGATGTGAAAGAATAGTGATTGTCTCCTCACTTTGCCAAGTGCATGAACATACGGTCATTATTACCAGAGCTTCCAGTCCAAGATCCTACATCATTCTGCAATGACCCTGGTTTTGGCAGACCCCTTCTGTTAAACCAAGTCTTAATGGCTTCATGGAGCTTTTCGTAGGTGCTGGAACCTGTGTGCATCCATATTATTGTAGAGTTGGAGCTCTGAAGGTAGGGACAAAGAGTGGGCTTACAGGTAGTAGGGAGGAGTGCATGGAAGCCATAGAGGTAATCATGTGTTTATGGAGTGGTCAGTGCATGTGATGGCAGTTATTCTATATGTTCCTGGCTGTTTCTTTTTTCCTTTTCTAAAAATAAACATTTTTGCCTCCTCTACTCTTTCTGTACTGTTCCTTGGATGCTTTTTTCACTTCTGTTGTTTTTGTAAAGGAATAAATACACTTTTTTCCATGCAATTCTTACAAAAAGAAGGATGCTTGAATTTAATAATTATGTAATGAGCAGAAATAGGAAATCAGCCTCTTTTACAGTGCTCTTTTCTGCATTCCAATGTTGAAAACTGTGTAAGTTCTTTTAAGATTCTTAATTGCTAAACTAGTCATTTTGATTCCCCATTTATAAATAAGTCTTTTTTCATATGTAATACTTCTCTGTTCTGAAGCAATCCTCTGTTACTGTAGGTTCAGATCTCAGATTATTATGTGCTCCTCTGATGAAGGAAGTTGCTGAGATGAAGCTGAACATAATCCTAAGAAATTAAACTCTTCCAGTTCTGTAAGGCCTGAAACAGATTGTCTAATCTGTGTACAAAAAAAGTGCATGCATTCAGTGTGCCAGGTGCTGCTTAAATTTTTGAGGTCATGACCTTTAAAGATCCGTTGAACAAGATGAGTTGTTTTCTTGCATGTGACACAGCAATATTAAATAACCACTCTGAATACTGGTACCTGAAATGGGTGATAATCTGCATTTTTTTTCTAAGGCTGCTAGACAATTCCTCCTTTGCCTTTGGAAGGACAGTGGCCTTTTCTGTATTGTCCAAGTTAAAGTAATCCTGTAGACTTCAAATATGTTCCACTTGGTCATTCAGCAGCGAGATAACATCTGCTTCTAATTTCCTTGCAAGTTCTTGTTTTTACTGTCGTCATTTCTCAGAGCAATGTGGGGAGCTGTCTGTCGAAATTTTTCACTTAAACTTCCAGATCTCTTCTGTTGATAACCTTTTTTGCCATTATGTGTTGGAGACAGTTTTGCCAAGAAGCATATGAATTCTTCCATAGCAGAACAGACTGCTGCAAAAAGGATTGCTGCACTGAGTGTAATGCATAAGGGAGGAGAAGAAAAATATGTAGATTTTTATTCAAAGAGCAAGGATTGTGGATGTGAAACTTCGTGACTTTTTTCCCCAAGGGTGTACAGTCTTCAAAAGTCTTGTGTTGTTACAAACTGAGGGTGTGTTTTCAGCTTGCAGATGATTTAATGTTTTTACTGTAATTGAGTTTAGTTGATTAAATTCAATGTGTTTTGAATAATTTTGGTTTTGAAGTGGAAGTGAAACTGACTAGAAAGTGAAAACCATTACTTTTCATTTTTGAGACTTTTCTATAAATAGTCTTTTCTATAAATAGAGGAATGGGTAAAAGATGAGTTGTTCTAAGAACAAGTTTAATATTGAAGCTATAATATCTATGCACAGGTTAAAAAAAAATGAGAGTGGTAGAAGGAATAGGGAGCTAGGAAATTATTTTCAGCCTACTGATGTTCCATAAAAGGTGGTAATCTAGGGTTATAGTGTTCAGCACGATAATATATCCCAAGAATTCACTGAATTAAACTGTTTTGAGGAACAAAATTAGTATTTATGTAGAGCAAGAGTTCTATGAGTTCTATTGAAAAGAGTTTATAATCAATTTTACACAAAAAGAAAAACCTTCTATGGTGTTTGAAAGTCAGCCTCATTTTGGCCTTTATTTGGTAGCAGTGTATTCTGTAGGATTCAAATTTCTTATTTTTGTTGTCTACCTTTACAGAAAACTCTTTTGCAACTTGGAGATATAAAATGTTTTTACATTGTCTGCATTTGTCTGGAAATCTAGTAACGTTTTGACTTTCAACTTATTTCAAGATTGCTTTATATTATATATTTCAAATCTTAATATGGCCAAATTTCTGTCCACAGATCTTAAAAATGTGTATCTGAAAGCCTGTCTATTCCCAGTATAGCTGAAATTACGTGAAGAACAATTAGCATAACACTTTCAACTCAGCTAAATCATGTCTGGATCTTCAGACAGCTTTGTTCAGTCATACTCATCTTGTTGCTGTGACTCAGTTGATGGCACGCTCGCTTACAAGCTGGCATTGGTCCGTGGGAACCTGTCTCTATCAGATACTGACATGAAATCTTTCAGAAGGGATCAACGCAAGGAATGCTGTCTTAGAATAACATATTAAACCTGACCATGTGGAAGTTAAACATTCTTTGGTGGTATTTTTAGAGCTCTTCCCCCACCTTGTTTTGTTGTTGTCTTCATCTGATCTTAAAGAACGGGTATGGTTAGGAGTAGAGTACAGCAGCAATTGCAAGATTACAGTGATGTGATAAATAGTGATTTTTGAGCATAACTTGGAAACTTAGTTTTTGTAAGTACTCAATTCGAGTACCTAATTAGATGTAGGGCAGTTTACTGGCTAGCACACCAACTGCCAACGTTATATTCTGTCTTAATCATACAATTGTCTTCCTGTCCCACTTCATGCTTTTTCATAAGATTGTCCCTCTTTGTCTCTGTCTCGTTCCCCCCCCCCCCCGGTTTTATTTTTCCCTTTGTTTCTTTCTTCTATGGGTGTTTGCAGCAGCAGCAGCACAGTATGGTTATGTAAAACCTCCATGCGTACGTGGGGTCAAAGCATGGCATGTAATCGGGTTCTCTGCAGCCCAGGTCCACGCCAGACTGGGATGTGATAGGTTTTGTTCTCCGCTAATCTCTTCAGAGCAGCGGACAATGAACTGACAATTGAAAATTGTGACAAGAGGATTAGTGAGCATCTGTTCAAAGAGAAAGGGTATTTTTTGAAGAGTGGAGAACTTTCCTGATTTAGTGAAAACTTGAACAGTGCAGGTCCTTGTGTTAACAGCAGGACGCACCATGTCTTTCCTGACCATGTGGTTGTCTGCTGAATCACTGTCAGTGTCTGGTTTGTAAAGCCCTCTGCAATACCTGATTTTATGAAGAACCTAGTAAGTTCAGTTTCAAACCATTCTGTAAGTGTGTGAATGAACTAGAAGGAAATTTGAATGTAAAAGTGGAAGGAGTAAGGATTAACTTGTAAAATTGTCATAAAGTACTTTGAAGATTACTGAATGTATGTAAGATAAAACATGGAATATTAGTGTTTGAACTCAGAGTTGGTTTTTACAATATAGTTCTTAAATGCTTTCTATTCAGGTGTTCTTTAGTGTGGCCAGCCTGTCCTGCATATCTCACTTAGAATTTGCCTCATCTGCGCTCTCTATATTCTTGTTCTACTGTTTTTGTCTGAAGTTTTCTGCGGCACTTCTCTGTCTTCTGCCTCAGATACTTTTAAACTTATTTGCATACCCATGTTTCTCAATCTCTTATTAACCAAATGTTACACAATTAAGCTTACTTTAAGTGACTCCAGTGTATATGGATCTTAAAAGCCTAGCTGAAATACAAGTTCAGATGTACTGATAACAGAATATGTAGCAGTTACTTTTCAGAGATGGAGCTCTGTGTGGGTTTTGTCCTTTATGTATCTCTCATAGAATCCATTCCTTTTCTATATAAATGCATAATTTTGTAACACGTTGCTACCAAGAAAGAAAACCCAAATGCTTTTCGACTTAAAGTAGAAAAAACTTTGAGCTATTGAAACGGCTCTGGATTGAGTAGGCAATTGGGATAGAGACACGTTCATAACCTTGACCTTTTTTCTTCTGTTTCCAGTACAAGAGAAATTGCCTTCTGCAGAACTGGCGTCTTCAAGGAAAAATCCTTGCTTTCATTTTGTCCTTTCCATTCCTCCCCAAACATACCTGTTCTCTTACAAGCCGATTCCATCTGGAGCTATGCAATTTGTGCCTGTTTCTTTTTCAAGTGATTATGTGTTTTATGTGTGTCTAAGTGGCAGTGCTGGAGAAGCAAAACTGCTCTGCAGAGATTTGAAAGGGCTTTACTGCATCAAGGACTCAAGAACAGTGTATTCCTGGTGGAATGTTTTCATGTGTGTTGAATTGTTTTGAATTTTGTGTATCTATCCCAAGGCTGAAAGAGTATGGGGAGAAGTATTACAGTTTTTCTGCTCTGCACTAAAAAAAAAAAAAATAAAAAATTATGAAATATATCCGTTGCACCATAAAATATACTGTGGATATTGACACATGGGTTAGTTAAAACTTAAGTAAACGTGGTTGAACCAAATATTTAAATACGAGGTTAGTATTTTAGTGGGGCATGGGGCAGATATCTATCTCTTGTGAGTATTGTTCTAGGATCTTTAACTACCACACGTGGTCATGGTATCAAAGTGTCAGACCTGAACCAAGAAAGAAGCAGTATGCTGGTAAGAGACACGGACACCACTGTCCTGCAGGGCTGGCTGGGGCCGTAGTGCCATCTCCTGACTCACCTAGGGTCTCTTTCTGCAGGAGTAGGGTTTTCCTTGGGTCTCCCATTCCAGTACTAAGCCTGACCTTGTTTAGCTTGAGGTCTGAGAGTACAGGCTGATGTTATGGCTGCAATATAAGAGTAAAGAATTACTTCCTAAGTGCTGTTACCTGTATAACTGCAATTTGAGCAAGAGGTCTTGTTTACTTCCTGCAAAATTTAAAACTTATTTTTCTTGTCCACATCTGTCTTCACATCAGTAATTTGAATTTTACTGCATAAAGATTGAATATTATGTTTGTCTTATTTACCGGATCTTACAGCAGAAACTTTTTGCCCAAACTTCAGTTACTTTTAACTTCCTTTCGTCCTATTCTGTGGTGGTATAGGTTTCATTTTCAAATATGTATTGTATGCCAAAGTCATCTTGGATTCTATGGGCTTAAGTTTTTTGTGGTCTTCTCACAGATGCAGTACAGTAATGTAGGGTATAAACAAAACCATTAACGAGAGATCAAGGCTTATATGCTAGTGAACTTTAGATGCTTTCAGACATCCCAAACTTCTGAAATTCACTTGTCTTCGGTATGAAAGTAGCTTTTTGTAGAAGAAGAGTAGTATGTATAGGAAACACGACTGTATTTTTATCTGAAATAATATATGCAGGTTCTGGGTACCTCTTGAATCTGTTAAGTTATGTAATAAAAGCCTTGTAAGATTGAGATCTTTAATGTTTTTAGATCAACATGATGCATAAGTTTAAAACTGCATCTGTTTAAAGGGATTTATGACTAAAACTGCTTGTTTTTCTACAGAATTGTCTGGTGTTTCTCAGCTTGAAGAAGATCTGCAGTCATTATTGATCCTCTTTCTTGGCGTTACCATTTTTGAAGTGAAGTTTGCCTAGCTTTCTAGTGTGAGCTCTCTTTTCAGCCATCTTATAAAAAAAGAAAAAAATTTTTTTGATCCATAAAGTAGACAAGCTATAGTTCTACAATGTCCAAGTCATTCCAGCAGTCATCTCTGAGTAGGGATTCACAAGGTCATGGGCGTGACCTCTCTGCAGGAATAGGCCTTCTTGCTGCTGCTACCCAGTCTTTAAATATGCCAGCATCTCTTGGAAGGATGAACCAGGGTACTGCACGCCTTGCTAGCTTAATGAATCTTGGAATGAGTTCTTCATTGAACCAACAAGGATCTCATAGTGCACTGTCTTCTGGTAGTACCTCTTCCCATAATTTGCAGTCTATATTTAACATTGGAAGTAGAGGTCCGCTCCCTTTGTCTTCTCAGCACCGTGGAGATGCAGACCAGGCCACTAACATTTTGGCCAGCTTTGGTCTGTCTGCTAGAGACTTAGATGAACTGAGTCGCTATCCCGAGGACAAGATTACTCCTGAAAACTTGCCTCAGATCCTTCTACAACTTAAAAGGAGGAGAGCTGAAGAAGGTTATGGTAGAGATGGCAGATCATCCACACGGGAACCACCGTACAGAGTACCTAGGGATGATTGGGAAGAAAAAAGGCATTTTAGAAGAGATAGCTTTGATGATCGTGGTCCTAGTCTCAACCCAGTGGTTGACTATGACCATGGAAGTCGTTCTCAAGAATCTGGTTATTATGACAGAATGGATTATGAAGATGACAGATTAAGAGATGGAGAAAGGTGTAGGGATGAATCTTTTTATGGTGAGACTTCGCATAACTATCATAAATTTGACAGTGAGTATGACAGAATGGGTCGTGGTCCTGGTCCTGAGAGATCTCTCTTTGAGAAAAAGAGAGGTGCTCCTCCAAATAGCAATATTGAAGACTTCCATGGATTCTTACCGAAGGGTTATCCCCATCTGTGCTCTATATGTGATATGCCAGTTCATTCTAATAAGGTGAGTTATGCACCAGATACTTCTATTTTCCTTTACGTTGTAGTATCTGTTCTGTTTTTACCTATTTCTTTAATTATTTCTATAGCCTGGTTGCTTTTGAAATGATCTGAAAGTTGGTTTGAGAGTGAAAAAGGCACTTGGTTTATTTACACGGTAATTGTTAACAAACACTGTAAACCAGGGCTTTACATTAATGTATTTTGTTTGCCCAGATTGCTTAACTTCAAGTCAAACAGCTATCATCTACGGGGATATCTTATTTATATTTTACATCTACATGTTCTCTTAACCACAAACATCTGGCATTCAAGCAGTTTTTGGGTGGGTTTTTTATTTTTTTGTTGGTTTGGGGTTTTTTTGCAGTGTATCTACTGTGCTATTCAAGAAGCTAGTTTCAGCTCTCCTCCACATCTGTCTTGATTGCTGATTTATATGTAGTTAAGATGCATTCTTGCACAGTTCTGCTTTTTCCCTGTCCAAAGGGAAAGAGTTAATGTAGAGCCCTGGAACTTATTTGCAAAAGTAAAAACCACATTTTAGATTAGCTCATTCTTGCCTTTTTAATTTCACTTTAACACTCTATCTCATACTATGGCTGAAATTTGTCGTCATTTTTCTCCTTTTTCACAACTTTCTTAGATACTTCAGACTCACTTTTTATTGTCACATGTTGCATCTATCCCTGTAGACTCTCCGAGCAATCAGTCTGCTGTTGCAGTATCCTGCTCTGTGTTCCTAGTAGTGTTCTTTACTTGGCTCACCAGTAGAGTGGATCTTCGGGTATATTCGGTTATGCTGAGACTTCCCTCTTAGTTTATTCATGAGTAGTTCAACTCTCTGCAAAGGTAGCAGGTTACTCAAAATGACCTGTTTACTCAGACATTATTTTCAGAGCCTTCTCACTTTCAGGTTTTCCAATTTTATACTCATCTTGCTGATTTTCAGTATACTAGGCAATTTAATTGGCTAATTGGCTAATACAGTGCCCCTCTTGTCACAATTAGTGGCTAATTAGCTTGAAGGCCTTCAATTGAAAATATAATACATGCTATTACTGTAAAATTGATACAATGTGGAATTGCTGTTACTAACCATTTCTTTACAGTTACCTCTCCAAACGTGCTGCTTCTGTACTTCTGATCTTTTTGAAAGATGAGAATTATTCTGTCCCTGCAAGGAAATGATCAAACCAGTTTTGGAGCACACACTGTATGACTCCAGCTGATCTGACAGTTTGTGAACTTGTGTTGCTTTAATTACTTTTCATATAAAACAAGCACAGTAATCCGGGTTTCTTGTCTCCTGTATTTGACATTTATTTTCATAAAAGGTTTTAAGTGTTAACAGTTTAGATGCCATGCTCAGTTCTGTAAAAGAACTTCATTTGGTTAGATTGAAAACATAAACTTCTGAGGCCCTTGAAGATGGCAACCAGTAATCCTGTAAGTAGGGTTCTTTTTAGCACTTTATTTTAAAGCCTCATGGTTCTTAGTTTGCTTTGGTATGAAGATCTATTGAAAAGATATCCAACATGTAATATCTTTCCAGGTATGAAAAATACCAAATTCCTTTGACAGCGTAACTTAAGTGGCTGACTTCTTGTGTAACATACAAAACCATCGTGGTTGTTTTTTGGTTGGTTTGTTTTGTTTTTTTTTTTTTTTAGGAATATGCTTTGACTTAAACTGCTAGTACACCATAAAGTATTTGAGATTGGATCATCTGATTCTTGTGACCCAAGTTTGGGCTTTGTTTCTAATTTCAGAAATCATGTCACCACAAGAATTTTTCTCTTTCTCTCCTTTTTTCCTCTGCTTTGCATACCTAACAGTTAGAATTTCTTACTTTGTCTCCCACAAAATTGAATCAAGTAGAACTTAACTTTTAAAGTCATCTGATCTGAACCAAAATTTATGGAAAGCAGAAAGGGAATGCTTTTCTTAGCTGGGACAATGTAAACTTGTTACTATAGTATTAAAATCTCATTTTCCCCACCTCCAAATAAAAATATCATAGAAGATTTTTTTAAAAAGCATATGATAAAGCAATGTGTATTTTAAGCCCGAGCAAGGAGTTAAACACCCTTAGTGTTACTTAACCTGGCAGGCTAGTCCTTTGTTCTTTCTTTTGTAGTGATGTTCTTAATTGCTTCTTTAATTTGATGTGTATGTATTTTAAGACCCAGTTTGTTTTCTGTCTAATTGTAAAGTAAATTGTGCCCCAGTTTGTTTAGGCATTTTGTCAATCCTGATTCCTTTATAAAGGAATGAGGTGTTAGATGTGGAGGGATTGTTTTCCCTGCCAAAGAAAAAGCCTGATGCAATGTGAGCAGATGAATTTGGAGGTTAAACACTTGAAATGGTGATACATCTCAAAGGAAAAACATGGCCATGTCCCTAATAGAGGGCTGTCTAAAATTAGGTGCTTAAGTTTGGCCTAATTTTCTGAAGAACAGTGTGTCCTCTTGCTTGCATCAATTGAGGCAAAAGGTAATCTGAGTTTTAAGAAACTCAGTTCAGATTTTCTCTACCTTAATTTTGGGCGTTCATGTTAATTAGTGTCTGTAAATATCTAGTGCCCTGAAACCTCAGAAGAGTGATGCTTCAGACTGGGTAGAGGAAGGGAGTAAAGGGAAGTCCAGATTAAGAATTTTATTTAATAAAAAGTTAATCATGTAGATGAGCCATTGTTGTTCTGAAAACTTTCACTGGGGGAAAAAAATCCTAAGTTATATGTCAGATCTCCCTGTTTTTGCCAATTTAAAAGCATTTGAAGTATAAAGAGAAGTAGAGCTCCCAAACTTTGGCTCTAGTTTGCAGATAATTTCTGTTTCAGTTTATAATAATTTTAAATTGTGTGTTAAGACAGCTTCAAAGCATGTTATATCTAGCAGAATCAGCCATTTAGGCTTTACAGATTGTGCACCCAAATTTAGAGGGGTTTTTAGTGTTTAAAGGACTGTTTTCTGTAGTATACAACTAAAACTTGTTAGCAAATTTTAAACTGAAGAAACTTTGTTTTTAAATATTGAATGTTTCATAGGTAGGTTTGCTCGGGGTTTTTAGTGTTTTTTTTTTTTCATCCTAATTGCTAGCATATTTATTCATTTATAGTTGCAGAGCCTACATCTTGTGCAGTTAACAAGAAAAAGTGGTGTTCTCCTTTTACATCTTCTTGATAAAATGAATGAAGGTTTCATCCTGCTCCACGTTACATTCTGTGTATGATGGAGTAATACCGTAATGTAGCTTAACAACAGTACTTTATGGTAGACTTTAAATCCAGGTTTTTCTCCTTTGTGGAAAGTACAAGGTAGGCATTTAGCATATGGAAACACTACAGTAGGCCTCAGGAGTGTCTCATTGTATTCAGAAGGATGGCTATAGTGTGGCAGAAACTAAAAATCGGGAAAGATGAGGGATTAGGAAAAAGTCATTTGTGGGTGCTGAGCAGAAATATAGAGGTAAGAAGAGACATATAAAACAGTCGGCTAGTGCAGTACATGTGTTCACAGTTGAAAATGTAGCTGAGAAGAGAAGACCTTCAGTTGTTAAACTGCCCCCCAAAGATCTATAACTACTCTTCCCTTCATTTCTCTGTGAACCTAAAGCTAATTTGCCCTGTGTGTCTCTGCTGATGCCTTTGCTTACTGAAGAGCAGCAGAGTGGAAATTAGACTGTGGCTCACAGATGTGCAGCAGTGAAACTTCAGAAGTTCTGTCACTTTACAAATGTGAATATAGCACAAACTAGCTCTGTTACTTGTAAGAATGTAAGGATTTGGAGGTCAGGCACTCTATACTTTGATAAAGGAGGAGTCCCCATGCTGTCTCTCCTCTGGAAATAAGTAACTCCCTTCATAATCAAAATAATCTGCAGAGAAAAAGTAGAAAGCCCTCATTCCTTTCTAGTGCTAAAGCCAGAAGCAGAAGGGATTTTTCCTGGCTGATTTGGTTTAATTCCATTATTCCTCCTTTGTACCATCTTGATTTAGATCTCCTTTTTTTTTTTCTTGATTATTCCCCACAAATGGTCTTATATTTTTATGTCACCTGTATACTTGTAGTTTGTCCTAGCTATGCACTTTCATTTCTTTTAGTCTTTCCTTTCTGAATTCCTTGCAATTTTTTGGCTTCTTTATGGTTCTAAAAACTTGAGTTTTTAGTTCACATTAATCTTTAAAAGTCTGAGGAATGAAGCAGAGAGAGTGGAGGAAATTCTAAAATTACTGAAGGAAAAAAAAAAATCTCAGCATCAAGTTCTAAAAGTTGAAATCGCAGTGGTACACATGTATGCTGTAGCAGTTATCCCCTGGTAAGCTTTGCACCTCTGAGGCAGGATCAAGCCCATAGATTGCAAGACATTTTTCATCAGACGCCTTTTTACCCAGGTTAGGAGTTAAGAGGTAGGTCCAATTTCAGTGTCTCTTTAAAGCACTACAAAAAGAGATTTTGTTATCTATGTATGTATCTTCAATACTTCAGCTTAGATGAGAAGATACTGCACTATACATTATTTTGTTAAAAATGGCTTGCCATATGTGGCTGTTAATTTTTAATTATTTACTTTGCTGCAGGAGTGGAACCATCACATCAATGGAGCAACTCACAGCCGACGCTGTCAGCTGCTGCTTGAAATGTATGAATTTGAAGTATAGTAAACAGTCTTGTGGCGTGAGGGCATGTACAACTAAATAATGGTCAATTATGTTGCACAAAGCAGGTTTAGAAAACATGCTGTGCTTTGTAGGGAATAAAAACATGCAACTTAAAACCTAGCATCTTCAGAACAAAAAAAGGGATCTCGGTTCATAACTGGAATCGTACTGACTTATATGTAATGTTTTAAAGAGTTGGATCTTAAAGAGTTGAGAATCTACTGTAATTTTTTACTAGTCACTTATACCAACTTCTAAATTTGTGTTTTAAAATGAACTGTGTGCAATTTGTATTGGAAGACATGTTATAGTGTGGGAAGTTTCTCATTAAGAATTACACTTTTCTTCTGTAAATAGATACTGCTCATGTATCTTGTAGTGGGCAGTGTTACCATGTGTTTTATCTGTGTTAACATGTAAAGGTATTGCTGCTTGTAAGAAATTATTACATAGGTAGAGGAGATTGTATTTTTCTTACCTGTTTTTGTTTGTTTCTTTTAAGATATCCAGAATGGAATCCTGACAGTGATTCAGGACATGGAATGTAAGTAGTAATGAATTTTAAAGTATTTGTGATTTTTTTAAAATTTTTTTTTTATTTGAAGCAGAGGACTTTCTTAACATTTTGTGAAGCAACACACCTCCTTTTCTTCAAATGGATACCTACCTTTGTTTTCTACTAGCTGAATAAAAATAGCTACAGTTGATTTCTCCTTGGATGCTCTGCAGAAATTAGTTGGGTTTTTTGGTGGTGTTTTTTGTTTCTATTTTTTTATTTAGAATGAAAGTGTCACAGTTTTTTGGTTTAAAATTAAGGTGGTGTTTTCCCCTCTTTCTAGGGGTGATCCCTTTATGTTGCAGCAATCCACAAACCCTGCACCAGGAATTCTGGGACCACCACCACCTCCATTTCACCTTGGAGGGCCTCCTGTTGGGCCAAGAGGTAAGGTTAACAGGCACCTGCTTTTACAAGACTTAACATCTTTCTTTTTCCTTGTTTTAATTTCTTACTGGTGTTTTATAACAACAAAACAAAACACTCAGTTTTCTGAGCAGTGGAACTGAAATACATTAGTTCCTCCCTAACTGAAGACTGGTAGTCGGTTCCCACACTTTCACCTTTCCACCATCTGAACTACCAGCCACGTCATGGCTGGCTTTTTAACTGTGTTTGATTTCTTTTTTGGCTTGTCCAGAAGTTTTCTTGCATTGTCTTCCACTTTGCTACACATTGGTGGGTTTTTCTGTGAAACTTGAAAGAATTCAATGCCCCAAGTGTTTTTCCCCCTTAATTAATTTCAAATTAATTTGACAAATAGATTTGAATAGCAACTGAGAAATGGGAAGATAGATAGATCATGCAAGCCTCTTCACAGGAAGACAGGCTAAGAATCAGGTTCTTGCCTGAAGTTGTTACTTCCTTTGAAGTTGTTACTAACTTTTAAATAGTTCAAGCGACTAAAAAGCAAAACTAGTTGATTTACCTAGCTATCCTGACAGAGTACAAGCATTTCAGACGCTTTAAAGGAATTTTTAGATGATAGATGCATTCATACTTAATTTCATTAAAATAATACTATTAATTTTTCAAACCATGTCAAACTTGACTGAGCCAAACTATCTGAAAGGCTTTTTTCAGGTGTTTCCTAGTAAAATGGGTATTATGAAGAAGTGGTGTTGGTTTAGAACCAAAACTAGGCATCTAGATCTGAGATCTCCCATCTTTTGTGTACGGAGACATTTTGCTATGGCAAATCTTACTCTAAAACAGGAGAGATTTTTTTTTTTTCAAGGGGCTTTACTTGTTGTCTGCTATTTCTGTACATCAGCAAGTGCAGCTCTTTCTCTAATGTTGAACTGAACACAGTGATCAGGAAGGAGGACCTCAAGTTGCAATAGCTCAGAAATAAACAAATCAACAGCCTTTTCAGACTGTAATGAAATAATTAGTTTTTAAAACATGTCATTCTGGTTTACTATTACAAGTGACTTGTATCTCTTAACATGTCTCTTTACAAGTTCTTAATAGCGATCTTACAGGTTGAACTAAGCTTGCTCATTCTTTTAATTTCTTAAAGGAGCTGGAAATGGAAATATGCAAGGACCGAGACACATGCAAAAGGGCAGAGTGGTTAGTATTAAAATTTCTTTTTAAACCCACAATTTTATGCAAATATGCTTTTTGTTTTCATAAGTTTTTTTTTTTAATATACGGATTTTCTTTAAAAGTGAGATTTTAGGATTGATTTGTGTGGAAGTACTGAAGCTTTGGAATAAGACTGGGGTGTCGTTGTGCCAAGTACTCTACAAAGTATTCCTTCCAAAACTGTACGGATGCTATTTAAACATTCTCTTATGATGAAGCTGTGGGACATGAACATACAGAAAGGCAACTTTGGCACAGCAGGCATCTTCCTCTGTGCAAACCCCTGGAGGTTCTGTGCGTTTTCTATATGTATCTCATTTTAGTTACTACTGAAGATTTAAAACTTAAAAAAAAAAAAAAAGTAGAGCAGAGCCTTGACAGACTTTCTTTTTAGGTTAGCTGATACACGTTTTCTTTTCATGTTGTGTATGCATGCTCTGTCTTCCACAGGAAACAAGCAGAGTTGTTCACATCATGGATTTCCAGAGGGGAAAGAACTTGAGATACCAGCTGCTTCAGCTTGTTGAACCATTTGGAATAATTACAAATCACCTGATTCTAAACAAAATCAATGAGGTAAGATTGGGCCCTTTAGTACTGCTTGGTAATTTTAGTCTTACTGTCTGAGCTTAATTTTTGTGAAAGGACTTGCTCAGCCACCAAGCAAGATTACACACGTGTCACCAAGGTCACATGTGTGAAAGGAAGAGTTACTAGATGTTTCTTTCCAGAAATGCTGTAGTACTGTATTTTAACTTGAATATTGTTAAAAAATCCTTCTTGTTGGTTGTTCATAGCATTCTTAAAAATACACTATGCTTGCAAATTCTGTTCTTGTTCTAACATTCTCTGAAAACTTACTTGGTCTTAGTTTGTATTATGCAGTGTGGTATTTTGAAATGTGTAAAAAGCCAATATCATAGAAGAGAAAAGGCAGGAAGCAATTGAATGTTCTGAATCCAAATCTAGGTGGAATGTAAACAAACCACATAGTTCTGTTTGTGCACCTAAATAAAGTATGTGAAATTCATGCCAAGTTCTGCAGGTCAGTTAATGTTGTAATCAAAAGGCAATTTTCATTTTTGATGCAGCTGTTTTTACAGGAAAGCAAGGAAGAACTTGAGATTTTAAACAAAAATACTAATTCTTGAAGGAGTAGTGTTTAATTGGGTTTTATATGATTTCAGGCATTTATTGAAATGTCGACCACTGAAGATGCCCAGGCTGCAGTAGAATACTATTCAACAACACCTGCACTGGTATTTGGTAAACCAGTCAGAGTCCACTTGTCACAGAAATACAAAAGAATAAAGGTAAAACACTTCTGCTTTTTTAACATTGCCTTATTTTAATTTGGGGCAGTCAGTGTTATGAGGCCATTACATAAATTAAGAATAACTTAAATACACTTCTCAACTGTGTGAACTTAATCAAGGGACAGTCACCTATCTATATTTTATGTAGTATGTACTTTAAAAATTTTATTCCCTCTTAATTTTAGAAACCTGAGGGTAAACCTGACCAAAAAACTGAGGCACCAAAACCAGAACTTGGTCGTGTGATTCACCTCAGCAATTTACCTCACTCGGGATACTCTGACAACGCAGTACTCAAACTGGCTGAACCGTATGGAAAAATTAAGAACTACATACTCATGAGAATGAAAAGCCAGGTAACTGACCATAGGAACATACATGTGTGAAGATTTGAAACTAAGATTTTTAACTGAAGAAATGATGTGCCTTTAATTGGTGCACATGTAGACTTTTTCTGCTCTAGCATAGATATGAAAATTATTAGAGGACTATGTAGATGGTGTTTTGCTATCTAGCTTACTGCAAAATGTTACTGTAATGTGAGCTGATTTTAAAAAAAAGAACAGGCCTCAGCTGTGAAGAAGGTATATTTAGCATTGAGCCTTAATTTTTGTTATGCAGATTTCTTCTAGGAGTCTTGGAACTTTTTTAAGGCTGAAAAAACATTACCTATGAAACATTAACAAATACATTCCACTATCACACATTTCTTTCATTTAACCTTTGTTTTTTATTGTTTAAAACTAAACAAAAGCAGTCCTGCTGTGGCTCTCTTAACTTGAAAAAAAATGTTTGAAGATAGTGCATTGCATGTGTATAGTAAAATGCTTTGGATGTGCATGTACATGATTTCTCTAAATACACAGGAGTTTAAAGTATTTAGTTCTAATTTTTTTTTCGGCTTTGCTGTCCCAGTTTGTTGCTCCCTGGAGTTAAATAGGAAATTCCAGTGGTTTTTCAGAGAGATGAGTGCCTGAATCTCCTAATGCCACACTTGTGGGATGAAAAATTACTAGAATCTATTGTGTGACCCCTAGGAAGTCCTCCCTGACTTTACTTCACTGGAAAAATAAAATCCCTTGCTGTATAAGTTGGATGCAGAAACAGCTTGCTTTTATCTGCCAATGATGCTCTAGCCCAGATGTGTTTTTAAAGCTTGTTCAGCAAACTTAGCGTGTCATAGGCTTGTTTCTTGGAGGAACACCTCACAAAGCAGGGCTTATAGACCAGCAGCTGCTGCCTTCATGTTTCAGGCTTCTTAAAAGAAAAAAAAAAACTGGGGTAGTTTCTCAGCTACCCTGGAATACCCAGATACTTAAGCACCAAATAAATGAGTTTCATTGTCCAGATGCTTCTTATTTGGAATAATATTTTACTTTATGGTGACTTTTTTTTAGATTATTTAAATGCCTGTTTCATTTCAGAACTTTCTATGGGACAGATATTACTGAACTGAAAAGCTGGTGTACAGAGAGCACTTTGGTAAATTTTAAAATGTCTGGCTAGTTTGGAGAGGATGGGTATAGCTGAATCTCATAATTTTGTTTCAGCATTTGGAAACGCTGTGTTTTAAATTAAATAGTTTTGTTATATACCAAAATACTTTTGGTAGTTGTTAAATACCAAAAGTGTTGTGTATTTCATAGTTGTTTTTAATGTGTGTGTTTTAATCTTTTCAGGCTTTCATTGAGATGGAGACCAGAGAAGATGCTTTAGCTATGGTTGAGCATTGTGCCAACAAAGCGCTTTGGTTCCAAGGCAGATGTGTGAAAGTGGATTTATCTGAAAAATACAAGAAACTGGTGTTAAGGGTAAGTAGTGGTTTTAGTTTTTTTAATTGTAGTTAAAGGTGTAAAGCGAAGTAGAAGACAGCTATCGCTTATTGAGAATTCAATGCCACTTTTAAAATGGAAGTATTTGCGTTAGTATTTTCTGGCTACTTAAGTGCAGTTACTTAGCATGAGTGTGGTGTTATGAGGCCTAGAACAAAGTAAAAGGATTTTCCTTTCAGATTAAACAAAAACCAAATAACTACTAGAAGTCAGATTTTAGAGTAATTGGTGTAGATTTTAATTAAAGTTTGTCCATTTAGAATGTTCTGTTATGTGGGTTCTTTTTTTTTTCCTCCTCACCCCCTGCCCCGAAAACAATCAGTGAGTAAAATCAAACTGGGTGGCAGAACTCTGTAGTCATACATTGTGTGCTTAATTCTTGGCTTTTCTTTTCACAGCTGGTGGTTGGTTTGTCCATTTTGTTGTACACGTACTCTTGTGTACAGAACAAAGACAAAATGTTATTAGGGACTCCTTTTAAAACTATGAAGTATTACAACAGAATGTGTTCCCTCTGTTGGATGCCATCCAAAACCTTTTTTCTTTAGAACCAGAAAGCTTTTTGATCCCTGTTGTGGACACTAACCCCAACTACCTAGACAGATAGATTTAGTCTTATGATCTAATTTTTAAGAATAAGCTTTGTCAAAACTTATGATGTAACTGCACCTTTGCATGTGCAGCTCATATCAATTAAGGGAAGGGTTGGCTGATAGCTTTTATTTTTTTGACATAACACCAGGCTAATACTCTTGCAATTATAAGACTTTCTCTATCAGATTAGGACACTAGGTAGAAAAGCAGGAGAAATCTGAACTGTCAAGCTGTCTCATAAAATACCTAAGCTTTCTATTTTGGAGTATGAAGAAATCTTACTACCGCACATGATCGTGCAACAAAAATGAACACTTTGTAAAAAATTAAAATGCTTAACCAATGCATTGAATAGTTTTCCATGTTACTACCACATAAGTGGAATTTCCTATTCAGTAACTCCTAAATAAGTGTTTTGAGTCTTCAAAAGCTTTCCATGTAGCCCACTACTAATGACAGGGAGAAGAATATAGATTAAGACTGATTTGTGCCATTGCCTGCACCACACTGTATCAGTTCATAAACAAGAGAGGAATTGTATATGACTTTTCTGGAGCAGCATATCCTACTTGTTTTTGTATTGAATAACTTGATAATTACTATGAATAAAGACATGGGATTTCTAGGTTGGTAAGGTCCTGTCTAACATAACAGCAGTTTATTAATTGGTTGGTAGGTGGGCGTGGTAAAAGAGTACCTGTGGATTAACGTAATGGGAAGTGCTTGGCTAGATTGTGCTGTCTGGTCTGAATTAATGCTGCAACAGTTGTATAAGTAAAATCCTACTGTGACTTACAAATTTTTTTAATTTTATTTTAGATTCCAAACAAAGGAGTTGAACTGCTGAAAAAGGATAAAACTAGGTAATTTCCTATTGCTAAAGCATAATGTTGTTTAAAAGAAATATGAAAATACCTTATTCAGAGTATAGAAAAGATAAAGAAGTCAGGCAAGCTCTGAGATCAAATTGTGTTTTGTTGTGCCCTGAGATTAACTGTTTCTAACGTGGTATCTACCCTCTTCCTCTAATCATGGAGATTTCACAGTCTTTTTTCCAGTTAATTAGCCTTGACTTCCTGCAGTTTAAACCCATGACCAGTTGTCCTGTCTTGTAAAGACAGTTCCTCCTTGCAGCAGCCTTTTGCATATTTGAAGAATGGTATCCTTCAAGGTTTCCCTCAACCTTCCATTTTCTGAACTAAAACACAATCTTTTTCAGGCTTGTCTAGAAAAAGATAACCTACCTTTTTTAGTCATTTCTGGACTCTTTTCAGGTTTACAAGCAAGTATTCTTTGTTCTTTACAGAAAGAGAACATACTCTCCAGACAGCAAAGATTCTCCAAGTGATAAGAAGTCTAAACCAGATGCTACTCAGAAACCTGAAAGTGGCAGTGTAGAAGATAAAGTGAAAGAGGAGAAACAAGATGATGCTGCTGAGCCATCAGGCACTAAAACTAGTGAACAGGCAGACCAAGATGAGCCTAGTTTACTCCTTGAATCTGAAGATGAGCTGCTAGTGGATGAGGAGGAAGCAGCAGCACTGTTAGAAAGTGGCAGCTCAGCAGGAGATGATGCAGATGTTGCCAATTTAGCTGATGTGACTACTGAAGAAAAAAAGGACACAGCTGATGATGTGACCATAAAAACTGAGGGGAATGTTGTGGCCAATCCAGCAACAAAGAAAAAGCTTAAAAAGGTAATCATATAGCAAAGTATCTGAGTATGGAAAACCCTGTGTAACTTAGATAGCACATGACAGTACATTCTATTTCAGATCTTTTTCTGTGGATCTTTAAAACACATGTATGGCACACCTCTCTGAAGAGAAACAGGTGTTAAAGCTCCTGTGAAGAAAATGGAAGATCCCATTGGATGCAATTTGCAAATGGAATCAGTTATAAATCACTGTTTCTGTTTTGACAAACTGTTAACTTGTGGGCTTCTACCCATGTCGCTTCCTGGGGTTTTTCTTGCCTTTCTCTTCACCCCTTTTTTTGACTAATACTAAGCAACCAGGAACTGTTTTCTCCTGAGCAGTTTCTCATGAGACTATCTGTAGTTAGTTACTCTTTTGATCACAGAGCAGAACAATGACATTCAAAAAAATTATTTCTTTGGGACTTGAGGCTGATCTAGACTTTGTCAAAGTTGTGTATACATCTACTCTTTATGCTTAGCCAGAAAGGTAGGCAAGTCCATCTGCAGTTAGCCAAGGCCCATTTCCAGTTGGGGAGGAAAAAAAATAAGGTAGTTTCAAGGTGTCTTCAGTCACAGGCTACTTGCTGTGAGTTTCCTTTTTCTCACCAGATGATCCCACACTCACATGGTTTTTTTTAATGTCCTACCAGCTGCTTTTTTCCTGTTTAAATCATAGGAGTAGCATGCAAAGTTTTAGTAACATTATTGACTTGGAATGTTGTTTTGCAAAAAAGTAAGGCATGTTCCTTACTCTTAATGAAATCAAGTGTGCATGGTTTTCAATTTTGGGGGATCCTTCTATCAGGAAGCTAGTTACATGGTGTTGGGATTAATACTGCCAATGCAAATGGCAGTGATTACTTCTTATGTGGGTATCCATTACGATAAACTGCCTTAAAACCCAAACTTGCTTCCTTGAAGACCTACATTCTTAGAGCACAGATGTAAAGGTAATGCTGAGTACTACTCATGATTGCTGTTAAGCATGTGGAATACTGATGTCTCCACATCAGCAGGAATGTTTAAAAAAAAAAAAAATCAGAATTCAGATTCACTGTCTTTTAATGAAGCTGGATTTTGAGACCTCCACAGTTTTGGTGGTTGGTGTTTTTTGGGTTGTTTCTCATTTGTTTTTTTCATGTGGAAGCTCCAAGCTTTCCACTGATTGAAATAGAGCTCTCGATGTGTTTTAAATGAACTTTCATACTATTAGTGGGCATAGAAGTGTTCTGGTAAGGTTTTACCTTTTATGCAAGCGTGAATTGGAGGATCTTGTGGGATTGTCTCAAATAGAAGTGAAAATTGTGTATTCTAAAATGACTTCCACTTAAAATTAAAATACTTGTTAGAAGGACTTTCAAAGTAAGAATAGACCAAAAAGATACTGAAATTCTCAAGTTGAAGATCACATGTTGATATGATAAAACAGCGGACCCTCACGATGCAAAAAAAAAAAAACTTACTCTGAAATTGAACACTTGATTCTGGGACAGTAGAGTACATTTGAAAAGAGCTTGTTACACTTCTGCATGCTTGAGTAACATTTTGAATGAGTGAGGTAGGTCTTGAAGGAAGAATTTGAGCATTTTTCCAGGGAATTTGGAGAAGATATTTCTCTTCTGAAACTTAAGACAGTTTAAGGGAAACATTTAAGAATAAGCTGACATAAGGAAAACATTTTCTCAACAGCGATACGTGGGTGGCTTTCCGCGGAGCATGGAAGGTTTTGTCACTCTAGATGAGGTTGGTGATGAAGAAGACTTGGATCATCAAAAACTCCGCAAGTCGGGTTTGGCAGTAAAATCTGCTGGGAAAAACGATGATAGTTTGGCAGAAATCAAGGTAGACAAGATTGAGGAGCCAGAGCAGGAAAATGAAACGTTAGAAAATGGAACCAAAACTGAAGATAATTTGAAGGCTGAAACTGTTGAAGCTTCTGATACCACAACAGCACAGGATACTGAGAAAAATGCCCATGAAAATACAGACACCCAGGATGAACAGGAAACAAAGAACGTCCAAGAGAAATCTCTTGTTCCAGATGAATTTAGGATTGGGCCATACCAGCCAAACATTCCTGTTGGTAAGGTTGTTTCCATTTGTTTTCAAATATGTCTCTGTGCATTGCAGTAGCATTTCTCATTTCATTTGCCTTTTTATTTCTGGCAACACATTGCCTCTGACCCTTTCATTTTAGGGCTTCCCACTCTTCTCCCCTTCTTCACTCCTCTCCTAACCCTAGTATTTTCTTTTTTTCCTTTATTTTCATACAGGTCTCCATAACACTTTCCTTAGGCAGAAATTAGACTGGAAGAGGTATATTTTAGCAACACAAATTCAACTAATAGCACAAATCACAATAGTGGTAATAGTTTAGATTCATACTAAATACTCAGAACTCAAACTGATCACAGAACGTTGTTAGTTCTTTTGAAGGAACCAATAAAATGGACCCTTAATCTGAAAAGTTGATTTTAAATTAAAAAAAAAAAAAAGCCTGTACATATTTAGTTATTACTAGGCCCCGGCTTGACTAAACTAAAACAAGGACTTTTAAAGATAAAGCAGCTTTTAATGTAAAGTGAATTATGGTTTTAAGATTCAGCTGAAATGACATATGACATTAAAAGAAATGCTGTAGAGTAGATCTCTTAGTTTATTTTGTGGTGTTTACTTCTCTAGGTGTGAATTATGTGGTACCCAAAACAGGGTTTTATTGCAAATTGTGTTCCCTGTTCTACACAAATGAAGATGTTGCAAAAAAGACCCATTGCAGCAGCCTTCCTCATTATCAAAAGTTGAAGGTAAGGCAAAAACTTGTTCATTTTAAATGGCGTGATTCTTTCCTGGGGAGTAGACCTGAATGAGACTGGACTGAGGGAAAAAAAAAGCTTTCAGGCAGTGGAAATTGGCTTACTCTATAACTTTTAACTCAAGCTAGACTTCTCCAAAACTTCATCTTTTGAAAATAATACACAGGATAGACATTTTAAAGATGGGTTCCAGCATTTTTTTTTGTAAATTTGGATTAAAGAGGGCATTCTGATTGGAGTAAAGGCCAGGCTTAGAAGTAGTGGTGCAGAGTAAATACAGATGACTCGGATCCTTTCCAGTTGTCCCTTTGAGAGTATTTTTAACCAGTGAACAGAGCTCAAGCTGAAGTTTCTATATATATTTTAAAAAAATTCGTATTTGCAACTTCCGATTTTGTGAGCATGTTTTACAATTTCTAATTGGATTAGGTATCACATGATTGCATGGCGTGAATGAGAGTGCTGCTGCTGTATCTTTGTGTACTGTGAGCTGCTTTTAAATATCACCTCCAAGAAAGGGAAATCCTAAATGAAATTCTAATAATAATGCAGTGTTCACATAGAGTAATTTCATACCAGTCGATTATTGAGCTGAAAACAAACCCTGGGGGGTCCATAGAAAAGAAGGTGGCATCTCAGACTTAAAGCAAATGCTTTTCTCCCTTGCAGTAATAGGGAACCCTAAATAAATATAGGGCCCTGGAAGGCAGATGGCACAAATAAATGTCACAAAGCAAACAACATTATCAAGGAGTAGATCAGAAAATCAATTACCATGCAGAATCTTGTAGTAAGAAAAACCCACCTCATCCATCACCCATAGCTTTTTTTTATTTTTTTTCCATTGAGGTAACGGATTATGGGACTTTAAAGACTTGACGTAAAAGGGGAAGTGGGGGAAATAATCCCAATTTATTAACTTTATCATGTACTTAAATGCAACGTGATTAGATTTGCTTTTTCCATGGCACAGATGACTAGCGAGCTGCTCTTGAATGACTTTTGGCGTGGTTTTAGAATTGGGGAAGGAAGGGTGGGAAATGCAGCTTTTGTTTCACAATGGCAAGGCACTTCTCTAGCTGGGAGTCTCGTTCACTTTGAGAGCAGCAAGAGTAAATAAATAGATGAATTGATACTGCTACCAAATGTCATCAAAGTGATAAATTTCCTCAAACTTCCAAAATAACCCTTCTCTAGGGAGGAGGAGATGTTTTGTCCCTAGCCTTATAGATGGCAAATTCTGACCAGGTAAGTGGCACAACCACTGTCACAAGTCCATGACAAAATGGAAAGTAATTATCTTGGCTTGCCAGCCTGTTGGGAAGGCATTAATGGCAGGGCCAGGTAAATGCTTGCAGAGGCTGCCATTTGGCATTTACTGGTGGTGAGCTGTATGTTTGGTGACATAATGATAATGTGGTGATTCAGAGGAGCTCCACTTCAGTATATGGAGAAGTGCCAGTCTTGTTAGTTATGACCTTTGCACTTAATATTCACAGATTTTACAACTTGAAAATTGGATTTATGTTTGTTGTTGATGTTGTGACTGAGAAGCTCTTTAAATGTATCCAAAATATGGTTGCTTTCTTTTAACAGAAAATTCTGGATAAAATGGCAGAAGACCACAGGCAAAAGAAGGAAGCTTAAAAGGAAGGAAGGATGTAAGGAAAACAGTGGCTTTGTTTTTAATGTTAATCTTTTTTTAAAAGCAGTACCAAGTAGTAGATGGAAATAATGTATTCTTTTGTTTTAGTGAAATACCATAGGCATTATAGGTCTGTTCATGTGTTAAATGTTGTAGCAGAAAGCATATGCAGTTAAGTTAATGACAAAAATTTGTTCTTAATGTGAGAATGGCAACAAGTTTTCATTTTGACACTTCAAGTTATTAAAGAAAAAAATCTTGCACCCTTGTGGAAAGCTCATCTATGGGAAGAAAACGTCATTTAAGTGAAATTTACTACTTTCAAGCTTCAGAAATTGTCTTTCAATTCCATTCTCAATAAAAAATAAAAAGTAACACTGTATTTTTATTTTATCTAGAACATTCCATATTTCAGTCTGAGCCTAGCAGATATTTAATTTGGAGCGCAAGGCTGTCATTGCATTTCACTTTTGAAAAGTCTTTAAATGTAAGTTGCATTTTTAAATGTTGAATTGCAGTTTCTTTTAATGTCACTGCTGTTATATAGCAAATAGGAAAATTAGTGATTAGTCAGCTTTACAACTTTGTGATTTTTTTTTCCTAAGCTCTTGATAGACTTTCCTATTCAGCTATTATGTGTATTTTTAGTGGAAAGTAAATGCCCATTCTTCTCTGACCAGTATTATTTCCTTGAGCTCTTCCTGCTTTTACTTGAATCTTGTAGCTGTCGTACATCTCTAATATATTCAAAAGCAGCATTTGAGTCCTGAAATGTAAAAAGGTATCTTTCTATTCTTCACATGTAATTTTTTCATACCTGCATTTAAAAACCATTTTGTTAAAATCTGGTTTCGTCAAGAATCTTTAGAACTGTGCTCTTAATGTACCTACACATGTGATATGTGAACAGGAATTTGCATGTGTAACCTGTGTTTATCTGTAGTTTTTGTTATTTACTGCTTATTTGTGAATTCAGGTTACTAAAGTGATTTACCAATAAACAAAGCTAGGCAACAGTAATTTGTTATAGATGTTTGGCATGTTAACCAATGTGTCTACTGAACTCTTTACTCTTGTGTTCATGATACCACATTGAAACTCTAGCGCTCTTTAAAATTTGCATGTTTTAACACCTATGATTTAGCAGCTTACTGCATAACTTTTCTTCCTCTTTCCTAAAACCTCTTTTGTTTCCAAACAAATTAAAATATCACTTGTTAAAACACTGGTAGGTATATTTGGCTGACAGTTTTATTTCTTGAGTTTTATGGTATTTTCATCAAAGCTGAAGTTCAAGCCACATCATGTTTGTGTGACTAGAGGGAGTCTTCAGTGCTTAGAAAAGTTTTCAAATGTAGGAGGCTGTTAATCTTGAAGTTAATTTACTTAAGCAAATACATCTAGTAGACACAAGATAAGTGTGTTTTGTGGAAGTCTTTAACTTGTCTTTCCAGTTGTAACTTTCTGCTGTTGCATCCTCACAAAAAGGGGAGGCGTGCAATCCCTTTTGTGCAAGAATTAAGTATAACTTCAAACATCTGCTACCGTGATGGTAGCAGTTTCTCTGGGGACTCTGTGTAGAGTGGTGAAATGCTAATCAACTAATGGCACAGATTTTATTTAAATAGCATATCCAAATTACAAAAACCTTATGCAGTGACTCATTCTTGCACTTTTCAAAGATAAGTTACTGCTTTGTACATGGGACTCATTAGTATGAAAAGTTTTGTTTGTGTTTGTATGAAATCAATTAAATGTAATGCAGTGTTTTAGTCTTAAAACTACTCTACAGAAAGAAAGTGGAAGCAACAGCAGCCCTGCAGTCAGTTCTATTTTGATTAAGTCACAAGGATGTACTTGGACTCCCGCTTGCTTATGAGGACATTTGTCATTAATCTGTCTCCAAGAGGCTGCTGAGTTCATCAGCCAAGCAGAGGACCTGACTTCAAAGCAGTCAGTCAGTGTTTGGCAGTCATCCCCCTTCTCTCTAAACATGGTAGATAAGAATTTATTTTGAAGGTCTCCATCTCCCCCAAGCATTTTAAGTTTCCTTACAATATGCAGTTAAGATTAATGTATTGAAATACTGCAGCTCTGTATGTTTTATTTTTAAAGTAGCCTTTCCTTAGCTGTTGCCTGCATCTTAAATAGGTGTGTGGTTTGGTGATGGCACCTAGTGTCCTCAGCCTGTCAAGAATGCTAACTTGTGTAACTGCTGGGGATTAAACTGTAGGAGGATATTGCATCTTGTTTAGTGTCTAAACATAAAGAAATCCCAGGAGTAGAGTAGTTGCAGTGTAGTCCAAATTCAGAGTCAAAAAGCCCTTGCTCCCATCAACTCAGTTTCTGGTATCGGTGGATGTTAGATGCCTAATGCATGTACTTTCAAAACCCTCATAAGCTGTATGTAAGTCTTCACACCTGTACATGTGCAACATGATGCTTTTATACATCAGAAAATAAGTCAAACCTAATCTGCTTCTGCAAAATGTCTTCTGTTTACATGCAAAGGACAGGGAGAGAATACATGCCTTGCCGCCTTTTCATCAGAAATTAGTGTATCAGAATAACTTGATCTTGAGGACAGATGCCAGGAACACACTTTGGGAGGCTGATATGTGCTCTTGCCATGTGCTGCTTACTCTTTGGAAATAATTGTATCTGCACTGCTCTGTGATTTAGATGCCAGCATTCATATGTGAATTTCAACTCAGAAGAGTAACCCTAGAGGCTGTTGCCCCTTTGCTGTGTGTGTAGCTCATTGCACCTCTGCTGAACAGCAGAGGTGCAATGAGGCCCTGGGCTTTCTGAGCGCTGTGGGAAGTAAGTAGAAAAAGAAGCCTCCATTATAGATGAGAAAGCCATGTGTCATGCTGGATTTATTAAAATAGAGTTGGAAATTAAAATAGTTGTGGAAATAATAGTAGTAAGAGCAGAGTAGTTTTGGGGTTTTTTTTTAAGGTTGATCCTTGCAGGGGTATTTTAAGATTATGCTTTGCTAGAAGGTAAGCATTGAGAGGCCATTGAGAAAGCTCTTAGGCCCTGGAAACAAGTTAGTAATGGTGACCAATAAAATCAGTATAAGCAGCTTCCTCAAGGGAGAATCAGTCCCCAGAAAATGTGAGAAAACTCAGATTTTTTTGTAGAGTTGGTTATCCCTTACTGAAATTTAGGAGGAAGTAAAGGGCTGAGCCAAGAAATGTTAATGAAATTGTTATCCTCAGCACCTTTCCTGCTTACAAGGCAGCCTACCCAAGTGTTTTGATAGCACAGGAGACTTTCCAGCGTAACAGGTGGTGTAATGGGAAGACGTAAGCTGAGCGAGTTGGTCTGTACCTTGCTAGCTCACTAACTGTTCTTGAGTCTGAAACACTCTGCTCGCATTTGGTAACTCCTTAACCACTAATGAATTTTAGGGTTATCGAAGGGTTCTTATTTCTGTGCAACTTAGTCCTCACTAACACACACTGTTGGGCTTTGCAGTTGCACACACAAACGTTTTTCTGTGTTTCCCAACTTGCTGTGGGGGCAGATTTCCTGCTTTTTGTAGTGGTTAGCTTACATGTCCGTCATACTGAGGTGGGTGTTGACTGAGGTGGTCTTGTGGCACTGCGTTTTGACAGCAGATCAAGTCAGATTGTGTTCATCAGTGGCTTGGATGGAACAAAGCGTCTTTAACTCTGTTGGTGTCTAGTTTCTTTGCTTTTTAAGAGGTTGTGATGATCAGAGGACTGGAAAAGCCTGTACCTAGGCAGAGTATTTGGGAGGATGGGTAAACACAATGAGGAGCACAGCATGGCTCTGATCATTGCTAAAACCTCTGTGCAGTAGTGTCTGAAGGAGAGAGTAATTTCCACCTTACCTTTAAGGAAAAGCGGGAGGGGAGGAGAATCGGAGAGAAAAAAAATTGCTTTTTCACTACTTTTTGTAAATAGGGTTGAATTCTCAGCACTTACTGAACGCCCTTTTCTGGGACCTACGTTATCTCCTAGTTCCTAATACAGAGCCTTAAAAAACGCAGGAGTCTAGTGCGGAAACATTTTTTTTGTAAACAGGTGTGGTTTTTATGAATTATCACATTTCTTCTCCCTACCCCACCCCCCCCAAAGCCCAGGATACAAGTGGTTTCCCGAGGTCGGCTGGTATCCCTAGGGGGAGGCTGGAACAGGTTCACGAGCCCTCGAAGAACGGCAAGGCAGATTTTTCTCGCGTGGTAACGCTCCCCGAGGCCTTTTCCCTCCCTGCGCTGCCCGCTGGCGTGCTCGGAGGGGGCGAGGCAGCCGCAGCCAGGGGCTGCACACAGGGTGCGGTGCCCTCCCCGCGCTAGTGCCGCTACAAGCCGGGCAGGTTGGCCCTGGGCGCAGGAGGGTGTGTGGGGACTACCTCGTTATTAGCAGGACTGGCCCTCGGGCCTCTCCTGGCCCGAGCCGCGGCCCGCGGCGGGCGCCGTGCCGCCTCCCTCCCAGCCGGCGCCACAAGATGGAGGCTTGCCGTGTCCCGGCGGGACTATGCTTCCCGGCGTGCCCCGCGCCGCAACCACCGCGCGAAATGGCAGCCAGGCGGAACTACAGTTCCCGGCGTGCCGCGCGGCCCCGCCCCGCCCGAGGGCTGGGGCGGCGGACAGACTGCGCGTCCCGGCATGCAGTGCGCCGCCTCCCCGCCAGGCTGCCGGCCGGGCGCGCAGCACCGCCCCTGCCGCCGCTGCTTCCGGGAGAGAAGGGGGCGGTGTCTATGAGGTCACGCAGGTAGCGGAAGTGATTTCACGTCCGGCGGCCTGCGGCGCTGGGAGGGGAGCGGGGCGGCGGGCGCGGAGCGCAGCCGGGAGCGAGCGGGGGACGAGGCGGCGGCGGCGGCGGAGCAGCTCAGAGCCGGCGTGCGCACCCGCGGCCCTTCCCTCTGCGTGCAGGTGAGGCGGCGCGGGTGGGGGCGCGCAGCCCCGGGCCGCCGCTGCTGCCGCGGGAGGTGGGGGGAGCCGCCCCCTCCCCTGAGGCGGCGCCGGGAGGCGGCCCCTCCCCCCCCGCGGCGGCAGGGCCGCCCTGTGGCGCCGTCTTTATTGTCTTCAGCTCCATCCGGGTCCTGGGGGGGGGGGCGCTCCGGTGGCGCGGGGCCTGACGGGACGGAACCCCCGCCGCGGGGGCGGCCCTTGTGGGCGAACAAAGCGGGCGGGCGCGGGGGGCGGCCCTGGCTCTCGGCCGCCGAGGCACAGTGCCGCGGAGGCCGCGCCGGGCTGTTGGGCTCTGGAGGCCGCGGGTCTTGCGGGGTGTGGGGGTCAGGCACTGGAGCCGCCCGCGCCGGGGGCTGGGGATCTGCGATTCCAGGGTGTTGATCGCCAAGGCGAGCACGCGGCCGCCCCGGGAGGGGTAGGGCCCGCCCCGCCTCCGTAACCGAGATGGTATCAGCGGAGAGCGAGCGGCGGGGCTGAGCTTACCCGCGCGGCCCGGCAGGTTCGCCCGGTTCCCGCTGAAGTGAAGCGGCTCCGCGGGCGTCGGCGCTCGCTGTTGCTGAAAACATCAGCACCGAGAAGGGTGTCTTGGGGAGCAAACCCTACTCTCTCCCAGAGGTTTCGCTAGCCGACGTGCCTGCCCAGCTCCCGGCAGAGCCGCTCGTCTCTGCGAGGGCTCTGCTCTTCATAGCCAACTTTGTTTTTAAGTCTTGGTGCTGGCATGCTGTGTAAATGAGTCGGCTGTTTTCAAGTAAACTCCAGTGCAACGCTTTGAAGTGTTTCTATCAGATAGCATTGGCATCCCTCATGAATTTGATTAAGAAATCTATTTATTATACAGAGCATAATCAGTTTACTTGATAACTGCCACTTGCTAATCTAATTAAATAACTAGAAACTTGGCCGGCACTCCTGACTCACAAGAGTAATCGCTAGTTAATAAACAAATAACACCATTTTCTGCAGAAGTGCAAAGCACTCCATGCTGCACTGAAACAGCTTTGCTTAAACTTCAGCTTATGCTAAAATGCTAACGTGCTACTTGCTGTTCTGTGTACGTTTGGATGCTTGAAGCAAGTATCTTAATTTTTTTCCTCCTTTTTTTTTTTTTTTCCTTTTTTTTAATCAAGGGTAAGGACCTGGGTTTTGCTATGTGGAATTAGGCCCGTTAACCTTAACTTCTGAAGTAGGCAGTAGATAATCTTTCACGATTGGGGTTTAAATGCAAAATCTTCAATCACAAAGCTTTGAATTTTAATGATGGTTGGTCTAGGGCCCTTTGTTGCTTTAAACGCAGCAAAAATCAGAGAAAGAGGTAAATTAATGAACCTTAATGATGTTCTGGAGTAAAAAGTTCCACACTTCATACAGAAAGAAAACACTTTGAGTCAACTGGAAGTCCTGTTGTTACAGAATTTTTAATTTCTGACTTCGTTCCTAAGATAAAAATCCTATTTTCTTCTGTCTTTCCATGTACATTTACACTGTTGTTCCTGTATTGCCCCCACCCCCTGCCAAAATCCCGGAATAATTTTGGCTGGATCTCTAATCATATCACTATGGCAGAATTCTCCATATTTTCTGTTCCTTAGCTCTCCTAATGTTCTATTTCTTGTTCTAGTGTAAGGAGCTTTGAGATCCTCTGCTTTCCACCTACTCCCAGATGGAAAATGTATTTTTTTTTTTTATCCACGATGGTAGTGTAGCTGGTCACTGTGGCTTGTTTTCTGCAGCAGCCTTCTTAGATTGTGACTTTTTGCAAGACTGAAGTGGCATTTGGCTCTCCTCCTCAGAATTGCCTGTAGCTCATGACTAAAAAGCCTGTATCTAATACCGGTGAAACGAGACTAATCTTGTCCTTGCAAATTAGCACGTAGAGCCAACTGGTTTGTACCTTGAAACAGTGAAATGGAAAGCTCCCTGTACAGTATATTTTATTACAAGTTGCAGAAAATCAAATTACAAGGAGTGCTGTGAGTAAGGGACTGGCCTGGGGCTTCCCAACTGCTCATGCAGGATAAGTGTTTGTTGACATATTTTCCTGTGGGAAAACATTAGCGGACTTCAGGCTTCATCAGATAAACTTCAGATATTCAGGTTGAGCCTCGTATCTTTCTTGAAGATAATAATCCACATCGTCCTTGGGCACTAATGGAAAAAGTTGTTTCAGTCCAAGTTTGAAACACTGAACTTTTTAAAAATTATTTTTACCTTTATGGACTTGTCTGGGTGCAGTCATCTTTGTACAGAAGTTGCCTGGAATTTGGCCGGAGTACCTTACACTGCTAATACAGTTATTCACCTGTAGTCTAAATTGTTGGTATGCAGAAAGCCCAGTGGAATATTGATATCGAGATTCACTCCACAAAAGAAAAGGTGAAAACACTTGCCAGTAACAAAAGAAAAAAAAGAAAAAAAAAAAAACCCAACCAAAAAACAGAAGAATAAATTAGGCTTTTTAGTCTCTGAGGTCTTTTATTTCTTTTAGTCCATCCTGTTTGTTACCTTGTGAACAGCTGAAGTTGCTTAAAGCAGTTTCAAGCTTGAACTGGAGTGTTAAATGCAATGTCTTTTTCTGTTTTATGTTAAATGCTGCCAGTAATCCTTTGCAAGTTTGTTTTGAAAGAACATGAAAACCTGTTTTCTCTTGCTAGAATAGCTGGGTTCTGGTCTCATTTGTTGTACTTCCTAGGGAGCTAAAGTGACTTCCGTACTTGGGTTTGCCTTTGATTTAAAAACCTTGAATAGAGCAAACCAGGCAAGTTCCTTTTTCTTTGTGCTTTTCTTAATTGATCATTTGGATATGACAAGCCTTTGACTTGGTATTATCAAGAATACATTTTGAACCAAAAACTTGCATTAATTCCATAGATAATAGGACCGACTGAAATATAAAGAGAAAATATGAACTGCTACGTGGTAAGCCCTCGTACTCTAATAACAATGGAGGCTATATTTTGATACCCTCTTCTCCAAATAAGCCATTTTTTGATATGCAGACAATGAGCTAAAACGTTGATTTGATAATAAAATAAAAATATTTTCACTCACTGCTGCATCGTTTCATTGCAAATTTTTAGTACTAGAAAAACATTGAAGTTTGATTTTTTTTTTTTTTTGAGCTCATTGCCTCACATGCTTTGTATAGTGTTTAAAAAAAAATTAACACTGCCAGTATTAGTATCTAAAAATACTCATCTTTTCTAGTATTGGTAGCTGTAAGCATGGTATAGGAAAAACAGCAGCATTGTCTTATTTACTTTACAACACAAATGAGATTTTCAGTTAGAACCTAGGCTGTGAGCAGACTTGGGTCTCTGAACTTAGAGTTACAAGCTTTGGACAGGCTTATGAGCCTGATGGAAAGGCTGCAGTACCATTCTTATGACAAGGATTCACACCAAATTTAGGTTTTGTCCTGCTTTTGATTGTGGTTAGGTTCAACAAAACATGCTTGCCAACTATACTTTCATTTCTTGAGTTCAGAATGTTGTGGTATCACATATTATGGACACGCAGAAATCTTGAGTGCTCTCCAGGCGTGACTCAATCCATATTAATTAAGTGGGATGAGAGGCAAGCATGTACCGTCTTCCAGTGCCTTACGATGTTGTCTTTACCTGAAGCTTCCCAATCAGTGGGCTTTTGTTGATGAAGTAGCTGTAAGAACTGTTGTGCCAACTTGGCTCTGTGAGGAATCAGTGTGTAATGGTTTCTGCCTCGCTTGCAAGATGTCCCAGTGGTGAAATGGCCATGAAAGTTGGTTCATGTGATCACATAGAACATCCCGTAACTGAATTTGAGTAGGCTAAAAGTCACACTGAAGTTTCCCCTACCATGGGTATCCTTGGAAATTCCCCTGAGGTGTTGCCCACTGCCTCTGAAACAGTGTGGACACTGGGCAGTTCATTGCCAATGGAGTTTGTTGAAACTCAGGTGGGAACTTTAAAAGTATTTTGGAAAACAAATTTTCCTTTTGTTTCTTGAATATTGCCTTAAATACTTTCCTACTGGCAAGAATGCATGCTTTCTGGTTTTTTCTGTCACTTTTCATTGGCCTTGGTGCTTGGCATTTGCTGATTTGGTGAGGTTTAATTTAGGAAATTAATTTGTCACTCGAATCTGCATACAATGGAAACAGCGTTTCTTATACTCTCTTACTTGTTGTGATTAGCAGAGCTCCTCTGCTACAGTCATGGTAAGGCTACCTGTAGCCTTCAAATATAGGTGCAGCCTTCCCTTGGGCTGGGCTTATGCAGAAGCAGGGTGATGAGCGAATCTGCACATCTTTAATTACTGCATTTCTTAATTGCAGACTTCAAATCAAAGACGCAGACATGAAAGATCCAAGTCGCAGCAGTACTAGCCCAAGCATCATCAGTGAAGATGTGATTATAAATGGTCATTCTCATGAAGATGACAATCCCTTTGCGGAGTACATGTGGATGGAGAATGAAGAGGAATTTAACAGGCAGGCAAGTAATTTCCCTCTATAAATGTCTTGTGATGTGCTTTACCATTTTCTAGCAGAAGGGAGAGGTGCTGTGGCTTAGCAACCGGCATATAAGACTGGGAATCCTTTAGAGACGGAGTTTTTAGATAGGGTTGCTAGAATAATGGAGGGAGCAGACAGATCTCAGTTTCTCAGGCAATAAATGCCTATTTTCTGTAATCTTGGTGGAAAATATGGGAAGTGTGGCATGTTCTAATGCATCCATTAATTCCCTACTTCTGTGAGAGGGAATAAAAAAAATAGTTGACAGACTTTGTGTGGCACTTTGGAAGGGACAGATCTTGCTAGGCTGCTGAGCTGTGGAGGTTTTACACATGCAAACATGGCGGCTGTTGTAGTTCTGAACTGGATATGTCCAGGTGCATACGTGCCTTGTCAACAGGGCTGTTGTTCCTAAGGGAGTTGGTGGACATAGCTGTTGGATGACAGTCCTGTTCGTTGCTTAATACTTAAGTGTCTTACAGCTGGCCTTCGCAATCAGGTTGGAAGGAAGCCTTAACTTCGTCTTTCACCTTGCATCTGGACACAGTTTTCTCTCCTGTGGAGGCCTGGGAACAGCCTACCTCTTTCCACCGCCTCTTTCTTAATCAAAACTTGATCTTTGTACTTAAGTAGCTGCTTTCTCTGCACTCCAGCACAGTATGGCTGTGCTGAAGTCTGAGCTTCTGAAATAGGATATGTCTGCTGCTCTCTCTTTAGGGTGCCAGCAGGGCACAAAGAATCTGAAATTCAGGTTGCTCGCAAAATCTAAATTCTCTTGTGCATATGCCAGGATGGTCTCGGTGTCGTTTCCTGTTTGGTGGGTTTTTCCTCCTGGCAACTGTACTGTAGGTAGCATAAGGGATATGTAGTTCATGGGGAAGGAGCTGAGAGTTATGCTGTGAATAAACTATTTTTCAGGGATGTGCTCCATTTTCAGAGAAGAGGAAAAATGGGAGCATGGGGGGAGAATGGTCTTATTCAGGCAGGCAAACACCATGTGGCAGCCTGGTGGCCTGCCGCTCTCTGTGGAAACCTGAACAAGTTAAACTTGGGCTGGAAAATACAAACAGGCAATATTAATTTCAAGACATTTGGAGAATTAAACGTTATTTAGTACTTCTGGAGCTGCCATTCGAGGCACCTGTAGGTGTACAACCATGTAACAAAAAACCTGGAGTGGGGCAACAATACTAGCTTGTGGCTGTGTGCCCATGGCTGCCTTTTACCCGCATGCAGGACGGAGACAGTGCCTCACAAGAAGGACTGATGGGAGACCGCTGTCCTTGCTGGAGTGCTTTACTGAGGAAATAGGTGTCGGTGTTTCGTGCAGGGTTTGAATTGTCTGGACAGTGGCTTAGAGCATATGGTGATGAGTCCCTGTTCCCCAAAGCTGTGTGTCTTGAGCACCAAGTGAGCTGGTGAGTGTGTGTGCCCCAAGCACAGGGGACCTAGATTTGACAGGAATCCTGAACTCTGGCATTAACTTTTTTGATTTGGTATTTGTGGTATGTAACTGAATTTCCATTTTAGGACCAAGTATGTGTTTGATTTCAGAGTGAAGGATAGATAGGAAAACTTGTTTGAGCTTCCATTGAGTGAACTTTTAAATCTGTCCTGAATCATTTTTCTGCTCTCCTATGTCTGGCAAGTCATTCGCACCAGCTTCTATTTCCGCACTTTCCACTCCTAAGTACTGCAATGCAGGACATGGAAAATTTGTCAGGAGGAACTCCCTCCAAAGCTTGTTTACTGAACAACCAAGCAAAACTTTCCTTTAATCTTTGCAATGCGTGTCAGTTCTGCATCAGTTCATTTGTCCTTCTTATAGTACAGCAGGTCAGCATTCTTAACAACTGCTAAGTTCATGTGGAGTTCCTTAGGAGAACTACGCTGGGTGAATGCATAATCTACAGCCAAGGAGATGCTGCTTGTTCTAAGTGGCAGTGGTTATTTTTTTCCCAAGAATCTTGCAGGACACTTTCCTAGGGAGCGCGCCTGGCTGCATGTGTTGTCCCTGGTTCCCTTCTCATACTTGCAGTGAGTTCAGTCCAGACTAGTTGGTACAACTGAAATTTTCACTTGAAACCAACATTTTTCATTCTCCTTGAGCTCGTAACAAGCTGCAAACGAAACAGCTAGGGCTGGGAGGTTCTCCTGCCGTTGCCTTTTAACTGCAGCCCAAGTTCCTGGGACAAAGCACTTATATTAAAAAATCAAAGCCAATTGCTTTCCTGCAGCACAAGTGTGGTGTTCTGCTAGAAGTCCTGTTGCATAGCTAGAAAGAAGGTCAGCTAGGGGCACAAACGTTGGAATGAAGACACAAGCTCTCAATAAGTTTGTTGATGAAGCAGTTTCTTCTCATTGTATAGATTGAAGAGGAGTTGTGGGAAGAAGAATTTATTGAGCGCTGTTTCCAGGAGATGCTGGAAGAGGAGGAGGAGCACGAATGGTTTATTCCAGCCCGTGATCTCCCACAAACAATGGATCAAATCCAGGACCAGTTCAATGACCTTGTTATCAGTGACAGCTCATCACTGGAGGATCTGGTGGTAAATTCAGTTTCTCATCATATTTCTAAAGCTTGGCATCTCTCTTTGCCCAAGGCTGATTTTTGTTGCTGATAATGGCAAGAGAAAATCCTTTACACATAGGCCAGAGACACTTAAACCATGCCTGGTTATGGTGGAGGGGGAAATGTGGAACGGTTGGGTAAGGGATGTTTCCTCAAGTGACGTGACCTATTATTCAGTGGTTTTCTTCATAACCACATGGTGCCTTTCCTAGCCCATGGCATAAATTCAAGTGGCTTTGGGTATGCATAGTATGTTATGAAAGAAAGGCAGTGAGCGAAGTACGCTGACCCTGGAAAGTGCCATTTGGTGACAGGACTGCAAAAGTTAAATTCAGCATCTGTCAACGCTTATGTGTTGGGTAGGTACGAGCCGTGTTCTCAGGTCTGGTTTGGATTCTGCGAACCATAGCAGATCTCTTTGTAGAAATCCTAAGGAAGAGGAAAGCAGCTAAACTATGATTATTTCCCTCTTTCTTGCTGTATGACTTCTGTCCAGAGCTTAACTAAAAGGAAAGGGCAGTGTGTACATATTTTCCCTGACAAAATACAGTTACTGATACAGAGTACAAAACCCACACCATTGTGTCACACAACTGCTGCGAAATTCAGATGCAAACCCTTATTTTTCCAAGCTTAAGCAGCTGCAGGCAGCAGTTTTAGACTCAATTAAGAATACAAAAGCCTAATCCTCCATGCCTTTTATGATAAAGAGCTCATTTTGGAGATGCTGACTGCCCACCTATAACTGCACGACATTGTAGAGCAGTGGCTTGCCAAGAGGGAGGACAGGGTAGTCACAGACATAGATATTTAAAAAAATCAATACAATGCTCATATACATTAAATTCCCAGAAGTGGCTTAAGTTCCTGGAACAAGTCTCCTCTTGCTTAAATAAGCAACATCTTAAAAACCTGTTGGTGCATTTTAACAGCTCAACTTCAGAAAAAGCTATTTCAGCATTAAGCGAAGTTGCTGTATTTGATGCATGCCTGTGGTTTTCTTGTTTCTTATTCCCTGAGCCCTTATCTGACTGAAATGTCCCAGTGATGCTAAGGAAGGATGGATAATTCAGGTACAAGCACAGCGGAGTGGGCTTTTCTAGTGATTATAAAGACTTTTGGTATATTCAGAAACCCTATTATATGCCTGACTGTTACTCTGAATCTGTAAACTGTTCCTAATGCTGTCTGCCTAGAATTGTATTCAGCTTGAAAAAGTAAGATGAAAATAATGATTCAACTAGACTTCTGTTTTTCCCTTCCTCAGGTCAAGAGTAATCTGAATCCAAACGCAAAGGAGTTTGTTCCTGGGGTGAAGTACTTAAATATTTGAGTAGACTGGGCCCTCTCTTGGTGGATGTAGCACAATTTCCACACTGTGAAGCCAGTATTAGAAGATTTAATTGTAAAAGCTCTCTCTTCTTGTCACTGTGTTACACTTATGCATTGCCAAAGTTTTGTTAGTCTTGCATGCTCAATAAAAGTGCTGAGACTGTTATTAAGTAAATCTGTCAAAAGTTTAATGGAAACATAATTGGGCCCTGGCTCTCTGCAAAGGAGACAGTGAGGTAAGAAGCACCAGTCAAGTTGAGACAAAGTACCATGTTTGTAAAACTTTCTGCAGACTCTGTCTTTTTAAATAGGACTTGGAATTTGCTACTGATGGTCTGTTTTTAACTAAAGATGTGTTAACTGGTGCTAGTTTGCACCTGATAATGCCTTAACTTAAAAATGAAAGCAAGGAGATCTGATTGTTACGCAAATTAGCTAACTTTCCTTTGAAATATCAGTATTGTTACTAATGTTAATTTTTCCCCTTAAAAAACTTCATGCTCCTTTTAAGCAGCATGAGCTTTAACAGAAATTTTACAGACCTGTACAGAGTCATAGATCTCAGCTACTGAACTAACATCCAAGCAATTGGAAGGAAGAAATTCCCTGTACTTTGCAGTATGTTATCATATTAGAAATGTTTCACTTCCTAATTATGTTAAAGGAGATGTGAGTTTCATCACAATTTCTTCCAAGAACCCAGATACGTACATAGCACTGCCTATGTAACTTTTAGCATACAACTTTATTATAGCTGGATTTAACCAAGAAAACCCTAGCATTAGTGATTTGAGTGGTGCTTTTCCCTTGCTTTGTTTAATCATCACTACACAATAGTCTACAGCACAACAACTTTTTTTTTTCTTTTAATAAAGCTAGAACAGTTTTGGCTTCTTAAACTTCATATTCGGGTAGGTTAAGCTGCCATACGTGTTCAGTGTGAATAGTGTTTAAGTTGAAAATATTGTAAAAAAATTATATTTTTTCAAAAATATTTAAAAAAATAAATAATAGTAGAACTGATGTGGTGGCTGTCTCATGAATATGCATCTCGCATGGAAACTCATTTGGCAACTTGCAGAGGAAAGGGCTGACATTATGGGTACGGGGCCTACAAGGCTGTTGGAACACAATAGCCTGAAATAATTCATCTGAGGTTGAACTCTGACTGCTCTTTTATTTCTTTCCTCCTGCTTTGTGCGCTTGCCTGGGCATATTTTCCTTCGTTCTCACCGCTGCTAATCCCAGTTCAGCTCCACTGCTGCTGGCAGCACGGGCAGTCCTAATTAACAGCTGATGGCACTATATAAAGCCCGCTGCCCGGTGCATGCTGTTGGAGGCTTTGGCACGGTGACTATTAGAGCTGGGGTGCTCTCAGTCCTCGGGTACGAATCTGGTCCACTCTTGCTTCACAACTTTGCCCAGCCTTGCTGTTAGTGGTTTGGTTTTTTTTTTTTGAGCTCCAGTTAAACCAAATGGAAACACTTCAGAAATTACACAGTACTGCAGAACAGGAAGAGTGAGACAAAGCCTTTATGCAGGTGTTAGCCCACAGCATAACCACATTGCTGTGTTGGTCTTGCTCCAGGTGGAGGAACCCCTCTCGGAGGAATTCGGTCAGACCAAATCATTTTGCTCTGCAAAATGCTAATCGCAATTATCCCAGGCTGCTTACTGAGCATTACCTTCCCCCTTCCTAACCTGAAATCTGCTTGCATTCCTAGAAGCAGCAAAACTACTCTGGTGTGTCCACTGACTTGGAAGTAGTTTGGACTCGAGCACCGAAAGACACAAGGTCAGGAAATAACATGCTACCATGCCCCAGCTTATTTTTAGCTGGAGTGGGAGTTTCACCAGAGAACCCCTGCATGGCTGGCAGCAGCTGCTTGTCGGTTAGCTTCCTCCTGGGGTTTCAGCCCCAGTGCGATTACTGGGTGATTGGCATTCAGGGTGATTGGCAACTGAATGCTGCTGCTAGGAGCCAGCTTGTTGTGAAACAGCCAGCCTTACTGTGGTTTGGTTGCTTTGCTTTGTTTTTTTCCCTGCCGTATCCCAGCCAACTATATAACGTGGGGAGGTTTATTGAAGAGCTGAACTTCCCGATGGTCTCTGCTAGGTTGGAGCTGCCCTTCTCCATTGCAGCCCCTGTGCTGCTGTGCTTGGGGTTTGTGACTACAACAGAGTTGATGGCACACCAGTGTTTTGGCTGTTGCACAGTGCTTGCACAGCACCGGGGCTTTCTCTTTCTCTTGCTCCAACCCCAGCGAGCAGGCTGTGGGTAGGCAAGAAGCTGGGAGGGGACACAGCTGACCAAAAAGGGTATTGCACACCGTTTAACGTCACACGTTTGACAACAAAACTGGGACAGCAGAAGAGGGGGGGGTTCTGCTGCTCAGAGCCTGGCTGGGCATTGCTGTGCTTGTGGGAGATGGTGAGCGATTGCTTTTGCATCACTTGGGAGTTTTTGGTGGTTGTTTCTTTCCCCTCTTCACTTATTAAACTGTCTTTGTCTCGACCTGTGGGTTTTCTCACTTCTGCTCTTCCTGCTCGGGCTGGGGAGCGAGTGTGTGGCCATGTCACCACGCTAGTGCGGACAGCCTGTGACAGGGTCATGCAATGCTGGCTTCAACTTTGGCATTTCGGTGCTAAACTCAAGCCCAGAAATGGGCTTGACTGTCGTCAATGAGGCCATCGGCTGCCTTCCGTGCCTGCTGCTGGAAACCAACTGGCTGCACAAGGCAGCGCTTCACCGGAGCGGCCGGGATGGAGCCGGCTGTCCAGTGCCCTCCGCGGCAGGACGTGTTTGCCGAGTGGGTTGCACCGGGGTTCAGGCAGAAGCCCACCGAACATGCGGTGCTAGGGCTGCACGAAGTCTAGCGTGTCTCCATGTTGGGCAGCCCAGGAGGGAGTATGGAAAGCTGCTGGAGCCTTCGAAATGCAGAAGGGACGAGGGAGTGGTGCGGGACGCAGCAAAGACACTGGTAGGGCAAGTGGGCTTGAATTCTTTTTTTTAATGTATAATCTTAAAATAGGCATCCTAATGCTGGTCTGGATACTGTACCCTGCCCAGAGCCCACTTCAGCTGCCGGGTAGCCCTGCCAAAGCCAAGGGCACAGCATGAGAATTCGTGGCCCCGGGTCGGATTTCGTGGCTCCGGGAGCTCTGGCTGGCTCCGATGGCGGCTAACAAGCTTCAGCAAGCGCCGAACGAGTCTCAACCAGCTAAAGCTTGAGATGGAGCAATGACACGGGGGGGGGTGGTCCCCAGGCAGGTACCCCAGGAGCTTGAGATGTCCCTGAAAGGCACCTTTGAGTTTCCCAAGCCCTATGTTTGAGATGAGCACCAGAAGCCTTGTCTTTGGACTTGGTGGGTGCTAACGAACTCCTACAGCACCCGTGGGAGCTCGGCTCGGCTTCTCCGGTGCCGGGGTGCGAGCCCTCCCCTTGCTCAGACCTTTGTGCACACGGAGAGCCCATCTGCATTATCTTGCACGTCTGCGGCTGCCGCTGCCACGCCACTGCCCTTCGCCCGGGCCTTAAACCCCGTGAACGCTGGGCAGATGGGCACGTGCGTCAGCCACCGGCTCTTCCTCACTGCGCTCATCCCAAAGGGGAAGTCGTAGCTCCTCAGGCTGGCTCTTGCTGTGCTGTCCGAGTGCGCACCCGCCTTCCACTGAACCAGCCCTCGCTCCTCCTGCGTCCCTGCAGCAGCGGGCACTGCGTCAGCCGAGACCCCAGTGCCTGCCTGCCTGTAGCCAGGATGCCCAGCATCAGCCCCCCCCTCACCCTGTGATCCCCTTTTGCAGCTTTAACCCAAAATGAATCTGCCTCCAACCCCCCATGCTTCCTCCTGCTGGCTCCATGTGCTTTAATTACCTGGGATGGTGTTATCCAGGACGAAGGCGATGGTTCCCCCAACGAACATCTCCGTCGTTAGCAGCACCGTCAGTATCTGGTCCAGCTCGGGGACACCTGCGAGAGTGCAGGGACTGAGCCAGGGCGTACTGTGGTAAGCTGGATTTGCCTAATTAATCATTGCTTACCCAGGGTGGGAAAGCGCCTGCAAGAACTGCCCTCCTGTCTTCTTAAACACCCAAAACTGGGGCTTTTCGTGGCAGGCAGGTACCTGTGTTAATGGCCTTAGGGTGGGAATCCAGGTAGTTTGGCAGTGTCAGCCCGAAAAACATGGCAAAGCCCAGCACAAAGAGGTTGCGGGAAGAGTTCATGTCGACGAACTGCAGGTTGGAGAGGCCAACGGCCGTGATCATGCCTGCCATGAGAGACGGTGGCTGGGTTGCGGGCAGACAGGGATGCCCATGCTGCCGGCTGAGAGCTGGGCATTGGGTGGGCTGCCCGCAAAGGCAGTGAAGGATGTTCAAACCCAGCCGTGGTTTGACCCAAACCCTCAAAGCCCACCCTCTGCATCCCTCAGGCTCGCCAGCCCCTGAATCCCTGGGGAAATGGCCCGGGGCCGATGATAATGGCGTCCTGGGTTTGACGTGCCGAGGTTACCGAATAAGGTGCAGAACATCCCGCCGAGGATGGGGTCAGGCAGGGAGGCGAACAGTGCCGTGAACTTGCCAATGGTCCCCAACACAAGCATGATGCCAGCCCCGTACTGTATCACCCTCCTGCTCCCCACCTGCACGGAGAGACCAGCAGCAGGTGATGGCACCTGTCCCCCCGACCGAGTCGGGACCTCTCCCCGGCCCCAGTACCTTTGTGATGCCCAGGACACCAATGTTGGGACTGGAGGAGGTGGAGCCATTGCCGGTTCCCAGCAGCCCCGCGATGATGCAGGAGATGCCTTCAGTGAAAATGCCCCTGGGAAAAATACGAATGGGCTGGTCCCTGCCGCTGCTCTCCTGCGGCATCCCTGCCTGGTGCCCCGGGACGCCACGGCGTGGGCAGGGTACCAGCAGGGCCAGCTGGCTGTACCTGTTAATGGCATGCACGGGGGGAGCAGGGGCTCCTGCCAGCCGGGCGCAAGAGTAGTAGTCCCCGATAGACTCGATGATGCCCGCCAGCGTGGCACTGAACATGCCCAGCACGGCCGCTGAGGTCACTGTGGGCAGACCCCACTGGCCTATCCGGGGGGCAGAGTGGGGCGTCAGGGTAGGGGGCATCCCGGGACCTGGCCCCCCTGGTGCTCACTGGTGCTGCTTTGGGACATCCCCCCGACCCCCCCTCCCAGGCGCTCCCCAGCCCCAGTGATGCTGGGCTGGGTCCCTGCATTCCCAGGGGTGAAAGGGTATTGGGAGAGGGGTCCCACATGCTGCAGGGCTGCCTGGCACTCACAGGGGTAGGGGACCCGAAACCAGGGTGCCACAGACAGGATCTCCCCCCGGGCGTCCGTCCTGGCCTTGTAGCCGTATGCCTCGGGCTGGCCGGGGAAGACACCGGTGCGTGTCAGCACATAGCAGAGCAGCCACACCACCATGATGGCCAGGATGATCTGCGAGGGCGGGAGCAGAGACTGGGGATGCACTTCACCTCGTGTGGAAAAACAGGGGATTTCTGGGACATCACCACCACCATCACCACCACCACCACCCCACCCCCTCCAGGACCTGGCAGCTCTCAGCCAGTCCCTACCGGGAACATCTTGAAGATCTGGACGCGGAGCAGGACGAAGCCACTGCCCCGCCGGTAGCCAGGTAGGCAGACGGTGACGTGCCGCAGGTACTGGGCAAACAGGACGATCAGGAAGATGGTCCTGGGGGGTTGAGAGAGAGAGAGAGGAGGTCCCTCGTGCCCCAGTGTGCTTCTGGCTCCATGGGGGACACCCCTAACCCCTTGTCCCCTCATCCCCATCCCCGTGCCGTACAGTACTGCGATGCCCCAGTGGGAGCCGGCCCGCTCTCCGGCCGCCTGGAAGACGGAGAGCCCGATGAGGGAGACGGTGGGGGTGACGGTCAGCGGCCCAATGTAGCTGAGCAGCGCCCCAGGGAGCCCCAGCAGCCCGATGGCCACCTCCACCAGGCTGGACACCACGATGGCCCCCTGGATCTGCAGAGCATGGCGGGGGGGAGAGAGGAGGTCAGCACCTGCTGGGGATGTTGGGGTCCCCTGGGGATGGCAGAGGGGCATACCTCTCGCATGCGGGGCTGCCAGATGTGAGAGGTGTTGAGCGGCAGCACCCAATTGCCGTAGATCTGCTCTGGGGATGGAGGGGGGGTGAGGTGGTCCCTGGGGTGGGGGGAAGCAGCTGGACACCCCTCCCTGCACCCCTCTGCCCTCACCTTCAGGCGGGCATTGCCACTTCTCCAAGGCCAGGATGGACTTGGCAGGGACGAGGAAGGCCAGCGCGCTTGCCTGGAAGAGGGGCAGCCTGGGGGGGGGGGGAGGGGGGGGGGACACGAGAGGGGACACCTGCGCCCACAGCCTGGGGACGGGCAGCGGGGGTCTCCGCCAGGGCCGCGGCTCTACCTGATGCCCACGGTGGTCTGGATGAGGGTGGTGATGCCGACGCAGGTGAAGATGGTGCCGATGAGGTAGCTTACGGTGAGCTGGTCCTTGCCCACGCACAGGCTCTCGGCCAGCAGGAAGGGGACGGCAATGGTGCCGCTGAAGCAGGTCAGGTAGTGCTGGGGGGCGAGGGAGGGCTTAGTGGGCTGGGGTGCCATGGGGTGCCCATGCCACATGGAGCGGGGGCTCGGGCTCTGCCAGTGGGGGGTACCCCCCTTCCAGGCCGTACCTGGAAGCCGAGCAGGATGCAGAGGTACCAGGGGGGCACGTCCTCGATCCTGTAGAGCATGTCCACCTCCGGCCGGGGGGGCCCGGTGCCTGCCCCGGGGTCCTGGCGTGCAGGGGGCACAGCTCAGCCCCAGCTTGCCCAAGGGGGTCAGGGACGGCGGGGGGACACACACCCCACGCTGTCCCCATGGGTGGCACAGACTGCCCCATGGGACCCCCTGCACCCTCAGGGATGGGCAGGGGTCCCGGCCGACTGGTCTCCATCTGATGGTGCGTTACAGAAGGATTTGGGGTGTGTGCTGTGTGGGGGTGCCCCAGTACTCACCCTGCCCATTGCAGGCAGCTCCTTCGCAGGGGGATGTGGGGGGCCGGTGGGGGCAAGAGCTGAGTTCCCATTCTGGCAGCAATGGCGAGGCGGGAGCTAGGTCAGTGTTGCCCTGGGTGTCCCATGGGAATGGGGACGGGCTCTGTCCCGGGGACGTGAGGGCCACTGGCCCACAGCTCGGCACGCATGGCTGGTCAGCCCCACCCATCCCCAGCTCTGCCCCCCATGAGCTGGCTCCAGGCTTGGAAACCTGTTGTCTGCACGCGATGGTTTGTCCCCAGGAGAGGGCGGAGGGGGTGTCTCCACTGGCCCTGGGGTGCCCAGACCACCCTGCAGGTGCCAGGAAGGACAGCACAGCCAGTCCCAGCCGCAGCGTCCCAGCATGTTCCCTTGGTCCCGGGCTTCACTGCAGCCCTCGTGCTCATCCCATCCTTTGCCAGTCCTGGCTGGGCATCATGGCCCCGAGCCGGCCATTACTTGGGGTCGGTACCCCCAGCCACCCACTTCCCTCCCCCCTGCCCCGGGATACGGCCAAGGAGGGGACAGGGACGAGGACAGAGGCTGCATTCACCTGGGGTTGAGCCAGGTCTCCCGAGCGGGTCCCCATCCTCCAGCGATGCGGCCCCGGCACCGATGTTACCACACGGGGGGTTTTATGGCCGTGGGAAGGACTTTAGTCACCACCCGGGCTGCGGCGCCAGGTGGCAGGCTGGAAGGTGGCCATTGGCTGTCGGTTGTGAAACTGGGGAGCACTGCCTTGGGGACGGATCAGCTATTAACTCCTTTAATTAGGGCTGGCACTGCCGGCAGGGCCGGGGCGCTCCTGCCGTGAGCGCTGTGTTGGTAAAACATTAGAGCCGGCGGGTTACAGAGTAATTCCCAGCTTGTGGGAGGTCCGGTGGCACGGGGCACCAGCCGCTGCCAGCATCGTCCCGGCACGGCTGGGCCGGGCGTCAAGGGATGGTCGCGGCACCGGTGATGGGCGACGCCAGGAAGGCGCCCACCTCCCGGCGTGTGTTGGCTCTTGCTGGGGACGAAGTCGGCTCCGAAGGTCGCCAGGGCATTAAGCATTAACTGCGCCGGGGCTACAGCTCGTTCTGCATCGCCTTGGGCGGGGCCGGCCCCCCAGCTTTGCCACCGGCACAGGCCCCCTTCTCCCCATGGCAGAGCAGCTCCCGCAAGGCAGCCGGGCCCTGCCGGTGCGCCCCATAGATCTGCGCCTCTCCCCGCTCGCCCACGTAGCTGTGGCACATCTTGGACAGCCTGCAAGGAGCCAGAGAAGGTCATGCCGTGTCCCCCTGCCATCGTGGCAAAGTGGTGCCTGGCACTCCCCATTGCCGACCCCCCTGACTTACCTGCCCGGCCAAGGTCCCCCCATCACCATCACGGTCATGGGCTCCTGTCTCGGCAGCCCTGGCCCCGCCAGCCGCTTCTCCCCATCCAGCTCCTGCACCCCGTAGCTGTGGGGAGAGGCAGGGGTTGGAGACTCCCCAGTCCTCGGGGACACCCCCATCCCCGGGGACGCCTCACTCACCTCTCCCAGCCCTGCGAGCAGCTCCTCTCCAGCACTTCCATGTAGTCGGGCTCACTCAGCGCCTTCCTGCCCACCTTCCCCTCTGCCCTGTGCAGCTGCTCCTCAATCTGGGGTGAAAAAGGGCAGAAACTGGCCAGTGAGGGTGGCAGCCTCCCCATGACCCTGCTCCCAAGCAGGGGACGGGTCTGCACCCCTTCCTTGCGGCTCCGGCAGCTGAAGCACTTTTGCACGGGGTGGTGGGTCCATGAGTAGCTGCAAGGGGGCTCGCTGGCCCCAAAGGGGCCTTTTTGGGGTGCCGGCAGGGGGCAGCCATCAGCAGGGTGCCCCAGGGGAGCCAGCAGCATCTCCCCAGGCTGGAGCATCCCTGCGAGGGCTCTCACCCCTCACCCTGGTTTCAGGGTGCCATCTACCCGATCCCCACCTGGAAGGCGATGGCATGGCAGGCGTCGCAGCGGAGGGATTCGGGCATGTGGGGCGAGAGCCGCTCCTCAGGGCTGAGCTGGGGCGCAGGGACAGAGCGGGCTGGGGCGGCGGGGGGGCCCCCGCACATCTCCTCGGCCCCCGTCCCTGCCAGCAGGCTGAGGGCCAGCCACACTGCCAGCGCCGGCTGCATCCTGCCACGATGCTGAAAGTGCTGGGGCGGAGGCACGGGGTGGCTATAAACCCCCCGGGGCTAGCAAGTGGGCGCTGATGCGCAGCCGACACACCTGCATCCGGCTGACGCGGCCCCATCCATCCCCGGGGCATCAGGTCAGGGGGTGTGTGAGAGCGCGTGGGGTGTCCCCAACCGACTGTGTGTGTGTGTGTGGGTGTCCCCAAATCTCCGGGAGGTTTTTGGTGTAATTCAGTCCTGTAACACCTGACCCCTCCTCCTCGACCGAAATCCTCCCTGGGATGGCGTGGACCCTCCTGGGCTGGGGCTGGGGTGGGGGCAGGGGTTTGGGGCTCAGGGCTGGGTTTTGGGGTTCAGGACTGGTTTTCAGGGCTGGGGTTTGGGGTTCAAGGGCTGGGGTTCAGGGATCACCGTTGACCGCAGGGTCCCCTCCTGCCCCTGGGGACCAGTGGGCGCTCCAGGACAGACAGATGGACTGCAGGGTCCAAGTGCCTCAGCTCCCCGACAGGGCCGCGGGAGCCCCTCGCACCCCCCCTTTACAGACTATACAAACACGGGATGAATATGCAGGATTGAATGCTGTCTCAGCATTTTTTATTACTATTTTAGGGAGTCCGTGCCGCAGTCGTGGCTGTGGGGGGCTGGTGGTGGCCAGGCCATTGTTCCCCTGTGCCGACTAGCCTGGGTCGCCCTCGGGATGGAACTGGCAGTGTGGGGGAAAGTGGGGCCCGTGCATCTGGTCCCTTTGCCAGCTGGGGCCCATGACTTCAAGCTCCTCCGGGGCTGCCAGGTGCTCACATTGGAAAAAATACCCTTTTTCTCCCCGTTCCCATGAGGAGACGGTGAGGTCCAGCTGGTGCTCATTACCCCTTGGTGCTTCACCAGATCAGCCGCGGGCAGGGGGTCTCTCCCATGTCGGGGGGGTGATGCTGACTGTGGGGTTAATGCCTGGCTGCTTGGCAAGGGACGTGCCACACGGGTCCGTTCCCGGCCGAGATCCATCACATCTGGAGCAGCGGTCCCTTCTCGGGCCCGGCAGGGCTGGCGCAGGCAGGGGGCTGGCCGGGGCTGGGTCCGGGGCTGGCCTGCATCCCTGTGGGGATGTAGTACAGGCTCTCCAGGTACCCGCAGTCAGGACCCCCCGCAGCAGGCGGCCCCTCACCCTTGGGAGCGGGGCTGAAGGTCCCGGAGAAGCCAGGGTTTTCGGCAGCTGGCAGGTCAGGGTGCACCGGGGAGGGGGCGGCAGGTGGTGCAGGTGCTGGGAGCCCTGGGAAGCCACCATAGGGCATGTAGGGTGGAGCGTAGACCCCTGGGGCCATGACCAGGGGGTTGAAAGGAGCCTGGTAGAGCCCGGTGTGTGATGCCACCGGTGGGATGAGCACCTCCAGGTACTGCCCCGTCTCAGGGTCGTAGAGCGTTTTCAGCTGGGGCTGCCGTGGCGGCTCCATGTAGTAGCATTTCCCACTGTTGGGATCAACGAGCATCCTCCGGTGCATGGGCAGGTGGGGGGCAAAGGGCTTGGTGGGGCTCAGTGTGCTCTTACTGCTTGGTGAGGTGCCATCGGTCCTCCTCAGGAAATGGGGAGCATCCTCAAGGCGAGGCTGGAGCTGGGCTGGGGGCAGCGGCACCAGGTGCTCCTCAGCGGCCAGGCCCTCGGGAGGCTGGGGCAGGGGGGGCTCGGGACCAGGTTTGCTCCAGGGCACTTCCCCACTGGCCAGGGGACACACCCCGGTCCCCAGTGAAGTGCTGGCTGGGTTGGGGGCCAAAGGGAATCCTAAGGATGAGCTGGCCATGTTGGAGACTGATGGGTGCGCAAGGGAAGCGGGGGGTGGGTTGGTGACCAAGGGGGACCCAAAGGATGAGCTGGCTGGGTTGGGGACCAAGGGAATCCCAAGTGATGAGTTGGCCAGATTAGGGACTGAGGGGTTCCCAAAGGATGTGCTGGATGGATTGGGGACCAAGGGAATCCCAAGTGACGAGTTGGCCAGATTAGGGACTGAGGGGTTCCCAAAGGATGTGCTGGATGGATTGGGGACCAAGGGAATCCCAAGTGACGAGTTGGCCAGATTAGGGACTGAGGGGTTCCCAAAGGATGTGCTGGATGGATTGGGGACCAAGGGGGTTCCAAAGGATACGCTCGATGGATTTGGGACCAAGGGGGTCCCAAAGGATGTGTTGGCTGAGTTAGGGACCAAGGGGGTTCCAAAAGATGCACTGGCTGGGTAAGGGATCAGGGGGGTCCCAAAAGGCTTGTTGGTGGGGTTAGAGACCAAGGGAGCCCCAAATGATGTGCTGGCCAGGCTAGAGGCTGATAGGTAGCCAAAAGATGAGCTGGACATGTTGGGGACCATGGGGGTCCCAAAGGATGTGCTGGACAGGTTGGGGACTGTGGGGGTTCCAAAGGATGCGCTGGCTGGGTTGGGGACCAAGGGGGTCCCAAAGGATGTGCTGACTGGCTTGGGGACCACAGGAGTCCCAAAGGATGCGCTAGCCGGGTTGGGGACTGAGGGCAGTTTTGGCATCGGAGAGGATTTGGGGGCTTTCACGGGAATTGCTAAGTAGTTGGAGTTCTCCGCCGGGGAAGCAGGAAGGTATGGCTCGGTGGCTGCCAGCCACTTCGGTAAATGCTCCCAGGCCTCCCTCCGGTCCGGCAGCTGGCCAGAGGGACCTTTGCCAGCCTCCCCGGCTCGAAATGGGGCAGTGGGGCCAGTGCTGCCTGCGGAGCCGCTGCTCTCCGCCGACACCTGCTCGCTTGTGGGTGGCTTCGGTGCGCTTTTCTCCACTGGTTTCCCAGGCTGTGGGTGCATGCTGCTGCTGGCCGGGGGCCTGGCTCGGGGGTCCCTACTGTCTCTGCTGCCATGCCGCTGCACCATTGACTTGGGCCCCTCGGCAGCGTGGAGCCCTCCGGTGCCATTGTGGCTGCGTCTGTCCTTTCCCTCTGTGGGACTTGGAGGCGGTGGCGGGAGGAGAACGGTCTTCTCTGTCCGCAGCATGGCGCTGCTCTGAGACAGGGAGCCCTCCCCGGCTGCTGCTGGGGACTGCTGGCCCACCAGGACGTGGAGGTGGGTCTCCACGTGCGGCACCCCCTCGGCCGCCGGCGCTCGCGGTGGCACCCTGAGCTCGCTCCGCTCCAGGCGCGGGGGGGAGGCTGGCAAAGGTCCCTCTGTGGCGGCCGCCCCCCTCCGCGTGGCCTGGACCGTCGTGATGTGGACAGGGGAGCCCTGGGTGGGCGAGGGCCGGCCACCAGTGAGCTTTGCAGGGCCCTCGGCACGTGCCAGGGCTGCCTCTGGGCTGGCAGCTGCCAGCACCTCGCCATCCCCCGGCTCCATCACTGGCTCCCGGCGGCAGACCGAGGTGCAGTGGATGACAAGCGGGGTGGCTGGTGGCGGCCCCCCGCTGCTCACAGGTGCCGCGGTGCCATGGGATGCGCCGGCAGTCCCGAAGCAGAGGCTGTAGCTGCTCCTCACCAGCTTGCGCACATCCCGGGGCTGTGGGATGCGTACCTTCCCCTTATCTTCTGGCTTGGGGGGGGTGTCTGGTGGGGACGCCCGGGCTGGGCTGCCGGGCCTGGGCGGTCGGCGGGGCACTGCTGGCGGCTTGTCCTCCTGCCGGCTCTGCGGCACCAGCCTCACCTCCTGCGCCCGGGAGGTGAAGAGGCGGCGGGGCGGCGTGGTGGGGAGCGCCAGGCTGTTGGCTTCGAAGGGGAAGGTTTGGGGCTGGCCGGGGTGGATGGCTCGTTGCTTCAAGCTGGGCCACGGCTTTGGTGCTCTCTCAAATCTGGGGGCAACGTCCAATGCCTTCCCCACCCCAGGGTGGGCTTCGAACAAGGCACGTGCTCGCCGGTAGCGGATCCTCTCCGCCGCCAGCTCCTCGGTGGCACCAGGCAGCCAGTGGCCCTCCAGCACCTCCTGGTACTTCATTCTCTCGTTGAGTTCATTGAAGGTCTTCTTCAGCTTGCAGACACTCTCCCTCGTTGCCTCACTCAGCACCACCCCCTTAGCAGGGTGGGTGGTGGTGGCATTCCCCACGGCCACCGCAGCCACCGGCATCCCGCCGCCCCGCAGGTCTTCAGCTGAGACGCTGCAGTCTGACCGGGAGAGCGAGCTGGACTTGCCCTCCAGGCTGTCCCCCAGCAAGTCGGTGCCGGCAGAGGACGGCCCCGAGGAGGTTGAGCTGCCCCGCAGCCCCTTCTGCTCCATCTTGATCCTCTGCTCGTACTGCATTTTCTTGGCGAGGACGTTTTTCACCAGGCAAGAGGCTGCCCTGGTCTTGCTGGCGTCAGCATCCAGGGAGGCCGTCTTCATGAACTGCTTGTAGTTGAGCCTGAAGTCCTCTCCAGTGGCCCTGCCCTTGCTGGGGGGCTCTTTCCTGGCAGGGGGCAGGGGTTGGGGGGCTGGGCTGTCACCCCAGGGGCCGAAACCTGTCTCCTTCCTCTCCTTCCTCTTCAGCAGGATCTGGCGCTTGGGGACGGTCCTCTTCTTGCAGTGGCCCTTCCTGGCCTCCCCGCTCTCCAGCTCCACATCCACACACTCGAACTGCTCCTTCCCCAGCAAGCCCAGCAGCTCCCCGTCCACGCCGGCAGGGAAGGGCCAGCCTACCCTGCCATGGAAGGCTGCCACTGTGCCCCGGGACTCGCTGCCGGCCACTGGCCACCGCCGCGGCCGCCCACCGTCCTCCGACAGCGAGTTGGAGAGGCTGGAGGAGGTGTGGGAGCTGCACATGTCGAGGCGGGCGCCGGGGGGACCCGAGAGGCTGTGGAAAGCCCTGGCCGTCAGCGCCTGCACCTCGCCGTCCACCTCGTCCGAATCGCTGGGCGCTCCGCCGAGCATCCCCCTGGGCTGCTGGGGCAGAGCCAGCTCCCCGCTGCCGGTGGTGGTGGCAGGCTGCCGGTCCCCGCCGAGGGGACCCATCCTGCCCCGCTGCCCCGGCGCCAGGCTATTCTTAGCCACGACGGACAGTTGAGCCTTCCGCGGGCAGGCGAGGGGGCCGGGTGGAGGAGGGACGCTGGGGGCCCCCGCTGGAGCCCAGCGCCCCGGGGCAGCCCCCTCGGCACAGCCGCCCCGCCGCCCCGTGTCCCGGGGGGGCATCCCCTCCTCGTCCAGAAACTCCAGGCAGTCCTTGAAGGTCTCCGTCCCCTCTGAGCACAGGGCAGAGTGGTAGGAGGAGACGGAGGAGCCCGACATGCTCTTGGCGAGGTCGTCACGGGGGAGGCTGGGGAGGTGGCCCTCCTCCTCCGACGCGGACCGCCGGCCGTCCCCACCGCTGCGGGGACTCTCGCCGTCGGTGCCAGACAGCTCGGCGTGGGAGAGCAGGACGGGGTCCCTCTTCCCGCAGGGCATCGTGGCAGGGACGACCCCGGGAGTGCCAGCCAGTGCCAGGGGACCCTCCTTGGTGGCGGGGACGCTCCGCTGGGGACGCCGGCTCGACCTTCTGGCTCCCTCGCCGTCACGGTGGCTGGACCCAGCGGCAGGACGGAGCAGCCCCTCGATCACATGGACGTCAGCAAGCGCCAGCCCGGGGGAGGCGATGCCAAGCACATCGCAGGGATGCCACCACCGCCCCGGCCTTAGGGGTTTGCTGGGAGGCTGCCAGCACCGTCCCCTGCCCCCTCGCCCCGTGCTGCTGCTCCCCAAACCCGCAGGGGAGGTGCCAGGGCATCCCCACACCCCACGGGGGTACCCAGGCTGTGCTCCCCAGCACAGCGGGCTAGGCTGCCCTGGGGCTGGGGGACCTGCAGACCCCTCTGGGGACGTCCCATCCCTGGTGCAGAGGGCACGTCTGGGCCCCGGGCTGCCGCTCCATCCCCTCCATGGCTCCTTTCCCAGCTCCTCTGCCTGCCTCGCTGCAGAGATGGTGTGTCTCCTTCCAGGGGGCTTCCCCAAAAACCACCCTGCCCCAAGCAGCAGCTCTCCCAAAATGAATCACAAGCCGCCAGGAGCAAACTCAAGGCTTGAAATCAAACCGGGCACCAAGCACCTCTGGGATTCACAAGAGCTGAGTGACGGATGGCTACTATTTGCCTTTTTCGGGGTGACCCAAAGCAAGCGGCCGGAGCGCCTGGCATGGCACAAGGGTCTCCGCAGCTTGCTGGCCCTGACTGGTGCCAGCAGAGCTCAGCCCTGGCTTTTGGGGGGATTTTTGCAGTGAAGCAGCGGTAGCAGGTGCTCCCTGGCGCTGCCAGCCCCAGAGTAACCCGATGCCCAAGTCGTCTCGGTTCATGCAGGGACTAAATTTAAAACTTGGCAAGGAAAAGGAGTAGAGGAAAGCTTCCCTGATAGCTGGCCTGGCACTTAACCCTTTGCTGCTGAGCAGAGCTGTGCTTGCAGGTGGCATTTGTGGCCACGGGGAGCGGAGGAGACCTGCCATGGGCAGCACTCACCAGCACAGTGGCCTTGTGCAAGAGGGCAAGGCAGGGGATTTCAAATCCCCAAATCCCTACAGCCCAGCTTTGCAGGAAGCCGGTGGGATGTGGCTGTCAGCAGAGGAGCTCCCTGTGCTGCCTGGATGGCTTGCAGCACCCAAAAACCTTGGGCTGCTGCTTGGGTGCTGCAACCACCCTACAGTCCCCATGTAAAGGGGGTCTGGCTCTCAGCCTGGGGCTGGCCGGGAGCGTCCCCAAGCCCCGCGGGCCTGGCTCCCCACAGCATGGGCTCGCAGCACGGCAGCCCAGCGGGCGCCTGCTGAGTCACTGCTGGCTCCAGCCCCAGCACAGTGCAGCTGGGAGCACCGCAGGGACATGCACGCAGCCCCGCCGGCTGCTGGATTTGCAGTGTCGGGGGGATGTACAGACCCACAACAGGGGGGGATGCAGTTCCCCGCGGGCCGAGCTGGCTCCTCAGTCCCTGGCCAGTCCAGACCCCAGAGAGATGCTATTCTGTTCCCCCTCCTCCGGTGAGGGTCGTGCCCAGTGTCCCAGGGCCACTGGTAGCTGGTGGGAAAGGGAGGCTGGTCCAGCCTGGGGTTACTGGTGTCCTGCTGAGCCTCCCTGGGGTGCCTTGCCGATGCCTTCGGTGCATCCGGGGTACCACTACTGGGGGCAAGGAGGAAAGGCAGAGAAGGCACAAGGGGAACACGGGCTGTGGGAGCTGGTGAAGCTCTGGATAAGGTAAAATAATCAGCCCAGTCGGAGGATCACTGCAGCTCTCCCTGGGCATGAAGGGAAAGGTCCTTGTGCTACTGCCTACAGGTCCTGCTGTCCTGGCAGCGGGTGCGAGGCAGATTTAGGGCAATGGCTTGTATAACCACTTTAAACCTTTCCTCTGCCTCTTTTCCAGCACTCATGCTAGGCACAGTTCTTGCTGCTGCTTCATCTTTCACTCTGACACTGGGTCCTGCCAAAACCAGAACGGTCAGAGTGTCAACAGCTGCGACAAGCAGTACAGCAATACCAGAGGCTGTGAGGGTGGCTGGAAAGTACCGCCGCGCACCCAGCCATTCATCCGCTTCCCCGGCACCCGCTCTCAGCTCTGCAGGCGATGGGATGGCCCCGTACATGCCCTGCTCCATAGGGCTAGCTGTATGGAAAAGCATGGCTGGGTTGCAGCAAGGACTGCTTGCTTGGCTGGTTTCTCCCAACATCCCCGAGGCTGCCATGAACAGCCTGTCTGGGTGCGTTGTTGAAGCACACAGGGAACAGCTGGGCAGTCCTGTCTCACCACCCTGGCTGCAGCTTCAGGCTGCCAGGAACCCGCTGGGCAAGAGCCACGCTCCAGTGCCTGCATCCCCCCTTCCTTGATGTGCCTTGGGATTTCTACACAGGAAAGAGAGAGGAGGGCATGGCGGAGATCCCCAGGGTCCACCTACCAACCGAAATACAACCATTTTAGGTTAAGAGGCTGTAAGCCTGTCTTCCAGCACCCGAAGCAGTTCGGGGTGTGTGGGCGAGCAGCCTGTTAGGCACAAGCATGTTACAGAACAACAGGCGGACCCAGGCTGAGCCAGACTTGCCAATTAAATACTGAATACTTCTATGTTTAAGCCAGCATGATACTGCCTGTAGACCTACCATTTGCTTATTAACTTGTTTTTTGTGCCAGCTCTGTGCATGCTTGCCTCTTAACGCTGGCAAGCCTGAAAGGGAGGCAGCAAGGAGGAAGACGATGGCTGCTAGTGGCTGCCAAAACCAGGACATGCCTCTCCCACGCTGGAGCTACTTTTTGCAACTCCAGAGGAGCAGGAAACACTGGCCCAGCTTGGCAGAGGCCTTCAAAGCTGCCTCTGGGGTTCAGAAGGGAACTGGGCACCCGAAACACGCCCGCAGCTCTGACAAACCTCAAGCGCTTCGGTACCCAAGGGTTGGATGCATGAGCCTGCAGTGGATACAAATAGCTTGGTCAGCCCAAGCCTGCAAAGTGATCCACCTCCGAGTCTGTGCAAGGACTTCACCATCCTCTCCGCTGCACTGCCCACGTTGTGCAGCCACAGTGCGGGGGGTGATGCCCGAGCAGGCGCCCGGGGCTGCACGCCGGAGGCGACCCTAGAAGCTCCTGTCCACTGAGATGGCGGTTTCAAGCGCCAGCTCCCAGAGTGCGGGCCCGGGCCCGGGCTCGGCCCACGGCGGAGCAGGAGGGATCCTGCCCATCACGCAGGAGTTATTTCGGGGCCATGACACGCAGGGCTCGGCCCTGCTCCCAGACCCCTCTGCCCGGGCTGGGGCGGGGGAGGGGGGAAGGAAGCGCCACGTGCGTAGCGCCCTGCGCCCGGGGCGTGGCCTGTGCAGGCCCCGCCCTCCAGCGCAGCAGGGAAGGCGCGGCCTCCCAGGCCCCCTTCCCACCGCGAGGCCCCGCCCCCTGCGCGGAGCGGGTCCTGTGAGGAGCGCCCCCTCCTCAGACAGGGAGGGGAGATGATAGTGCCCCCCGCCGATCCCGGCCCCGGCCCCGCTTCAGTCCCGGCCCTCGGCTCCGGGCCCGGCCCTCGCTGGGGCCGCCTGCGCCTCGGCGAGGTGCCGCGGCTGGCGGCAGCCCAAGGCCTCAGCGCCCGCCGCCATCTCCCGCACCCCCGCGGCAAATGGCGGCCGCCGTCGCCGGGCCTTCCCCGTCTCCTAGCAACGCGCGCGCCTGCCCCCCCCCCAACCCTCCCCCCCCCCTTACAGGGGCCGCCGCCACGGCTCCGGAGCCCGGGGGAAGGGCTCAGCTTCCACCGAGGCCCCGGGGAACACCCGCGGCTCTCCCGAGCGAGCCGCTGCCTGGGGCGGGCTCTCGCCGCGGGGACGGCGGTTAGTTCATGGCCCATCCCTGCGGATGCTGCCGCGCCTCCACTTCGCATGGAACAAACTCCCAGACGGTACAATTCTCTCGTTTCAAAGTCAGGCTTTTTACCACGGTACAGACAGGCACAGAAAGGTAAAGTAAAAAAAATCTATATATATAAACCCATTTGCGAGTCCCTGGTATTCCCCAAGAAATAGGACCATCCCACTGCACCGCCAGCACCCGGGGACACGGTGTGGCCGGCGGCACTGGGTGCCCGCTCCACGCGAACCAGGCCTGCTCAGGTACTCAGAGAACAGCTTTTTCTGCCTTTAGAGACCCAAGAAATAATTAGAAGTCAATCACATTTTGGCAAATAACCTTTGGTTAATGACAGGAATGCATTTCAACAGCCACAGGCACGAGATATGATTTTCCTTCTCCCCCCCCACCGAGTAGGATGCCAGTGCTTTACAAAAAGAAGTACTTGTGTTTATCACTGAAGACATTTTAGACCCAAATGCCCTTAATTCAGAGCACACAACACCAGCATGCAAATGGTCATCCGTAACACCCTTGACTGTGATCATGAACAAAGAACATCTTATTGCTTTTTGAAATATTTTTACCTTTCAGTCTCATCTTCCACTTCATCCTGGCCTCTTTCCTAGTCGCAGAGAAGACTCTTAAAATCATTGTGCTTCTCTCAGGTGGTCTCCCACCTCCATAAAGCACTTTGAGATCTTTGGATGAAAGGTTCAATCTATTTTAAATGCACAATAACTATGTATGAATTCAAGCTCCATACAGGACATCATAGGTCCAATAAAGTCATGGTGTTTGGTCTCTCCACCTGTATCATTTTACAGCCATGAGAGTCAAACAGGAATGACAGGGAAGATATCAAACCTGGAACAAAGTTCAGCCACTTTATTTCAAATACATTCTACAAACTATTTAATATATAAAAAGCAACATTAAAAGAATTTTGCTTTTTATACACCCTCATATTATGTGCTCAAAACTGGGAAATACCAGAATTAAGGCTGCCTGTCCTACTGCCAGCCACATTACCAATCCAGAATAATCAAATCAAACATTTTTGCCCTTACAGACTCTCACACTAAACGTGTTTCACAACAACCCTCTCTAAATGCCTTTAGTAAAAAAGGGCACTCTTCCTGCCCTGAGTGGCTGACAAACTCTGCTCAGCTTCCCCAAGCGCTCCTACAAACTTGCCCAATGGGGAACAAATGTTAACATGAAATTGCTGTTTTAAGGAGTCACTATGTTGTTTTTTTATTTTTTTTTAAACGCACCACCATTTCACAGCAGCAATATTGCTGTAGTTGCAATGGTCTAATCATACAGGGGATGCATACGTCTTGTCTGAAGAAGCACCAAGTCTCAAAACCCAAGACAAACACTCCCCCTCTGGTGCAGATCACCAGAAAAGCTTCTCTTCCTGCAGCTCCCAGTTTCATTTGCTGCCCAACCTCCCACTGCTTTAACGGATGGGACAGGGACACCAAGGGGACACTTTCTGGTACTCACAGTCCCAGTTCCCTGCTCTCAGCTGCCTTGTCCACCATGCCAACAGGACACCCTCAGCGCACAGGCAGAGCACTAGTACGCGACTACACTGTAACTCCCAAGCATGTGGAGACTTGAAGTCTAAGCTTTAAAGGCAATTTTAATTCTGGCATTTCTCAAACTTTTGAGCACTTCGCTTCCTAGGTTTAAGCCAAGGCCATCTGTGGCATCCTGCACTACTTGTAGCGAGTTTTAGGAACAGGGGCAACAACAGAGAGTTGTTCAGTTTTAATAGGCATGTACCTCCACGTCAGAGAGGCGACCACTGCCTCTGCTGTGGCTACGCTAAGTCCCCACAGCAGGGATGGAGGGCAGAAGCCTGCATCTCCAGTGCCTGCACTGCTTGGAGATGTCCTTTGTAAGAATAGTTCATTCCATGTGTGGTATGCACCTGCAAGCATCCCACCAGAGAAACTGGCTCAGGAGGTTAACGACGGTCAACTAGAGTTGAGCTCTCTTCTCTGCTGCTGATGAATATAACCCATCCTCAACCTGCTTTTAAATGCCTGGTTTCATAAGGGAGGATCAAGAAAAAAACAGGACACTACTACATGGGTCTTTTTCTTTGCAATACTAATCTCTACAGTGAAACATTCATAACTGCTCAACAGAGTAAAAATGTGCTACATCAAAACTGTACCAGAAAAAGCAGGACCCCTGTAACAGCTGGAGAAGAGTTTGCAGATAAAAAACAGAATTAAACAGCCAGCTTAAAAATATGCCACTGAAAACATATGAGAAAATAAATACAGTTGGTCCTTTCTCTACAGTTTGGCAGACATTGGAATTGGTGCAATTCACAGGCTCTCATCTTCTTGTTCGATGTTGCTGTTGCCATCTCAGCATATTGTCTCCCCATGGAACAGAAAGGGCACGGCCACACAGTCAGACAAGCACAGGGCTACATCCCTTTGACAGTACAGAGAGCTGGGAGTGTGCTCAAGTGCTCACCTGAAGCAGGTACTTGACTCTTCTGAATTAAGCATTGCATATTACACTCGAACACAAAGCACGCTGCCTTCCATCTAAATTCCATTACAAACCACTGTAGAAGCAAGGGCATCCGCTTGGTATCAGTGTGAGAAGGCTAGCGCACTTAATACTGAGAACTACACTGTTCGTACGATCGAGTGAATTGCAGGTCCGTATAAAATACAGAAAGCTAAGACATTTGTCTGCTCTCCTGGGAAGTATAGACTGTTCGGATGGCAGACAAACTACCAATGCAGACAGGTTCCAAACTAATAGCACTTCCCAGGGAATTAATTTACAAAGTGCCACTGGTCCTTGGAACCAAATATAGTGTACAGTATATTACAGCAAACACTAGCTCTACAGCTTGTGTTGGCCCATCTCTGTACTATATGCAGAAGGAATCAAATGTTCAGACTCTTTACAATAGACTCCTTCCCTTTTTATACAAAGGAAAATAAAAACATAAGTTAAACCATCAATAAATAAAACTACAGAACGTGTGTGTCCTGGTCAGCCCCCTTTGTGCATTCCAATCAGACTAGAGAGCTTCTCACAGTGCTCAAGTTTCAGTGATTCTGCTTTCTGTTTTAACCGCTCATCTCTGTATAGCTTGGCCAAATTTGACAAATCAGACTCTGAAAGATGAAAAAAAAAAAAAAATTAGGATGAAGTAATGAGCGTACTTTACATAACTGTTTGTCAGTGCTGTGTTATCCTTGTGGCATGTTTTCTTTTAATTCACCTTTTTTCAGTAAAACTGGGCATGTTAGCAACTTTCTTTAAAGAGAGGCCATCAGGTTTAACCAGGCTAGCTACTTAAGAAAACAGTATTTTCATAATTGCTTGAAAACTCAGTTATAATAACCCTCTCTACCAGTGCACTAGGTAGGACAATAACCAAAACAAAAAATAAGACTGATTATTACTGTCTACAAAGAAAACACGAACTATAAAAATATAGCTTAGAAGTCACATAAGATTTAAAATTATGCTAATGATCTAAACAATGTGTGATTGCTTTAAAATATACATATATATTTAAACTAACTCTGCATAAAAAGGGTCTAGTAGGATACCATTTGATCTGCTACACAGCACCTGTCTTAGGCAATACCGCTGTTTACATTTGAATTAGATCTCATCTCATTACGTATTGATCCTTACTGAGGTATCACCAGGTGCAATCAGCAGAGGGGGGTTACTCTACACCTACCAGTGGTATTTAAGTGACAAGCCAGAAGGAAAGGGAGCCTTGTGACTACTTTTCCTATCGCTTCCTTGGGGCTGCATCAGCTGTCTGCAGCCTCATAAACTAAGCAGGAACTACAAAACATACACCTCTGCGCATGTAACTGAGAAATGCAATTATTTTGGCAGATCCATTCTGCAAGGGCCCAGAGCACTCATCCAAATATATACTTTAAGGTATAGATAATTGTTTTTTTGATGTTGCACTTCCCAGAATTCAAAATCTGTCTGGCAAGAGGTTTGCCCAGAAGGCATTATAAATTATCTCCTTTTTTTTTTTTTGGTATTGATTAGAGGAAGGTGAACAGCTAGCTGAGGGACTTGTCTGAAAGGCCTCTGTGCCCATTCATTAACAATACAAACGTGAATGTACTTTGCATATTTTTTCCTCTTCTTCTCAAAACTGAAATAATCCCATTGTTTAAATTATTTCCCCCCAGTAATTCAGAGAAATTTCTTTTGCTGATTAGCTAAGGAAGTCTTAATATAGCTTTATCCCTGAAGAATAATTTAGATCCAGGATTAGATGCACCTAAGAGAATAGCAGTAATTTGTTTCTGAAAAGGTCAAAATTTCCCTAAGCACAGGCTACCTGATGACACTCAATTTTTGAAAGAGCTTTTCTATATCTTACAAGTCCCCCATTTTACAAAATCATTCAGAGTGGAAAGAACTTCAATAGGTCCTTCCATGTCTTATGTCCTCTGTCTCTGTCCCACTGAAATTTAAAGCCATTTAACCCTCCACCTATTTATTGAAAAGCTTTACAAACTGACAGGCATAAACATTGTATTTTAGATCAGAAATAAATTTTCAGGTTTTATAACTAAAATGCCACTAAAGTAGTGCTGGGCAAGTAGCCTTGACAAGCCTTCAGCAAAACTAGACTCAGGTAATTGTCTCTGAGACCAGAGTCTCTGGAGTTCTCCAGTGAAGAATCTTAGTTTACACTTACCCAACTGAGGAAAAATTCACTGCAAATGCTTGCACTTTTGACAGCATTCATTCCGTCATACTGGTTTCTTATGTTTTTCAATCTTTTACATCGAGTTATTCCTTTCTACTTTTTCTCTTTAAGGAATTCCTAAAATACCTAATTCCAACTATGTATCCTTCTCCTCTCTGTTTTCAGTTGCCTCTTTTTAATTTCCTCTGACTTGGAGCTCTTTGCAGTCGTTACTTTACAATTCCGCTATCACAGCTGAACAATCTCCTGTAAAAACCTGGGACGTGCTTTTTCTACTTAACTGTATCAAAGATTTCAGAAGAGCAAAACCCACAGCATATGCAACTTTTACACACTATTCTGCTGTGAAGGGAGGAATGCTTTCTACTGCAGCAGTAGTAAAGTGACTGGTTGAACAAGATACCGATGTATCAGTTACTTTAAAAGTTTTAAGGCAGATGGACACCAGGTAACACTTTTCAAGTCATCAAGGACTTTAAAAATAAATCTGTTCCTATATAACTAATCTATGTCCATTTTGCTGGTGCTAAAGAGAAATGCACCCTCAGTAAATAAAACAAACGTACTATTAATAGACATTAACTGACAAAAAAAAAAAGTTCACCACATGAAGTTAAACACTTAAACAAGAATTAATGGACCAAAGTTATGAAGCAACAGCTGACTAACAACTGCTTCAACATCTCCAGAGAACTCTTCCCCAGCACTCCATCTTGTATTCACAGTTTATTTTTACAAACTTGGCTGTACTAAAGTTAGCACAGTCTCAGCTGTGCTCATTACCTGCTCGCTGTCCTAGATGGTAATCATTCTTAAAATGTTTTTTTTTTAATTACAGTGGTCTCCTCAGGCTTCTGCTAATTGTGGACCTTGTAAATATATTAGCAGATGTGTGACTAATAAAGTCTCTTAAGTGTAAAAAGCTCCAGAGGAACACTGTTTTGCAGGCATTACTTGGCATTCAATGCTGGATCATCTCCCCCTCTGACTACTGGTCTCTCTTTGACTTGCAAAGTTGCGCATTTTGGGGCACAGCACTCCTTAGCTCAAGGTCTATGTGAAATAGACAATATGGCAACTTTCAGTGGCACAAAGTCAATTAAAAGGATTTTTCTGTATGAAATAAATTCTAACCCTATAGCAAGCCTATGCATGAAGCTTACATTTATGGTTATTAACAGCCACATTATACCTAGAGGCTGCTACTGCCAGCCACAGATGCTCAGACATCACAAGTCAAGCACACCAAAAACTAAGGGATTGTTTGGGATTTTTATGGTCTTATATTATGTGTTCTTTTCTTTTCTAACTTCAGAGCCTACATCTGTATATTTCTCTTTAAAAGAAAGATTGGTAACTTTTATGTAAAATAAATGAAAACAGTCTCTGGATGAAAACAAAACAACCCTTCCCATCAAAAACCTGTGAATAGTTTGGAGTCAGCAACACTATTGTTACCTCTAGCACAGGATTAAACAAGTCTTGTTTAGACAAAGTGTATGCTTCTATAATGATGCAATTGGTAAAGAAACTGTAAACAAGTGCAAAATCATTTTTTAGTAGTGTGCTGAGGACTGTTTTACATGGAACAATTTAGAAAGCCTTACTAGTGTGTGAAAGCAGCTTGCCTGCTACTATTAAACATTTACACAGAAACAGCTTCTTCCAGTTTTTTTATGCACAGCAGTAGTTTGTGTTTACTCATTTTAAGGTGATGAGTTCTTTAGCTGAAACAAAATCAGTCACAACATCCCAACTTCAGCTAGTCCCTGTAATTTGATTTCTGTTATTTTGTACAGTTACAAAAGAAGCAGGGATTTGCTCTATTTTAAATAAACTACAAGAGTAGTAATTAACAAATAATACAATATGGGGTTAAAATACATGCCTTTATATGTGCCACTGATCAACTTAGGACTGACATGAGAATAATGATTTTGAATGCTCACATTTTTGTGTTCTCCCTTTCTGCATTCAATTCTTGTTTTTAAAAGACTATCTTGACTATGGTGAAAAACATGATCTCAAACTCATCTAAAGATAGAAAATGCAAATAAGCGCACAAAACAAGTACAGAAGCATGCTCTTTGAAAACTGATACCAGTAACACATCCATTGCAGGATTACCAAAAGCACCTGAACAGGCTATGGGCTCTCCTTCTGATGAAGTTTTGAAGAAAAAGTTAAATAATCTTCTCATGGAGCCAGTTGAAAAAAAAAAAAGGATTCTGCTCCAGCAAAGGAAACGTGGAATAGGTGATGCCTCAAGATCTTTTCTAGCCCTAACAATTTGTCAGAGCTAGATAAGTGTGGTGGATTACACGTTTAAAACATCATCACAGAGTTATTCAAGCATAAAAACTGAGTGGAAAAAATGTCTCAAATGGTGAAATCTACTTTCCACTTGTCTCTCAGAATCACCTAAAATGAACTGACAGAACCTCAAGAATAGCAAATTCACTGTTAAGAGCAGACATGAGAAATACCAGTGCAAGGTTTGTGATGTTATAAGCATCAGAAAATGAGGCTAAAAATGGCAGTGCTTTGTGAAGCATAGCCATCATACAACTACTGATGGGTTGGAGGCACACACTTGTAACAAAAATAACTTACTTTGCTGTTTCTCCTTCCAGCAGCTGGTCTGAATATAGTCTATGTAATCTTTTTCAACGGTTTTCTCTAGCTCTTGAAGTTCTGCTCCTTGATAATTCTTTTCAAAGTTTTTATCAACATAGTAAGGCACCTGCAAATTCTCTGTTTCTCTACTAATAACATGGCCTATGGACCTGTGAAAACATCATGGAGAAAACAGATTTTTTTAGCAGTTCAAATGTAAAGAAATCAAGAGATGTTTCTCCATATTATAATTTCCAGAGGACAGTATTTACAACAATTTCTTTACAGTTACTTTCTGCAGGACTATAGCTCCATCAACCATCCAATAAGAAAATTACAAGTCTCAGGCACAGCAAGCTGTGCACTACAAACAGAATTCACCCTCCCCGCTAAAAACCAGAGGAAAATATATAATATTTGGAGATATCTACAAAGAACTGACTCCAAGCTGACACTGTTCCTTCCACATACTCTGTGTGTTCTCAACAGCTCAGTCAAGACACTTCCAAAACATAAGAGCAAATTTTATCTGTGAACGGAAGCTCCACACACTTTCTTCTGTTTGCTGGTAATTTCTGGCAAACTAGGTCCAGAAATCCATGGGAATTGATAACAAACAGAGATTAGAGGAAAGGCATATGGCCCTAGTATTGCTTAGGGCACAATGCAATTGGATCTGGATTTTCCCAATTTCTGGATCCTTTAGTAGAAATAAAAATTAGCAGGGGAGATTCTACACTTTCCTTTAGGGTTTTATAATCATCAGTAACCAAAGTGGAGCATGGAATATCCCAAAGAATATCCTGTAGGTAGAATTAGCCACTCTGACACAGTCATTGCATTAAACTATACTCTTATACTGAATTTCCTTATTTGAGCAAAGATACCCAGGCGTTTTTTCAAATCACTGACTAGAGAAAGAGGCAGGCAGCCAAAACACAAAGGTTACACTCTACTCAATGGAATCCAGTTTGCCCCTTCTATTTCCTGGACTCCTCTTTTCCTTCTCTCTCGCTATGTCTCAGAGGTGTATGCTCTTGGTATAGACAATTTCTTTTAGTTTTCAAGCTGTTAGTTTTTTTAAGGATATGATTTAGAGGAACAGCGTAACTGCGTACCAAGCTCAGGCCTGACTATCTCAAATCAATAGGAGAAGCGGAGGTACTGAAGAAAAGCAGGAGAGATTAGCTGCTCTGGGGCGGTGTGGGAGGTTTCATATGGGACTGGCAGATAGCAAAAACACTCTGAAAAAAAACTCACCCAAAAAACCACCACCCTCCTGTTCTTATGTTAGGTTTACACACTGACATCTTGTGGTAAAAAAACGATAAAGGGTGTTGAGCTACTATGACAGTGGAAAGGATATGGACCTAAACCTAAGTGGTTTTGCTCCTAGAAGGGAGCAAAGGGAGTGCCTGGAGCGCTCTGCTACTGCTGCGTGCAGAAGGTTCTCCAAAACCTGCTGACTCCCACTATCTCTGTAAGAGCCAGTGAAGGTGACTGAACTGAGCTCTTTCCCACTAGAGAGCTTCCCTCCTCCCAACACTGGATGCTGAGAGGATCTAGTGGGTTTTCCTCTGCCCCACAAACTCAGATTACGGCAGGCCTGGTGGTGTTCCTTCTGCTTCCAGAGCTGACCAGTTCAGTTTGCCCTCTGCAACCCTGGGGTCCTGCTTCTTTACAGATGTTAAACCAGGGCATTTCAAGGCTTTAATAATTTGTGGAGCTTGACAATTCTTCCAGTGGAATTCAGGCTCCAGAGCAAATTTGGATTTATACTGCAAACCGCAGGCTTCATTTTTGAATTGCTTTACATCGGAACCTCAGCAGTGGTCCACAGATCCCTCAGGGCTGGGCAGACCAGAGGCTGATCAGCACTGTAGCTGAGCTACACCCACATTCCTGCTACTGTATCACTGTGCTAAACATTTCACAACAGTTGAGAAAGCTTTCTGGCTCAGTGCCTCTATTTGTTCAGCACACAGTACAATAAAGCACACCATAGTTAACTTCATAGCGATAATGTTTAGGAGAACTCGTCAATAGAGACTGTTGGTACTTCCTTATTTACAAATTGGTAACACTTTCTAGAAAGAGCAGAACAGAACACTAACATGCATTTTTCTATCAAGTCCAACTTCCGTCTATCTCCTTATCGTAAACCCCAAAGATGAGAAAAATGTGTTTTTAAATGACTTACGATTTGTAGAATAGGCTGTAGGGTGGGTTTGTGGCCATCAGTTGAGTTACAACGGACACTATTATTATTATGAAAACTGGCATCAACTGAATAAATGCAGAATATGAAGTCTGAAAACAACAACAATAATTAGTAGTCAAGAAAAGATATAGATGGAAAAGGATGCATTTGTTCACAGAAACCAGGCTATCTATCATAGATCAGCAATGTATTAAATGTAAACTGAAAAGAAAAAAAGAGGAAGTACTTTCAAATTTTGAGAGGGATGACATTTTAAATTCAAAAATTAATTTTCTGAGATTAATAATCTCAGAAAACTCTTTAAAGCCATTTCCTTTCAATTATATTTTCAAGACATTTCTTTCATCTACAGCTTCCTTCACAAGGCGATAGATGCCCACAGCACTGTACCTGTCAGTGACCAGCTGACAATCCAAACTGAAGGAACACACTGCAATTCCCATTTGTGCCTACGGCTTTCCATGCATCTTCTGAAGTTTGCTACATGCATTCTAAAAATCTCAATCTCTGTTCAAACACTGGATAAAATGGCTGAAAAGTAAAGGGTTAAGAGACCATATGTAGTGTAACTTGGGACAGAATGCAAGCACTTGGTTTTTTGTTTGCATGAATTTTGTGGAACAAAAGAGTGGAAAAAAATATCAAAGAGAAAACACAGCTCTTTACTTCTGCTCTTCACTTGATTTCTAAACTGGCTTCTAAAATGCCTTTTCTAATCAGGAGCAAAATACAGCTATTTAGGTTTGCCCTCTGCCCTGGGATAGCAACAAGGATACCTGACACAGTAGTAGGTGGGATTCATTTGCCCTAGCTTCGCTGCCTATAGGCTGTATCAGGTTTTTTTCAGAGCCTGACTATAAGAGACTCACAGGGAAAAATTAATCTTCCTTGGAGAATGATCTTGTTAGGTTAACAGACTACCTCCGGAGGAAGATTTTTGCAAGGCAGGTGGCATGTGTGTATGTGCACTAGCAACAAATGACACCTTGTGTCTCATCCGGAGGTTTCAGTTGGCAGAAACGTATCCCAGACCCATCCTGTTCTGGGGGCTGGAAGAAGACTGTGCAGCTGCTGGGCAGAAGTTGTGTGCTAATTTAGAGAAGGATTAAATACGCCATGAGGACAAGTCAGTACTTCCGTATCCATTATCAGTCCACATTTGGACTAATTGTTGTTGGATTACCAAACCATTAGAGATTGCAAAAATCAAGCACCAGCAAAACACTCAGTGACAGAAATTCCTGGCCTGTAATCTTATCACTAGAATGTATTTTTAAAGTAGTGACTAATAAAAGACAATCTAGTTACTTTTGAAAACATCCATTTTAGCTGCAGCACTTGAGGATAAACACTGAGCATTTAAGGATGGGAAAGTCTGTCCTGGCTTCAGATATGTAAGTGGACCCCTCACCCTGGTGAAATATTTAAGCCCAAGAGATCCCTCCTCCTGGCTACCTGTGGCCTGTTTTCTTCCTCCTCTTGCTCCTGCGTCCATGCTCTTTCATTTCGGTGCCTCCGTGGATAATAGTGCGCATCTCTGGCTACATTTGAGAACATATGGATATTTCCTGTTAAAAGAAACCAAGAGAGAGTCATGATTTTCATCCAGTTGCTGGTACTCACCTGTATTTCTCAGAATTTCTAGTTGATTATCCACACTTATACTACACAGCCTGAATTACAGTTGCGAGACCTCAGATTAAAAAGCACAAACACACCTCAGATTTAAATGTCAAAATAGTATGTTGCTCCAAAAAGTGTACCAGAGAAATTGTAATGCTTGACCCAAGTCCATCTTAATTTAAATCAAACTGCAGAAACATGCTATAATTTTTCTTATTGTATCTCACATTTTATCACTGTTTTTGTCACATTCACTTGCAAAGCCATAGCTTGTGTGCATCCCCAGGCTCTAAGCAGGAAAATTAATTTGCTTCACCAGACTCAGGCCATGAATTATGGCTTCCCATAGTTACTGAATATGGTCTTCTACGCTCATTTCTACTTCCTCTTGCTTCAAGTTATTAATAGTTTCACTTAATGATTTTATAATAAGGAAAGAGATTTAAAAAATGAGAAAAAAAAAAAAGAGTACAATTCAGGATTTCCTTTCTTGTATGCTGAATATAGTTGATTTATTTTTAAAAATTCTAAAATGAGGAAAGAATTGCATATGCTGTTTTGATTTGAAGCTTCAACTCCAATTTTATCACCATATGAATATCTTAATAATAGCTGTGCTTTCCTCTTTTGAAATTCAGAATGTAGAGTGTTGAAATTTATGGCCTTATCATGACAACAGAAATGCAAATCTATTTTTAAGCCCGGGAAAGATGTCACATTATTTTACACTCTTACACTGTCCCTTCTCTGAATTTCCCAGAGAATTCTTCAAGAAACCTGGGCAGAAGTGACCTTTGCTATTGTGTCAAAACATCTGTTTAATTGCTTGTTCAAAGATTTTTCCAAAGGTCTAGGCATGTGTGCAGTCAAGAGCTCCAACGGAGAGCCAAACGAGGCTGGCTTGAAACATGAAAGTTTCCTTCTTGAAAAAGAAAGTTTGTTTCTATCATTCAACACTGCTCAGACAGTATTTTATCAAGCTGTGAAAAAACAGAAGGAAGTGTGGGAAGAGAAGAATGGCTTTTGCAGGGTGCTTAGAAAAAAGTTTTCCCAAATCCTAAGTTTCTCCAAGAATTTCTGCCACCAGTTTCTTTCCTTCCACGTGCACTTATTTTTTAGGAGAAGGAAGTTCAACTTGTAGCCTCTACCTTCTTGTCGCCCTCAGCTACACAGCAGTCACATTCCACAAGGGAAAAGTTTCCCTGGTGGCTGAGACAAAAGGTACACGCAGGTGCAATTTCTTGCAAAGTCAGAAATGGAAAACTTGCAAACTCAAGTGTGGAATTAGGCCCCGTTGAGTTTGGCTCACTTTGCACATCTACTGATCAAATTTTGAAAACAATTTGAGGTACCCTGAGCTGCAAGATGCCACCACACAGACTAAGGTTATGGGGAGCTTGTAAGTAATTACCTGCATCTGTGGCTTTAGGCTGTAGTAATTGGCGCATATGTTGCTTTATACCATGCCTTGGAGGTGAGTAAGTTTACAAGAGTGCTAAAGCAATTCGTTAGATACTGCCAGGAAGACCCTTGAGCTCACCATACCTTTCAGATTTACTTTTAATCCAAACCTGTATTCCATTGATCTTGCAGTATCTTTCTATTTTTACTACAAATACAAAAGCCAAGGCTGGACTGGGACATGCACGGAGCTGCTACAGGAACAGATCTACTGTTCTGTTACTGGATACTGTATATCCAGTAACAGCCAGCCTTTCCTGGCAGGCATCACTTTCTAAGCTAAGAAGTTTTAACTTCTTTACAGTACGCAAGCTGCCACAAGCCAAATGAACTCCTATGTTTTCCCAGTTATAGGGGCACTGAGACCACACTACCAGGAGCTGCTGCCATGCTGTACTGGAATGCAGTAAGGTGTCTCAAGTACAACTTGATCAGCAAAGATACCTCTGATCCCTTCCCATTCACACCTTATTTTACCTCCCATACCATTGCTGGCTTCAGACAATGGAGGGAATAAAAGCAACAACAAAAAGAAGGGTCTTCAGCTACATCTAGTATTAAAATGTTGCCTACCCAAGAATCAAACAGCCTAACCCCTTGCCAGACTAAAATGTTCTTAACCCTAACTAGTACTGTCAGAAATGTTCAAGAGAGGCTGCGAGGTTAGGAACTTGTCCTGGCAGCAACAGCCATTACCCCACTGGTAGGTCTCTCTTTTAGAAGCATTCCTGGACAGCAAGGCTGGGCTTTGACAACATTTTTTTGGGAAACGGAGTTGCTAAAATTTGAAGTTTAAACTGTGCATTAAGGGAGCTTTTCCAGGCATAAAAAGCTAGGAAGGGAGAAAAGAGTAAATAAAAAAATGTTTTGCTCTTTTCAGATGTATAATCAACTCCCTGAGCATTACGAAGAGAAGCTGAACTTCCTTTATGGTCTAGTGTCAGTTCATTGCATTTCAAAAACACTACAGACAGATACTGACCTGTAGGAAAGTGCCCACCAAAAAACACATTGAATATTTCTTCTGGTGTAATGTCTGCTTCAAATTCTGTGTAGTAATTATAGTGCCTGGCCTGGCCAGTGCTGACGTGCTCTTGGTCACTTCCGAATTCATCGTATCGTAATCGTTTTTCAGGGTTGCTCAGAACTGCAAAAGCATTGCCTATTGCTGGAGAGTGAATTAAAAGAAGTGTTACACAGGCATATCACGCAGTATTTCCAGATCTCAGACTTTTATAAGCAGAGCAGCAAAAAAGCCCAAACAGGCATAGAGAATTTGTGCTTGACCAAAGATTGATTTACTTTTGAAAGAACTGCCTTTGTAAAAAAAGTGTTACAATGCTGGCATTACCTGTGATGGAACCTATTTCCTGCTATCACTGACACCAGGAGAAAGACAAAAGTGTTAAAAGTATACGGAGAGAGTTGAAATATTTGTAAAACTGAGGTGAGAGAATCCACTTCAGTCAAAAGATTGAGTGAGAATGTAACATTTTCTCAGATCAAAGTAAGCACTGATACAGAAGTGCATCTCCATATACCATATACAGTTAATACAAAGTTAATAACTGCAGGGACTGATTAAAATGCAGAACCATATTCCAAGTTTTTGTGTTGGCAGAGACATTTGTGAAGCTGTAAGCATATCTATTTCACACTTTATGTCAAACCACCCAGAAGTATTTATTTGGTTCATCTTCTTCCTTGATCTTTGACAGAACATGGCTGTAAACAAGTTCATAGAGAAATACAATCCTAACACAAACACAAAAAAGAAAAGCCCTTCAAAAACTCCTTATTCTAATAGACTATGAATGAATATCTTACTTTCCTCATGCTGCCTTACAGTGCTGTTGCAGACAGCTGCAACACAGCACAGAAAAGGCAAAAGATGTAAGAGTTTAGATGCTAACGTTGTTGATACAGGTTTAGACATTACTGAAAAGTCCAGACACAGAATATTGGACTCAAATTTCATATGCTTGCATATATACATATACCATTTTATTTATGACACAGAGCAGTTATTGATTACACAACAACACACTCTCCTGCAAGGCCAGTATAATTTCCAAGAATCGTTCTGAACCTTTAGCAGTATCTAGGAATGAGATTTGGGATATGTTTCCCTTTGCTTCTAATGGAAACCTGTATTCTGAAGATTAAAAGGTAAAGCCTACCGACCAGCTGCAGGATTTTGTGGAGATGCACGTATCTGTCTATAAAAATGACAAGCCATACGAGCCCGTATGATGCCTTTATATAAGGTGCAGAACTGTAAGTCTGAGGCAGTCTGTCCCCATCTTGCTTTACGGCTTTCGAGATCGGGCCAGCTCCCACCTCACCTTTAAAAGCTTCCGTTGCTCCAGGAGCGCGGTTCTTGTCAGGGTGAAATTTCAAGGCCAGTTTGCGGTAGGCTTTCTTCAGGTCCTCCTCGCTGGCGTCCCTCTCCACCCCCAGAATTTCATAGTAGTTCCGACACCTCTTTATTCTGGAAGCGCATACAAGGTATCTTTACCGGCCTACCCTCCCCGACACCGCCGCAGGCTCCCACTAGAGACCCACCGCCCCCGGTCGCCTGTCACCGAGCCGCAGCTCCCCCCCGAACCGGCCCCCGCTGCTCCCTCAGGCGCTCCTCTCCCCCGGCCCCGGCCCGGCGGAGCCCCCACGCCGCGCTCACCGCCGCACACCGTCCAGCTGCTCCGCCGTGTAGGTCATGGCGAGCCTCGGGGCAGCCCGCCTGCCCCCGCGCCCCTCACAGCCCGCCGCCCCGGCCCGCCCGCGCCGCCATGTTGTGCGCGGAGGCGGCGGCGGCCGCGCGGGGGCCGCTGGGTACCGGAGTCCCCAGACACCCACCGGCGGCGCGCGGACTACAGTACCCAGCGGCACCGCGCGAGGACGGGGCGTAAAGGGGGTCGTGCGGATGCCGGGGGGGGGCTTGTGACGCTGTAGCGAGGCTTGGTGATGTCATAGGCAGCTTCCTGAGAGGAGCGGGTGCCGGCAGGAGCACCACGGGTGCTCCTCAGAGCTGTGGTGCTGGCTTGCGTGGGCCGAGCCTCAGCTGCTCTTCTCCCTGCCGCAGCGTGTCCCAGGCCAAACTGGGGTGAGGTCAACGCTGTGACTGGCGTGATAGCTTCAGGGAGTGACATTGCTGTCGCGGCGCTGAAGGCTCCTTCCTGGCAGTACTGCTGCATTGGCAGGGCCACGGGAGATGGTCTTGAGTCGTTGTGTTGAGGCTGGAAGGAGCCTGGAGAAACACCTGCTCCACATCTTCTGACCAAGCTTTGGTTGGGAACCCCTCAAGGGCTTGTCCTGCAGCTCCTTCCAGCTGTATTCATGCATTGCTTGTTTCCCCTCATCCCATGTGCCAATTAAAACTAGGCTAATGAGCTGTGGGAGTGGAGTCATGGAGAGGGAGCTGGTATCTTTCACGTGTGTGCTTTGTGCTTTTTCACCAGTGTGCTTCTCCACAGCAGCTTGGGGAAGATCTCACCTTCCACGTGAGCAGCAGTGACTGGAAATTAGAGATTACAACACTTCTATAGTTTATTTTTTATTCATTCTTTCTTTTTGAACAAGATCAAAGTTGGAATTTTGGTTTTGGATGTGGATCAGTTCTAGAGTGCAGCAGGTTCAGGTTATTTGTCAAGACCCTCAAGAGTCTATGGGAAGAAGGAACATAAAGGAAGGAAAATTAAGCATGGGACCATCTTTCAGAGGTCATTGTGGAGGGGAGGTTAGTTAAAGATTGACAATTACTGAAGTGTCTGATATTTGGCAGTATTTACCAGCTGCCTTTGTGATGTTTTCCTGGGACTAAAAACCTACTTGTGAGGCTCCATGCACTGAGTCACAGGTCTCTGAGATCTGGAGCTATCTGGATCCACCTACCTAGGAATCACTGGGGATCTTGTGCTTAAGCAAACTCACCAGTCTGGTGGAGGCTGGGTGAGTGGAGTGTTGTCATTTTACTTTTCAGGAATTTTACCAGAATGGCTTCATTTCTTTAAAAAATAGCTTATCAGACTACCTGGTGTGTATGTTAAAGATAGGTGGTGTGTTGGATCTTAGCAGGAGTTGTGCAAACGTTGCACTTATTTTGCTGAATGCTTAATTGCCAGCTGCAAAGCACAGCTACCTCTAGCACTGCACATTCCACTAAACATCTCTTATCCATCCTATAAAATTAAATCAAGCTGAATTATTATGTTTCATCAAACTGTGCTGGGGAATGTGTGCAGTGATACCTATTTTGAGTGCTTGGCTAGATCTTTTTTTCCTTAACTTCATGGTTTACCTTCAGGGTTGATGGATGTTGATGGTCATGTTAGGAGAAGGCAGTATCTCAGTGTACTGCTGCTGGGTAGACGAGATGCTCTGGATGTCTGTGTTGACTGTGGAGCTGCTGAAGCTTGCAAGCAGGAGTCATGGTGAAGATAGGCAGAGGCAAAGGTTGTTGCAGAGTTAGTGCTTTAGTACATTATGCTACTGAACAAGGCAGCTGAGACCTCTAGAAATACTCAACAGCACATGGTTTCTCTTAGGGTCATGTGGAGGCTGAATATTGACATCTCCATCATCCTTGGTTGCTTGGCTTATAAGGATGTATTTTGCTGTAGGTGGTAAAAGTGACTGGCAGCTGGGTCTGAATCAGCTCGGGTTGTGAACCAGCTGGCTCCAAACGTGAGCTGTTGCACTGTGGAGCCTAATGGAGGACTGTTCTTGTTATTGTGGCGACTCGGGGGTGTACTGGTCATTCTTGGTGCTGCCATAAGGTGGGTGCTCTGGCTGAACTGGAAGAGGCATCTGCTTTTCTGGTCTATCAGGAAGCTCTGGGAAAGTGGTAGTACAGAAGATGGAAGCTCTCCCAGCAAACTCGGGCTACCAAACTTCAGGAGCTGAAGTAGCTCAGCATTTTGCTTGTGGCCACTCCTTTTTACACTCAGATAAAACCCCTCTCTATGCAGAGACCTTGTTCTTTACACTGAAGATGAGTCGTCTTTGAGTGTGTCGGACCTGTGGGAAGATAGCGATCTGCCTGCCTGAAGCTCAGTTATTAATAATAAAGTATTTAAGATGGCAATTTGCATTTCAGCAGCACCTTTAATTCATGGGTCTCCAAATGCTTTACAGACATTTATTAACATAGCCTCACAACAACCCTGGAGGTAGGTGGATATAATCATCGCCGCTTGTATGGGGACAGTGAGGGCACCAAGGATAAGGGGCTTGGAGCAATCGTGCTGGGATTTGACCTAGCACTTGGCCATTTAAGTCCCATTAGGCCTTCAGCTTCAGATCATGCTTTTCTAATGCACAGGTTTGACTCAGTGTGGGGCTATACTGATTAACGAGCCTGTGACTGGCTGGCACAGACTATAAAGGCCATTAATCTAAGGCAGCAGTTTATTAGCCAAGTAGATGGTTCCTTGGTGCTTCTTGCTGCTGGAATAATCTGAGGGTTTGAAGGCATATACAAAATAGTTTGGTATCAACCACTGAGCATGGCAGGCTGTAACTGGAGAAAGCCCTTAGACCCCAGGTGGGGAAGCTACTGTAAATGTATTGATCAGAAAGGACATAATAATTTACATATAAAGCCCACCCTTGCTCTTTCTCCAAAGGAAAAAAAAAAATCTAGAAAGTCACTGCTGGTTGTCATGTGTCAGCTTCAAGCTCTGGGCCCTTGGCTTCATAGCACCTGCAAAAGGAAAAAAACATGGTGCATCAGCAGCCTGTTTGGGCTGGCAAAAGAAGTTAAGTAATGTGTTCCCTCAAACTGAGTCCCAGTGCTAGTTTAGCTTTAAAACAATTAAAAATGATGTGAATTACTTGTGTGGGATGGATCTGAGAGTATTGATGGGAATGTGTTCCAATATCACCTGCGGAGCAGGAGTGTGGTAAGCTTGGACTAGAGGGTGAGACCTTTACTTCATGAAGGCTAGCTTATTTACCTCTTCATTTAATGACAAACCACTCTAGCTCTGATGGCTGGCCCTAGGTGATGGCACCTATATACGTGAGGTATACGTGATGCCTTGAGTTCAGGTAACTTGGATAAACCCAAGATGGGCATCCAAACTTTTCACCAGGCTCACTGGAACCAGTTTGGATCTTTAGGAGTTTGATGGCAGCTGTTTTTTATTATCTTTCTGAAGGAATAAGAGAGCAAAGAAATAACTCAAAGGCATGCTCTTATCCAGCAAGATAAATAATCCCCAGCTAACTCTCTAAAAAGCGAGGCTCAAAAGGGAAACCTTTTCTGACGGTGGGTAACTCATGCTGTTGTTCATGTTGATGTTCTTCATGGAGATCAGAGTGATGCTGTTATCCTTCTGGCTTGTGCCTGCCGAGCAGCTGTCAAGAAGAGAAGGCAGTATTAACTGCTCTGGCAAATGAGAGAAGGGAGTTTCTTTGCACACAACTGGAGGCAAACTGGCAAGGCTGTGGCTGGCTGACACATGGGACCAGGGCTGACTTATGCTGCCCTTTGCGTTGCTGTCCTGATTCAGGCACATCCTTAGTGCCAAAGTCCTCATCCCCTGTCTGAACACAGGTTGGGAGATCTCTGGGGAAACAAGCAGTGCATTCAATTCAGGTGTGGTGCTGGTTTGCCTGACAGAAAGCATGGTTGTCACCTGTGTCACTACTTGTAGGCAGAATCAAGGAGCAGTTTGGATCTGGTTCTCCATGACTGAATTACCTTCTAGCCCTGCAGCCATTGCCAGCACTGGAACAAAAGGAAACATTACCATGTCCCTCTGTGCTATGCCCTTAAGTTTATTTGTCTTACAAAGGGAGCCACGGATATTTGTATGTCCGATGCTGTTGCTCATGTATTGCCAGTGTCTCTCTTAAAGTGAGAGTTAACAACTGTTAGGAAGGTGGAATTCCCCTTTCTCCCTACCCTGAGGGCTGGGATATGCATTTAGTGTCAGTGGAGACTGCATGACTTTGGGGATTAGGGTGCCTTGGAGGTACAGTCCTCTGCTCTGATATGTCCTGCCTCAGTGGCTGCAGATCACTCTAGATCATGATCATTAAGGATATTTGTGAACCATTGCCATTGATGCAAATTCGGCACCTAAATACTCAGGGACTTTGCTCCCTGTGTCCCTTGCCTCTTTCCAAAGCAGGGTTTATTACTTGGGTAGGAAACGATCAGATGGAAAAGTAGGAGCAACATGTTTTGATACCTTCCAGCTCTTGTTTCCTGCTGCTTTCCCATGTGCAGCCTCTCTTCTTGGGTAGCAGTGATGGACCATGGGGTTCAGATGGACCACCCTCCGCTTGGTGCTTCTCTTCCAAAGGTCTCTGGATTGGGACCCCCTTATCCTGCTCTTGCTAGATAACAGTTATAGGTGCCTTGGAAGATATTTCTGGGGACCTGATCTCATCTCACTGAGGGTGCCTTGAGATCCAGAAACCCAGGTTTAGACCTCAAGTCTGTATCTAGGCACAGACAGACAAGCAAACTGCTTTTGGAAGGTGATGAGTCTTCACAGATATCAGTGCAGCTTTGAAATGAGGCCCCTAAATATTTGAACTTCTACCTTTGACTCCATCAGCCAGAGGATGAGGTGCTATCAATGCTCATTTTGGTTTTTTACCTGTCCCAAAGATGTCTTGAAATGCTTCCTTCCACCTGAAATAACCAAAGCAGCCTGTCTTCCCTGCTAAAATTAGTTCTGGAATAAAATAGGTGCTTCCAAAAGCATGTGAATAGTGTGAGCAGCCTTACCTCTCTGAGACCATGGAGGTCCCTGGTTTCTGTTTGTCTGGAGGGAGAAAGGCAGTTGGTGATATACAGGTGAGAAAACATCACAGCCAAGCAATAAAAATAAGTTTGCTATAGTCAGAACTACGTTGTACAGGGTTATAAATTAAATCCAAATGAGATTAGAGACACCACGGGGGATACTTGAGAGTTGATTAGAGAAAATTCTTCAACTAATGTGACATACGGGCAGGACTGAATGCTTTGCTGCCTGTTTAGTCACTAGCATCCTTTGGTCTTTTGGCAGTTACCGTCTTGCTGTAGAGCGGCCTTGCCCTCTAGTGGGCACTGCTTAGTGGAAAATGGGATTCCTAGGGAAGAGGCATGTCAAACTCCATCGCTTTTGCTGGAAGAGCTGCCCACCTCTGCACACTTAACCGCAGCAAACTTGAGACTGTTTCCTTGTGCGGATGGGTCTGGGCTTGGGCTCTAAAGAGGTGGTCACACTACATTCCTAACTGCTGAATCTGTGTTCCAGTTTGGCTTCAAAACCTCCCCACCGTGACTATTCTTTTTAAAAGCATCTTTTAGGAATTGCCAGATCCATGTAGAAACATGAGATTTTGATTAGGGAAAGACAGATCACCCCAGGCAAATACCTTCTGAGTCCTTTGAGTGGTTACACTTGAACCTCAGGCTGACCACGCTGACCAGAATGATCACAACCACTATCAGGATAACTATGAAGCTGATGACACCTGGGGATGGAGGAAAGAACAGTCTGTGATTGATATAACAATGTGCCTGTCCTTGGCTTCTGGGGTAGTGGAGGGACTTTGACTATCATCAAAACTTGGGTAGGAAATCAGTATTTTCATTAAAATGGGCATGGTATGTAATAGGCAGAGAAGTAAGTAGTCACTAGAGTGAATGGCCTTATCCTCTTGTGTTTTAGCCTCAAAGGGCTTTTGATGAATTGGTAAGGCAGTGCCAGGAGGGCAGAAGTCAGCTGGGGATTGATTGAAGTCAGTATGTCCCTACTACAGTCGGTAAATCTTATCCTAAAGGTGTATAAAGTCAGATGAATACATAATATAATGGGGAGAGGCAAACTAAAGACTGTGAATGATGAGACGGTGTAATATAGAGCTGTCTATATTATATATAATATAGAGCTGTCTATATTATATACCACTGGTATATGAGACTGTCTCATAAACCAGTGGCCAACTGCAGATTTGATTCATATATCTGGCCTCAATAAATCAAACTATTCTTTGCATGAGAATCTTGTCCTGTTAAGATTGCTTCAGGACTTCTTGTGGCTTCCCTTGGAGGATATAAGCAAATGATACTTATGAAGTTAACACTTTTAAAAATGCTTCTGAAATAACACTTTTTCCTATACCGTGATAGAAATGAGCAAATTGGGTTTTTTTGCTCATCTTCATGGAGGAGGGGGACAGTGTAGCCCAAGGCAAAGTGGGTCTCTTAAATCTACCCTGTGCCTATCTTCAAATCTATTGTCAGGTTAAGGTATGGCATCTCTTGCTCCATCCTTCCACAGTCTGAAGGATGTGGAGGACTTGGCTGCTGCCTGCCAAGCAGGGTGCAGCTGTACAGGGGACAGCAGTAAGGCAGGGTGGGAATGCAGTCCCAACAGGTTTGCAGGGGAAAAAAAATTGTCTAAGCTTCCAGGCAGGTAGTGTATTTATTCTAGACCCTGTCAGGGAAACGAGGGCATAGCATGGGATCATTTGTGCCCAGGTCTTGTCCTAACATGGAGCTGGGGCAAACACTGATACTGGGAGCAAGATCCCAAGCTCAGCTGTAGCCATGATGGACTTTCAAATTGTGTGTCCCTTGTATACTGGGCATGGCTGGAAGTATTTATTAGGTGCTTTATTGCCTGCTGGTGACAAGTCTTTTTCTCAAGGGTTTTCCCTTGCACTCTGAAAACTCCAGGATCAGGCATGCTGAAGAAGAAAACTGTGGAGCCATCTTCAGGGAAGCATCTTTGAAGCTGGGTGTCCAAAACAGCGTGGCCTGGCGAAACAGACCCCTCATCCTCTCCCCAGGTTGCACAAGACCTTACCAAAAGCTGCCACTGTCAGTGGTGATTTATCATCTGTTGGAGTGGGCACAGGCAAGTAGCCAGAGGACTTTGGTGTTGGGGTAACTGGCTTTGAGGTGCCTATGAGAGAGGAAAAAGGTAGCTTTATATAGGAGTCTTTCTTCCAAGGTTGGGAAGAGAATTCCTACCAATGCTAGAGGACCTAACTCACACTTGTACTTTATTGAAGAGAATAATGTTGGATCCTGGCCAGCCCCATCAATGTTAACAGCAAAGTGACCAAGACCTATGTGGGAACCATATTGCCTTGGTGTGGCCCCTTTTATTGACAATCTGAGAACACCCGCAGGGTTTTCTGCTGGGTCTCTAGTGATGAAGCTGAGCATGCCAGGTGAAGGACTGATCTGGCAGTGTGTTTGGGGGGGAGGCTTGTCCTGTCTCCCTCCTTTTACAACCTTTTGCTGTAGTGGCACCTTTCCTGCTGTGACTCACAACCACTGTTTCCAGGCTCAACAGGTTGCCCCAGAGTGCTGCTTCTGTGGCGCTTTACAGGCTTTTCGAGGGCTAGATGGGATGGCCAGTATCCCTCAGGTACTTGTTGGCCGTTCACCATGCTGCCTTGAAGATAGCAGTATGATGGCCTTGCTGCTGGCTGTGAAAAGGGCTATAAAATATCTAACGGTAATCATCTCTCTGCAAGAGAAAGGAGAAAGCACCTTGAATTGCTGATGTTGTGGTACTCTTGCTTCTCTTGGGCTCTTGACCTGCATAGAGGAAAGGCAGAATGTAAGTCTTGTCCTTGAGTGTCATCTAATAATCAAAAGAATTAACGGGCATGCTGGAGAGATTCACAGTAATGCTGGTGATATCTGGGAAAACATGGAATTCATACTTGGGCTAAAACCTTCCCACCAAACATACTTTGTACTATTTTCCATGTCCAAATAGAAACTCAGGGAACCAAAATTCAAATACCCTTGTATAAGCTGTTCAGGTTCTGCAGTCCCAGATGCAGTTTTTGGGCAGATACAGCAATTGAATACTGGAAGAGTAAACTGGGAAGGTTATAGATTTGCTAGTGCTCATAAATGCTGAGACTTTAAAAAAAAAATCTGCTTAGGGGAAGAAATTCTGCAGATTATGGGTGTGGATTGACTGTTCGGCTTGTCCTCGTAATCAGTGGGTATGCTGTCATGGGTTATCTAGGAGTAATTAAGCTAGTTTGAGTTGGGCTAACTTGTACACCATATGTAGCCTAGCTGTGGCAGTGTAGAGGTTTGTTCAAGCAAGGCCTCCAGTTGTCAGTGGGATAAACTGGCTTATATGAAGCTGTTTGGTTTGTGACATCTGCTTCCAATGCCTGTGCAAGCAAGTTTAAAGGTAGCCTGTGTGTTTCACTTGTACAGAGAAAAAAAAAAATCCTTTGCTGCCTCCTGGATGTGTGTTGAACAGCCAGATTATCTGCATTGACCTTAATGAACAGCTACAGGCCCTGTCAGGAGACTAAAAATGATACTTTAGAGCTGCAGAAGATCATCTGTAGGTCAAATAGGATCTTCTTTCCTCCTTTCCCATCCCCACGTTCCCAATAGCAGCGCTGGCCAAAAGTATGTGCTGCCTGGAGAAGTGTGAAACAGCTCCTGGCACTCTGCAGTGGAGCACAGGGCATGCAGCTGAAACTGGGGTTCCTGTCTTCACAGAATCACAGAATCGTATAGATTGGAAAAGACCTTTAAGATCATCGAGTCCAACCGTAAACCTAACACTACCAAGACCACCACTATACCATGTCCCTAAGCACCTCATCCAAACGTCCTTTAAATACCTCCAGGGATGGCGACTCAACCACTTCCCTGGGCAGCCTGTTCCAATGCTTGATAACCCTTTCAGTGAAGTAAAATTTCCTAATATCCAGTCTCAACCTCCCCTGGTGCAACTTGAGACCATTTCCTCTTGTCCTATCACTTGTTACCTGGGAGAAGAGACCGACCCCCACCTCTCTACAACCTCCTTTCAGGTAGTTGCAGAGAGCAATAAGGTCTCCCCTCAGCCTCCTTTTCTCCAGCCTAAACAACCCCAGCTCCCTCAGCCGCTCCTCATAAGACTTCTGCTCCAGACCCTTCACCAGCTTCGTTGCCCTTCTCTGGACTCGCTCCAGCCCCTCAATGTCTCTCTTGTAGTGGGGGGCCCAAAACTGAACACAGTATTCGAGGTGCAGCCTCACCAGTCTTGCAGAAAACATCACTGTTTCGGAATGTAATTTGACAAAAATCAGAAGAAAAAGGGGAAACAGTATGAAAAGGGGAAAAGGTATGAAATAACAAATCTAACTGGTGCAGAAACCACATGGAGCAGAACGGTCCTGAGAAGCAGGGACTACTGCTGTACAATTTTTTCACCAGTCATCAAACTCTTTGTTTCATTCTGAAATTGTTCTTCCAGCCACAGGTGGTGGGCAGAAGCTGTGGTTTGCTGAGCCTGGCATTGTCCCTGGGAAATGCTGGGTCTCACACACAGGAGACCTCGCTTTTGGAAGCATCAGCAACATTTCAATAGTCAAAGATGTATGGAGCTTTTCAGACATAAAGCAGGGTTATAATTAATAGCAATCTGCTCTGATGCAAAGGGCTCTTGGCTTAGGTGGGCACAGGCATGCTGGTTGGACATCTGTGCAGGCAGAGCTGACCAGGGGTTTTTAACCTTGCTTGCATTAGAGAAGATCTGAGAGGTACTTGGAGAGGCAGAGCAGTTTCTGTCTTGACCATTGCAGATTTTTGAGACTGAATCTTTAATGGGGAATCAGCTCAGTTTTCAGATTTCAGTCTTCCCACTCACTTGGATTCTGCTCTTATTCTGAGAAAACCCTTACTGAATTCTCTAATTTTTGCTTACAGGCTGGGTTAAGCAAGCTGTCAAAAGCAAAGTGATTTTTTTTTTAAAAAAGTATGTTGAAAGGGCTCCCTTTTCCTAAACATAGATCAGTCTTTCAACTGTTCAAGTTCATCCCAGGCAGAGGATGTTAAGTGCATTTGGTCTTGGGTTTTATCACTGCTTGTGAGGATACCAGATATGATTTTGGGTGTTACTGATAGCTCAACCCCCAGATAAAAGACTAGTGCTTAGGTAACCTGCACTATGTGAACCAAGTAAGCTAATTGCCATAAAGTTATCTAAACATTGTTACTCTATAAAAGGACAAAGTACCTTGTGGTGGTGAAGCTGCTGTGCGTCTGCTTCCGCTAGACTTTTCATCTGGATAAAGAAAACAGGGAAAAGGAGAATTAACTCTTGAAGCTGCTACTAATTGTGCTACAGAGAACTGTTGGGTTTCCATGGGGTAAAAAACTTTTTTTCCATGAGACTTCCCCTCCAAACAAACATCAAGATGTCCAGCTAGCAAGCTGTGCAGTCAATTTAGAGAGTGTACATGAAAGGTGAGCTTGGGAGAGGTCTGCTGGGGAGATTGGGGTGCCTGTACCTCCTCCACAAAACATTACCTGGTAAGGTGTGATCTGGCTTTTCTAATATGGGCTTGCTGTGCAGCTGCCCCATCTAGGTCATGGTTGTGTCCAGTCCTGTGCTTTTGGGGAGCTGGAATGAGCTGCAATTTTAGCAAAGACTCAGAGAGATTCAAAAGTTGCTGCTACTGAGTAAGTAGCATGGCGTGGACTAGCCCAGTCTTTCTGATGCCCCCAGTGTTGCTTGGATAGGGAGGGATGCATAAACAGGTCATCCCTGAGCAAAAATTTGGGTTTTCCATACTTACCTTGCACAGTGAATGCTAGGAGTGTTGTAGTGATGGAAGAGGATTTGGCTGTAGTAGTTTGACCCACCAAGGTGAGATTCAAGTCTGTTGGTGTTGATTTTACTGAAGGCTCTGTAGAGGAAGCATAGCGTTACTTCAAAGAGCTCTGCTCACCACAAGCTCTGCTCAGAAACAGCTTGGAAGAGGGCATGGCTATTGCAAAGAGTCCTCAGACTCCTTGGGAGTTGTGGATAATCTGCTAGGGAAAGCAGGGGCATGAGTAGACAAGGAAATAGCCTCAGAGTCAGGGGGCTCTTCTACTTTAGCATTAGCTTTTGCTTTTTTTTTTTACTGTACAGAGGTGGTGAGCTGGCAGAGCTCAGGAGACACATGGAGAAAATCTGTTTTTTGCCACTGCTTTCTTCCTGCTTTGAAAATGAAGGTATTTTTATCACTGGACACTTTAACTGGCTAGAGCTGCCTGGCACCCACATGTTTGCTTGTTATCCGAAATGTTAACTCTTATGTTTCATTTCACTGAGAGTCTCTAGGCACAAATAATTCAGTTCTTGCAGTGGTCTGGAGGCTCTGTCATCTTCCTCAACCTGCTACTCAAAGCTGCATAGCAAGAACACGACCCAGAGCAAGATGTGGGCCAAAAAGCTTTCAATAAGCCCTCTGCAAGGAAGAGTGAATCACCAGCTTGGAATTTATAGGCAAGTTCCTTGTCTAGACTTCTCTTGGGTTTCCAATAAAAATGAGAAAAGAGTGAAAATGGTTTTAAGTTTTTGTTGTTTTTTTTCCCTTTCCCCTTTTATCCAAATGCTTCACCAAAATATATGAATTTAGGAATAAATTTCTTTTTTCTGCAAGGCATGGAAGCAGAATCTGAGGTCTTTTTGAGATGTTTTTCCTTTATATTTTTGGGGTCCCTTTGGAGGGGTAGCTATGCTTAGAAAGATCCCCCCCAACATATCAGGAAGAGATCTGTCTCCAAAGATCCAAGTGGGCTAACAGATGTGGATCTGGAGTTGGAGAGATCCATTCTTGTGTATTTGGTTTTGTGTATTTTCAGACTGAAACATGTAACTTTCTGCTAACACCTCCCTACCCCCACTTCCAGGGCTTCTGTGTGACCACATACACATGGTAGTGTCCTGAAGCTCATGTCAGCAGAAGGGGAGAACAGAAAAAAGAGAATAAAGTGAAGGAACTCCTCAGAGGTTCATATGACTTTTAAATATTTTTCTATCCTTATGAGTGATTGTTGTTTCCATGAAGGTAGATAAGAAAGCAAAACCCCCAACATGAATAATTGAATTAGAGCTAAGGCAGTGTTCAGTCCCTGTGCTGACACAAACATTGTACAATTTAGGACAAGCCTCTTCATGCTTCTGCTTTTCCTCTTGGAGAAATGGGGAACGTGTTGATCTGTTGTATGAGAGGTGCAGAGGGTGTGCAAAAGCACTGGAAGTTTTTAGTTAAAAAAGTTGTCAGGCTTGTCAAGAGAGCCGTATTGAACAGTAAATGTAATGCAGGGAAGCTCTTACAACGATGACTTCATTGCTGTTACTTCTGTCACAACACCAGGAGCCAAGGCAAGACCTGGCGTGCGAGGCACTGTGCTTGCACATACTGCACACACCTGGTGGTCCTTGCACAGAAGAGCTGCTAAGCAAAGCGGGTGATGCCAGGCAGGAGGATGCAGCAACACAGGCACCACCCAGCCTGGCTCCTTGCCTGGGCTCTGGGTAGTTGCATCCTTTGTGCACACAACGTACAGAGCCCAGGGTTTTCCCTGGATTGTGACCTGCCGACCCTGCTTCTTCCTGTTCAGTTTAGTGATTTTTCCATTCTTGCTCACACCTGTGCCTTGATCCCTGTGGGGTGAGCTGGCTGGATTAGAAGCCCTTATGCCACAAAATTTCTTTCTTCCCCACCACTGTTCTCATCTAACCTGCTGCTGCACAGCCCCATTTATTGCTGGATGGCCCAGCTGAAGGTCAGACCAGTTACAAGCCAGGATGCCCCTGAGCTGCACTCTTAGGTCTCCAGTTGAGCGTTACCTGAGGTATGGTTCTTTACTTCAGGGCTGCGTGTTGCTGATTGGGACTGACCTGTAACACAAGCAGAGAGACATGGAGGTAACATGTCCTACATGTGCTCCTTGTTGGTGGGACACCCAATAGGGAGGATTGAAGGATGGGCCAGAAAGGGGCCATTATAGGCAATAAGAGCTGAAAGGGTGAAGGGGGCAAGAGATGCTAAGGAGGAGTTTCTCACTGGTGTGAGAATCTGTGGAGGAGAGCATGCTAATGGAGAACTGCTAGGAAACACCTGGGAGGGAACTGGGAGCAAAGACGAGGCAGGATCCCTCTGCTTTCACTAGGCTTCCTGAAACACAGCATTGCTTTCTTCCAGACAAGGTTGGGGGCAGAGACCAGAAAAAGGGGAGCCAGGCAAGGTCATCCTCTGGGCTGCAGTGCCCTCCATGGCCCCGCGGGTGAATGATGATAGATGGGGCAGACGGAGGTGGGCAACACAGGGTCCTGGGAAAAGGATGGGAAGTGAGTGGGAGTTCTGAATCTGGTTCCCATTTGTGGACTCGCCATTTGCATCCCCCCATGGGCATGTGCATCCACATCCAAATAGATGTTTAAAGCAGATCATAACCAGGAGGTACCTGTTACAGCGTGGACAGAGGAGTCTGTGGAGGTTGTAGTACCTGAAATGAAAGAATAAGAGTATTAGCGGTGCTAATCTGTGACTGTCACTAATGCATTGGTGTTCTTGCTGGTTGTGTGGTTTGGGTTTTCCTCATCTTCTGTATGAATGACTTTGAAATACATGATTTCCCCAAAAGCATTAGCAAAGAAGTAGTAGCAAACACTGAGTGCAAAACTATCAGGTTCTGAGTAAATTAGTACTGGAGTTTATTCAACCAGGATAAATGCCTTCCCTGGATGGAGCTGAACCCTTCAGGGAGCTGTCTTCCTCTGTTACAGGGAAAATGCAAGGCCATATAAATGAGTGGGGTAATTCCCTCCCCATGAGCTGTTTGCCTCCAGCTCAGTCTAGGCAGAGAAAGGCTGCTTGACCTGTATTCTGGAGCTGTTTAAAGAGTTAAGACACACATTTGAATGCTTTGTTCCCTTGAGACCTTAATGAGTGGATGGATGAGGTTTGTAAGGGCTTCCAGGAGCCAATGGGACTGTTTTCTATTCTCTCTCCTACCTCTGATTCTTCTGTCCCATGTATTTGTATCCTGGGAAGCTGGCTGAAGCCTTGTGGCCGTGTAAGTCCGGACACAGTGAGGGAGCTGCAGCTTGGGGACTGACTGACTCAGAGCTGCTCCCTGGTAGTGGTGGGTAGTCCTGTAGGTCCACACGGGGCTTTGCTCTCCCAGGGTTGTAGGTGTTGCACTGAGTCCCTAGTTTCTCAACTGAAAGGTGTTTTTGTTAGGCATTTTTTTTGGTTTTGTTTTGGATTTATGACAAAGCATCACCGCACCAATCCCCCATGTTGCCTACTCTCAGGATCCCTGGTGTTTTTCTTTAAGCTCCAGCTCCTGGAGTCCTATGATTAGATGAGATGCCAATTAAAAATGCTGCCATTTAAAATGGGAAAAAGAAATGTCCAGTTCCGACACCTGGGGACAAGAACTGGAAAATGTAAATGCACTTTAAATACTCAAATCAAACCCATTTGGTTTAACTTTGAAAAGGTGACTTTGAGCCTGTTGTTTTTAAAATCACAGAATCGTATAGGTTGGAAAAGAGCTTTAAGATCATCGAGTCCAACCGTAAACCTAACACTACCAAGACCACCACTATATCATGTCCCTAAGCACCTCATCCAAACGTCTTTTAAATACCTCCAGGGATGGCGACTCAACCACTTCCCTGGGCAGCCTGTTCCAATGCTTGATAACCCTTTCAGTGGAGTAAAATTTCCTAATATCCAGTCTCAACCTCCCCTGGCGCAACTTGAGGACATTTCCTCTTGTCCTATCACTTGTTACCTGGGAGAAGAGACCGACCCCCACCTCTCTACAACCTCCTTTCAGGTAGTTGTAGAGAGCGATGAGGTCTCCCCTCAGCCTCCTTTTCTCCAGGCTAAACAACCCCAGCTCCCTCAGCCGCTCCTCATAAGACTTCTGCTCCAGACCCTTCACCAGCTTCGTTGCCCTTCTCTGTACACGCTCCAGCCCCTCAATATCCCTCTTGTAGTGGGGGGCCCAAAACTGAACACAGTATTCGAGGTGCGGCCTCACCAGTGCCGAGTACAGGGGCACGATCACTTCCCTACTCCTGCTGGCCACACTATTTTTGATACAAGCCAGGATGCCATTGGCTTTCTTGGCCACCTGGGCACACTGCTGGCTCATAGTCAGTCAGCTATCAACCAGCACCCCCAGGTCCTTCTCTGCTGGGCAGCTTTCCAGCCACTCTTCCCCAAGCCTGTAGCGTTGCATGGGGTTGCTGTGGCCCAAGTGCAGGACCCGGCACTGATCCTTGTTGAACCTCATACAATTGACCTCGGCCCATCGATCCAGCCTGTCCAGGTCCCTCTGCAGAGCCTTCCTACCCTCCAGCAGATCAACACCCCCGCACAACTTGGTGTCATCTGCAAACTTACTGAGGGTGCACTCGATCCCTTCATCCAGATCATCGATAAAGATATTAAACAGAACTGGCCCCAACACAGAGCCCTGGGGAACACCGCTTGTGACCGGCCGCCAACTGGAGTAAACTCCATTCACCACCACTCTTTGGGCCCGGCCGTCCAGCCAGTTCTTTACCCAGCGAAGAGGACACCCGTCCAAGCCATGAGCAGCCAGTTTCTCCAGGAGAATGCTGTGGGAAACCGTGTCAAAGGCTTCACTGAAGTCTAGGTAGACAACGTCCACAGCCTTCCCCTCATCCGTTAGGCGGGTCACCTTGTTGTAGAAGGAGATCAGGTTGGTCAAGCAGGACCTGCCTTTCCTGAACCCATGCTGGCTGGGCTTGATCCCAGCCAGCATGTCCTAATTGGTATTTTTATACCAATGCAAAATTTATAAAATGCATGTCCTAACTGGTATTTTTGAATGGTTATTGCGGGTGATCCTAGTGCTTGCTGTCTGTAGTTAAGATTAATGAAAGAAACTACATTACAGCTACAGAAACCAGCTGAATCTGATCCCACTGGTGATCCATCTTGCCAGAGTCCCACAAGAGCTAAAGGTTTTGGACAAAAAGGGACAGCAGTGAAGGTTGAATCCCTCCAGCTCTCTGTCCCCTTGTAATGCCACGTAGCTCCATTGCAAGAGTGGTCTGTGATGAGGTGCAGTGCCTTTGCAGGATGCTGTGCCTCGTGGGGTGGCAAGAGGGGAGGTCCAGCAACGCAGCTCTAGCCAGAGCAGTGCTTGTGCACCCATTTACAGCCAGAATCTGTCCTCCCTGTACACGAGATTCATCTCACCTGCTGCTTTACATCTCTCATGAGCCAGCCTGCAAGAGAGCTCATCTTCAGGCTCCCTTTCTCATCAAGGAGAGGACCAGGCACTTCTAAAACCCTACTGCTCTGACTTATTTCAGATGTCTACCTTGCCTTACCTATTTCAGTTTACCTTATTACCTTACCTTACCTGTTTCAGTTTTCTACCTTAGTCTAGCTGTGGCTAGAGGAGCCACAGCCTGCAACATCCTGTTTCTTATGAGGAGCCGTAGAGGTGATGTAGGTGATGAGCTTCGTGGTAGGTACCTGTGCTGTAGGTGTCTGAAAGAGGTCAGGTGAGTGCCCTGATAGTGGTGTGTATCTGGAATGAGATCTTTAGCATCCAGTGTATGTGGGTTATTGGGGCTTGGCTCAGAGCTCACCCCTTGGGACCATCTGGGTGTAGCGAGCTCCTGATTGATCTCATTTTTCTCGCGTAACTGTGTTGGAGCCATAATTGTTTTTTGTCTGAGGCTTTATGACAATGATCCCAGCCAAACAGGAACCAAAACAATGTGTAAACCACAGTGAATATATAATAAAGCATGGTCTCTTTCCAGATAGGATTTGACTGTGAAAATCAGACCTAACTTTTCAGATCTTTTCCATGCTTTTCTCTTCTAGCTTACTGGGCAGCAGGCTGGCAAAACTGCCTCGGTCAGTCCATGAAAGAGGAGACATGATCGGATCTTTAATTACTTAGCGAGGAAGGGACTAACTGTTTTCTAAATCCATTGGGAACAGGACCAGAAAACAAGGACTTTTAACTGCAACAAGGAAAAGGGAGGCTGGGCAATAGGAAACCGCCTTAACATAAGGATAGTGAGTTGCTAGGAGTGGTTGTGTAGGAGAATTACGGGATATCCTTCTCTGCAGGTTTTGAAGAGCAGGTTAAATGAGCATCAGTCTAATAACACAGGATTATGGACAGATGTAACATCATTTACTAAATCAACTAATATAATGGAAAAAAAGATCTTTTGGGCACACGGTTACCCTTCTTAAAGAGGTAGAGAGGCTTCTTTTGAGGAAGGGGGATGCACCCCTTTGCAGCCCTGTTGCCTGGGATGCTGTGGGGCACTGCCTGCTCCCCGGGGGCCCAGCTGACTCCATGGAGAACGTGCGGGGACTTGGGCTGTTTCCATCGATCTCAAGAGTTTGCAAAGTTTTCTCTTTGTCACTGGGCTTCCTCTTCTTAAAGAGCTTTACAACACAATTTCTGGACATTGGTTTGCAAATGCCTTAAGGTACTCTGTATACATTCAGCACAAAAAATAATGTGCTGAGATCATCATGGGGGCCAATATCCTCTAGCAGCTGCCAAACTCAAACAGCTCCTTTCTCCAAAATTCCCTTGCAGAAGCCATTGTCTTGTTCCTCCATGGGGAGAAGTAGCTGCTTGTAACACATTTTCTTTTTTAAATTATCACAGGTGCTTTTTAGCGTACATGGCATGTGAAAGCATCGACAATCGCTGAAGAAAGAGCTATTGTCTACACTTAGTCTTTGTCGAAGGAAAAGGGGAATAAAGGTGCTGAGCTGGCAGTTTATTCAACCATTTTTGGTGCAGATGAGGAGAAATCTGAAAGCTTGAACAGAGCCTCTAGGGCTGGGAGGAAGCTGAGAGCAAGGGAGATGACATTGCTGCCCGGTACTGCCATCCCTGATGGAAGCATCCTGTGGGCTAGCTCCAGCATCCCTGGCACTAGGGCAAGAGGATTGTACTCAACGCTTTCTTCCACCACAGCTCAGCCCCTCACTGAAGGTGACACCAGAGCACTAGCTCATAAAGAGTTCTCCGTTTGCAAAACTAAACTTTGGGGTTATTGTAAATAAGATGAATAAGCAGTTTTTTTCCAGTGCTCAGTCCCTGGAGTTCACCTGGCCAAGAAGATGCTTGCCCTGGTCTGCTGTGTTTGAGCTTTGCTGCAGAGAAGTGACTGGTCTTGCTGTGAAGAGGCCAAGGGATGGAGATCCACTTCTGGCACTTTGCTCAGGAGTGAATGTCCCTGGCTCAATAAACACAACTGCACATTATTTCGAAGTGGAGCATGTCTGGCTCTGACTTTTGGCCACTGCTGCTTGTTATGCCTTCCCTGCCAACTTAAATAATTAAAAGTCCTGTTATATTAGGTGTTTTCTTTCGGTGAAGGTGCTTAGCATCCTGGTTGAATTACAGCAGAGAGGGATGGATGTGCGCAAAGCAGGAAGAGACCCAAGTCACGTCGTGGGGCTGGGCAGCAGGATGGGTACGAACAAAAAAGTGCCACGTGTCATGGCTCCCTGCAGACGTCCCCGGGGGACTCTCGTGCAAATGGTGCTGGAAACCGTTTCCTCCCGGTGCCTCTGCCAGCGCGGCCCTGCTCCCCTCCACGGAGGGCCCTGGCTATATAAACAGCTAACAATAATAATCAGGACGCAGCCAGTACAGCTGTAATTGCAATAAACATCAAAGCCATTCAAATGACTTGCCATTGAGCATAAACACTGCCAAGATATTTGTTCTGTGTTTGGGTGCAAGTGATTTATAGCCAGATTGTGCAGTTCTAGGTGGAGACGGGGAACTTGCTGAGGGATTTATGATGGGAAAAATGGCTTTCTGCTCTTGCTGTAATGGGAGACTCCCAATTACCCACCAGAGCCACAGGGCTGCAGAAGAGCGCATCGGAGCTGCAGGTGCATTTCAGCTCTGACTCAGCGCTAGCTGCTTTTTGATAATTTTTCCAGAGGATGAGCAGGGGAATTTTTGATTTCTGTTATTTGCAGTAGTTCTTCTGTGAGGTTAGATGTGAGTGTTAGACTGAGAGCAGAGGGTTTCTACATGGAGCCTTCTCTCATGGCAGCTGAGATGTTCCCAGAGCCAGCTGCTCACCCTGCTCACTCCTCAGTACAAAAAGAGAATGATGTAAAATAAAAAAGGGTGGATTTTAGGTATTTCTGCTTTGGTATTATGTTTGGCAATCATAGACATTTAAAGAGTGGTTTCTCCAGCTGCTGACCAAAGAGAGGCACTGACATTTACAAAACCCAAACTTTATATCAGAGCCTCCGTATAGCAGCAGAGACCTGGGCCAGCTGTTGGAAACACCTCAGCAGGGTTTAGATGAGGCTCAAGAAGGGCTTGTGCTGCCCAGTCTGTATTCATAGAGGGATGGAGTCACAGGGGAGGATCTCTGGCCCCCATATGAAGGCACTGGGACTGGTCCTGTCCACTGAGAACTGGCGATGGAGAGGGACTGTCTATCCCCAATGACATGTAACCCTGGACTCACTGGACCCTTCTCCTTCCCTGGCAGTTTTGGGGGGAGATGTGGTGATGTCCCCAGGTAGCCCATTGCACGGCAGGGAGCTGCAGAGCCCGTGTGGCATTGTGCAGCCTTGCTGCACCAACCTTGGTGTCACCCTCTGCTTGCAGGTTGCATAAACAAATGCTTTCAGAAAAGAGACCTAGCCACCTAAAATTAGACTTTTCAATTCATATATTAGCACTTCCGTCAAACAACCCATGACAAAAATACACTGACTGCTTAATGCAAGTGCAGCTGTTTCCTGGGTGAAGCACAGCAGCTGCTGAAGCAGCAGAGAGCAATGACACTCAATTCTTAGGACTTTCACATGGAAAAAAATCCTGTATTAGGAAATCTGGAAAGCAGAGAGCTCTGCAAAAGCCTAGGTCACATTTTATTAAGCGCCTAAAAAAGGTGCCTCTGCCTTGAGGGTCACACAGCAGGACAGGTAAAGTGGAAATTGTGGAGGAGAGAGAGGAAAAGTGTCGTTATGCAGGCTGGATAACTGACAGCCTAAATCAGGTCCCAGATCCACAGAGGTATTTAAGCATCTAATTCCCAAATGACATGGGGGGTTTGGCAGCTCACTGCTAAGTGGTTCTGAATTGTAATGACTCGGCCAAAGTGTTATGGAAAGTTTTGAGAGCCAGGAATTAAACCCGGATCTCATCAGCAATTAAAATTAATTTTAGGCTTCCTCTGCCCCTCCTCAAGGGCTGCACTCAGCTCTGGGCATCCTCTCTGAGCATCACACTCTGTGCTCCTCTCTGGCGAGCTGTTCTGGAAGCAGATCTTAGCAGAAGTCAATTAAAAAACACTTGAATGTAGAAAATGAGCCGGGAGACAAACAGCGTGGGGAAACCGCATGCACGGAGTGGGCTTTGCCACATCACCGTGTGTGCTGAAGTCTGTTTTTTTCCACAAAAAGTTGTTGCTCCTGGAAGAGAAAAGAAGCATGGCTTTTCTTCTGGCTGCACCACCACTGCTCCATAGTGTCTGGGGAGTATACACCTGCTCTATCAGGCTGCTGCACTGTCACCGTCCCAGCTGCTTACTGGTTCCAGTTTCCTCTGTGACCTGCTTGTTTTAGAGCTCTGTCTTTGCTCCTGGTTTCCGTAGTGCTGGTGATGTGGGTCCTGCCCTTCTCCTGGCTATGCTGCTCCTAGGGTTTGACCCTGGGTCTCGAGTTTTGGAGGAGGAAGTCACTCCATGCCCAGCTCAAATGAAAGATGGGGGGACCACCTATCCAGGCTTGATGGGAGCTGGAGCCCAGTGTGTACTTTTTGCCTACCTACAGTTTTTTTAAAATAATATTATTCATCAGCAGATCTCAAAGCACCTTACAGAGGAGAGGGGCAGTGTTAGCTCTGCTTTGTTTTCTGTAGATGGGGAAGCTGAGGTGCAGACTAATTGTCGCGAGTTGCATGCTAGTTCAGCAGTGCTGCATTCACGCCTTGATGAGGCTACCAGCCAAGGTCCTGCCACTGTACAGGCCACCTCGCAGGTGGTCCTCATCAGTTTGTATGATTTTGTTCTGAATGTTGTGCGCTCCAGCTGCTGTAGGAGATCAGCTGCTGTATTTGCTTGTACGCTACACCTCTGGACAGGCATCCGCAGAGCCCTGTGACAGCACACGTGTTGCCAGGCCCTACAGCAGCACAGCCAATGTGGTGGATCAGTGGTAGGTGCCTACCAGGCACGCCTTGCTTCCCCCAAGTTCATGGAGGCTCTTTGCTACCGTTTCCAAGTTTATTCACAAATTTATTATTCTTTCTAGTAATTCCAAGATTCCCCAGGTTTATTTGGGCATTGCTTGTAGCAGCCAGGCTGTATGGTGTTCATGAACCACCATGCAGGAATGTGATCTGTTGGGATCGGTTCAGCTCCCACCCAGTGACCCAGGAGACGAGGTGCGTAAGGGGCTGGTGGCAAAGGGATTTCTCATAATTCCTGTTCTTTCCACTTTCTTTTCTTAAGTGTCCTGGCTTGAACCCCAGGGGAGCGGCTGAAGGACGTCCCTGCCTGGATGCAGTAATTTCAGCGCATTGGTGCTGGGGAGGCACTGTGCAGCTGCTGCCTGAAGTGCTGAGTCTTGCAGAAGCGGCAGCTAGAGAGCAGGTGAAGCATCTTGGCCTGACAAGCTTCATCTGAGTCCAGATTTTAGGTGAGTGACCCTGGTGATACCACCTAGGTTTTATTCCCAGATTTCAAAGCACTTTATGGAAGAGGTAGTTTTATCATCCCTATTTCATATCTGGGGAAAACAAGGCACAGGAGCATTATGTGGCTGTGATAAGTGGCAGACACAAAGCCCAGCGGTCCTGTGTCTCCATCCGGTGCATCATCAGCTGTGACATGTTTCTCACTCATTTCTAATCACACTAATTTCAGTGTGATTCCAAGATTTTTAGCAACTCCAGAGTCACTTCTAGCTAACATATGAGAGGAGCGTATTGAATCCTATGTCTGGAGCTGCTCACCCAGAACTGTGCTGCCCTCGGGAGCGTGCAGAATCTGCAGTTGTGCCTGATGTGGTGGGATAGGTGGGGCACACCCACCTTGGGTCCCCTCTCTTGCCCAGAACCAGTGGTGACTGTCCCTGCTGGCTGTCCCCAGTGCCAGAAGAGTTTGCCTGGCTTGCTCCAGAGGGTGGACAGACATGCTCCACATCTCCATGGCCCCGTCTTCCACATTTCTGCAACAAACAGCTCCGCGTGAGCTCTCTGCCTCCTCTTTATGTAGGGTGGCAAGCCCAAGCCACTATCTTTGCTTCTGTACTATGATGCCCCTGTCCCATCACTGTGTCCTGGATCAGCAACCTTGATCTCAGGGAACGGGGTCCCAAACCAGAGGTTTCTCACCAGTCAGGGGTGAGAAGATTCTCCCTAATCAGTGAAATCCAGCTGCTAGTAAGGCAGTGCCATTTAACTGCATCCCTGGTGTTTCACCAGATTTGTAGGAAGTTTCATGAGCTACTGGCATTAGGGGCAAAGTCTCCTTGAAACTTTTATATCTCCAAACACTCCCACAGCCAGAGATACTAGAGGGGACTTTGCTCCTTTCTGCTGTGCTGGGATCATTCAGCTGAAAGGTAGAAACAGCCCCTCCAGCCCATAAGTCTACAAAAAAGACTGAATGGGAGGTTCCTCCTTGTTATGGTGGTTGGGTCATGCTGAGTGGGCTCCTCAGGGCAGCGGAATAATGAGACCTTCTAGCTGAGGCTTGGCAGTGGTGCCTTTTGCTGGTGCTACACAAGGTGCAGATCTCCCTTTTCCCGCCTTGGGCTTAAGCTCATGCCTTGGTTTTCCCAGCAGGAGCGTTCCCGGCGTTGGGTTACCAACACCGTCCCTTCCAAGGACACCTGTTGTTGACTCACCTATTGTAAATGGGACATAATTCCTGGAAACTGTCTCTGTCCACTTTGGTCAGATTTGCAGAGTCATCTGTGGGGTTTCATGTTACTAGAAGGGAGCAGTTTGTTTTGTGAACAAACATTTCTCCTAACCACCTCCTGCTTTCTCTTCCTTCTTACCAGGTCAGGGTTGCAATGGCTGCTACTTTTTGGCCAAGGAATCAGTTTTAGGATGCACCAGATGCCCTGGTTTTAGGATAAGAGTAGAGTGTCTGGAAGGTCTCCTGGTAGCTCAGTCTCTGTCCTCTAGCTGCACCCCAAGTTTTCAATTATATAAAAAATATATATCGACATATTTATATGTTTTCAATATACTATGCTTCTTGTGGCATTATCCATCCACTGGCTGTGGCGCAGGTAAGGAGAGCAGTAGATGGAGCAACAGTGGGAAAATCCTGCTGGGTTCTCATCAGCTTCGAGGAGGAATTTTTCAGTGGAAATCTTTTGTCTGGAAAATGCCTGCCCATTGTAATGGAAACCATTCATAGGAAGAGGTTTGTTTGGACAAATTTTCTGTTAAGTGTTTCTGGGGGAGGAAAAACAGGTTGGAAGTGTTCCAAACCTGCCCACTTCAGCAATTTCAAAATAACAGTATTTGAATGAACCTTCATTTAGAAATAACTGTGAGAGTTTCGAAGTTTAATTTATTAATGAATTTGTTATTTTTTAATTTAATGAACTTGCACAAAGTAAAAAAAAAAAAAAAAAAGCCTGTGTGGAAACAGGCAGGTATTAGTTTCCAGCCAAAGCAAATTCTGTCTCTCCTGCAAGGTTACTTCCACCTCCTCAGGTGAAGGGAGAGCTCTGAGCTCTTCTCTTCTGTCTTGTTCAAGAGCCTCTAATTCCCTTCTCCAGCTGCCTGTGTGTCGGGGAACCAGTGGCATCACTGACCCTGTCTCTGCCCCTTTTGCTAAGCCTGCTGCTTTGCCTTGAGCAGAAGCTTTCAACCCCCAGGTACTATACCACCTTAGTGACTTTGCTAAAAAATTAAAAATAAAATTAAAGCCATTTCAGAACTGTCAGATCAATGCAAAAAAGTGAGACAGGATATATGACAGTGGGGAAGGCCAGTTTTTCTGATCGAAGCCAGAGAGTGCACATCGAGCATCAGCAGTGCCGTTATCATCATCTGTAGGCATTGGCCCTGCTGGGGTCCGGCACTAGCTGCTAGACATATATCTAGTGAGAACGGTCCCTGACCCATGATTTTAAGCAGAGTGCAGAGGACAAAGTGATGCACTCAGGACAGAAGGACGGAGGGTGGCATCCCTTCCACCTGATGCTGCAGTAGCTGGGTCCACTCAGGAGGTGAATCTCTGGGGACAGTGCAGCCAGCGGTCCTGCACCGGGCAGGGGGCTGGATCTCGGCGTGATGCAGCTGAGCCAGAGACGGTGTCTGGCAACCTCTATGGCATTCCTGTCCTGTGCAAACCATACCAAATACTTTTAAGGGAAAACCAGCATTCTGTCCAGGCATTAAGGAGCATAGCAGTATGGCCAAGGGGCCTCAAAGCCCCTTGTATGATACCGGGCACAATTTGCCCTTCTGCTGAAGCCAGCAGTATTGCCCTCTAATGAAAGGAGAAATTTTCCAATCCATGTGCTCTTACTTCTCAGAATTACACATCTACTAACTGAATTGGTTTCTATATTCTCTGACTTTAAAAAATCCCATTATTACCAGCACAGTGGCTGTAACCCATAGGCAACTTCTATGGTTTAATGATAAAAACTTTCGATGGAGACATTATTTTTAGGTGGTTTTCTATTAGAAGCAGCGATGATGTTTCAGTCTATATTCCTTTGAATGCTTTTCAGCTCCTAGCTACTACAGCTGTCAGCAACACAAGAGGTGCCTGACGATGCAGGAAAAAACAACCTGTCATCCTTCAGAGCAGGAAACCAGTTCCTTCATCCCACACCACGACTCACGTGGGAAAGAGAAGTTAAAGCAGAACTATCACAAAGGAGCAGAATTATTACAATAAGGATGAGGCATGCTCTGCATGAGACTTGCACACGGTCTTTGTATTTATATTGACGAGAGGAAAAATTAAAATTGGCCAAGGAAAAAATACCTTTGAGGAAAATAGTCCTGTACATGTAAATGTTCTACCTTTATGCTTATTTGACAAAAGTCACTTACTACAAAACACCTCAGCATCACAACCCTCAGCAGAAACACTCCTTTTGTTAACCAGGAAACAGGTTCTTTTATTCCAGTGCTGTCAAATAAACTCTGTAAACCTGGTACGGCCACATTTTTCCCAGCAACCTGACTCCTGCCACCCCTGAATTTAAAGGCTGAGCTTTCTGATGGCAGCTACTACATGTTTGAGCATCTGGCCGGTTCCCTTTGGTGCCCCCCATGAAGCCGGGCTCCCCAAATCCCCCCGCCCAACACCACTTCACCCTCCCTGGGGCGTGAGCGGAGCATCTCACCTTGGAACAGCATGCAGCCAAACAGCCAGAGGAGCGGACGGATGGACGGAGCCAGCATCTTTTCGGTGGCTTGTGGCTCTGCAGCCCCGCTAAGGCTCTGTCCATCCCGGGAGGGACAAGAGGGTGAGGAGCGATTTGCCTGCCTGGGCTGACTCTCGCAGAGCTTCCTGTTGAAGAATAGAAGGAAACGGGCTGAATCCACAGGGGAACTGTGTTTTTTAGCCCAGTATGGTTGGAGAGGATGTGAGACATTGCTTACCGACAGCAAAGGAAACCTCACCATCAGTTTTGGCTGATGGGGGATTTGGCTCTCATAGCGGGGGAGAGCGGCGGCACGGTGGGCCTGCCCTGCTTTGGGCCTCAGTGGCTTCATTATGGTGCTTGGTTTTTCTGGGAGATGCTTTCTTTGTTGGTGCGGATGTGCACCCCAGGTCCAATCTGCTCTGCGTCAGCCGTGACGGCTGCAGGCTGCATTGGTCCTTCCTGGGCGAGGAGCTGCTGGAGGAGCCGGTGCTCCCCTCCCACCTGAGAGGGAATTTCTTAACATCTCCGGGAGGGATTTGGAAATATTTGCTCCTCATGGGGCCGAGGTAACTCAGCAGCTGGTGCTGCCTCGTGCCCTGTGCTTCTCTGTGCATCTCCAGTGAGTCAGCACCAGGATATGCTGGTTTTGGGATGCTGGCTTTGGGATGCTGTTTTTCAGGGAGCAGCAGTGTCCTTCCCCACAGGACATACAGCACATGGCAGGCTTTGAGTTGCCCTAACCCCAGTTCCTTGACAAGGGGAGGAACTGGAAAATTGGGCTGGTTCTGCCCCGCATCCAGCCCGAGGGGTTTGGGGCATTTGGTTTCTTGGCCCCAACCGTGTGGTGCATTTGTCTATGCACGACCTGTCTGTCTGCCTGTCCCCTGCTGGCGTAGTTTGAACTTCAGAGGTAACACGTTGCTCCATGTTGGATGTGAATGGGTGTTTGGGGGGGAGGAGAAGGGTCTTAGTGTCCCCACGTGGGAAAGGCTCCCACGTCTGCCCGTCTTGGAGGGTCCATGCGGGCGTTCAGGATGTAGATCCGCAGGACTGTGTCTCCTGGCTCGAGGGGCTGGTCCAGCCCCCTCCCACAGCCCCCTGGAAAGCTGCAGAACCTCGGCCAAGGGCAACGGAGCTGCTCCTTCACTGCAAGGAGCACATCAAGCGGGTGTCTTATGCTGCCGGCGAGGTCCTTGCTTTCCACGACCAGGAGATGGCGGCAGGAACGGAGGGAGAGATGTCCCATGTGCTGCGCAGCTCCTTGCATTTCAGTGGGTCTCTTCAAACATCTCCAAAACCCCAAGCAAACCGTCACACCAAAAGCAGCCAGCATCCCACAGCAGCCTTTGCTTTTACAAAACCTCTGTTAGCAGCCTCCCCCATCATTTTCTCTCTCTCTTGCACAGATGTGATGCTCAGAGATTACGCTGTAGATTAAGGTTTTACTGAATCCTGAAATGAGTGCAAATTCCCAGAAGCTCTAATGTGTGGCCAAATCTCTTCTGGATGCTCGGCTGGATGGGGGAAGAGGCATTTCCCACCCCATCCTCCCCATGTGCAGGAAAGACAGAGCTCAAATATTCACCCCAGCTTGTCTGCTGAGAGCCTCCAGGTAAGAGCAGTGTTGTTTTGGGACAGAAAGATGGGGAGACATGTTTTGTAATGGCTAAAACTCCAGAGAATCCATCTTTTCTGCTCTGAGATGTGCTCAGGGTCCCTCCAGGTGGCAGAGGGTCTGCCTGCACGGCATCCCTGGACCAGGGGTATGGTACCTGCCTGCGTGCGGGTGTAAATGCTGCCGGACTTGAGGGCATCCCTGCAGCCTTGCTCGCATGGCTGCCATATGAGGGGAGAGATGTATGAGTACTGACCTGGCACTGCCTCCTGCCTGTGACCCTGAGCGGGTCCCAGGGTCCAGAGCTTCCCCATGGACTCACACCGCTGCCGGCCATAGCAGTGCTAATGGTCCTTCTGCAGCAGTGGGACCCCCCGGAAGAGAAAATCAACCCTGGGGCTGCATCATCTCTCAGGGCGAGGGTTCTTCCAGCCCGGAGCATTGTGTGGGTACACTTTGCTGGGCTGCGCAAAGAGCTCACATGCAGAAGGGTGATTTTTTACACTGATTTCTTAACCACATTAAATTTTAACGCCAAGCCGGTGGAAGGAGGGAGGTTTCCTGCAGTTTCGTGGCTGGGGGTTGTGTGCAGCCGAAGGCGCGGTAGGTGCTTTCTCCCCAAACAAAAGGGCACTTGTCTTGCAGCGGGCGAGAGGAGTTTTTTTCTGGCGAGGGTGTGTGACAGCGAGGGAGAGGGCGGCCGCGCTGATGTGGCACTGGGCTAGGTAAGGGAGCACCTCTCCTGCCCACGGGATGAGCAAGCGCTTCCTCCTCTGCCCCGGGGAATCCCGGGGGGGTGTGGGGCCGAGGCATGACGTGGCAGCCTCCGAGGTGAGTCTGGCTGCACCTACACCGGAGAACCATCCCGGAGGTTTTTCTGCTGGTCCTGCCATCAGCTTCCCAGCCTTGCCACTGGAGACAATGATTCCCAGGCAGCAGGGATGCCGAGGTACCCCTGTGGGACTCGGGAGGGCTCTCCCTCCCTCCTCTCCCCTCCGCCACCCCCTGCTCCCACCCGTGCTGGCTCCCCTGGGATTTTGCAGCTGTGGTGAGGGATGCCTCTCTGTGTGTTTTGATGGGGTTGGGGTCTCCCAGGGAGGTCCCCGTGGGGTTTGGTCTTGGATTAGCACTGTGGGGCTGGGGGCAAAGAGAGGAGGGTGGAGGGCTCCCCACCAAGGAAGCCCCAGCAAGGTGTAGTGGGGAAGGAAGAGCCCCATGCCAAAGGTGTCCAGGACAAGGGGACACAGGGCATCGCCTCCCCACCTGAACGTGTCTGGGGCACCATCCTACAATGCCAGATATAACCACCAAAATTTATCCTGTCCTGCGAGCCCGCGGGAGGGAGCACTTACGGGACCTTCCCACTCCCCAGCAGCTGCAAGCGCAGGCAGGAGATGCCGACTTGAGGGCAGGAGATAGGGACATAGGATGGCCTCTGCTCCGTCGTCACCCCTTTCCACCCCATCTTTCTCTGTCCCAGGTCAGCCTACTCAGCCATGAACACCTCTGCACCTAGCAACCAACTGAGACAGCCCGAGCCCCAGGACGTGGCCACCTTCACTCCCATCTCAGTTGTCAGGAGCATGACGAAGAAATCCGATGCCCTGCCCATGATCTCAGTGATCGTCGTCATTTTTGTCCTCTTGGCTGTCTTCATCATCATCGTGGTGCACTATGGCCCTCAACTCCGCACCATCCAGATCACCCTCTACCATGAGCCCATGCCACAGGACCTGGACAATGCGGTGCACCTCACGGACTGGAAGAAGCTGGGGTCCCAGAAGAAGCTGCCTGCCCAGCCCTGCCAGCAGGAGCCGGCTGGCATGGATGCAGCCGGTGTGAGCTGCCAGTGCTCCTGCAAGCATCACCTTCCCTGCAGGAGTGCTGAGCCCAATGTCATTGAGATCACATATCTGTGACAAGGCTGTGGGCCACCTGGCAGGACTCAAGGGACCATGTCCCACTGGAAAAATAGTGACTGGGATGTTAGCTTAGCCCGAGACTCACCAGTTCCCGCATGCAGAGGTTGTAGCTCCCCAGAATTGTGTCTCTCCCCAGGTAGGCTCAGCCAGGAGGTTGAGTGTCACTGCAGTGACCCATCATCAGCCCCCAAAAGTCCAGCCTGGGGGGTGCCACTGTCCCCAGGCAAGAGCTGGGTCCCCAGCTGAGGCTCTGGGGCTGGGTTAGCTTACGTGGGACAGTGTTAGCATCTCTTCTGTTTTTTCTCACCCTTGTTTTACCTGTCCCACGCTGTCTGGGAGTGGCCAGGAGAGCTGTCTTGGTCCTTGCCCCAGCTGGGGAGCTCTGGGTGTATGCTCAGCCCCTTGGCAGGAGCTGGAAGTTACATCATCTGGAATTGCTTTCCAGATTAAACATCTTTCCACATCCACAGTGTCCTCATTATGCCATTTATATGGCACAGAAAAGCCTCCAGCCCCTCTTTTCCTCCATGCCACAGCCCCTTTTCCTCCGTTGGAGGGCTGAAACACTGTCCTCCCTCCTGCCAGCCCTGGCAGTGGGCTCATCCCATCATGGCAAACAGCCAGAGGAGAGGAGGCAGCACCTGAACCCGTGTTGGTGTTTCAGCAGTGGAGCCAGCAGCAGAGGGCAACGTGTCCGGTCCCCCAGTGGAGGTAGGTGAGAAAAGAGAGGTGACATGGCAGAGGCAGGAGAGGTGATAACGGCACATCAGCCACCCCTTGCAGTTGGCTGAACATCTCAAGGTGTTGGCACCGGTCGAGAAACATGTGCATCTATGGGCAGAGCCTGCAGCATCTCTGTGCACAATAGCAGGGATGGGGAGACCTGAGGTCATCTTCATGGTGATCATCTTCATTGTCCCCATCGCTGTCTGCTGTCCCTGTGCCAAGAGAAGGTCTGCTCAGGGACCTGGGAACTTGGATGGTTTCAGCGTTGGAAGAAGCAGGGCACGTCCCAGCTGAAGAGGGAGCAATGGTGGGGTCGGTGTAGCCAACCATGGTGGGATGGATGTTGATGTGGCTCGGTCACCTGGGGCAGAAGCTCGTTGAGGTGGCACAGAGGGAGCAGATGGAGAGGTGAAACATCCCGGGCCCTGTAAGGCTCCTGGTGGTAGTAGACCGTGGTGACCTGTTCAGCCCCAGGAGTCTTTCTGCTGCTGGAGGCACCGGGCATCAATTCGGACAAGAAATTGGTCTTGGTTTCTCCTCACTCAGAGGGAGCTGGACATCAAAGCCTGTCTTCAGTGCGTGGGCTCAGAGGACAGTCCCTGGGGAAGGATCACAGCCTCTGGGATCACCCTCAAGGATTAATTCTGCTGAATAGTCCCAGAAGTCAAAATATGGTTCCTGCCTCTCCCCTCCCCACCCCAGAACAGAAAAGCCAGATCCATGTCCGTCCTAAGCCACATCCCCAGCACAGATCTCTCTGTGCACTGTTGGACAAGAAATGGGGTCTTTTACCCATTTCTCCGGGTACTGGAGGTATTTCTGGCATGGCAGATGCTCCAGCGTCCTTCCTCTCACTTACTTTAAAGCTAAGTAGCAGTTGGACTTGCTGGAAAATGTTGGTCTTTACAATAAATGTAATTTATATTACTTTTTTGGGGAGGTTGTTTTCTGTTTTGATATTTTTTGCCCTTTGGTTTTCCAGAGGTGATAGTGCATTATCAGCTTTCCCATGCCTGTGTTAGAGGAGATAAGCTCTATCATTTCAATTGAAAATCACTGAGAGTCCCACCTCCCTTTGCATGTCAACACATGGCTTATTTTTTAATTTATACATCCCTAATTAGCAGCACCACCTGAAGAGCTAACCACCTTCCAGGGACATCTCTTTAAACGATGGCTGTAGGTTGTGATAATCCAGGTGGTCACCCATGGTGAGGGCTCAGTCCAAGAGCTCAAGAACACACCTTGCAACCGTCACAAGATCTGCATCGTGGTACCCAGACTGGCTACACTGTGTCTGGAGGACAGCGGCCGTGCACTGAGAGGGTGTCACCTGTCCAGGGTGAGTCGGCAGAGTCGTCGCCTAGCTTTCGTGGTTGTGTCGTTTCAGATCAGGCAGCAGCTTGGTTCAAGACAAAGTCTTTAATTGGAGAAACAGGAGCTTTTGTGGCAGCTCCCACTGAAGGACACCTGCAGCAGGGAAACATCATGTTTGCAAAGAAAAGATTAAAAATGTCTAAATATTAATAAAGAGAGATAAAGTGGGTAGTTATTACTAGAACTCATTGATTTGCAGCTGCTGGGGACTTGTAAAGGTCTGATTTATGTTATGGCATGCTGTGGCCTAGATCTATCACTTACACCGTGGAGGAGCTGGGGAAACCCCACTGCTGCAAAATGCTTGCCATTGTTCAGGTATTTCAGGTTGTCAAACTAAAAGCAAATACAACTGGCAGTGAATGGTGGTGTTGATGGGGTTCCAGTTTCCCCCATATTTGTCCTGTGCTCTGATCCTTCCAGCCTAGTCCAGGAGCTGTCAGCGGCCCCTTCTTCTATATGACCTTTTCTGGAAAGATCTAGTATTGAAGTTCTGGCCTTCAGGATTTTTTCCATGTATTTCATTTGCAAACAGATATTTAGATACAATCTTTTGAAATACAGGAAAAAACTGACTGTAAGACTCATAATAGCAAACTAGATCATATAAGCAAGCGACAATCTTTTGCCAGCTTTCTCCTCCAGAAGGACACCAATATCTCAACTCTGCTTCTCCTACACAATAAAATGTCATTTTTACAGATTCTCCGCTTTTATATTTGGCCAGCTCTACTACTATCTGCTTATAGGATTGCTCTTTGTAGTGCAAGACTTTATAAAATACATTAGGGTTCTTGAGTGGCAGAGGCTGTGCATGCAAATTATCATAACATTATTACTCTCTATTCAAACACTGAGCTTGTTCTAATTTATTTCACTTATAACTTTCTTCCCCTCCTTAACAATAATCTTTTTATGAATGCAGAGCAACAATAACTCTCCTTATCATACTCTCTACACAGGGGAGCTCCTGGAGCACAGCAAGCAGGAGCTAGCATAGACTTTGCAGTTAGTTGCTTTTCTTGAAGCCAGATTGCTGCCTTAGGAAGCTTTTAAAAGCTGCCACATCACCCATTAACTCTGTCCTGATTAGGGATCCCCTGCACCTCCTTTTATTTCCCTCCTAATTAGGGTGTTACCTGCTGCAGGGGGGAGCACCTATATAACCCCTGCACAGGCACATAGCTCCTAGGAGTATTTAGTAGGGGTTTTACAGCTGGGCTTTTAGGAAATTCTGCTCATGATGCTGCAGGGTTGCCTAAAATTGTGCAAAATTGAGGGAGGCATCTAGAGCATCAGCAGAGGCTGATTATGGAAGGGAGGTGCAGCATCACCCAGTGCCTCCCTGCAGGGCTGGGAGCCAGCTGAGCCCGACCAGGACCTCTGCCTTGGGGTGAGGGTGGTCAGAGACCCTCTCGTTGGAGGTTTGCTGTTTGGTGGCTTTCTGCACCTCGCTGCCCATCGGCCTGGGCGCTGGGGAGAGCCTGGGACTGCGGCAATGCTGCGAGTGGAGCAGCAGTGGGCTCTTGTGGTAGAGGCAGCCAACTGCACGCTGCGCAGGCAGGGGTGCGGGCAGCAAGCTGGGGTGGTGGCTTCTCCTGCCTCTCTCCAGCACCGGTGAGAGGGCAGCTGGGGTAAGCTTGTGTTTGGAGCCATGTGCCTGGTTTTGGGCTCCCCGGTGCAAGGAAGGCATTGTTGGAGGAGGTGGCAAGGAGATACAGAGAAATCTTCACTGTGATGAAGGATGAGGTCCTGAGCAATCCAGCCCAAAAGGGACCCGACTGAGGTGGGAGGCTGGACCAGGTGGCGTATGGAGGCCACTTTCAGCCAGTGTCACCTTCTGATTTTACAGAGAAGATGATGAGCACAGAGAGAGCCAGGGCCCCCTGGGAGAAGGTCCATCCACCGCTTGCAGATTTGTGTACTTGCTGTCTGGTGTGAGAGGGTGAATCACTTACTTGCTCCTGAGAAAGGTTCCCCAAGAGCCTCCCCAGTCCCTGCAGGCAGCTGAGGATGGGACAGGTCCTGGGCCACCTTGTGCATCCGCACCCAGCTCCTAAAACATCTAATGCACAGAGATGGATTAAGAAAACATATTTTTTTCTGGTGAAAAGGGAGTGACACTTTTAGAGAAGCAAAGCCTGTCTTTGAAGGGCTGAAAATTGGGACAATTGAGGGGAAAAAAAGGCAGGATCCCTGGTGTAAGGGCACCAGCTGGTGAGAAGCAGCCATGCTTTTACTTGCTCTATCTAGATTTGCAGCTGCCCTCCTGCTGAGGATGGTGCTCTGAGGTACGGAGCTGAGCCTGGAAGAGAGCGTCCTACGTCGGGGTGCATCCTGTTGCCTATGGCCTCTGTGTCTTGACCTTCAGACACCATTTACTACCCAATGGAGCAGCTGTAGAGCAGGGATGAGACCAAGTCCTGCTTTCCTGAATGGTCCGCAGGATATGGTAAGACCTGAGCACCCTAATGAGGCCAAATCTTGGTATGTCTTTAGTTGTGCTCACTTTGAACTTATGTCCTTTTGATGTTGTTTTTCATTATTAGATTTGAAAAAAAATTTCTCTTCCCTTCTTGGTTTTTTGTTGCCCTATGTACCCTGCTGGTGATGTGCAGCACAGCTTGTGGTTCCCAGCTAACACCAAGCCAACCCAAAATAACAAACAGAATTTGAAGACCTCCAGCTGTGCAGTGGAGCTTGAAATAACGTGGTCAGGCTGCTCTCTGCCATGTGATGGACAGCAAGTGTGTGGTGCCTCGAGTACAGCTCTGCACCCCTGGGAGGTTGGGGTGTCCCCTGTGTCCATGTCTTGCTTTGGAGCCTGGAGAGCAGCTGAGCTTCAGAGGAGCCAGATCTTCACACCAGTAAATAACATTTACATCTGCTTTGGGCACTAATAGCGTCACTACTGAAGAATACTACTGCAATAACTGAATATAACTGACGCTCTTTCTGAGCTTTAAATGAAAGGGTTTAGGTGCAGCCAGCCTCCTATGGGGGAAATTTTATGTTCATAGACACAACATGGTCTACGGAGGTCTTGAAGCACCTGCACATTGGAAACGTCCCTGTGTGTGAACAGGAAATGGGAGGAGACGTTTTTGTTTTTAGCACCAGATCTTATTTTACTGTTTGTGCTTCTGGCAAGTCTCAGCTCAACCCCATTTTTCTTTTCTATTTTCTTTGTTAGCATTACTTTGCCCATCTTCCACCAATATGCAGCCAGCGTGGTTTGCAGCTCAACAATGCTTTTGCAGTGTCCTGCAGCCATACTCCCTGCAAATGGCTGATGTTCTGATGGCTCTGGGTCACAGGTCTAGTCTATAGGGATTTATTCCTGAAGTATTGTAATAATTAATGCATTCACTCCTTTTCTCCTGGGCACTCCAGATCTGTCACCAGTGCCGGTACCTGTACAGCTGAACCACAGACGGCACAGCTGGTGGGGGGGACAGTGCTCAGGAGGGGGGTCACAGCCCTCATCTCAGTGAGATGTGGGCTCATCAGTGAGGGTGTGACCCCCTTATCCCTGCAAACTGGTGCTCAAAATCCCCTCTGCCTCCCTGCCTTTGGGGAGAAAAAGGAGTGTTTTGGGGCTGCAGCAGCCTAAAGGGGCATCCTCCCTCCAGCTGGTGTGACAGGGGCTGCACCAAGAGGGGTCCAGCACATGTGGGTGCTGGTGTTGGGGGGGGTGAGGGGGGAATGTATCCCCTGGCACATCAGTGGTGGGTTAGATGTGGGGCACTTGATGAGGTTGGCTTGTTCTGCAGATGGCTTGGGAAGTGATGGGGAGAAGGATACATCTTGCAGAGCTCTTTGGGGAACCCCCACAGTCCTCAGGCATAATATTTGTTTTCTTTCTTTAGTGATATTTCAGTGTGGTTCTTCTGTTCCTCTCCATCCCTGAAAAGGAAAGGCATAAAAAAGGGAGGTGGAATGATGAGACTCCCCCCAGAAGGAAGTAGTCTTCCCACTCCCCCCACCCAAAAGCAGGGCCTGGGCTGGGAGACATCCGCTTCTCCATCTGCAGGTCCATGGGCAGCTGCTGAGCGGGAGAGCATCCCTGTGGGAGAGCCTGCGGGCTGGCTTTGCTCAGCTGAGGAGGAAGCGAGAGCACAAAGCAGGGAAATGACTTGGCAAAGGTCACCTGGAGCTGGGGCTGAGCCCAGGAATAGCACTGGGTCTCCTTCCACCCCCTGCCATGGCCAAGTTGCACTGGCCCTTCCTCCCAGTGTGCTGAGCTGTACTGATCCCTGCTGGGGCAAAACAGCTGGTTGGCACTGGGGTGGTTTTGCTTTTGCTGTTCATTGTGGCATTAAAATTTACCATAATAGAAAACAAGGGATGAGAACCAGGAACTGGGAGGGGAGGCAGGCAATAGGGAGCCTCAACTGGGAAAATCAGAGCTGTGAGGAGAGGGATGGGAATAGGATGGAGGTATGGGGGTGCCCAGCAAGGCTGGAAAGGCAGGAGGAGAGGAGCAAGGCAGGCACAGGACACCAATGGCAGCCACAGGGCTGCTGGAGGCTGCCTCGTAGACATAGGGGCCAAGATGAAGACGAAGTGGCTGGTGGGACTCAAACCACACCATGAGGATGCTCTACTCTCTCTAATGGTCAAGGAAACTTCTGCAGTGACCTTCCCTGTCCTGAATGCCTTTACTCACCTTGAGACCCAAAGTACAGCCCAGCTTGGGGTAACTGGGCTCTGCAGGCAGCCAGCTGCCTGCTCAGGAGGAATACATGAAACAACTTTAGGCTGTGCTACCTATGCATGCACATTTGTGTGCACAGCTGGCCAGTGAGCGGGTGGTTTGGCTGTGCAGCCTCACGTGGGCTGCTTGAAGGTTGGGGCTTGGGGTAAGATGCTGAAATAAGGCAAAGAAGGGATTTGGTGGTGCAAAATCAGTGGTGGGTGAGGAGTGATGCTGGGGAAATCAAAGCAAGAGCTGAGCTGGAAATAGAGTATGTGCCAAGATGGGGGGGAGCTGGCCAGGACAGGCAGACATAAGGGGTGGGGAGAGGCCTGACAGGACATGGCTTGCATCTGCCAGAGCCTCCTTTCTTCCCTTGTGCCCACCTGCCTGTGTTTGATGTGGCAACTCTCCCAGTGATTCATTAGCTCATTTTGGTGTGTCCAGATGAAAATGAAGCAGTGACATAATCAAAAGCCATATGTTGGAAAAGGTGACATGGGCGCATCGCCCTCAAAACCAGCAGCAAAAGGCAGAGCAAGGAGCAGGGATTACACGCTGGATTTAGACACAGTGAAAATAAATCAGAGTAAGTCAGAAATCTAACAGCGTGGGGAACAAGCCTTTGGGGTAATGCAAGAGCAGAAGTCCATCATCATCACCGGTCCTTGCAGACATCTTCCTGAAGCATGCGTGAGGCTTTGCAGATGGGTTAGGAGCTGTCTGCAGGAATCACACCTTCTGTAAAATGCATTGTACAGGTGACAGTAGGCAGTGGTCATGGTCCCTGCAGGCTGGAAACTGAGGGCACTTCCACACCCCTCTGCCAGCTGGGAAGTGTGCTGCCCCACAAGCCCCCACCCCGCCGAGGCATTGTACCAGCCCGGTCCTCCCTTTTCCTGTAGGTGGGGTTTCCATAGGAAACACAGCTGGTCCACCTCCCAGCCCCGGCCTGGCCAGTCGGATGCTGCTCCCTCCTGAAGCTGCGGCTGTGGCGGTCCCCTCTGCTCTGGGCTGAGCATTTCAGCCTGGGAAGCAGCTGGGTCTCCCGGCTGTCCCCGGCGATGGCGGGGCGGGGGACAACCACCGGACTCGCTCGCTATTTCTCCTCCTTTCCAACCAGTGGCTGGCGCCTATGGGACTTGGAGATGGGAGAGGGTGCCAAGGACTTGCGATCGCCATAAGGACCATTTGGGTATGCGGCGGCAGGCGGGCAAGCCCGCAGCAGCGTGCTGGGGCAGCAGGGCAGTGGGCTTTGCCAGCAGCATGCTGCTGCTGAGCCGCTCCGCTCTCCATCTCCCAGCCTTGTGGTGGTACCTCTTCCTCTCCACCGATGCCCAGGAGGTGGCCACGTTCACGGTGCAGTACCGGGTGTTTGAAGAAGTGCCGCTGGGAACGGTGATAGGGACGCTGGCTGAGCACTTCGAGAGGGGTGAGAGTGGCAAAACAGCAGATACCTTCCAGCTGATGGAGACCCCTGGGAGGTTCCCGCTGCATGTGGGGAGCGGGGACGGGGTGCTCAGCACAGCTGGGCGGGTGGACAGGGAGCAGCTGTGCCGGCACAGCGATCCCTGCTGGGTCTCGTTCAATGTGCTGGCTACCCAAAATCTGGCTCTGATTCACGTGGAGGTTCAAGTGCTGGATGTCAACGACAACGCGCCGCGGTTCCCCACACCTGAGCTGGAGCTGGAGATGTCTGAGAGTGCATCCCTGCGGACACGGATCCCACTGGACCGAGCCCTGGATGCCGACGCTGGCCTCAACGCCCGCTGCTCCTACGCCCTCTCCCCCAGCGAGCACTTTGCTCTGGAGGTCATCTCTGGCTCTGATGGGACGAGGCAGGCAGAGCTTGTCATGGTTAAAGAAGTGGACCGGGAGCTGCACTCCTCCTTTGACCTTGTGCTGATGGCCACTGATCATGGGGAGCCACCAAAATCAGGTACCGCTTTAATTAAAGTCATTGTCCTTGACTCCAATGATAACAGCCCAGTCTTTGCAGAGAGTTCTTTGACCGTAGAGGTTCGGGAGGATGCTCTGCCTGGGACCCTCCTTGTGACGGTCACAGCCACCGACCCTGACCAGGGCCCCAACGGGGAGATCGAGTACAGCCTGAGCAAGCATGCGCCCCCGGAGGTGCTGAGCACTTTCGACATTGATGCCTACACAGGCAGTGTCATCCTGAAGCACCCGCTGGACTACGAGGAAACCCACACTTATGAGCTGGACGTGCAAGCCCGGGACCTGGGTGCCAACCCCATCCCAGCACACTGCAAGATCCTGGTCAAAGTCCTGGATGTCAACGACAACGCTCCCGATGTCCATGTGACCTGGGCCACGCAAGCGCCTGTTCTCTCTGAAGCCCTCCCCAAAGACAGCTTTGTGGCTCTAGTGACAGCCAGTGACCCTGATTCGGGAAGCAACGGGCAAGTGCATTGCTCCCTCAGTCAAGGGTATGAGCACTTCAGGCTGAAGAGGACCAACAGCCACAGCTACGTGCTGATGACCAACGCCACACTGGATAGGGAGCTGCATGCCGAGTACAACCTGACGTTGGTGGTGTGGGACCAGGGTGACCTCTCCTTGGCTGTGCTGAAGCACCTCACTATCTGCATCAGTGACGTCAATGACAATGCCCCCTCCTTCGAGAAGGCCACCTACGAGGTTGCTGTTGCTGAGAACAGCGAAGCACCTGCCTTCTTGCTCACTGTCCATGCCACCGATCCTGACCTAGGTTTCAATGGGAAAATCACCTACAGCATCCCAGACTCCTCTGCTTTGGGTCTGGTCTCAATTGACTCCATCACTGGGGATGTTTTTGCCCTCCAAGCTTTTGATTATGAGCAGGTGAAGAGCCTGGAGTTCCTGGTCACCGCAGAGGATGGTGGTCACCCCAAGCTGGTGTCCAATGTCTCTATCAGGCTGACTGTGCTCGATCAGAATGACAATGCACCCATCATCACCACACCGGTGCTGGTGGGAGGCACGGCCATGCTCTCCGTCCTGGTCAATGTGGAGACAGGGTGCTTCTGGGTGGTCCCCGGGAACAGGAGCACCCAAGGGACTGCAGCAGTGACAAATGCAACACTTGTGTCCTGTGCCAGTGCTCCCTTCCTCTTCACCATCGTGGCCAGGGATGTGGACTCTGGCATCAATGGGGCTCTCCGGTATGATCTGGTGGGTGGGGATGACGCTGGGCTCTTCATCCTGGACCCGCTCTTGGGGGAGGTCTTCCTCAACACCAGCAACACCAGCAGCCTTGCTGGCAGCGAGCGGGAGCTGGTCGTCCGGGTGAGTGATGGGGGGGACATCCCCATGCACACCCTGGCCCGGGTCCGCTTAGTTTTTCGGCATCACGGGGCGTTCTCCAAAATCTCAGCCCAGGATCCCAGGTGGCTGAGCCCATCTGTGGTGGCCGTTATCTGCCTGGCCGCTCTTCTGGGTGGGTGCCTTCTCCTTTTGGCTTTAGCCCTGTCTTTGTGTAAGAAGGAGAAGAAGGATGGCATGGCCTACAACTGCAGGGAGGCAGAGGATGCCCGCAGGCAGCAGCAGCTCAAGAAGCCGCACAGGCAGATCCAGAAGACGGATATCCACCTCATCCCGCTGCTCCGGGGCCGGGCCCAGGAGGCTGAGCCCCCCCATCCCTGCCAGGAGGATCTGCCTGGCATAGCCACCCCTGTGCCAGGGGGCTCCCCGCAGGCTCCCCTCCACCTCACCCCCACTCTCTACAGGACCCTGAGAAATCAGAGGACTCAAAAGGACTCAGATGAGCAGCAGGGGACCTTCAACCTGCCCATCCTGCAGCGCCGGCCCTGCCAGCCCCACAGGCAGAAAAATTTGGCGAAAGAGGCTGCGAGCCCCCTGGATGCACCACCGCACTGCAAGAGTTTGGTGAAGCCACTGCAGGGGCCCGTGGGAGAGCCCCCACTGCCACCCAACCAGCCTGTGGGTGCCAGGGGACCTGGGCAGTCCCAGCCCCACCAGCACATCCTCAGGAGCCTGGTCCGGCTGTCGCTGGTGGCACTGGCAGAGCAGAGCCCCACTGGGGAGTTCGCGATGGAGTCACCGCCGGTGCAGGTAGGAGCTGCCCCGTGTGTTGCTGGAGGAGTAGATCCACCCCCGCCTGCCCCCATCCTTCCTCGCCCGGGTCTTGCACACTCTGGGGTGGTGGGAATATGCAACCTGATGGTCTTTGCTCGGTCTCTTCTCCCATCCCTGGGCAGAGGTGCCCCAGGAGCAGGGGCTGGGTAGGATGAACGGCCACCCCACCATGGGCAGGGTCTCCCCATGCCCACCAGGATGCCCTGGGAGCTGGGGTGGAGGATGGCTGTCACGGAGGGAAGGGAACAACCCCATGCTCACTTCCCCAGGGGAGCGTGTGGGCGGGGAACAGCAGGCAGAGATGGCACAGGAGAAGCACTGGGGCTGGGTGGGCTGTCCGGTCGCTAGTTTTTCCCCCCCGTGTGGGGATGCTGAACCATCTGCAGGAGGAGGAAACGCTATAAAAAGGCCGGGGGGGTTCAGAGGGGACGTCCTGGCAGGAAGCAGCTTGAGTGGTGATCGCTGGGGCTCAACAGGCTTTTCCTGCCTTACAGCAAATCTCCCAGCTGCTCTCCCTGCTGCACCAGGGCCAGTTCCAGCCCAAAACAAACCACAGGGGAAACAAGTACACGGCCAAGAATGGCAGCAGGTAAGGCTGGCTCTCAGCCCTTCCCTTCCCCACGCCCCATTCCCCTGCGTCTCTGCTGCCTCTGCTTCAGCCCCACTGACCCCAAGAGCCTCCAAGGGCAGGAGACACCAGGGCAGCAGACACACAAGGCAAAACCTCGTCCCCGGTTTTGCTGACCTGAGACTGGGGAGGCAGGTCCTCCCTTCAGGGAATGGCTGTTCTCCTCTGGTCCTGGCTCCCCGTTGGTATCCAGCACTCTCCTAGGGCTGCTCTTTGCTTCCTTCCTGGGGCACCTTTGGCAGCTACCCACCTGAGCTCCCCCACAGACGTGAACCATCTGCCCGTCCTTGCTGGGGGAACACCGGTGTGTTCAAGTGCAATGGAAAGGTGCCCTGATGAGCACAGAGGGTCCCAGCTTTGTAGGCAGCAGCACAAGGACAAGCTTTCTCACAGCTCTGGGTACTTTCTTAGAGATGCTGTTGCTTGTTGATGTGAGTTCAGGGCGTCTGTCTCTGGGCCAGGAGGCTAGTGACGGAGAGACCCTGCTAGCAGGGCTGGGAAGGACAGAGATATCCCAGCTGTGTGCTGAAGATGTTCCCAGAGACAAACTTTATGGCATTCCCATTAAATTATGGTGTTAACATCTCTGGGTGAATACTCCCAAGGATGCCAGGGCTTCATTGCTGCCTTGCCACGACCCCCCTGTCCTGCCCAGGCTGTGGGCAGACACAGCTTTCTGCACCTTTCTCATCATCATCTCCATCTGCTGAGGATGGAGAGGGAGGGAGAGCTGCTCTGGGGCTGCTGGGGCAGGGATGGGCTGCATTGCCTCTTGCCCGGTCCTGCACATGGGCAGCTCCTCCAAATACAGAGGGAAGAACCAGCAGCTCCCTGTTTGCTCAGGATCAACCCGCGGAAGGACAAAAACCCTCTCGGGCAAGAAATGTGGAGCAGCTCCCTGTGTAGCCCAGCACCCAGCTGGGGCCCAGTTTTCAGAGGGTCTGTGGCACTCCGCTTCCTGTGTTTTTAGTGGGTTTGTTTCCTTTTTTTTTTTTTTTAGAAAAAAAACCAAACCACAAAACAACAAACCCCAAACTCATTAATTGGTGGGGACTGATGCCTTCGGTATTGTGAATGATGCACTGAGAGGATGCCCACACCCCACCTCTGGGTCATTTTACGGGGGATATAGACAACCACCTTTAAAGTAGTCGGCAGGACAGGTTGTGCTGAGGGCTTAAGTGCGATTTGAGTGTTTTGGCCCCCTCGCAGGGCTGCAGGGCTCGACGCTGATTGCCTGAGCACAAAGGACAGCGGGCACGGTGAGAGTGAGGCGGAGGACCGTGATTCGGAGAGTGGGTTTGAGGTCTCCATGCAGCAGCTGGTGGGAGAAGAGTTGGAGACCCTCCTGGAGCCGCAGGCAGGTGAGGTGGCTTCGCTACTGGGACCATGCTGGGGCTGGTCGGGGGCTCCAGTGGTGGGATCTCCTCATATAACACACTAACCCCATTCAGATGATAAAACTGGCTGGCCTGTGGCAAGCCAGGGGACATCTCATCTTCTAGGGTGGCTCTGACAGTGGCAGATGCTTGGGACAGCATGTATGGACCATCTGCTGTTGGTATCAGGCATTTTACAGCAAAGGGACTTGCTGAGCTTCACATTGGATTTTTTCATGTTTAATGACTCTTGGTAGATCTTTCCCCGCATAGATGTGTCTGCTGTTGTTGAGCCAATTTGTGAGGTTGGCCTCTGTAAGGGTGAAGTCCAGTTTAACTGTGCACCCTGTGAACACTCTGCTTCCCATGCTGACCTGAGCCCCTTCATTTCATTGTCTTCTAGTCCATGAAGAGTAAGAAAGGTGAACTGTTGGTCTTGTCAAGCCCTTCATGGTGTTCTAGACCCTTTGAGCCCCATCAGGCACCTATTTCCTACCAGGCTGAACTCATCCAGTCTTGTCTCCTGTGACCAACCTGTTACTAATTTTAGTGTATCATCTTTATTGAGATGTGCTGACCAGAATTGTGTGCAGTGTTTAGGATATATCTACACTGGTGGTATAAGGAGGTCTTCTGGTTTGTTCTTCATTCCTCTCCTGCCCAAGCTCCATGCTGTTCATGGTGACTCCCAGATCCCTCCTCTGCATGGTGGGAGAGCCATCAATACATGATGTGTTGTTCCCCATGACAGTTATCCAACAGTTGGTGACACAGAAATCCACCAGCCACTTTTTGCTCGCAGCACTCAATATTATTAGGTCCTTCAGCAACCCCCCGCTTTTATGTTGTTGGGTGTTTTAGTGGAGTCGACACAACACCATCCACTTCTCCATGTCATTTATCACTATGTTGAATGGATACTCTGGGTCTCCACTAATGATCTCCCTTCGGGGGAAGATTATTTATTCCTACCCTCACTTCCCAGCTTTTAACACACATTAGTCCCTGACAGAACCTGGCTGTTAATTCAGGGACAGCTCAGGTCCCCTGCGAGCCTGGCTGGTGCTCTTCTGCAAGCTCAGGTGTCCTCTGTCAACCAGGACTCTTCAGCCACCTCTTCCAATAGATGCCAACAAATTTGCAAAACGCAATTCCCACCCTTGCAAATGGAACATCAGTTCTTGCCTGAATAGCAGGTACTTGGCTATCTGCTGTTTTGCATATAATGATTTCTATGAATTTGCCTGCACTAGATTCACCTTCACGCGCTTAAAAACTCATGTCACAATTTCTACCTTCCCCTCCTCTGATACCGTGTTCATTTGAAGCAGTAGTTAATGAACAGCAGTTAATAAACCAAGCAATTTCATATCTGAGTTCCTCTAGCACTCCAGGGTGAATACCATCTGGGCCATTTTCTGCAATCCTTTTATTGATTTGTTCTAAAAATCTCTTCTACTGGCATTTCAATTTGAAAGAGTTGGGCTGACTCACGTCCTGTAGCAGAAATCTCATTGTGGAGCCTCTGCGCTCCTCCACAGCAAGAGGAACTCATTGAGGTTTGCTGCTGTAGTCGTTTTAATTCCAGAGTTGGGCATTTTCTGTACTCTTGCTTAGAGGGAGAACCACGCTGCTTCTGTCTGTTTGTCTTCCTGCCCTTTTATTCTAGTAAGGAGCAAATGAAGGAAAGGCTGAGTGAAAACGAGAGCTGCAAGCCTCCTCAGATATAAAGGTCCTGCAGCCAAGAGCAGGGAGCAAACAGGCTGCCCAGCTCCATCCCATGGGTGTACTGACATGCACCAGTCCCAGTAAAGGGAGTGGTGGACCTCCTCAGCAGATCCAGTCCTGCCCAGACAGGTGGCATCCTAGAAAATCTGTGCTGTGGCAAGGCATATCCATGACATGCCATCTCCCATGCTTCTTGGATTTGATAGAAAAAAACCTCTTTTGCCAAATCACTGGAATTTCAGTGAACACCAGTGGTGCACGCTGAGGCTATCTATGCCAGTGTGGCTTCCTGCCCATGCAGTAGTGCTGGACATGACAAAAGAGGCTGCCCTGTTTCAGTGGTGAAAAACAACCTTAACCATGAGCTCAGACCTTCCCGAAAAAGCAACGGAGTGCAGACGATGGAGCTGCTGGACTCCTTCCTCCTCTCCCAAACACAAACACAGAAGTGGACTTGCATCCTGAGAGAGGGAGGAAGGAAGCGTTGCTTGTACTCAGGAGTATCATAACAGCTGGCTGAGGCTGTCTGGGCCTTTGTGCTATTCGCGGTGGGGGGGAACTGTGTGAATAATCTGTCCTAGCCAGCTATCAGGTTGTTTATGCTGTAAGCATCAAGCTGCGGGCTGAATTCTCAGCACTCAGCACCATCTATTAACACCTATCCACGCCACCAGCAAGACAGACTGCTCGCAGCAGCAGATGAGAGATATAACTTTATTGATTATAAAAACAACCCCTGCTCCCAAAACACCATTAAAATAAGGCAGTAAAGAGTTATTGGTCAAATTAAACATACCTAATTATAAAGTTTCATGGTCACAGGACCATCAGCGCACTGAGTCTTGGCTCTCCCCACAGCGAGCAGGCTACTGTTGTGCCCTGCTCCAGAGCTGAAACATCAAAATATTCAGGGAATGCAGTCGCTTCCTGCCAACTGAGGAGGAGAGAACTGTGGATGTTTTAGAGCAAAAACATGGGACTTCAGCACACTTGGGAGATCTCTTAAGGAACAGTCACTGCACTGAAAGAAAATACTGAGGTTGCAGAAAGAAATCCTGGAAGTTAAGCAACACAAAAGAATTTTGGGACTTCAGCTGAAACAAAATCTAAGTGATGTATCTGCCCTTCTCTCCTTACCAGGTTTGAATCCCAGCCCTCACCCCCATCCCACCCCAGGACACAGTTGTTTTTCAGAGAAAAAGGACTAATTACTTAGTTGGCTGAGGAAGACTACTTGTCTCAGTGACTGACTAGCCACTGACTGACAACCATGTGTCCCAGGCTGTGGCAGGGTATTGATTATCTTCTGGAAGCAGCATAAGTGCATTAGAACAGGGATCCTCCTTTCAGAGGTCACTTTATAAGTCAGAGCCTTTGTTTTGCCGCTCTCTGACTCAAAAGCGTTTCACAAACCTGGTGGTTGCTTCAAACCTCCCAGTGGTTCTACGTTATGCTTTGGAAATGAAGCAATGCGGGGCTGGAAGGCAACGTCTGTGCACCACATTACGGAGTCTTGTTTACCAACTGCAAAGCTCTACCTTAAAAAACAAGAACCCCCATTTCCTTTCCTGCCGTCTGATAAGGAAGCTATTCCAGGCTCACCCTGCTATGGGGTCCTTCCTTTAATTTCCAGTATATGTTTATTCATGGACAGTTATAATCACTTCTTCTTTTGCCAACACTATTTTAAGCATAAAAATGTCCTTTGTCGGTGCTTATCTGATCAAAATAATGACAGGTTGCAGTCAGATCCCTGGTGAGCATTCACTTCCTTAGGCTAAGCAACCCTTACCTCCCTACCTCTTGGGGTCTCCATCACGTAAGCCTGGACTCACTGCTGTTTTCACCTCAATAGTTTTCTCTGCACTTCTTTCCTATGGATGGAGATAGGATCCTCTTTCCTATGGATGGATAATCAGATTTGTATGTAATACTCCTAATCAGGTCTCACCAGACCTAGTAGCAATACCACGGATAGGTCTTCATGCCAACAGGGAATACCTTGACCAACACATTGTATGATTTCATTTGCCCATTTTGGGGCAGAATCACATTACTGGTACACTAATGAGCCTGCAGCCAACACCCACACTAGGCTCCCACTGCTCCTCATCTGTTTCCAATTATGAACAACTACTTTATAGCTCAATTTTTTGTTACTAGTCTTCAACCATCCAGCTGTACATTTTATAATCCAGAATTTCATTCTACTTCTGTTATTATTTTTTTCACAAGAACCCATTTCTTGTCGGTCTCAATATGCCTGCTTAGCAGCAAATTCCCACCCTAGAGTGACCCTTAAGGGAAGTCCACTAGTGACCTTTTTTCTGTCCGATACTTCCCCCTTGAAAGCTTTCCACTGTCATCTCCCCTTTAGCCAGTCCTAAACCCTCAGTTTCTCTGGCTTTGCTAACAATTTAGTGAAGTGCCACTTGAGGCTGCAATAAATGAGAAACCAAAGTGATCCTTATGGGCATTATATTAAAAAAAAAAAAACCAAAAAAAACCCCAGTAGTTTTAAACCAGTTCTAGTTAGTTTGGTTTTTTTAAACTGCTGATTTGAATGATGCTGCTGGTAGCTTATCTCTAGATCTGTTTACAATCAGTCCTCTCTCAGCTCATTTCAGGAAGTCTCCTCATTTCTCAGTATTTTTTTTTCTCCCCTCCCCCCTGTGGTCTCCTCTACTCCACATCTCACCAACAGTTCTTGTTTTCACTCCCTCCAGAGCTGGCCCTCAAGAGGCTGACAGCTGCTGACCCAGCATGGGTGGCCCGGCTCTCCTTGTCGCTCACCAATAGTTACAAGGACAACATCTTCTCCCCTGACTCTCTGCATTCACCTCAGGATGAGGAAGCTGCAAGGCTGGAGAAACCAAAGACCTTTGAGACCTTTGGCAAAGGTGCTGGGGCTGAATCGAATGCCACTGGGACAAGACTGGCCAGCACTTTCCTTTCAGAAATGAGCACCCTCTTTGAAATGATTTTGTCGCAGAAGGTCCAAGTCCACAATGAAACGGGCTCAGGCCTTCTGCGGCAGCTGTCAGCACATGGGAAGAACCTTGGACTGGAAGACAGTGCTCCTGTTCTGTAGGCAGCTTAGCAGCTGCGATAAGGAGATAGGAGTCAGACAGAGTTTCCTTCTGCATTTGGGGTGCACGCATGTACTTTAACAGGGTCATTGAATCATCCACATTTAGACTGATCACAAGCATATCTTCCTTTGCCTCACTCCATCAAATTTCTCCATGACTGATTTCACCTTGTTTAGTTCCCTTCTACCTGCCTGTTCTTGCCTTCCTAGCTTTCCTCCTCTCCCACCCTCATCTTTCACCTTACCATCACACTCAAGTTACACAACAGCTGGAGGGCCCTTTCCTCGAAGGGCAGGCCAATTGAGGGGAGGGGTTGTTAGATTAACCACAACACAGTCAGCTACATCCACATTATTATAGACTGTGACACCATGGATGATAAAATATTGCAGACATGGACTTTGCAACATACTGCAGAGTTGGGCTCCAGGATCTCAGTTCTTATTTAAATAAAATTGTTTTTTTTCTAACACTACCATCTCTGGAACAAGGTGCAGTATAGGTGGCATAATAATGTATCTGCAGAAAGCCTGAAATGGCAACTCAGAAAGGGAGATCTGCCTGTTGTGTCCTGCTGATCCTTTCAGCTTTTGTGGTTCTACCACGGTGAAGTTGCCATTCTGTAAAATGCCCCCAGATCAGCACTGCTGCTCTGGCATCTCTGCTATGGCTGCGCTAGGTGCCCACTGTTTCCTTCTCCATACCCTCTTTTGAGGCCATTGGATTTTGGAGAGTAGTCCTTGCCCAGGAGCAGAAAACATATGGCTGGAGTCTGCCAAAGGTAACGTGGGAAAAGGGAAGCATAAAAACACTGTTTTGAAATATTCAGTCACAAGCTTCAACCATATTACAGGTTTTCACTTTGATCTGTATGTATGTGAGCTGTAAGACAGTTTTAGGATAATAGCATATGTAGGAAAACTAAGATACAGATATTAGTAACTGAGGAAGAAGCACACAGGTGGTATTAACCACAGGGACTTGCACTCACAGAGAATGGAAAGACAACAGTGGCATAAGCATCTGGAGTGCATTTGTAGGCTTATGCAGTGGTGCATGGATGGCAGGTAAGTGCTTCTGGATCATGCACATATAGGACTCTCTTCTGTACCATAGTTCGTGCCTTCCAACTATGATACAAAACACCAGAACAAGTTTGGGGCATGCTGGCAAAGTGGCTGTATAGGTGAGAGGAGAGTCATTCTATGGGAATGAGGGTAAAGCCATTGTCTCCGCTGCTAGCAATGCACGTCCTTGCTTGCTGAGTGACTACAAAAGTGAGGCTGAGACTGCCAGCTTCCCCTCCATCAGCGTGCAGGGCCAGCAGTGCTTTATACACACTGCTTTCTTTCCTTAGCCATCTTTACATTAAAAATACTGCACTAACTTCTCCACAGACACCACAGTTCACAACAAAGATTTCTCCAAAGCTAATCTGCTCATGGTGGGGCTGTCGCATCAGGTGTCTTTGGGTGATACTTTTGGCTTTCATTTTACTGTTAAGTTGAAAAAGAACAGGCAGTAAGACCCAGCAGACATGATCCTGGAGCATCTCAAGGGTGTCTTTGTTGTGTTCCTTTTCCATGCACCTAGAGGTGACAGTGCTCTGCTTTTAGTGTGTATACACACAAGCCACAGCAGCAGACAACCATACAGATAATTTAAAGCAGAGTAAATGAGAAAGTTATCCTTTCTGTTGCTCTTGGGACCAAATGGCAAAAGCAACAGACTAAGATTTCCCCAGGTAGACTCTTTAATATCTGAAATATCCACTGTTGTATTTGGAGTTTCCAAAGTGCTTTACTGATAACCCCATCTCTGGCAATAAACTACACTGATGGGTTTGCCCCAGCCTGTTTATACTGCCATGCTGCTAATAGAAATGTCTTGCTTTTTTGTTTCACAAACAAAACAGGCTCTTGCACCAAAACAATGACAGCGAGCCAAATTCTAACTGAGATGCAGCTGTGCAAACCATGAGGGAGGCATATCTGTGACTGTGAGGAGATGCAGCCCTATGGGATTCCTCTGCATCTTGGGAATGCACACAGAGGACAAACACATGGCACAATCTCACATTTCCCTCTGGAAAGTTACTTTGATGTGCCTGTCAAAGGACAAACTACACAAAAATACATTATAAGAAGATTAAAAAGGAGACAGATTCCTCTCTTGGTTCAATTTTCTGATTCTGCAAACTGCTTACCCCCCAACCCTTACCCCTGTCCTGTCCTGACCAATGCGTAAGCATGCTGTGGATTATCACAGAATAGGAAATCCACCCGAGGAATTTCCTGCTAATTGTATCCTGCTTGATAAAGGAAATGGTCTAAGAAAGTTTGGTCTGAGCAGAAGGAGAGACCAGACTAGAAGAACAATCAGATGTGTTGCGCTCTGGCTGTGCCCCTCCCTTGCTGAATGGAGACCAGAGCAAGTTCAGGATGGGGCCATTGCCTTTGTTTTTCAGAGCCTGATCTACACAAAGCACGAGAGCACCATGGCTACAGGAAGCTGGACAGTTTGTACAGATGCCCTTGAACCAGTTTAAACTGGTGTGGACAAATGTCTTTTTCCAGATTCAGCTGCCCTAGTGGAAGAAATTATAATACCAGCTGCTTGCCGCTGTCTGCCTGACAGTGGTTACTGCCCGCTGGGAGCATCCCTTATCCACTTCAGTGAAAATGAGCTGGCGTGCTTAGCAAACATGTACAATATAAATTTTGAAGCAAACCTTGCTCATCGTGACTCAAAGGGATGTACCCATGAGAGCAGCTCACCACCAGAGCTGAAGGAATAATAACTGGGGACTGAAGGGCACTGACAACAGTGCAGGATGGCTGAGGACAGCTGTTACTTTCACCAGTTCAGGGGGATCCATAAGCCATATCCCACAAAAACCTGTGCCCTAATAATCAGAATTCACTCTCTTGCTTGCACAGGTTTGAAAGTGGATTAAACTGCCACAATGGCAATGTACAGACAAGCCCAGATTGTGCTGGTCACAGAACCACTGTGGGAACAGCTAGCCTTGAAGTGAGATCAAATTGCCTCAGAGGGTGCAGGCCAGGCCCATCACAGAGTTAGCTGCCAACATCATCATATGGTGGCTTGTAAACCTCACTGGGGGACCGTGTGCAAGATGTGCAGCGCTACTGGAATTACAGCCCTAAATCATATCACCGTGGCATGGTGGGAGTCTATATGTAGCTCTATACGGAAATGTAGGAGTATAAGAAAGGTCCTTGTATTGGAAGGTAGAGGGCCAGATGACATGGTGACACAGGAGATATCACAAGGTTTGTTCTCAAAACCCCTGTATTTAAAAATGGCTCCTGTTCTATTAACAGAAAGCTTTCTCTTTCCACTCACTGCTAGCCTGCTTCCAGCCCCAAGCAGACTAAGAAGGGCTGCCTTTCCTTCTGCCTGCTTGTTTCACTTACCAACTGCTCTAATAACAGCAGTGGTGGGGCTCCAAGCACTGCAGTTCCAGTGGCGTTGCCCTGTTTCCAAGGGCATGGCTCCATCCTGCACTGCCGAGCGTCATCATGTGGAGTCCGTCTGCGCTCCAAGAGTGGGGCAGGGTTAGGGCAGATTGTCTTGGCTGGGTGGCGTGGAGGCCTGTAGGCACACGCTCAATAGTCCAGAAACAGGGGCTGGAGGAAGAGGCTCTTATTCCGGAAAGGAATGGATGCTTTGTTCGCATGTCTGAAAGTACATTAAAACAAGGTATTAATGACGCATCATACTATGGGAATGGCTTCGCCACTTCAGCTCGACTGGAAATAGCTGGTAAGAAGTGGAAAAAACTGAAAAGGAAATGTGCTCCCTTCCCTTCAGTAAAAAGGACTCCTTTTTGCCATGGCCCTGTGTTACCCTTCCTCTGGCAATACTGGGTCCCGCTTTTATGGGGCCACTACACGATACAGTCCCACACACCCTCCTCCCCCACTGCCCGTGGTACCTTCCACCTCGTCTTCTAACACTCGCAGTCTCTCCCGGGAGTTCCTGTTCCCTGCAGCAGCTGACTGTCGGTAGTGTCTCATCGCTTCTGCCAGATTCTGCTGTACTCCAAGGCCCTTCTCATAGCAAACGCCCACATGATACCTGCTTTGGGCATCCTAGCCACAGGAGAAAGCACAGCAATCAGCCCCACACGATGGAGAAGTGACGACAGCATACGGAAGGAGAACAGAGAGTCTTTAACACCTTCTTTAAAGTTTACTGCTCTATCTTTGGTCACCTTCTTTAAAGTTTACTCCTCTATCCCTCAGACCTTATATTCAGTAATTTAGTCCCTTCTCTGAGCACATAGTGAAGCAGAATTTCTTACCAGCCATCTCTGATTCTGCTCTTTCCTATCCTTTTCCAACTAAATTCACTGATTTCCCTTCAACATCCAGGTCTGTGTCATGGGAACAAAGGAACAGCCGTCTCCACAGAGCATCCCGATTGTGTCAGGGGTCAGAGCTAAGAGGACTTGGGCGGCCTCGACTGTACCCACATCCTGATCACATCCAAACTCTGAGCATGCCCTGTGGACTGCCCTACTACATTTCACGCAGAAGTCTTGTAAAACAACAAATGCCAGAGAGGTACTCGCTGCCAAGGGTTGGAAGATTTCCCTTGGCAGCATCAGGACATCAGGCCTTCAACACAACAGTGCACCACTATCTTGCTCAGCCCCACCTAATTATATTCCAGAAGAAATGTCAAGCAGCAGAAATGAAGTCAAGCAAATAAGTGCTAGAGAAAAAGCACCTAAACTACTGAGACATACATAACTCCTGAGAATGAACTAGAAAGTAGAGGATGTCACTGCAGATGGGTCAGTGAAGCCAAATCCAAACCCTTGATATGTTTACGTGTTGGCTTTGCACTTTATCTTTGAGATCCAATAGGAGGCAAAGGGTGTCACAGATAGCAAGACGATGGTCCTGAAGACATTGAAAAGATGGCATGGCCTAGTGGTCACACAGACCTTTTCCAGCAAAAAAGCCAGCAACATAACTTGAAGAGTATGATTGCCAGAAACATGATCTAAACAAGGCTTTACGAAAAAAGAAAAGAAGGAAAAAAAAAAAAGAAAAAAGGAAGTAAGTAGCAAGTTCTAATAAAGCCATGAGAAAAGAACATATTGCAAAGTGTTGCTGTTTGGGATGTAGCTGGTAGAGGAAAGCTAAGAACTCAATGAGTGGGTGCTTTGCAAAATGTTGCAAGTCTCAGTTTATGACAGCAATAAACTTCTTTAGAGATGAGATAAACATGTTGAAGGATTGGCACTTCAGATGTGACAAGAGATAGGGTTAAATAAGTATGATGTATTCCACTAGCTGTCTCTTATATGATGAACACCTCAAAGACAAGACCACAAGGAGAAGAGATCCCCAAATTAGCATGGCATAAGTGACTGCAATATACTTTGAAATCTGAAGGTCAGACTCAGTTCTCCAACAACACTCTTTAATCTGTTTTTTATATTCTATGGTCGCACACATAAAACAAGGGAGGATAAAAAGTGATAACCAAAGTAAAATGCAGTTCTCTGAAGCATCGTTCTATTTGGAAGAACACTTGTCAGAGTTCCCCCCTCGGCTCTAGCACAGAGCAACAACCCGAAAGAGAAACACTGAACCCATGACTTTTTGTGCCTGTTTTCCCTTTTTTGGAGTTGTAGGTAAATGGTGCCGTCCTTGCTTCACCCACATCCAGCAATCTTTTAACCAACTAAACATAAATTCATACTCCAGGGTAATGGGAAAAGAACATATTCATGGAGCCCTTCTCCCAGCAGAATATGTGGGGTTACATCCCAGGGAGCCTATGCACAAGCCTGCCACTAAGGATGAGGCTGTGGTACATCTGCAGCCAGCATCCATTGGGAAGCAGAGATGGGGAAAGATGATTGTTGGGCTCTGAGAACTGTCATGGCTGTGACCAAAACATGCAAAACACTGATCTACTGGGGGGTACCCCTGGGACCTGCAGTTACCTGCTAGATTTTTCTATTGCTAAGGGCTCACTAGGCATTCAGTAAATGACAATCATCTATTTAATGAGATAATTCACTGTTATATTGTGCAGCATATGCATCTGACATCAGGCTGGAAGAAGAGAGTCAATGATGCAGCTTATGAGAGATCTTTAGCAGATTTAGAATTAAATACTGTATCAGCCACCATGAACATGATGTCTGAGCTGCTGAGGCTAGTCAGGTCTAGTCTCACCAGTGATCTGACAGTGTCTGCATTCTTAAAAGTGGGTGAAAACTGAAGTGGTAAAATTTGCAAGTGACGTAGCATCATTCAGAGTGATCAAATTTACTGTAAAGAATTAATTAGAGAAGATCTTGCAGGACTAAGAGTGGACAACACAATCACAGAGGAAACTTAGTGTTGACAAATGCAAGTAGTGCTTATAGAAAGAAATTTGTGAGTCACAGTGATCATTCCCTGAAACCATCAAGTCACTGCTCAGTGGCAGGCAAAAGGGCAAACAATATTAGGAATTATTGGAAGGGAATACAGAACAAAGCAGAGGATCTCATTATGTCAGATCCCTAGCATGCCTCCATCCTGAGTCCAGTTTTAGTCCAAGCATGTTAAAATGGTCAAAGGAAAATTAGAAAAATAGAGAGAAGACTGACAAGCAAAATGGAACAGCTTAACTACATGGAGAGACAAACTAAACCAGTGCTCTGCAGCCTGCAAAAGAAATGACTCAGAAAGGACATACTAAAGGGTGACAGAATCAGAAGAATTAGCCAGAAGAAGAGGGAATAGCTATTCATTATTTTCCATTACACAAAAGCTGTGGGAACTGAAGTTAAAATGAACAAGTTCTTCAGAAAAAACTAGCTATTACAATGCAGTGCAAGCTGAAAATGAGTGAACAATGTCACAGTGCTGTAAAGAAACAGAACTGTGGGATGCAGAAACATGGCTGCAAGACATGGGATGTCATACTTCTACTTCTCTAAGTGCTGGTAAGGGTTCAGGAGCAGTACTATGCCGAAATTGTGGCATGGCCCTTCAAAAAAAAAATAAGCCTGTGTCACTTGGAGAAAGTTCAACAGCAAGCAAGAAAATTGGGGATCTAGACAACATGACGTGTGAAGAGAAACTGCAAGAATGGGGGAAGGCTGAATGGAGATTCAAGTATTTAAGTACACTAAAGGTCCCTGCAAAGAAACAGAAATAGTTTCTTTTCATCCTTTCTATAGAAGGCAAGAAATAATGGGCCAGTTTTGAAGAACAGATTCGAGACAGACACAAAGTTCTCAGAATGATACAGTAGTGAAAGAGTTTGACTGAAGAGGGTGTAGATGCTCCATAATAGGAAACCTGTAAAATTGCTACATGGACATAAGCACTGTGCTGTAAGAACTACTTCAACCCAACAGGGCTGTTTCTACATTCACGTTTTGTAGGGTCTGTGCCCCAGGGCCTGTCTCCTCTCCAAGATGCACCAAGGCTCCACTCTGTCCTTTCAGACTGTGCGGTAAAATTCTGACACTCCCATTTCCAAGAAGCCCTGAAATCTGCCACCTGTAACCTGCAGTGATCCCAAACTAAGAACAATCATAGTTTGCAAAGGGATTACTTACACCGTTCTTCGCTGCCAGCAGCAGGTACTTCAAACCTCTCTTCTCCTTAGGCTGCAGCCCTCTCATGTAGAACACTCCAAGATAAGCCTGTGCCTGCAACAAAACCACACGATACAAATCAGTCAGGATTTTCCCCATTAATTACTCCAGTTCTTTTACTGATTTTGCAAGTTGTTCATATGCTGGGGTTACTGCTGCAAGATGGGTGCGCAAAGTACCCTGCTTGATGCAGAGCCTGTTGACAGAAGGGGGGCTGTCCTAGAAAAAAAATCAGTCTGACATGCTAAACACGAAAAATCACATTTGATCTATAGAACTCCACTATACGTGCAGTAATGTCACTATTCTAACACCGTAAGACCCAGAATATCGTTTCAAACTGCACTGTGGAAGTCAGAGCCAGAGAACGGCTCCTACTCATGAGCTGTCTATAAGATATAGCAGATGCACTTCCTGGAACAGCGTGCTACATGAGGTGCAGCCACTGCCAGAACGACTGGCATTTGCAACACAAGATGACACATGCCTAAATGCATCTCCTAAAGAGTGGGAAAGGAGGGCAGGGTACACAGATCCATGTGGATGAATCATCTTGAAAAGTTACAGATAAAATATGAGGATCTGTTCTTACTTCCAGCATCTCATGGAAGTTCCTCCACCAAAGAGACCTGTACTCTCAGAATTGAGAGGAGATGAAACACAGAGCTACATTTTCCACTATAGGTCAGTGTTCCTAAGCCAATGGTCTAATCTAGGTGTCTAATCTAAGAGCCACATTAAAAAGCCCAACAGCAAAAGAAGACAACCAACACTGCTGACACAGTGGGTACCTAGCTGCCTCCCATTGTACTGTCAGGTGTATAAATATGTTGGAAGAATTTTGCTTCCAGTCCCACAGATGCTGCTTTCTAGGATGTCTTGTTCAAATCCTTGAGACAGGGCTTTCTGCTGGCTCTCTCCTATGAACTGCCATGCTGTGGACACTAACCTCTGTAATCCCAGCCATTGCTGCTTGCTCCAGGAAAGTCACTGCCTTCTGATTCTTGTCCCATTCATTTTCAGGTCTGTGGCATAAGAGGTATCTAGCGTAGCGGTACTGTGCCATGGGGTGACAGCTGCTGGCCGCATGGTAGTAATAAAAAGCTGCCTGGAAAAAGAGAAACACATTTGTGTGATTCAGGTAATACATGCCCTCAAACACAACATGACTCCCCTCTGGCCGGGACAAGCTTAACCTCTCTGTCTAGATCTAGCATAAGCTGCCCATGCTTACCCCAGCAGCTCTCCCACACCTCCCCACTGAAGAACATGAGATTTTTTTAAGTGAGATTTTTTACGTGAGACTGTGACTATATGAGAGCTCTCTAACCACCCTGCCTTCTCTAGTCAAAACTCCCCGTGTTGAAGGGGATGGCACTGGGCCAACAATACCAAAGCTTACTCTATGCTAATGGGGATCTTCACAATTATTTGAAACAAGCCACCTTTGCAGATCTTTCCAGCTACAGAAGATGCTGACTACGGCCAGCACGCACTAGGTGGCAGGCTGTAGTTAGAGGTACCCAAACTGGACAGCTTGAGATGTGAAGAAGCCCTTGGATGTGCAGTGGTGTTTTAAATACAGTAACATGACAGGTTTCTCCTTGGTGCTCTCCTGGGTGCTAGTGGCACAGCCTGTGTACCTATGAGAAGACCTCAGAAGCTATGAAAAAGGGGATTTCAGGAGCACATCTCTGAGGGGATCTATGATACTGAAGCCAGCACTGCAAACCCGCAGTTTATATTACATTCAGCATTTTCTAACAAGACTTCAGAGACTGTCACACCCATATAAAAGGAGAAAAGTGCCTGTGCACCCAAAGACCACCCTCCTGGGCTGTGCCGCACATATACAACCCTACGAGCCGTGGATACCTTTTCCAAGTCTTTTTCCGTGCCTCTGCCATGCTCGTAACACAGACCCACGTTGAACTGGGCTTTGCTGTAGCCTCGATCTGCTGCCAGTTTGAAGCAGGTATAGGCTATCCTGTAATGGCCCGCTCTCATACTTTCAATCCCTGAGAAGAACACAACGTAAAAACAGGGGAAAAGAAAATGGACAGAATGCAGCCTCAAATGCAGCAACCTCCCCAACAGCTACTGGGCCTTCCTTGGCCCATGTCAAGTGCTCTGGTCCACTTCTGGCTGGCTCACCAACCCTCATTCCACAGGACCAAAGCTTCCGTAGGAAAAATGGCAACACTGCATTTTAGGGATTTTTCTAGTCTCATTGCAAAGAAGGATCATGGGCTAACACAACGTATGGCTTGCATGGAAGTGGCTCGCTTTTTTAGTGGTGCAACTAGTGGTGTATATAGGGCAGGGATTTTTTTCTTAGATCATTGCACATTCCTTCAGCTCATCTTCGAGTTGCAATTCTGCAATTGCTTTTTCAGCTTGCCAAGAAGACTGAGATCTCAGACAATGAAAAGGGATACAAGGATATGACAGTTTGTGTTGCAAAAAAGACGCGAGATGGCTTCATTTCCAACTACAGATGTCAGGACAACAGTTCAGGCTTCAACCAAGCCTGGATTTAAATATGCTGATATAAATCAGGTGGCAGGATGGGACAAAGGGCAATAAATCTCTCAAAGCACAGTTGAAATTGCTGAAAGGAGGCTTCAGCTTGGGTATATCTCTGCCTTCACACAAGACCTGCAACAATTTGGAGGTCCTCCAAAAAGAGAAATGTGTGGTTTAAGGACAAAACAAATCCAAGTCCACATTACCGAGGATATTCAATGCAATGGAAATGTCAATCCGGAAAATCTGCTGCAATTGGAAAGCAGCTTCCTCTAAATGTCCTCGCTGAGCTGGGTCACCCTGAGGAGTTAAAGAGGAAAGCTATTAAGACAGCAAAAACATACAAACCCTATAGGAGATCCTTTCTTGGAAACCGAGCAGTGAGACACATTTGTACTCTACTTAGTTATCAAGAGGGTGATGTAATCTGGTGTCGTGTCCACAAAAAAATCTCCCTGTCCTACACAGCCATCTAGTTAGGGAAGCTGTATGGACATTGCGCACCTCCCCTCTGACCAGGGAGCTTGGTGTAGCCTCTCAGACATCATCAGCCCTTTCAGAATTTAGCAAATACCTGATACCACTCATAACTTCCCCCTTCAAAAGTAACGTTAGCCCTTGTTCACCCTCCGCATCATGTCAACAGCACAAACAGTCTCTGCCAAACATGCACTGACATATATGTATATGCTTTACAGAATTCAAGCTGAGCCCACACTGTCAGCTCACTGAACACTGCACACTCCTAATAAAATCCTGCACAGCAGAGACAACATCTTTTCTTTCTCAGTAATGAACAATGTTTCTTACTTTACCACAGCTCTGGGAGGTGGGAGGAGGATTAGCCTGGCCTGCAGCTTTAGCTGCCAAGCTTGTGTACAAATTTAGTGCCATCGAGCGGCAACAGTGCACACTGCACACAAGCTGAGATGCCTCTGCACTCAGGGAAGTCATGGAGCAAAAATGCCCCTTGCCACCCAACAGCTTTACTGCTCAGCCAGCACTCAGAGCTGCTCACAAGAGGACAAGACATGGATCAACTCTCCTCCTCTTCCGAGAGCCTCCTGAACCTGCCCCATGACCTACGAATAAGCTAGAGACTCTCCCTATGGGCCCTGCAGAAGTGGTACCTCCTAGGATGGCGAGCTCGATGCTCACCCCCTCGGCAGACCAAGCGAACGCCTTTCTGGTGGGGGAACAGAGGTCACTTCCATGTCAAAGAGAGGATCCCACTCTGTTAAATACTGCATTTACCTCCACTCTGTTCACACTGTCCTTGCGCAATTGCTCAGCTGACTGATTTTTAAAAAGGGGAATTGTCTGCACGTAAGACTGTGAATTGCAGGGAATTAGCAGGTTTAATCACAACAAGAACAATGATATAATTTACAGCCTTGTGAGTCTCAAACTGATGCACCCTCTTCAAGCCCAAAGTGTCTTCCTCTCTCTAACAGACAAAAGCCAGTCCTGATTTGCAGCTTTAGGAGGAGTGACACCACCTTCTCCAGTCATGGGTTGTCTGGTAAAAACCAAAATAGCAACAGCATGTAATCACCTAGTGAAAGATTGCATCAAAATGCAAATACACAAGAACAGACTAGGACTACTGGACAGGGTGGGTTTTTTTTGTTTGGTTTTTTTTTTGCCATTTTCTTTGAGTGCTTCTCTACTAGCATCCCTGTTACACAGACATCTTAAAGGTTAGGGATGCCAGTTTGTAGTTCCTGCAACTTTGCTCTGGCTAAAGCAGAGGGCAGCATATCACATCTCTCTTTCTCCTGGCCTCCAGCTGTGCAGGGCAGAAAACAGTCTTTCATGTGAGTGGATTGCTCAGGCTGTGCTTGGGGAAGACATTGAGATGTCTTCCTGTAGGGAAGGGGCCTCAGGTGCAGATGGTTGGTGCAAAAAACAAAAGCGTACCTTTGCACTGTGGAGAACCGGCTCCAAGCTGGAGGTCTCAGGGATTTGGAAGTCCCCTATGTTTAAAAAAAAAAAAAAAACAAATAAAAAAAGCAGGTATAAGCAATGCTGTATCTTTGCCTCTTCCTCCTCTTCTATTCTCTCTACTCCACAGCTCTTTCCTAGAGGTCACCCACCCAGTCAGGGACATAAGGAACAGAAGGAACACTGACCAATCTTACCTTTGTATCACAAGCAACCAAGTGCCACATGAATACAGTCCTGTAACCTGCAGCTGACTAATGCACCTCCTCCAGAAAGGCCCCCAGTCTTTATCTGAAGACACCAAAAGGTAGAGAATCTCCAACTTCTTCTGAAAGTATGTTCCAGCAACTTGTAACGGTGCTTTAAACCTCTGCGCTTCATTTCAAATTAAAATACATCTGGTTTCTGCTCCCAGGTGCTGGCTCTTCTAGGCTTTCTTTCTCTTTACTAAAAAGCCCATTCTCCTTTTGAAAGTCCTGATACAACTAATCAACCCCTCTTGATTCTTATTTGTGATTCTAAAAAGACTCTGCTGTTCGTGTTTTTCAAATGAAGTACTTTTCTGCCCTAGTTGATTAATTTTATGACTTTTTGCCACTATTCCTGAATTTTCAACATTGTTATGGAAGTGTGGACTCTCTCACCGGTGTCAAGGAAAGGTAAAGTTGCCTCCTTATTCGAATTCTTAACTGCCTAGTTTGCATGTATCAGAACTGTGCTCCTATTCCCATTGCCCAGGGCATCACACCAAGATCTCACACTTAGGTGCTTGCTTCCCTAAGGTAGCAAGTTTTCCAGGTAATTTCTGGAATTACTGAAAAACTCCCTAAGTTTTCCAGGTAACTTCTTTCCAGGGTAGAGTTCTGCTTCTGCAAGGGGATGATCAGATGTGCTATTTTGGTTGCATCGTATGCAGGCTTAGGTTATCACCCCAACATATCCCACTTGCTCATCACTGCCCTCTTAGAAACGCTGGCACAACCACGTCTTCAACCACTATCCGACCAGTTTCAATCAGAATTATGTAATGAAAACATCTACAGCAAAAGCTAAACCACCTTGCTCTTAACAAAATTGTGCTGGAAGTGATTACACAGGCATTTATGTCAGCTACTCTAAGAAGACAGTGACCTCCAGCAAAGATGATGAACAGGCGAGGGCTTACTGAGGCCAATTATTTTTAACCTAAATCACCATAAGCAGCTGGATCCCACCAGGCACCTAACACCAGGTGCTGAAGCCTGGATCACTGCAAGCCAGTGCTATAACGCAAGAAGTAGCTCTGCCCTCCCTGTGTCTCCCCATCTCCCTCTCAAGCTGTGTGGCTGCAGAGCAGGGAGCTACGATGAGTCAAAAATCAGTCCTTTTGGAGGCCCAATTCCTTGATTCCTGGCACTATACGGCTACACAAGTGCTTGTGCCAGCAGAGCAACAGGAAAAAGTGTGCAACAGGCAGTGTTGTGCCTTGCAGTGCCTGCACCATCTCACAATGGACATGAAGCTGTGTTCTATGTTCCAGCTGCAGCCTCATTATTCCCAGATAAATAATTGCCCTCTGGCTGTATTAAAGTGTATTTTAGCTGAACAAGCCCCACTCACCCAACAAGCAAGATCACTATGGCAAACACAATTTCTTTCAGCGCTCCATCAAAAGTAATATAACCTGTGAATTTATTAGTTGTGCTTTACATTTATTTTCAGATCAGGCATAAAATTATCTGATCTTTCTCACCGCAAAACTCTATCTCTTTTTCAGGTATCTCCCTCATGATGTAATTTGTTTTTCTGCCATACATACAACAGCAAATCTCATGAAAAAAATTGTCTGTATTAAAAATTCTCCCAACTATTTGTTTAAACAACATTAGTACATTCATGCTTTTAAGAAACTTTACATTTGCATAGACATCTACTCCTAAATCAGAGATTTGTTGTTTACTGAGAAAACATGCTGTAATTTGGACAACCCATTACCCCATGAAAAATAAACAGAAACTAATTCTGAATTTTATCAACCTGCAACACTGTCTCATGCCCCTCTCCCACTGGAAATCCCTCCTCACCCAAATCCCAGTAATCTCCCCAGATTAGAGTTACCACTCCTGGCGAGCATAAGGTCATTTGGAAGAAAACACAGGGACCGACCAATCGTGACACCCAGTCCCCTCTCCTGAAGGACTAGATTATTGAATTCTCTCGGAACTCACATTTGAGGCTGGGCAAGCCTCAAATCAAAACTCTTCAGGGATATCATGATCTTTAAGACTTGCCTGTTTCAGAGCAGCTGCTTCAATACCAGGCACATAATTTAAAAGTGCTTAGGTTCTTTCAGCAGTAAACAGAGAAATAAAAGCACCCTCCGGGCAGCAAAGTATCCCATCCCACTTCAGCAGAAAGAGAAGACCAGCTTAGGTTAACTTTCAGACTATCATTAAGTAATACAAGTTCACCCCAATGGTTTGTTTCTTATTTCCCAAAGAATGATCAAGCTTCAGCAGAACTTCATAGGAACTAGGCTTTGAACAAATTCATTGCTATATTGCACACACACAACCACATTAAATTATTCTTAAGGTTGTATGTTCAAAGCACACAAAAGCTGGGAATACCACAGTTGGAATTTTCTGGGCAACTTTATTTCTACTTCTTCAAACATGTGCTATGATGTAACATGACTATGCATCTTTTTTCCATGCAATCTTGCAGCTTTCAGCGTACTGGATGCCCAATGCTCACATATTCAGCAGCTAATGAATATTTCGTATTTCCCCACTGTTCATCCTGTACTAATCAAATGTTGCTCAAAGCTAGCTCAAATGAGGCATTAATAATCTTCTCATAGACAGTCTAGATTGCTCATCCCAAAACATCCAAACACTTCACAAGAATGAATTCACAACAAGAGCTGGACAAAATCCAGGATTTCTGCCTCATGGAAAATTTTAGTGTTTCCAATTGGTTTCATTGTGCTTTGAAATGAAAACACACTTTTGAAATGTCTGTAATCTCAGAATTGAAATAACGAATTTTACAGTTCTGCCAGGGGTAAAATACAACTCCCCAGGGAAGCATTCAGCTACTATAACACTGAGACTGGCTGTAATCACTTGCTCGTTCACTATGTGCCTTTACCTTTCGGCGAAAAAGCTTCGCGCGAGGCACGAATTGCATGAAAAAAATAGGATGTGATCATGCAGCTGAGGACTTGCTGATAGGAAAATCCAGAATGCTATTTAAACCAACTTTTAAATGAATTTCCTAAAGTTTTCTTTTTAAACGCACTAAAAGTAATAGATTCTATCATATTGTGTTATTTTAAAAGTGGAATGGCTCATCTACAAAGCTGGGGTGTTTGGATCCATCACAACGATCTTTGCCACTTGAGGTAACAAAGTAGCTGACAGCAATAAGATTGTCACTGTACATGTAGACCAGCACAAGCAAGTCTGGAAGTTAACTGAAACACTGAAAGAAAGGGTGAGGACGTGGAATTCTCTCTAGAAGGTCCTTCACCATTGCTGGCAACAGCAAACTGGAGAAGTGAAGGTACATTCTGCTCCACTCTGAGTTTTGGAGGTCTGTTCTCTAATGGCAAGACTTTGTTACCAGATTCCCCTGCATCATCTGCCAGGCGTCTGTCCTTCCCTTCCTTCTGCTCTCCCCAGCTTCTTGCTGCATTCTGATTTAGCCAGCCTCATTCTCTTTCGGTAGCTAAACACCAGAAAAAAAAAAAATCCTAAACCTTAGGCAGCTTTTTCTGTAGAAAGCAAAACATACTCTGAGAGAAAGGTATCACCAAGGCATCACCAAGCTTCACTCTAAAACTTTCCATGGAAAGATTCACAGGACTTCTCACATTACAAAACTATGCATTTTTTCAGACTCTTCAGTGAAAATTACTGAATCTCTTCACCCTGACTTTTCTCAATAAATTCCCACAAAACGCATGCACAGCATAATGTGAGAATGTAACCTGAGGACTTACGTATTGAGCAAAATCAAATTATTTCTGACATACATTATCTCTGACAACTGACAGTTGTAGATGCTTGGGCAAAAAGTGTAAGGAACAGGGATTATAAAGTCATGCTTTTCCTGGCAGAACTTTCCAGCAATCAGCTGTTCTGTGATCTTCTGAGCAGGAGGTTTCAGCTGGACCAATTAAGTTTAATTTGAACACGTAATTTTACCTAATCACTTCTTGGAACCCATTTATACTTCTGGCCTGTAGCAACGAGTTCCACAATTTACCTGTGCGCTGGCCAAACATGTACTGTCTTTTGCCTTTTTTCAAACTTGCTACATGGTCATTTCTCTGCTGCCTATTAATATGTGCATTATGAAAAATGTTGTCCCTATTCACCTTCCCTCAACACTTTTAGCTTCACAGAGCACTAGCACACCCTCTGCCACTTCTTTTTTAAGCTAAAGAGTCAGTCTCTGTACGTAATTGTCTCCTCATCATCCTTTTCTATGCCATTTTTGTTACTGTTTTTAAGACAGTCTTTTCCTTAAGTGTTCAAGATGTGGCTGCATCATAGACTTAAACAAACCTACGATACTGTCTTGTCCTCAGTTCCTTCCTTTACAATAATTAACATTTAATTGGCCTCACTGCTGCTGAGCACTGACTTAACCTTATCAAAAACATATCCATGGTGACTTTAAATGTTCCTTCTGCAGTATAATTATTAATTTGACACTCCTCATTCTGTATGTGTATTTACAGTTACATTCCCCTGCATATACTAATTTAACCTACCTTGGGATTACCCTGGTTTTAGTTCTTGTGCCATCTTTTGCTGTGACTCTCATAGTTGACTGTCCTGAATAATTGTGTACCATTTGCTGCTTCTGTCACCTCACTTGTCACTTCTTTTTTCCAAATCACTGCTGACTGTGCTGAATAGAACAGGTTTCAACAAAGGACTTAGGGGAATCCACTAGTAATGGCTCCCCATTGTGAAAACTATTTCTTGTATTTTAAGGAGTTACTAGCCCAAGAGTAGCCCTTCCGACTTCCTTCACATCAGCTTTATTTCTCCAGAGAGCTTTTTTTTTAGGTCCTGGCTGAAAGATTTTCAGAAAGCTAAAAGCTGGATCATCTCGCTCCACATGCCTGTTGACTTCTCCAAAGAAATCTGCAATGGAGCAAGCTGGCCTGAGAAATGACTTCCTAAATCCTTCCACAACCTTTGATTCTTTGATATAGCATGCTCATCCAGGTATCTAACATCTCTATTCTATAACAGTTTCTATCAACTTAGAATTACCTTTTTTGCAGTTTTGTGGCTCAAACAACCCCCTCTTTTTAAAAGCCAGTGTCCAATTTGTCAGTGTTCATTCTTCTGGTCATACATCAGATTTAAGCACTGGATTACGTATCATCATTAGAGGCTCAGCAATTTCATAGCTTCTGAAGAATACGTGAACAAAGAGCATGTGGTCTTAGTGACTTGTCACTGTTCAATTTACCAGTTTGCCTAAAAGCTCTTCCTATTGACTCTCAGTACGAAACTGTTTGTCAGACACAGACACACATTCACTCCTGAATGTTTAGCTGTGCCAACTGAAGGCATCACTGTCTCCACTTATTCCCCACCACTTCTCCCAGAGGTCCATGTCCAGTAATCTGCCAGCAAGGCAGTGTGTTTGAGTGCTTCTTAATATGCTCCAGGCAAAAGCAGATGGGTTAAACAGTCTAACTGGTAGTTTAGGTAAATTAACCTGGCTGTTTTCCTGCACCTAATTAGGAGACATGGAAACAAAATGCTCTATTTGCCAAGTGATGGGAATGGTAACCTCTGGCAGGAGATGGGTTTGATAAGCAGTGATGGGCAGTAGCTTAAATCAGCACAGAAGAAAGTAAAAAATCTGGAAGAAAGCAAAGAATAGGGAACCCCTCTGATCTTTTCTGCAACACCTTACATCATCTACTCAACATCTGTGGGATTGATTTTTACCTGTCTCTTCTACACCATGATCATATATTGTCCTCCTTTCTACCTGCTCCAGCAGGCTTCCTGCTTCTAACAATTTTCCTGAAGTGTTTATACATCTAGTAAGTAGCCCTGTTGTAGGCCTCATCTGCTCTTCCTTGACATGACTTTAAATTTAACATGTAGGACATGCTTTCCTCGATATACTTCAAAAAACTTGAAGTCTTATATTCCTATTTTTGTAAAACTCATTTTAATAAGAATGTCTTTGATACCTCCTTCCACTGTCTTATCTAGAGCATAAGCACTCAGATATACATCCTCATCTTCAAGGAAGAAAATAATTCCTTTAGTTTCATACCATGTACACAAGCCTCCTAGATCACTGGTGCACTATTTGCCTGAATCCTTCTGGCTGCAAACATCTGCCCCCAGTAAAAGAACAGAAACTGGATGTTGTAATCAGGTCACTAAGGCAGACCAGTATTGGTAAAGCTGATGTCACCTGCACAGTTACAGCGCAGGCTCCTCCCTGCCTTCAGGAGCTTTTTTCCTCCTGTCTCTGGACTCCTGATTCATCTCTCTGAAGTTCTGTCTTTCCACTCTAACCTATCTCCTCAAGTGTCAATAAATGGCTATACATTTCTTGGCTCCTAGCTTTGCCTTGGGGAAACTCAGAGACTCAGAAGTCCTTTTGCCACAAGTATCCTACCCTGCAGCACATTGCACATACCTACTTCTGCCCAGGGCTGGCTCTCTCCTTGCCCTGAGGGGATGCCTGAGGATGAATTCTCTGGTACAACCTTCAGACTTTCTTTCTGCAGGAAGTGGGACCGCAGCTGCACACTGGGACAGCTGGTTGAAGCTTCAGTCACCACTGAAATATAGAGCGCAAAACAGTCCCCGTTAGCTGTGCAGTGCCTGCTTTTGGAGACAACAGCGAACTGTATATCTACCCAGCGTCCTTCTCTGCTCTGACCACAAAGCCAAGCAGGAGGAAAGTTCAGGGAGCAGAGACCAGAACAGAAAACAAAGGTAAGGGCACGTGGGATGCAAAGTGGGATTGCACCAAATCATTAAGAAACAGTGATTTCCCTGACAGATACCAGCCCTCACTCTCCCCAGAGAGCTTGAAAGCTAGTTGTCAGCTTCTCACAACAGCTCTCTTCCAGTCTTAGTTAACTTATCATGAGGCAAAAATCCTGTCTGATAGCCGGGCCCTCCCACAACCCCTTCTCACAAGCCAGAGCTGCTAACCTGTCTGCTGAGAAGGCAACGAAGAAAGCCAGAGAGACCTGTGCTCTCTCCTGGTGTCCGGCAGCGATCTCAGCCATGAGATCTGTCTGACCAGCTGCAGAAGAAGTGCACCAAGTGCTCCCTGAAGAAAAGCAGACACAAGTCAAGGAACACAGCCCCACTCCCTCTTTCTGTCCCATTTCCATTCGGCAGCTTGGCCACAGCTCCGTTTTGGGGAGCCCTCCCACCACGGCTCCCCTCCCTGGGGGCTCCCCCAGTGCCCACTGCTCCCATCCCCTTGCACACTCCCAAGGTCTTCTGGCAACATCCCTCCCAGCCAGGGGCACCCGGCCCTGCCTGCTCCTCCTCACCCAGGTGACTGCCTCCAGCACGGAGTAGCGGGGCACCAGGCCGGGCAGGGGCTGCTGTCTTCCTCCTCGCTCCCGGCCATCCCGGGGCGGTCCATCCTGACAACCGGGCGCTCTAAAACAACCAGAAAACACCAACACCGTGAAGCCAGAAATCAGCCCTCAGACCCCCCCAGGAGCGCCCTGAGGGCAGGGAGACGTCCCGCAATGCAGGCCAGCGCCGCAGCCCGGCGGCCCGGGCCCCGGGCCGGGCTGCACTCACCGCTCGGGGCTGGGGCCACGGCCGTCGGGCGGCTCGGCGGCGCAGGCAGGGCGGGCGGGGGGCAGCCAGCACCGGCCCAGGCCGCGGCCCAGCAGCAGCCGCCACATCCCGCCCGCGGGACCATAGAGAGGGCGCGTTGCCGAGCGACAGCGGCCAGGGCCATAGAGAAGACAGAGCGGCCGCGGAGATCGACTAGTGCCGGCGGGCCTTCCGCGGGGTGGAGACGGCGACAGCGGCGGCCCCCGCGCCAGGCTAGGGGAAGAGCGGAGCCCGCACAGGCAAAGCTCCGAGGAGCGGTTTTAGGCGGCCTGAGCCCACCAGGAGGGTAGGGATAGAGCGCCGCCATACCATAGAGAGGAACTAGAGCGGCGCCTGGCCCACCCTCCGCAGAGCGCGGGAAGGGCGCGGCGGCCGCTGAGGCTCGGGAAGGGCCGTGCTGTGGGGTGGGACGGGGCTGAGGGAGGCCCGGGTCCCCACTGCGCCTGGAGGGGCCCGTGTAGGCCCCGGGGGTCCCCTTGTGGGTCGGGGTCCCTTGTAGACCTGGCGGGTGCCGAGGGGGCTCCTTGAAGGGCTGGGGAGTCCCTTGTAGGTGTGGGTGTGCTGGGGAGGGTCCCTGGGGATCCCCTGTAGCTTGGGGGGGATAAATCCCCCTTGGGAAGCACAAGGAGGTGGGGGCAGCTGGTTATGCTGCAGGTCTGGGGTTTCTGAGAGGAGTCCCTGAGCTCAGAGATGAGCCCTAGGGGTCTGGACTTACAACATAGGGACCAAATTAGTAGAGGGGAGTGCTGAAGTATACCCGAGCCTGTGATTCCCTAATAAACCTAATAAACGGTGCCTTTTCCTGATCCAGAATGGCCTGCAGCAGCAGGGTAGATGGGCATTTGAGTGTGCTGCAATGGGTTAGACAAGAAAAAGTAGCATACTGCAAAGTACTTTTCTTATAGCAATAAAGTAATTTCAGGTGTGATCAGAAACTCAGTCGGTTAATCTTCCTGTAACCAGTGATGTGATTAGTTATATTTGGGAAATGCGTATATATGCAAAACATTTGTGAATCGAAATGTGTAAAAAATGCATTAAGATGTGGTTATGGTTTGGGTTGTGTATGAACCTGCATCCATGTCTTGTCAGCAGTCAGCCTGATTTTGTGATTGATCGCCCTCGCAGAGGACTTCCTTGGCTTATATCTGCTGTATGTCTCTCTGTTTGTCTCAACGGTGTTGCAACAGGAGATGGCAGAGTTCCCAACCGAGAGTGTGGCATGCCAGTGTGAGAAAAAGATATGCTTTATATTCTCCTTACCCTAGTGGTTTCCTTCAGAAGTATGAATATTGCCACCCCTGTGCTCATTCCATCTGAAAAGTGTACTTTCATGTTTATGTCTTCATTCCATAGGCACAGAAATTCTTGGTCATTCTGGCAGTTTGTCTCTCTTTCCAGAATATGGTTTTCTCTTTGCTGGTAGTTCCTGTTACGGACTTGTAGTTCTTGTTCAGTATTATCTATGTTTTATGCTTGGCTGGCTGCAAGTTTAGCTCCAAGTGTGGCTTTCCAGGAGAGACGTAATCACTGTCTTTCATCAGACTAAATGCTTGTTTTAAAATACCGTATTTCTTTTGGTTTTCCATAGCTTTTATTTTTTGTAGCGTCATATGGGATACGAATCCTTTATCCTTTTCACCCCAGATTTGGCTTAATACCTTAATTACAAAGTAATTTAGTTGTCTGTTTTAGTAAATGTGTCTGTAATTGTCTCATGTTAGTAGACTGGTATTTTCTAAGCTACTACTGTTTGTTTGGGGATGAAAATTACATGCAAAATAGAAATATCAGCATCTCTATAATCTTGCCTTAATTTTCTCGCTCATCAAGTTGATATCAGTAATTAATGCTCCAAAAACTTAAACTGCATTTGTTGGTATTGGTTCATCCAAGATCTTCTCAGCTATTCACTGTATTTTTAATGCCATTAGTCCTATTTTCCTTTCAAGTCTCCAGCCATTTTGTATGCGATACTCTCTGTCTTTTCTGCAACTGGCGAGTCAATAGCAGAGCTAATCTGTTTTGATTCATATCATGAGAATGCCATAGGAGTTGAACAACGTCAGTTGTGCATTTGCTGGGTGTTTGTGTCTTTTACTCTTGAGAAGGAAAATAGCCAAATGAAGATGAGATGAAAGACAAGGAATGGGACCATCCAGAGCAAAAACAAAGTTGAGGTAGCGAAGATCAGAGACGTAGGCTGGTGTGGAGTAACGTGGCTGAAGGAGTAAATGTAGAGAGAAATTGCTTGAGCTACGCAGGCAGGATGGCGTGTTCTGTGCGAGGGCTGCTTCTTGTGTCTTTCCAGCTCAGCTAAGTTTGCGTCTGTGCAACTTGCAGTCAGAGTGGAAAGCACATTGAGAAGGAAGAGGTGAGAAGGCATGATGAATTGCTGCACGTGCGGAGTGTCTTGCTACCGCTTTTCTGACTGTTGGTGGTGATATTTTGTTCCATGCACCCAAGGGTGCTGAGGGAAGTGGCTGATGTCATTTAGGGCCACTTTGAAAGGTCACAGTAATCAGGAGAGGATTCTGATGACTGAAAAAGGGCAAACATCATACACGCATTCAAGAAGGGTAAGAAGAAGGATTGGGCAACTCTAAAACACTCTGTTTAGCCTGGGTCTCTGGGAGGTCATGGCACACTTTCTCCTGGAAACTTTGTTTTAAGCATCTGGAGGATAAGGCAGTGGTTGGGAACAGCCAGCATGGATCTGACAAGGGCAATCATGCCTAACCAGCCCGATTGCCTTCTGTGATGAGACTGGCTCACAGAACAAGGGGAGAGCAGTGGGTGTGTTTACCTTGATTTTAGCAAGGCGTTTGACATAGTGTCCTATAGTATCATCTTACCAAACTGGTGAGGTATGGATTGAGTAAATGGTCTATAAATTGGATGGAAAATTGCTGGACTGTTGGACTCACATGATGGTGATCAGTGGGCTAGCACACAGAGTGTACAGAAGAGGCTGAGAAAACTGTGTTTGTTATCACACAATAATTTTAGGAAAATAAATACTTTGCTCCTTAGGGAAATAAATACTGTGCTCCTTAAGAAATATATTTGTTTTGGTGGAAAGAGGAAGCCAGACTGGTTGTAGAAAGCAAGTTTAAAAACAAACATTGAAGTTCTAGGAGGTTATACACATTCTGAGGTCTTTTAAAAACCTTGTAATTGAAACCACTCTCTTATTCACTGGTTTAAACACTCATTAATGCCAGTCCCCCCTTAAAGTCCAGGCAAAATCCATGTATCTCCAAGTTCTTGATTTTTTCTTTGAAGCACATTTGCCACTGGAACTTTATTCCCTGGGTGCTGGAGCTGTTTCCTCTTATCTCATAGTGGTCTTCTGGTAAGTTAGGTTTTCATCTGTGTTTTTGTGCATCTTGAGCAAAGTAACTTAGTGGAACATGTAAGCTTTGATATACAACAGTTTTGGTTTTTTTTCCTCTAGCCAGAAATTTATGGCTAAAAAACCCCACCCTGCAACTTTGACCAAGTATACTTGAAACATTGTCATTACAGGTGATCTAGTTTCACAGCTCACAGGCAAAGAAAACATGTTTGTTTTACTTTATTAGATTTCTTATAATATGTTCATACAAAAACAAATGTGCATATACACACTCCGTCAATACTACCAACTACAATTTATTAAGTTTTACAAGTCTTTTCTACTAGGTCACTGTATTGTTAAGCAGACATTGAATGCAGGATCAATGCTAAAGATGGGAAGGCTAAATTTCAAAGTAAACAATCTCATCTTTCTCCTAATAAGTTTATAAGGGGTGTTTTTGAGGAAGTCTTAATTAATCATGGCCTAAAACTTCTCTTAATGCGGTTGTATTTTTCTAACAAGAAAATTAGAAAGAGATGGTATTTGGGCATAAGCTGTAGCTCACACTGCCATTTCAGTCTTCCCTGACTGCTGCAAAGCCCCTCAGTCAGTCATTGTAATCCAGAGCTGAAACTGGGAGCGTGTTTTGGGGATATATCTTGTTGCTTTGTGATGAACTTGGAGGCCCTGGGAGAATCTCTTGGTGTTGACAGCCCCTGACAGTAAATGTCACATGAATTCAGAAGGAGCTCAAAGCCTTCTGGTGACTGCTATGAGAAGAGACATGGTGACAGAAAACCTGATTGATGAGCCATGCCACAAGTAGAGGGAGCGCTGTGTGGTGATTGCTTATAATTGAATGGTCCATGGAAGTTATTTCTGGGTTTCCTATGAACGGTGACATACACTCCAGAAGTGTTTTCACAGGGAGGCCTGCAGATTTTAATCCTGGTACTCAGCAACTCCCTGTTACCGCAGCGTTAACAGACTTTAAAACTTAACAGGCTGTTTTAGCTTCATGCCTAGCATAATAATTAAACAAACGATCGTCAGTCATGCAATTACCTTTAGAAACGTTCCTTTGTCAGTTTTTGCCTCCTCTTTTTAGTGCTTTTTCCTTGTGGCTCGGCTCTGTGATCTGACAACACGGAGACGTTGATTATCGAGGCTCTTCCCGATTCTGATGATGCGCTCCTCTGACATGGGCTTGTTGCAGCCATGTTAAGCACAGTGGTGATGCTCCTGGCATTAAATGGGGATGTGAGATGCTGTAGCCCACTCACCCAGCAAAGCATCTGCTCGCACTGACCAATTAAATTGGCTTCTCTCTCTCATTAAAACCCTTGTGCAGACTCTGGTATGTCACAGATCTTTAAAATCTCCATTATGAATTCAACTTTCTTCTGGGTATTTTTAGCTTATACTTGAATAAATTATTATTGTCTCTTGCACTTAAACATATCAATTTCGGCTCCACGTATATCTCCTCTGGGCCATATTCAAAGACCTGAGCTGACTTGAACTGCTGAATCTATAGGGAGGATTTCAACACAGCTCTAAGCGCTTGGACATTGGAGCCATGCAAAGAGGGAGAGAAATTCAAGCCCTCCCCTCTTCCCTTTGGTAAGTCAGGAGCACATCCCTTACAGATTTACTTGGTTGTGCCAATTTAATGTGATTTCTTCTGAGGGGCAGGAACCACTCAAGGAAGGCTGACAGGTTTTATCAACAGAATGGAAACTGAAGTGATAAGGTGAGAGTTATTGACCTGATAACTAACAAACAGAAAACTTCAGTGTCCCTCAAGCTAAATATTGCAATCAGCAGGTAAGTAAAAGATGGCAACAGCTGTGGTCTTGTCACTGACTGAGTGTGTTTTAGTGTAGAGGAGCAGGAGGTGAACTGTGAAAACAAACACATCCAGTTTGCTACAGACTATTTCCCTCTATTACTTTTAATGAGAGCTAAACTCCAAAATGCTCAATGGGACTATTTTAGATAGAAGGAACTCTTTGTACAGCTCCTAAATTCTAGACACACGGTTGCAATTAAAATGATTGCTTGCATATTATTAATAGCTCGCCAGTAGTTTAAGGCTGTTATCAGGTATGGGACCAATTGGTACTAGCCACTGCACAACTGAAAGAAAAGTAGTGCTGTCCTTGAAGGAGCTGAGTTAACAACCCAAACCCACAATGCTCAAAGGAGTTTGAAAAATGAGCGAAATGTAAAAAGGTGAGAGGAGCTATGTTAAAATGCATCGCTATAGAGGCTGGTGAGCAATGTGGCTGGATTGCCATAGTCAGATGTTAGTAAATGCTGCCTAAGTGTTTTTTTTTATTTATTTTAATTCTGAAATTGTAGCATGGAGAGGGCAGATGGGAAAGGAAGTGGAGACCTCCTAATGAATTACGATTTAGAAGTAATGGAAACAAAAAGTACTTCACGTACAGAAATCTTTTGTTCCTCCTTTTTCCCCTTACATTTTTTCCTGAAAACATGCTGGGATTGCATATGAAACCTAGCTGTTGCAATTTTCACGCATACCTTGCAATTCTTGTCTGACAGAATATGAAGGCTTCAGCAGCTGAACAAAAAGGCATGCGATAGAGCTCTTGTACGATGTCCGTCTTCCCTTTCTGGCTCCTGGCCTGCTCCATACACTTGAGAAAGACAAATGGCAAGTGATCACTTCCTATTCAACTTCTGCATGCTAACTTTGTTTTTCACATGGAAGCAGTTTTTTACTTACCATGTTTGTCATTCTACTATGTATCTTTTCTTTTTCCTGTTACAGTTTCTTGTTTTTTTTCGGTGAGGGTATCAGAACTGCACTTGGTATTCGAGAAGCAGATGCACCATGAATTCATACAGGGGCAAAGTCATACTTTTCTCTCCAAAGAATTCTGAACTTTCAATTTTCTTTTTTTCACTGCAGTTGAGCAATGAGGTGATATATTCATAGAACTAGGTATTATAACGTCAAGATGCATTTCCTAAATTGTGCAAACTAGTTCAGAGCCCATCACTCTGTGTGTAAAGTTAGTGTTGCTTTTTGTGGATAGCCATATTATAGTTGTCAGGGCTGAAATCTATCTTCTACTTTATCATGAAGCTGCTCAGTGTCATGAGATCTTTAAGTTTTTGTAGTAAATATTATCCTAATTAATTTAGTTTTTGTCAGAAATCTTCTTCACTGTTCCTCCTACTTTCCAGATAATTTCTGAACACATTGAACACCATGGACCTTAATCCCCATGGGACTCCACTGATGATCATCTACCACTTTGAAAACTCATCTTTTAGTCTAATCTTCTTTTTCCAATATTAAACTATTATTTAATGCTGTGAGGTCCTTACCTGTAGTCCCCGGCTGTTTAGTTTATTTAAGAGCCTTTTGATGAGGCTTTCAATGTCTGAGGTTTCTGGAAGCTTGGGGTGAGTTGGAAACATAGGGAAAATTTCTCAGCTGGATCTCTGTTATTTACATGCTTTTGACTCCTTCAAAGAATTCCAGCAGATTTAGGAGGCTCAGATTCCTTTTACAAAAGTCATGTTTACTTTTCCCTAATGTGTTACTTTTATTCATGTATTCACTAATTCTGTTCTTTACTAGAGCTTCAGCCAATATGACCAATATGGACATTAGACTTAGTAATCTGTGGTTTATTGAATTGCCACTGGGTTTATTTTTAAAAACTGATTTCTTATTAGTTACCTTCTAGTCCTTTGATAATCGCACCAATTTTCAGCAAAAGGTTACGTACTAAGGGTATTAGCTCAGATGATTCATATTTAACATTCTGTAAAAATCTTGTATCAGTATCATCTGTGCCCAGTGATATGTTGTTATTCATTTTGTCTGGTTTGTAATCTACTCTTAGCAACCTCAAATTAAGACAAGCCTTCTGTGAATGCCTTATAAACAAGATGCTGGTTTCAGAGTTTCGCCGAGATTCTCCAGGTGAATAGAGATTTTTAAAAAAAAAAAGGTTTGGGATTTTTTGTGATGGCATTATCTTTTCGAGTGCTTCTTTCGTACCTGTGTAGTTCACTGACTCTTGCAAGCTTCTTGCTCTTGATGTGTTCAAGAAGGATTTATTACATTTTTTTTATTTCTTTAGCAAACTGCTTCTAAACTCTTTCTTCAGTCTATGTTATTGTGCTTTTACATTTAGTCTGCTAGAATTTATGTTCTTTTTAGTTCTCCTTTTTCAGACACAACTTCAGCTTTTTGCAGGATACCTTTTAACTTCCAACAGCCTCCCTGATCCTGCTGTTTTATGATGCTAGCTTTTTGTTTTTCTCTCAAGTCTTTTTTGACAGGTTATATGCATTTGCTTTGAGCCTCCAATATAGAATCCTAAAATAGTCTACCTGCCATCTGAAAACATTTTACCTTTCTGGCTGCCACTCTGAGCAGGTTTTTTTTAACAGATTTCCTCATTTTTGAATTCCCTTTCTCTGGAATCGAGCACAACCACTGCATTTGCCAACATTTCCGCATTTCAGAGTATGCCATCATGAAGCAGATAAAAGGATTAAGGGTTTTGGCCTAGCCCAGTCTCTAGGAAGGCTAGAAATATCAGCCATTAACATTTCACTAATGTTAATTTCACTAATTTCATTAACTGAGAAACAGGGAAGAAGTGGCTTGCCAGGGCTGGAGATGGTAGGAATTCCTGCCCTGAAACATCAGCTTCTGTCTTCAACCTACAATAGATAGAATGACAGGTAATTGGAAAAAAGAGGAATCTGGGCTGATTTGTCACCACATCACTGAAGTTTGATACTAACTAGCTTGAGTGTTTTTGGGCAGAAGCCATCTACACTGTGCTGGTGGGAACCAGAGTGAGACATCAGAGTCATGCTGACAATGTCCAGTTCTCGCATTAGTGGACACAGGAACGATCTGGCCTACCAAGAAGTCTGGAAGGACAGTGTGTGAATGCAAATAGTTCTCACTGTGATAGTACTAGAGAACGAGAGCTTAGACCACTTCATGACTTCAGTTTGCATATAACAAAGTGGTAGAGGCTGGTTTGCTAGCTGATTCTTTTCAGGTCTCTCCAATTCCAGACTGCTCCTTGCAGTAAGTAGCAGCTGCTTACTAACAGCTCCAAAGATGCTCTGAAACTGGTTGGGATAAGCAGTCTTTGCCAAGTAGGTGCCGTACTTCAACGTGTGACTAAAGCTTGCTTACCAGTGAAAAACGTTTACTCTGAGGTTGAAAGGCAGCACCACTCAGCTACCGCAAAATACATTTAAAGCCAGGGTGAAGCGAACAATGCTAGTTACAGTGCAACTGCTGACTAGCATTGACTGCTTAGCAACAGTGAGAGTGATATGGATACAGATGAATTGACTGTTTTCTGAGCAAGCTGGGTAGGAACAGCAGTAATTAGCTGCTAGCTGATGAAAAGGCATGCTTAATTATTAGTATAATTATAGATATAATAGACCAGGAATTATTCAGTAAAAGTAAGAAAGCCAATATGTTACAAAGAAGGTAATCAGAATGGAAGAGAAAATGACAGCAGTGTGAATTCTTGAGAAGAAATGTAAAAAATTAAGATGATAAATCTGGAATCTTTTGGGTTTCCACTCTCTGACATATCAACTCAATTTAGCAATGGTGTAAGGATATACAGAGCTAACAAGGTCTGTGGCTAGTATTATTTCTGGTTTTATATGATGTTGATTTAACTGATTGTATGCCAGTGAAGTTGAGCTGTATTTTCATAAATCTCAGAACCTGCACAACTTCACAAGGGTCTTTTGTTCTCCTTCCAGCAGCACAACCACAGCACAACCATTTAGTTTGATGGATCCTGTGGGAAGTTGAGCTATAGCTGGTTCTGATCAATATTGGTAATTGATTATAATTATTTGATAAGGCAGCGCTGCTTGCCCTTGGCACCTGAGTAAGTAATTGTGACTAAGAAGCAGTCATGTCAGCTGCCCTGCCTGGCCACTGCATCTTAAACTGTTTTCCATGCCCACTGGGGAGATGACTGGAGATAACAGGCTGAACTGCACTAATAGAGATGTTAGGAATATGTTGTTAACATGGGATGTATAATCACTGAAATGGGTAATCTGAGGAAGATTTTAAGTACATCTCTTCCAATGTCAGAATAGACATAGGTAGTGCTGGTCCTGCTTTTGGGCCAGGGTTTGGACCGAATGCTAATGGCAGCAGCAGTGATGTGGAGTCTTCTATAAGAATCTGGAACTGAGAGGCCCAAGATGTATACAATTTTTTCTAAAGTTGTAGCAGTTTCTGAAATTATGGCAGTGGAATGGAAGACTCTGGCACCAGCAACTCTAATCTAGATTCTTTGAGACTGAGAGTAGTGGTGCCAAGTGATTACAAAAATTATTATAAACAAATTTTATTGAATTACTATTTGAGGACTAATTACTAAAATGGCTTTTGATTAATGAGTTGCGAGTCAAGCTGGTTTGGCAAATAGCATTTTGATAAGGTATTTGTAAGACAGATAGTCTTAAGATGAACATATAACACTGTAACCTTAATTATGATGTTAATGCAGAAATGATGTAAATGTGCATGAGAAATTACTGTATGAAGTCACTGGGGTACATCAGGACAAATTGAGTACAGACAAACTCTAATCAGCATCAGCTGAGCATAACATCATTGAAAAGTGAAGCTGGAAGAAATCTCAGTTGATCACTTAGTCCATCTCCTTCTTCCACGATAGAATCAGATCTGCTTATGACATTCTTGGCATATGCAGAACTGTTGTTTCTCTGCCATTTTGTAGCAGACATTTATCTGCTACAGGACTGTTACTGCACCGATCCTGACTCTTGTCAGGACTGTTACTACATCTCTCCATGGTCTTCTTTCTTTTGAGCACCTCCTGTTCTCAGTCTCTTGATTCAGGTCATGTTTTCCAGACTTCTAACCATTATTGTTATTCTTGCTGCTTAGCCTGTCAACCTTTCTTGAGGAGCAGTACCCAAGACTGGACGTGCCTCTGCACTGAGGTGTTACTAATGCTGAGTACAGCGAAAGGACCTGCAAGATGCCTTGCACGTAGCTTTTCTGTTAATATATCTGTGTAGTGTTTTCTCTTTGCTCAGGACAATAACCCCTGTTCAGCTTGTGATCTATCAGAACCTTCAGATCTTTTTTTTTTTCCCAGACTTCTTTCTGCCAAGCTGATATCTATCCTGTATTTGTGCACTTTACTCCTGCCTAAGTTAAAATGCTACACTTTTTACAATTGAGATGACTCCTGTATTTATAGGCAACTTGTCCAAGTTGTCAAAAGTTTTTAATACTTCTATCCCCCATGTATTTGTAGCCACTCTTTGCAGGTTTAATCTTGGCAGATTTAATAAACACACGGTCCATTCCCTCATCCAGGCTATCAATAAAATATTGAATGGAATTTATGAACAGCTGAGTAACCATTCAATTTGTCCTTTAAATTTCACAGTGAACCCTTGGAAACTACTCTCAGAGTGTGAATTCCAACCAGATTTGTCTCGTGACTTCAGCCAGGGCATTCTTGCCCTCATGAATGTTGTGAGGGATAATGACAGGAGACTCAGTGACATTGAGGTATGTGGTATCTGCTGCTTCTTCCCTATCCACAAAGTCTCATCCATTGTAGAGGGAAATTAGATTGAGTCAGCTTGTTTTGGTCATGAGGAATTTATGTTGACAACTGCTCATCTTACTAGTTTCTATGTGCTTAGAAATCATTCAGATTATTCTGGTGTTTTTCTTTTCCTGGACATTAAATCTTTTGGTATCTTAGTTATTCTATTTGACTTGTAGAAGATGACTGCTAGTGGTTCCAGTTATTTGAAAGTGTAAGACCTCTGGGGACAGTTGTGAATGCAACAGATACAAACCTCTCACCAGGAGAAACCCTGTACCAAATGTGAAATTTCTGGGATAAAGCAGAGAGACACAAAACGTTCTCAGGAGAGTGGTGGAAGGAACGTTTTCACAAAAAGAAATTATTTTATTTCAGTCTGAGAAATTATGATGCAAATCAGCTTAATTTAAAAAAGAAATTTCAGGCTAGCTTGAGAGAATTCTGAACAGTTTGAACTACAAGTCTGAACAGTCTTGTAGAAATATGGTCAGGGTCATGTAAAAGAAGAAGTTGCGAAACCTTAATTTTGGGCTGCACTGACTTCTTTGCCTATAATAGATTGGTAGTGAACATCTAAGAAAATAGAAATAGAGATTAGACTAAATTCCATAACCTTTTAACCCAGAAAGCCTGGATCTCCTCAGCAAAGTGTTTTCTGAACTCTAATATATGCTCACTGTTGACACGGGCTTATTCACAGAACAGAATAACCTTTGCACAGCTCAACGAGAAGTGCGTGTGTGATAAGTTTTAGTATCTCCTGTTCAGTGCGCCCATGTGACTGTAAGTTTGATCTTACCGAAGCAAGGTGTTACACTTTGTCTTGTAGCACTTCTGCTGGAGTGTTTGATACTGTGTGTATAGCAAGTGTATGTATGTTTATATGAACACTCCAGTATATGGGTCAAGGAAGAAAGAATATGCATTTCATTGGTATGAATCATTTGCTGTTTTTCAGAAACTTTGATTTTGCCTGAATTCAGTATTCTAAAAGGCAAAAAAATACCACCCAACAAACTCTTATCTATGCTGTGCATTAACAAGCCTTTGGGTCAGTACCATTTCCACTGTGCATTTTGTTATGTAGAATTATCATCATGGTCGTGCCTTGAACTGTTTGGAAGATGGAACTGCTGGCAGAGGAGGGAAATTGAAAGTGTCATCAAACTCCCAAAATAGAGGCAGATGTATTCCATGTTGGCTGCAGGACTTTTGAAGTATGTGCGGGGGCCCTGTTACAAGTCTTTTGTCCCTTTTTTCACTGTCTTCTGCAATATAGATCCCCTTCTTCTTCCTGGTCCTTTAAGCTTAAGGAGCTGTAGAAGTACTCTAGAAGTCATTTGTCTGTGGAAAAGCGTTCTTGCTTTCTGGAATCCTCTGGTTTTGCATGTACCCTCCACAGGCAGGTACTCACCGCAAGGTTGGAAATGGTCTTAGTGATGAAGTGGAGATGCATGTGAATATACTGAGGACAGGGGTGCAAGGCAATGCAGTACAGATTTTATAACACAGAGGTGAGTCATTTCTTAATAGTGAGGACTTTTGAGTATTGACTCTAGGGAACTTCCACTACAAGGCAGCTGTTAACATATTACTATGAATTGGTTTGGAAAAAAAAGATTAAAATTGCATAAGTAGATAAATTTTAAAGAGACAGAAATAATAATGACATTAAAATTGGCTGAAAGAACCGAGCTACAGTAACAATGGAACATTTTAAAAATAAATGGGTAGCTAGGAAAGAGTGTAGGGAGACATGCTGCTTGGAGATCACAGAGGCACCTAAGCTTGACGGTTTCTATGACTGCATGAAACAGAGAAACACAGCCAAGCCCCCGCTCTCTCCCAGCATATTATACTGTACAGCAATCAGGTTTAGTAACACATTGCTGAGAGAAAGACTTCTACTATTTAGTATTCATTATGGATGGCATTTTTCAGATTTCGGTGCATCAGTGTAAACAAGCCACACTGGAGGAAGAGTGGAGAAGAGTATTTCTCCAAGCTCTGATTTATTTCTTGTTGATATTCACTAACTACACAAACCTATGGTAGCACCAATTTTAGAAAGGGAAAGTAACTCTCAAACCACCACCATTTTCCAGCGTTCTTGCAGGAAGCCAAAACAACAGGAGGCAAAACGCAATTTCTGCAGTAGGACAGGCGTGTGGCTCCCTTGTGTGGCTGAAACATCTGGTAGATTTGTCTCTGTGAGTCGTGGCGGATCCGCAGGCCTGCCTGGGTTCTGCCAGCTGCCTGGTTTCTATTCCATTTACACTGCATTTTGTAAACCTTGTCTGTGTGAGGAGGGAGCCTGTCCCCACGAACAGGGTGCTGCTGTGCTGGGACACCTACATCTGTGAGCAGAAAGCTGCCTGGACAGACCAGTATCCTAAATACCCTGAGGCTGACCAACCATTGTCACATCCAAGTGTGGGATGACACCAGCCAGTGACATAGCAACCAGAGAGCTGTCCTGCCTGCATGCTTGCCCTTGCAGAGAAAGGTGCATGGCCCACACTGCACCCCATGGGAGCTGGCCCCTCTTTTTTTGGTGTGAGATCATTTCTTCCAGGTGAGCTGGATGCCAGCCACCCAGAAAAGCGACACAGCTTTTCTATCATCCATGAATCGTTAATTCCTGTAAGCCACAAGGGTACTGAGTACTGCAGCAGAAATGGGAGCCATGGCGTAGGGAAATGCATGTGGGCTTTCACCCCAAGTTCCCCGCAGCCTCCCCAAAGCCTGCCTAACAGAGGAATGATCCAGCATGCTGAAGAAAGGCCACGTATGACAGCTCTGTTCCATGTGCACTGCCTGTGTGAGTATAGAGAGCCTGTAGTAATGGAGGATCTCTCCGGCTCCCCTCTCTGAATGAGTGAGTTCACATCATTCTGCTGACACAGGCACATTCCTGCTTTTGAACATGAATCCTCCTTTGGGAGTTGCTTCTCCACATTCCCTACCTGTCTTTTACCTGGCCCTGATACAGCCTCCTCGCAGGCCTTTTTGAAAGCTTGGTGCTAGAGGTTCCTCTGCCCACCTCACCCAGCATCCAGGTCCTTGCTCCCTGCAGTGCTGTGGTAGAATCCTCCCCATCATTCCCCTTCCAGCTGGAGGTGTTAGATGTCCTCTTTCCTCCAAAGGCTCCCTTCTTTGAAAACACCTTGGTGAATACCTGCCTTTTTTTCAGAGGGATTCATGACAGAGTATCTTAGGAGTTTTTGATTTTTCCCCACAACTACCTCACAGTAATACCTAACGTAAAAATCGGATCTACTCAAAAGTGCCGGAGCTTCTTAAAAGGAAATTAAAAGCAGCTGCTATAAGAATGCAGAAGATGAGAAACTAGATAAAAACACCCTATGTGAAGCTCAGAGCAATATATCACTAAGTGAAATGATTCTACAAGGGACCAAAAAGGCAATATTCTAACAGCAAAGTGGAAGAAAGTATTCAAAATCAGGGATTTCTGAGCAAATAAAGAAACTATTTAAAAAAAAAAAAGCACTAACTGTGAAGCTAAATCTGTAGGGCAGGCACGGGAAAATTTTAAGGTGCAAACTCACTAAAGGAATAATAAAAATACTAGTAAAAATATTTTCAAAATTGCCAGGATCAGGTACTCTTCCAGAGGTTTGGTCAGCAGGTGACCAGTCTCTAAAAGGATTACTGTAAGAGAGGAAAACTGCTGTTGAAAAGTAAACTGAAGCTTTGGGTTGGTGCTTACTATGGCTGAGGTAGGTTATTCTCCCATGAGAGCTAAACTTACGGGGACAAGTGTAAGGAACTGTCTCAAATTAAATGACATTAAAATGCATTTTAGGACTAATTGATAAGATGAAGAGTCAGAAATTGCCAAGACCATATGGTAATCACTCAAGAGCTCTGGAGGAAAACAAATATGCAATTATGGAGCTACTATAGGGTGTAACCCATCACTTAAATCAGTCTCCCTGCAAGAGGGATGGAAGATGGTAAATGTGACAACAGTCCCTGAGAAGGTCCCCAGGAGCGAAGTGGAGAACTGCAGACCATCACACTGGAGTCTGTACTGAGCAAGTGAGTAGAAATTGTAAGAATAAAATGATTAAATGGATAAAACCCAACGTATTAGGGAAAGTTTTTCTAGCGAGAAAACTCATTTCACAGATTGGTTAGAGCTCTCGAAAGGGTTCTGAAGATGCAACTGAGATGACCTAGTCATAACAACATAAGAAATGCTCAGTGGGTCAGACCAGCTGTCCATCTGCCTGCACTGGCCACCTATTGTTGCTGTGACCATGATTTTCTAAGTCTCATTCGTATTCCCCTCGCCGCCTTCTCTCCAAACTGAAAAGCCCCTTTAGTGTCTCTTCCAAAGCAACAACTAGAAATCAATTTAATCTGGTTGATTGTTCTTAACAAAAGTTGTAATTAAGCTGTAAAATCCCTTGCCATAGGATATTATGGAAGCTCAAAGTCTACTTGTGCTCCGGGGATAACAGGAAAAGTTAATGGGGAGAACTTAAAGCATAACCTGTTAAATAGTAAAACCAAGGATTGTGGCTCAAAAAGTTCCAAGACACATATTGTTGGAAAACAGAATAATAGTCCAAGAAAGAACCACTGCATGCCTGGTATGTTCTTAAATTCCTTCCCCAGGCATCTGTATTGAAAACCAGATGCTGCAGTAGAGGAACCTTCGATCTGACCCAGTGCAGCCTTTCTTGTGCTTTATGTTCTGTCAAAAGAAAATGAAACATAGATATGAATGTAAACACTTCTGATGGTTAATGGTGAACACTGAACAGTGAACGCTGAGCTCATCTCCCCACTATACAAGCAAACAATGAATTTTTGTTTGGATGCTAATGAAGATCTCACCGTGATGCTGCTAGGTCTTATCTAGCAATATAAAGAGGAAAGCTACATGGTGGAAATAAAGAAAAGCCCTTTATAAAGGAATGAAAATGTATTGCAAATATTGATGTCATTAACCACTCACAGGTCAAAAATATACTTGAATCTACTGATGTAATTTGAAGTAGGTATATAAGTATTAAGAAGAATCTTTTCTTACAATTAGTGCATCTGCTATGATCTGAAAAGGAGAAATTTGTATTTCTTGTATCCCTTTAACTCCAAGTGATCCAGGGTTTGTAGTCAAAAAGCAGATCTTTCTGCAGCCATCTAATCTATTCTAGATCTCTTTTGGTTTTCGGATCAGAGCTGAGGCAAGCTTCTTTTACAAATTTGTGCTGCAGTCTAATAAAAGAGTTGTTCCTTGCCAGGAGAATATTACATACAGTTCTGAGAAAAATGAACAGAGTCAGCTTGTTTGAGAGCTAACTGATGCTTACTCACAACACTGATAAGCCTGACATTTACTGAGGAATGCCACAATTCTCAGTCCAATGAAAAATCCCAAGAGGATGTTTTTTTCAGTGATGCTTCACATTCTATTGACTCAGGATAAGCTGGAGTCTTCTAAAGTATTTTACTAAAAAAAATTAATGTGGAGCCCAACTCCTCCGCTTGAATTACATACAGATGTGCTTTGGCACATTTGTTAATGATCACGGTATGTTTAATGATGCTCTACAAGTTGCCAGTGCCTTATGTGTCATATTTCATTCCTGTAGTGTATTAAAAGCACTTATGCAAGAATTCTTGGTGTCTTGATTGCAATTACAAAAATTATACTTGGAATAATGCCACTTAGCACCTCCATGTAAAAGCTAAATCTTGTAGTGAAATACCTGTTTGTGATACTAGGCAGTGTTCTGGCTGTTAGTGTAGTCTTTGCATGTTGGTCTGTGCTTTGGCTTTCTGTAGCATCCACAATATCTGGCCATGCAGGATTCTTCTGGAACAGGCCCTGCCTCAAAAAGACTGTCAGAAGGCTTTTGAATGTTCAAGTAGATTATGTCAAGAAGTTCCCTTTTGATTATTATTATAAAGATATGTTCAAATAATTCTAAAATACTAGTGATGCAAAATTTTCATTACAGGCACTGTGATAATTAGCTCCTACCATATCGTGCTCCTTATCTAGGAATTCCATTATTCTGCTTTTAATTATCATTTTGACCAACTTTCAATGTACAAAGCTGTTTCTCTGGCACTTTAAAATAGACAAGTATTCCAAATAGTGGCTAAGAATTTTCTGACAAAATTGTTTTTCAGGGAAAAAAATTCTTATTTATCAAAACGTGAACTTTTCACAGAAACATAGGTTCCAGATGTCAAGAGCTGCAAAATCCATCACTTCAGGTGGTAGTTTGTTCCCAAATTTAATCATCACTGCTGTTAAAAAATGTGTGTTTCATTTCTGGTTTGAATCACTTTCATTTTTCAGCCCTTAGCCTTTCTTCTGTCTCTGCTAGATTAAAAAGTGTTGGTTGATATTTTCCCCTTGTGAAAGTATTTATCGAATCGCCCCACAATTGAGCTGTTTAAGTTTGCCAGTTACATGTTCTTCTCTCCTCATATACTTTTTATGGCTCTTTTCTGCCCCCAATCTAATCTTTCAACAGCTTTAAACGTGAACATCAGAATTAGATATACTAGTCGTTTCAGTGATGCTGTACCCAGAGGTTGAATGGATTCCTTATTTCTAATCACTTCTCTCGTTTTATCACGCTTTTACCTTGAGCATTTGTGGTAAGCTTCTTGCCCATTAAGACCTCCTAAGTCATAACCATTGCGCTCCAAGATAGAGTTTTCTGTTCTGTAAGAGTAGCCCATATTCTCTGTTGGTTCATTGACTGCTTCTTCTTGAACTTACTCCTATTGTACCTTGCATAATATTAAGTAGAGAGCAGCCTCTCTTCTTGGATGTTCAGGATCTAATAGTTCTGAAAAGCAGTCATGCTGTGTTTCTATAAATTGGTTCTCTAACCTTTTTTTCCTTTGTGCCATTATATCGATTTATTTATGAATAATAGAGGTCCCCATGTTTAGTATTTCACCTCTCAACATTAAGCACTCAGTCTTCTTTCTCTGGTGACTGATGGGATAACTCTACTCATATATTTACATTCTTACTGCCAGACAGTTTCAGTGTACAATCTTTTTCAGTAAGAATTTTAGTCTGACTAGATTCCTTAAAACATTTTCTTTGGTATAAAAAAATTCTTTCACTTTTATGACTTATACTCTCTTTTCTGTAGTTTATGGCCACATACTATGGTATATTGTTGGTTTTGTCACTGGGATTTACTATTTTCTGCTGTGTCAAGATCTGATTTTATTACTGGTGTTTTACTTCATCTAGCTTTTTTTTTTTTTTTTAATTAAAACCCTCCATTTTTATATACATGCATTTATAGTTCTTAGTTTGGGGGGCACCTTTGTTTAGCTTCTTAGTGCAATGTCATTTTGATATAATAAAATATCACCTATGAACTGTTCCTATCCCTGTACTAAGCTTTTTCTCTGAACTAGCTGTATACACAGAGTATTTTTGTTTTACCAACCCTTAGCAATCTGTTTGCCTTAGCTCATGACAGATTTCCCCCAGCTCCCACTTAATTAAACACATCATATATGTTTTCCTTGTGAAAAGTCTGATTTCACTTTTGACTTTTGATGGAGACCATCACCTCTGGGTAGCGTCTTCTTCCCCTCTGCCTAATTGGAGTTGTGTGTATAACTGGAAGGATTTCAGAGAGACTGTCAACAGTACCCTGGGGCTAAATCTTCTAGCCAGCAGTCTGATTTGCCTTCCACAATCCTTCGCTTGCATTTCCCTTTAAAATTTGTGACATGCAGTAGGACCTCATGCTCCTCCCCAGCACTTTCTAGCATCCACCTAGGTGTCTCATAAAAGACCCCTTCATATTCTGCCTACAAGTCAGCAGATCTCTGTCATCACATGCATGGCTGTCGTATGCTCCTGGTATTTAAATTCCCATCAGCACAGTACACTCAAAGTTCTCAGCTGAAAATGTATTTTCAGATATAGGCTTCCTGGAGTTGTCAGCTTGCTTTTCCTCAGCTGGAAGGCAGCTTCCTGCTATGTTAATAACTACACTGTGCTATGCTATTCTATGCTATGCTATGCTAAACTATCCATTGTGAGAGGAGACAGCCTCCTTGAAGGTGAGAGGAGAGCAAGCAGTCTGAGCTTGGCCTAGTGCCTCATGCCCTTTTATACTGTTTTTGTGCCTTATATTTGTTCTCTCTTTGTTCGTCCAGGTTAGAAGCTCTGGCCTCAAACTGCTCTGGGTATGTGCTGTGTGTGCCATGTGGGCAATAAATACAGCAGCTGAAGCAATTACTGAAGTATTAGTGACTACCCTGGAAGCTCTTGGAAGGCAGGTAAGATCACTGAGCACTATAGAAAGGAAAACACAGTTTACTTTTTTGAAAAAAAGAAATCAGGAAATTAGAGACCACTCTTCCCAGAAGTAACTCTGAAGAAATATTACATGATCAATTTAAAGCAAATAGAAGATAAAAAGAAAAAAAAAGACATAGATTTACCAAGAATAAATCATGCAATCTTACTCTAATTTCCTTCTTTGACAAAATAATGTCTAGTAGATGAAGAGGAGGCAGCAGATGGGACATATTTTGCTTTAGGAAAGCTTTTGAAACTGTTCCACATGATTCTCTCAGAAGCAGACTAAAGAAATATGGTCTATATCAGTGTGCCCAGTATTTCTGGCTGGGTGAGACATTTACCTTGTTTCTGTATTAGGGAGAGACCATATGTTGCAGCCCTTCGTCTAATACATAACTGTATTGTACAAGCATAGAAAAGCCAGTGCTTCCTGGAGCAATGAGATTTATTACATATGTGCAGACAGATCCACATACTGCCATGATCAGAGGCACTAAGTAGGCTCCAAGCAAAGATGGCCTGCAGTGTACCCAAAATAGTCCATCCAGCAGGCAGCTCTCATCCCTGTGGACTCTAGACTGGATCCAGAAAGGAGCGAGGGAGACCACAGCCAAATTCATTGTCCTGGCAGGCCATGGGTTGTTCATAGGTCAAGGTTCATCATTTAAAAGGTACGTGATGTTACTGTAATGTGGGTGGCAATGGTGCACTGTCAGACTGGGAGGTTATTTTGACTGGACTCCTGCTGGCGTATGTCCTGGGCCCAGTTCTATTCAGTTTTTTAATTAATGACCTATATGATTTAACAAAGAACTCACTCATAAGATTTGTGGATAAACCAAGATGCACTTTGAAGGTCAGGATCAGACTTCTAATGATCTTGAGAAACTGGAGAAAGTGATCCAGAAATCAACAGTATGAAATAAAAAGAAACAAGTGCTGTATGCCACATTTATGAAAGAGGAAACAAATACCAAAATATAAAAAAAAGGTATAACTGACTGCCTGAAGCATGCCAGGAAAAGATATGGGAATTAAAGAAAATAAAAAATTAAACATGAGTGAGCAATCATGGAAGTCTCATACTGGGAGGTGTTAATGAAATGTATTATTAAAACATGGGAGGAAATCTCATTTTCTGCAGTGCAGTTGAGGCCTTTGCTGGACTTTTGTGTCCACGCTTGGTGCTAGAGGGTACTGGTGTTGTGAATGATGTGGGTACTGACAACAGAGGAACGAGTAGGAAAGGAATTTTGAAAGTGGAATCAGTGTTATAAATTGTCACAGTACCAGACAAGCAGATTCTCAGTTGTTGGTGAGATAGTTTTTACAAGAGAGATAAGCTATATAAATCAATGTGAAACTAGATTTCAAGGTTTTAACATTCAAAAGCAATGAGGTATTTTTATAGTTGACAGTTGTGGAAACTCACCAAATGAGCAACAGCACGTGGTTCCAGATCGCAACTCCTCTTCGAGAGAAGTAAGAAAATTCTTGTAATTTAGAAAAATGGGAGGAACTGAAATCAATAACATTGAGGAAGGAAATAGCAAAGAATGGTCTCAGCAATTAAAGTCCCAGCTAAGCAGGCCCCATGAAAAATGGGCAACTAGATCAATAAAAAAAATATAGAAATATATCTACACAAATGCTGCCACTCTGAAGCCTAAAAGAGGTGAACTGGAATGTCTGATTTTAAAGGAAGTTATTGACATAATAAATGCCTCAGAAACTTGGCAGGAGGGTAGGAAACTGTAATAATAGGGAACAAATTATAGAAGGCGGCTGGAAAGGGGTATGCTAGTGCTGAAGCAGTGGAGAGTATGAGGAATTGTCCCTAAATGAAGTTTGAGCAGAGGACATTTTGGAAAAAATCAATAAAATGAACAGTAAGAAGGCATCAAGATGAGATGATACTCAATCAAGGGTTCTGAAAGACCTCAAACACTAGATTAAGAGAAAGCTAAATGTAGCATGAAATGTGTCATTTAAGTTGACCACACTGCAAGAAGGATGGAAAGTGGCAAATGTGTCTTCAGCCTTGAGAAAAAGGACTCCAGGACAAATGTGGAAAACGACAGATCAGTAAATCTCACTTCCAAACTGACTAAGTGGGTAAAAACTACAATAATAAAGAAGAGAACCAGTAGACAATTTCATAAATGTGATTTATTTGGAAAAAGTCATTACAGTTCTTGCAGAAGGAGACCATGTCTCATAAATCTAGTTGAACTCTTTGAAGATGTCAACAAGCTTGTAGGTAAGGCTGATCCAGTTGATAAAGTGTGTATGGACTTCCAAACAAATGTCAATAAGTCTTTCTGCAAAAGACTCTTAAAGTAGTTAAGCTGAGATAATAAGATGTCCTCTTGTAAGTAAATAAGACAGAGACAAAATGGGACAAAAAGTGGGAGAAAAGATCAGTTTTCCCAGTGAAAGGAGCTCTACTGCTTAGTCATGCAACTGTTTGATTTAGGACCTGTGCTTTTCAATATCCTTATAAATTATTTGGAAAGGGGAGCGAATATTATAGTGACAAGGTTTGTGGATGACACAAAATTAGCTGAGATAGTCAAATCTGACCCTGAGAACAGAGGCAGATAGTTCTCATGGGAGTGAGTGACTGTGTCAGAAATGGCATGTGAAAGTCAATGCTAATAAATGCAAAGTAGTTTGTCTGGGAATATACATATTCAATTATATATTATACTTATTCAGTTATGGATTGAACATTACATTATTATCACTCAGAAATAGAGTTGCTGTAGGATATCTCTGTGAAAACATTGATGCAGTGACCACAGCAATAAAAAATTCAAACTGAATGAGAGAAATTTTTAGAAAAGGAAAAAAGGAAAAGAAAAACATGATTATGTGATTATGTCACTGTATAAATGTTTGGCAAACCCACGTATTGATTAATATGTGCAGTTCTGTTCATCCTGTCTCATAAAGAATAAAATAGAACTAAAAAGGATGGGTGGGAGTTATTTAGCTCAGAGATTTAGACACCTAAATTTAGGTTTCTACCTGTAGGTGTCAATCTATGAGGTAGATATCTAAACTCCAACCCTAAATCAAAGCTTTTTAATCTGAATTCCACCCACAGAAAGTGGATGAGGACAGAATGGTTTTCATGTCAGGACAGAGAAAATAGTCAGGCATGGGACAGAGATCTTGAGATCTCCTAGCTAGCTAGGAAACAATGAAGAGGGGATGGCTATTATTTTTAAGAATAGGAGAAGTTAAGGATACCCCATGAAATTATTAGGCATCAGGTCTAAACCAGAGTGTCATACATTCTCATATAACATATTATTAAATTGTAGAACTTACTGCCGGAGGATGTTGTGTAGGTCAAAAGTATAAATGAATTAAGAATTTCTGGAAGGCTGATGGGAAGCCAGCGTCCTGCCAAACAGAATTAAGAAGGCTCATTCAACTGTCAAAAGCCAGGTAGAGGTACATGGATAGGACTCCGAGGCAGCTAAGTAGGACAATAAAGGCAATTTCTAGGCCAGAACAGAGACCGTGAGTGAGAAACTGGTGTGCACCCCACCAACAGCTCTTTTTGTGGTCAGTGGGACACCATGAAGACAGAACCACAACTGGGATCTCAGGAGTAGAAAGTGTGGTATACTCCAACATAGACTTTGGGGGAAGGAGAGGGAAAGGGAGGGAAAGAAATGCTGTGCAGAAATTTTAGGAAATGAGGGAGACTGATGATAGCCATAAAACAATAACCATTAGCATAGGTAATGTCCAGAACATGGAAACAAGAAGCAGTGTTCGTAGCTCATGATCTTCAGCACCTCAGAGTTGATTGAATGAAGAAAATCCTAGAAGCCACTAGCAGTACAGCTGTTCCCAGGGCCTGCGGCTGGTTACGCTCCTGCCTGGGGCTTGAAATGTAGGTACTGGAATTCACTTGCTAAATCTAGTCTTTACTAGAGCAATGCTCTAGTGGTTTCTGAAGACTTAAATTGCTAACAACCACATTCAGCCCAGCTTATCTTGCTCTGTCCAAACTCCCTGGATTTCACTGACCGGCAGTATTTCAGTCATTACTGAAGTTGCAGATGGGATCCAGAATGCAATCAATAATGAGCCAAACATGATCAGTTTGGATGGATTGTCTCAGAGGAATAACTAACAAGATATGCAGGGCTCTGGAGAGTAAGGCTGGAGAACATCTCCAGCTCTCCAATATGGGGGAGAAATTATGAATTTGGCTACCACTGTAGGTAAGTTTAGTTTAGTATAAAGCTGTGTATAGTGGTCCCAAACTTTCCTCTTTCAATCCTGCTTTCATTTTCCATTTTGTTTGGATATATTTTCATCATTCATTTTGTGCTTTAGAAAAATACTTGTTGCTATTTTGAGTTACTCCGCTGGCTGTCCCCAAGGTATTTCCACCTGGCTCTTAAATGGTTGCAGGTATTTTCTGTGTGCTTAGGCAACCATGAGTTTGGCTCCACAGACCTCAGAAGGACTCGGAGTACTGGGAAAGCAGTATTGCTCATCTGCAGGGTGCAACTCAGGGAATGATGTTTTAATTAGGCTGGTAGCACTACTTAAAAGCAAAATTGGAATCTAATGCAGCTGTCTTTAAAATACACTCCAGTATTACATAAGAAGCCCATAATAACATCAGAAGTGGAAACCTTTAAATGAAGGTAAATTTGATGGCAACTTTTATATCCTTTATTGTAAAGCATGCCAAGCTGCAACATGGTAAAATCCATTAGTACTTTGGGGATCTTTTTTTTTTTTTTTTTTTTAAAGTTGGGAACTATTCATTAGCTCAAAGTGAAACTTACTGTAAGAATGTGCAAGTTCTGGTGGGAGCTGCTGTTGCTGATTGAGGAATTACCATCCTCTCCTGGAATAAACCAAGGGCTTGAGCCTCATGTTCATGAGCCTGGTAGAAAAACACTGTAGCCTCCTGCTCCTACATGAAATTCCTGCTTTATTAAGCACCCCAACCAAAGACCATGATTACAAGTGCATTTCTTCCAGTGCCAGTATGAGACTTAAGCAGTTTGCACCCCCTCTGTCCCCAGTCCCTTTTGATCACGACAAGGCTGCCCCGGAACCTGGGGCTGCCTAAAAAATATTTTTCCCAAAACAGGGCTACTCTTACCTGGGATCCACCTTGATCCACTTTTGTATGTAGCCCCAACACAGTTGTACAGTCGCAACTGTGGGGCTGTCACAGGAGCTTCTTATACTGGCACAGCCTCTGAAAGGAAAAGATTTGTAATTACACACAAAAAAGAGAGTGCTCAGAGTAATCTCAAAGCTTTGGTATGCATATGTATGTTCTTCAGTCTCTGGATAGGGAAGATATGTTTTACATGAGTACTTGTCACTATAGCAGGACTTTAAGCTTACTGCCTGATGCTACATTTAAATTCTGTGACCACAGGACTGTTCATAGCATTTCTTGCCTTTTTTGACCTAGAAAATATTTACTTATTTTTTATAAATCAGAACTGCTATCCCTGGAAAAATTTAATAAGGTATTTTGGTGCCTGTCAGGGAGTTGCCAATGGAAATCAGGGTCAAAATAGTAGCATGGTTCTGGACTTAATTAGACAGGCTGCTTTTTTTTTTGGAGAAGTTATTTTAAAGAGTTGGACACTAGGGAATTTTCTGCATTGAGTTGAGAAGAAAACAGCTTTAAAATTTGTTTCTCCATTTCCTAGAAAATGAGTTTCCTACACGGTTTTGGATTGTTCAGCCGAATGTGTCTGTTTTTTCATGATATGTTTCACAACATATTTGTTACGTCCAGACATAGAATGTTAGCATTAATCAAAACTGAAATATGTATGGAGAAAGCCATTTCACGTCCATCTCTGTCATGAGACTGGCTGCTCTGATAGGGATTAGAGGTTGTTACACTAATGACTTAGACTTTTGTCTCCTTGCCAGAGCAGTTTCCCAATTTAGAACCTTTTCTTCTGATTAATATTTGTATTCCTCCCACAATTCCTCTTCTTATAGGAACTCGTACTGGGAATTATTCCAGACCTACATAATGTCTCTGAAATCTTTTTATCCCTCTGTTTGCTGATCAGTGGAAAGGATTTTAATGCCAGGTTAGGTAATCGAGATAAATCCTAACTTCATCTAACTTTATCCCTCGACCATGTCTTGGATATTCTAGAAACATTTTTTGTGATCCATAAATAAATTCACATAGGATTTTGATTAATCTTTTTTTTTTGCTCTTCTTTTTTCAGTGAAGCCTCATTACATTAAATGGGAGATCAAACAGTGTATTACAACCTCCACTATGCACTGGCTTGTTTAGTACAACACTTTTTTTGGGGTTGAAAACATCAGTAAGTTCCAAAGACAATGTTTTGTGCACAGCTGGGCATGTATAATGTATTTTGGTACTATCCTGAAGCAGTAATGGCTTCTAGTACCTGATAATGCTTTCTAGCCCCATTCAGTTGTTTCAATTAGCTTACATAGTGGTGTAAAGTATACACTGATTTAATTCACTTCAGTTCTAGCTGCAACTTGTTACAAAGAAGAGGGAGTCAAGTTTGTTTAAAGTAGGTCTCCTGCTGGCACTTGAAGCCAGCAAAGGCGTGGATGCCTGTGTGGTTTGGGAGAGGTAGGGCTCCTGGCTCGGAGAGCCACATCACAGCGCTGCACTCCTGAGTGCTGCTTGCTGAGCTTCTGTGTGCCCATTTGGGACATTTCATGACCACAAGCCAGCCACTTTTCATGCACAGTCACTGGGAGAAGTACACACGATGGGAAGGCTTCACAAAAAACTATCCTGGTTAGAAAACTCTCTGACCTTGCATGTGGGCAATAACAGGGAGCAGGGCTTGAGCCCATATCTCTCTATCCTTTTTCATTTGACTCTCTTAACTCCAGCAGAAGGTTTCAAGCTGACCCAGAAGTCAAAGTTTTCTTACCAACAAGAAAAATTTGGTCTGAGTGACTGCCGAGTGGCAACTCTGTACCTCGGAGTCATCAGGTTAAATGAGCTTGGGAAAGATGGTGGCTCCAGTTCGTTAGGAGAACTGGACTTCATGTTACCCTTGATCATCCTAACGATAGACAGGATGGAAAAAAAACCTCCCTTGCTTTGACCCAGAGTTGCTCTTTCCTCTGATGGTTCATTGATTCCCTTTGCTTCCCTTCTCATTTAATAGATTTTTATAAGTTGGGCATTTACAGATCTGCTGCTATTAACATTCAACGTTAGTGGACCCGAGAGCTTCTCTTGCCAACTATGCTGGAGCTTCTGAGCCTGCTGATTTGAAAATGTTCATTGCTGATAGATTCTAACATCTCTCTCAGTTACTAATAGACTGGAAAGTATTTCATCATCTTCAAGCAATGAAAGCAAATCATCCTTCTTTCCAAATACTGAATAAAAGTCTGTTTGAACACTTCTGCATTTTCTGCATAATCCTTCACAAGTCTCCTGTCTGTACCAAGCAGTGACCCCTCACTGTTGCTAGGATTTCTTTTGCAAACACAACTTTCTTGTGCTAAGCTCTGTCAGCCATGGATTTTATTCTGAGGTTTCTTTGTTTCGTGCTTCTGTTCATGTAGGTCAGGAGTTTTCCTGGCTATTGATTTACAGCTAGTTATATGCAGTACTAGTGTTTGACATTTCTGTCTTCATTTTTCTTTGCTGATATCACTACCAAACTTTAACCATGCGAGTCAATTGTTCTAAGATTTCATGTTCAGTGCCTGACTCAGTCTGATATTTTTCATGTTTTTTAAAGTGTCAGGTGAAATGGCAAAAGGATTAGGAAAAAGATACCATTTTCCCAATGTTTTAAATACATACTTATATCTTTGTAATATATTTTTAATATTGAATATATATATATATATATAAAAACCCCAATAGCAATGCCATATAGTCCACTTTTGACAAGCAAGAGTCTTAATATTTGAATTAAGGGTTTGAAATTTAGCAAAGGAATAACCCCGGTGAAAGATGCGTATTTTTTCTTTTCCTTTGAAATCTGACATGTCTTGAGTCTCTCACCATGTGTCCTGGTTTTGGCTGGGATAGAGTTAATTTTCTTCCTAGTAGCTGGTATAGTGCTGTGTTTTGGATTTAGTATGACAATAATGTTGATAGGACACTGATGTTTTAGTTGTTGCTAAGTAGTGCTTATACTAAGTCAAGGACTTTTCAGCTTCCCATGCTCTGCCGGGAAGAAGCTGGGAGGGGGCACAGCCAGGACAGCTGACCCAAACTGGCCAAAGGGCTATTCCATACCATATGATGTCATGCTCAGTATAGAAACTGGGGGAAAAGCTGGCTGGGGGTCCGCTGCTCAGGAACTGGCTGGACATTGGTCAGCAGGTGGTGAGCAATTGCATTGTGCATCACTTGTTTTGTGTATTCTTTTATCATTATTATTATAATTATTATTATTTTCTCTTCCTTTGCTGTCCTATTAAACTGTCTTTATCTCAACCCATGGGTTTTGCTTTTTTTTTCCCGATTCTCTCCCCCATCCCACTGGGGGATGAGGGGGAGGGTGAGCAAGCGGCTGTGTGGTACTTAGATGCCGACTGGGGTTAAACCACAACACCGTATCAGTCTGTGTAAGCTGAGACTTGCCAGCATTCAGCTATGTATTCTGCAGAGGCCTTGTCCAACAACAAGCACCACTCCTGGCTTCAGGCATGAGCAAGATTTCACCTGCAGTGCACAGCAGACGAGCTGGTACGTGCCGGCAGACCTCAGAAGCAAGGTGGGTGGTAGGACTTAGAAGGTAGACAGATGTAAGGTAGGAAGAGAAGCAAAAATAGCTGGACAGGCACCAGTGGGGCCAGGGGAAGTCTACAGGAGAGGTGGAAAGATCGGTGCTCATTCAAGTGTTGCCTGTTAAGAACATGAAATGGAGCCCAGCACCATGTAGTGCCTCCTGTGCAGGTCTGGCAGCAAATACATGAAACCACCAGCACAGCGTGTGCATTCAGACTCAGTCTACTTAAGGTCTTTATAAAGGATGACAACATCATACTGTTACCAGTAACCTCATTATTTGTAGATACCAGATACCACAGAAGGGGATGAGGATACCAGAATGCTGTCTTCTTCAGCAGCAGTATCTGGGAAAGAGCTCTGTCCAGGCAGGGCTACCTGTGCTTCCCTCCATCTGGAGAGGCATCCTGATACAAGATCAGCAGGGCTGGAGGTAAGGCAAGCAGTAAAAGAGGGCTTACAGATTATGGCATGATCACTGAAGTTCGGGTGGCAAATCTGCCCTCTCTTTCAAAACCTATTCATGCTCCCCAGACTCTTGTATACCTTGTGCTTCATCACCATGTGTCAGAGATGCTCCTTCCTTTATTAAAGCTGTTCTCTCTTGTTCACGCCAGCCTCCTCACACGACTATGCTATCCCTGGATAGAGTATATGGGCAGGTAAACATGCAGAATACATGCATGTAGAGATACATGCATGCAGCTACTCCTACACGGACTAACAAAGCCCTGCCGTAGTGCTGTATCCTCTCCCTCTGTTCACTTGTGTTTGCTTTGGGCTGTAAACTTCAGTGACTACAGGCTATTAACTGACAATCCAGAAAATTATCCAGGAAAAGAATATATATTTATCTCATGTTGTAAGGTTTTTCCATAGCACCCACTACAGGTCACAAGATGTGAGCAGAGAGAGTCCATGGCTCTTTGATTTGTCCGAGTATGATGGTTTTTGTGTTCTTTGTACCTTAAAGCCCAGTGGCTTTCTTTTCTCATAACTACAGTTACAGTACTTTGAAGAGCTTTTCCTTAATGAACCTTTCTCTTGTACTCACACCACTGTATCTCTTCATTTTCATTATTAGCAGATGGAGCATGAGTCCCAGTTCTTTCCTTCCATTCTTTCTGCCAAGAGATCTCTGGTGCCTAGGCATGTTTTGTGGTTACTTAATCTTGCACTACTTTTCTTCTAGTGATTTTATTTTATCCATGTACATAAAAATTATTTTGAGTGACATTTTCCATTTTAAAAATTATCTTAAAAGTTAGGTTTACTAACCTGATTCCAGTGAAAACATTTTATGCTCCCTTTTTTTCAAATTTGAACTTCATTATTATTTTTCTGTAATCCACTTTTAATTGTAAGTACCCAGCATTCTGCTAGTTCACATGGCACCAAATGACACAAGGTTGCTCTGGAGTGCTCCAGTGAGTGTCTTCTGGGGAATATTGAAATTCCATGGAAGCAACATGAGAACCATTATCTGAAACAGCCTCTTCAGGCAAACCATATGGGGTGAAATATTCTGCACTGCTTCGATAATCCGAGCACAGATATTTTCACTGGTAACTCTGCAGTAAGCATCAGTCATTTGCTTTGTCTGTGCAGTATTAATGAGCCATTTCAATAGACAGCAGGTTTCGACTATATTTGCTGCATGTTCATGTTGCTTCCTTCAAGTTGTTTCAAAACTCTTTCCACTAGATTAACTAGAAACTCTCAGTTATTCTGTCAAGTGCTGAGGTACCAAAGACATGGACTATCCTGTCCTTTTCAGTCTTGGCTAGTGTTTGGAAGAGAGATGGTGTACTAGGCATGCTGCCTTTGCTGAGCCTTCCTCCGGCAGGGAGGCTTTGCTGCTGCTTCCAGCACCGTTTGCTGGGGCTACTTCTTTCTGTGCATGTAAAACCTCCTTATTGCTTTCTGGTTCATCTGTCATACAGGGGTTGTGGTTGTTAGCAAGCAATGCAGCTGTAAGACACTTTTTGCAGATGGGCAGACATTATTATGGTGGAGGAGTGAGAATATGCAAAACCCAGAATAAGGAGCACAGAGGGAAGAGTTGTACGTTTTGACTAGGCTGATTTGTGCTGTGCCCGTTAACCATGTCTCTGTGATGCTGTTGTGATATGGTCAGGGGAGCTGAATCACTCCAGACATTGGTCTAGGTACCTACAGAGCCTCCCCATGCATGAATACAGCATTTTTCATGGGGCAGAAAAATTCAAAAGAATTCAGAGACAAGTTTTGAGAACCACAACGCCACACAGAGGCTTCAGGGTGCACCAAAAGTCGCTTGAAATTTAAGAAATACTTTAAATTACTCCCTTTTCTCTGTGAGCATTTGGAAACACAGTCCTTCCTTAATCTTAGTGCCTGGTTCTGATAGCTACATGGAGCTTAACCTGGACAGCAGCTTAAAAAAAATCATTAAAAAAAAAAAAATTAGTAAGGTTATTACAGGTCTTTCTACGGAAAGACACTCACACCACAAGTCTTGTACTAACCACTTCCCAAGCAAGGGAACTCGCATATTTAAACAGCACCACAAGGATAATTAAAAGGTGCAGGAGGTTGCCAGCACCAAACTAGATTCTCTCAGGTGCTGGTAGGTGTGCAGGGGAGAAAAAGAGAGGTTTTTTAATTGCAGCTCTGTTTTTTATGCTACATCCGTTTTACCAAAAAAGAGTAGAAAGTGAGCACATGATTTATGCAGCAGGACAGAGCCAGCGGTGCTGTGGTTGCGGGGAGGTGAAAGATGGCAGCTGAGGGCTGGAAGCAGCAGCCACATCCTCAAGCCGAGTTTGTTGCTGTGATTGTGCCAGCGCTGCTGGGTGAAGAGCTGGGCTAGCTGAGTGCTGCCATGCCTCTGGAGCTGGTGGAAGAGCTACAGGTAAGGGGTGTTTTTCCTTCTTTTTTTGGGAATGATCTTCTGAAGGGAAAGAGCAAAGACTAATGGCTAGCACAGATGTTTGTGAGTCTGTCCTGCACCGTTTCAAGTCCTTGTATTTCTTTTTGTATGTTGCTGGAAGCAAGTTTTATTGTATTGCCTTTTCCTCCTCTGTAAAAAGTGAACCAATAACATTGCACCGTCTCACCTCCAAGGTCTTGCTGGCTGACTGGCTCCTTTTCTCACATCAATCAGTGCCCTACCCCGAGTTCCCACTGCCCCCTCCGGAGCAGGCACAGCATCAAAGTGGCCACGCTGGTCCTTTTCTTTTTGTCTCTGGAAATTGCAATAATTGTAAGTATCCGCCCTTGGAGCTGGAACAGCTTCTCTGTTCCTGGGGGCAGATGTCCCTCTGCCTCAGCACAGGCTCTTCCCCGGGGCTGCCAGGATGGAGGACAGCCGCAAAGGCTTTTGCATCCTGTGCTGTGGTGTGGGGCACACTCTCCCTGGCTGAGGCTTTTTGGGCCCCTCACCTTTTTCTCCAGGGTTTGTCTCCAGGTGCTGCAGAGGTGCCTGGTCTGCAGTATGCTTCAAAGATGCTGGTGCAGAGTGCAGGGGCCATAGTGCTGGGGTTCTGGGGGGGCTGCAGAGCGATTGCTGGTGTGTTACTCTTTCGGTTTATTCAATGCACTGTTTACTTAATGCCTGCTAACAGATCTCTGGAGCAGACCTTGCCCTGATCCTCATCCTCAGCTTGTCCCACAGCTCCTGCATCAGAAAGAGCTTGTTGCTGTGCTGGTGGAGCTAAAAGGGGGCAGCCAACAGCCATGGCTGACTTGCTGCGGCAGCTCTTACTTCCTTGCAGTGGGTGCCAGAAGGGGTTGTTTCTCTGCCTTCACAGATGCTCCCTTCAGCCCAGCTTGCTCTTTACTCCATCTCAGCAAGGGCCCAGCAAACACAGCTCCAGCTGCTGAAGTCCTTGTTCCAACGTGCTTCATAAACGTTGCCATTAAATGGATGGTAGAAGGCGCTTATTCAGGGGGAGGATAGTAGGGCACCTGGAAAGACAAGGGCACCCCAACTTAATTGGAAGTTGAACAGCGATCGCTGCAGACTGGGTTGTGTGAGGACAGAAAACCCAGGTGGCTTTTGTGTGCCCACACTACTCACATAGGCTGGGGAGCGAGGTCTGGCAGCGTCAGCCGTTCCAGTTGGGCCTCGCCCCCCTCTGCACTCTGTCTCATCTTTTTACTTTTTAAGAGAAGTCTCTAAAAAAGACTTCCTTTATAAGGAAGCCTTTAAGAGAAGTCTCTAAAAAGATTTCCTTTACCAGGTAATGAGATGAGGCTTAAGTGCAGAGGTGGGTGGGGGGCAGGCCCCACCAGAGAAGTTGCCAGACTGGGGAAGGCCCCTCCAGAGGGGCTGAGGCAGGGGGTGGTGGTGGCTGTGAGACTTCACCCTGCAGCCGAAATGAGTTGTGTGAGGATAAAAATGCCGCTCAGGGCTTCTGCCTCCACACAAGCCAGTCTCTGCAGCGATCGCTGTTCTTAAGAGCCCTGCGTGCTGGAGTGGAGTGTATTAACAGACCAAACCTATTTCCCAAAAGGGAATCCCTGTGCAATTTTTGGGGATGTTTACACTTGGTACAGAAACAGGATATTTGCAGCATGACTCACAGGCAGGACACTGCTCTGCTCAGGGAGCTGGAACCAGGGCAGGACCACCAAGGTTCTGTGTCCCTCTGGGATGCTGCTACCAACTAATGCAGCTGAGGTCAAAACATGGCTGCTTTTCCTACCCAATACATCTGTTCAGGCTGAATCACCACTTTGCTGTTGGGAAGAGCTCAAATAATATAAAACTGCAGGAACTTACTTGTGTCTCCTACTACCTAAATCTCCCAAAGAGGCAGCTGCTGCTTTACCGCTTTACCTACCTGCTCAGGGACAGGCAGCCAACGCCTGCTGGGAATGCCAGCCAGGCAGGACCACAGAAGCTTCTTCCCCAGGTAGGTGCACTGGAGAGGGGACAGCTCATCCTGTCTCTGTGGAGAGGTGGGGCTGCGTGCATGTCTAGGCTGTCTAGATGAATTTCTGCTATCGCTTGCCCAGTGCAGGATGTACTACAAAGAAAAGAAGACAGCTTTATTGCCCTCATCCTGCTTCTCTTACTTGGGCTCCTAGCCCTTGCTCCAGACTGCTCTCAGGACTGAAGCAAGGAGTATGTCTCCTCTGCCCATTGCACAGGCTCTGCTGGGAAAATGATATTTGGGGAGCACCAGCTTCTTCCCAGCAACCCTTCCCTGCTAATAACTGCAGGGAAACCAAAACAATACAAATAACCTGGCTTTGGCTGCTAAAGAAGCAGGTAAAGCAAAGAAGTAAAAAGCTGTGATGGAGTTTTGGGGGAGCCTTCCTTTGCTCTTGCACACAAACAGGGGCTGCCTTGGGCTCCGATCCTGCAAGGAGCCTGCCCTGAGTGGGGGAGGCAGCCCCAGAAAGCAGCACAAGGGATCAGTTTTAGGGACTTCTATTTGTTTGCTTACCACTTTCTCTGACCTCCAGTACTGAGGTCTGCAGTAAAAGTGAGATCTGTACACCAGGCAGGATGTAGGCTCCAGAGGGGTCATAGCAAGAGGGAGATGCCTGGAGCCACTGGCCCTGCAGCACTGACATCTGTGATGATTTTTAACACGACTTTAAACTGTGCAATTCACTTTGCCAACACCAGCTTCCCTCGCTGCAGAGCAAAACCCTTCACGCCAGAGCAGCCTCATTGTGCCATCCCTGGGGTGAATCCTGGTTCCCCTCTCCTCCCCTGGAGCAGGTCCAGCTCTCATCCTGCCCTTCTGTTTCAGATCAACTCATTGGCGAATGGCTTAAAAAGATGTGTCCCTGCGTCCTGTCCCCATGCAGATGGCTGTGAGACCATGGGTCCTGCCCTTGCCTCACTGCTGCGTGATAGGACTGATAGTCCTGAGGGCCCGCAGAGCACATGGAGGGCTCCTGGGTGCACCAAAGCACACAGATTTCCAGGGGCAAGGGGCACCAAAAAGCAGATTGAAAGCTCTGGGGCACCCTGAAAGGCACCAAGGCCCTTGAGGGCACTGGAAAAGAAACAGAGGGGCTCCAGTGGTACCGAAAACCACCCCAAGGGGCACTGTTGGAGCAGAAGGACAAACAGAGCAGCACTGGTTTCCCTTTCACCTCTCCAGCTAGCTAGGGAACTGCAAAAGCAAACCAAGAGGTTGAGGGAACCAACGAGGAGACAGAGGGATTCAAAACACTGAAAAGCAGGTGGAGGGATTTGAGGGGCCCTGGTGGCACCAAAAACCATATGCAGGGATGTGGGGTGGCACCATAAGAGAACAGGAGCTTCTGGGGACACCAGAGGGGCATCGAAACCAAATTAATAGCATGTGTAAGAGACCTGGTTCTTTTTATTCAGCAGAAGGAGTCCTATGTCTGTCCTTTCACCTCCATGCGCTGGCATCCGGATTTCAGCTGAATTTCACGGTGCGTAAGCATCCCGAGAGAATTTCCTTCTTGTTCATGCTACGGAAGAGAAACGCTCCTGTTTCCACTCAGATCTTACAATGGCTTGTCAGTGACAAAACATTCCCAAATCCTCTCATTTATCAAATGGCCAATCCTGTTAACAGCTTAAGAAACATAATTACCTGCAATCTCTTCTGCCATTCATTTTATGCCTACACTTCCCTCTCTCTGGCAGCTTACCAGCAGGCAAGTCAAGAGCTGAAGCACGGCTGCAGCTGTAGAGCGCTTCAGCAATGCAATTTCCTCTAATCACCTGCATGATGATCGCAGGAGTTTTGCCTCCCTGTCTGTAGCAGCAAGAAGCAGGTGAGCGAGGAAGGCACATGGCCAAAAGCACTGGCTAACACGTCACCAGTTGTGTGTAGGTTTCCAATGATAGCTACGTTTTAAGTGCTGTTGCATCCATATGGTGGGAACGTCATTGATTAGGATCTGCTTTTGGGGCACAAGAAATCGCAGCCAGATTTACTTGTCTGGGAGATAGTGTGAGCAGGTGGGCTCTGAGAGAAGCAGCAAGAGAGGCTGGTGCAGACTTGGGTGCTGGAAATGTCTGTGAGAGCTCCACCAGCAAGAAAGCAGGGCCTGAAGTGAGCTGGTGAACTAATGGGGAAATTGGGATCAGCTGGAGACAGCGTGAGCTCCTGATTATTGCATTGCTAAAACAGGCTGATTTTATGTTAATTCACAGTGCATCTACAACTTGTGAGAGGCTTCACATTGGCTCCTTTGGATCAAATCTCAGGGGGGATTTAGAAGGGTAATGACTGCAGGCTGGAGATCTGCTGGCTTCCTAAATGTTGGTTACATACGGGACAGCTTGAGCCGAAGAGAAACCCCTAGGATGACCATAGCATCCCCTACAGCTTGGGGACTAGAAAATTCCCGGGTCTGTCCTATCCATGCTAGCTGCTGAGGAAGCTGCCTTTTGTGCCTTAAATTCTTGTACTAGCCTGACATTATCATTGTACATTTAACTGGCCAAGCCATGCTTCTGTCTACACTCTCTGTTTAGACCTGCTTTCAGTTCTGAAGGATTTTTCTTATGCCTAATCTATTCCTCTTTTCAACCATATCAGCTATTTCGGATCCTTAGTGTTTTGGATAAATGATATACATTTCTTCTGACACTTTCATATGTTATTTTTAAGCAGTTTTTTATCACAGAATCGTATAGGTTGGAAAAGACCTTTAAGATCATCGAGTCCAACCGTAAACCTAACACTACCAAGACCACCACTATATCATGTCCCTAAGCACCTCATCCAAATGTCTTTTAAATACCTCCAGGGATGGCGACTCAACCACTTCCCTGGGCAGCCTGTTCCAATGCTTGATAACCCTTTCAGTGAAGAAAAATTTCCTAATATCCAGTCTCAACCTCCCCTGGTGCAACTTGAGGCCATTTCCTCTTGTCCTATCACTTGTTACCTGGGAGAAGAGACCGACCCCCACCTCTCTACAGCCTCCTTTCAGGTAGTTGTAGAGAGCGATAAGGTCTCCCCTCAGCCTCCTTTTCTCCAGACTAAAACAACCCCAGCTCCCTCAGCCGCTCCTCATAAGACTTCTGCTCCAGAGCCTTCACCAGCTTTGTTGCCCTTCTCTGGACTCGCTCCAGCACCTCAATGTCCCTCTTGTAGTGGGGGGCCCAAAACTGAACACAGGATTCGAGGTGCGGCCTCACCAGTGCCGAGTACAGGGGCACGATCACTTCCCTACTCCTGCTGGGTAAAGAACTGGCTGGATGGCTGGGCCCAAAGAGTGGTGGTGAATGGAGTTTACTCCAGTTGGCGGCCAGTCACAAGCGGTGTTCCCCAGGGCTCTGTGTTGGGGCCAGTTCTGTTTAATATCTTTATCGATGATCTGGACGAAGGGATCGAGTGCACTCTCAGCCAGTAAGTTTGCAGATGACACCAAGTTGTGCGGGGGTGTTGATCTGCTTGAGGGTAGGCAGGCTCTGCAGAGGGACCTGGACAGGCTGGATCGATGGGCTGAGGTCAATTGTATGAGGTTTAACAAGGCCAAGTGCAAGGTCCTGCACTTGGGCCACAGCAACCCCATGCAACGCTACAGGCTTGGGGAAGAGTGGCTGGAAAGCTGCCTGGCAGAAAAGGACCTGGGGGTGTTTGTTGACAGCCGCCTGAATATGAGCCAGCAGTGTGCCCAGGTGGCCAAGAAAGCCAATGGCATCCTGGCTTGTATCAAAAATAGTGTGGCCAGCAGGACTAGGGAAGTGATCGTGCCCCTGTACTCGGCACTGGTGAGGCCGCACCTCAAATCCTGTGTTCAGTTTTGGGCCCCCCACTACAAGAGAGACATTGAGGGGCTGGAGCGAGTCCAGAGAAGGGCAATGAAGCTGGTGAAGGGTCTGGAGCAGAAGTCTTACGAGGAGCGGCTGAGGGAGCTGGGGTTGTTTAGCCTGGAGAAAAGGAGGCTGAGGGGAGACCTTATCGCTCTCTACAACTACCTGAAAGGAGGTTGTAGAGAGGTGGGGGTCGGTCTCTTCTCCCAGGTAACAAGTGATAGGACAAGAGGAAATGGCCTCAAGTTGCGCCAGGGGAGGTTTAGACTGGATATTAGGAAATTTTTCTTCACTGAAAGGGTTATCAAGCATTGGAACAGGCTGCCCAGGGAAGTGCTTGAGTCGCCATCCCTGGAGGTATTTAAAGGACGGTTGGATGAGGTGCTTAGGGACATGGTGTAGTGGTGGTCTTGGTAGTGTTAGGTTTACGGTTGGACTCGATGATCTTAAAGGTCTTTTCCAACCTATACGATTCTGTGATTCTGGCCACGCTATTTTTGATACAAGCCAGGATGCCATTGGCTTTCTTAAGTTATGCTGCTTGCCAACGTCTTATCCTTACAGTTCTTTGAATTTTGTATTAAAAAACCCTGTGAACAAACTGTATACAAATCAGAAGGCCTTTTTTTAAAGTCAGAAATCATCTTAGGGGATTTGGGGCTTTTTGATCCTGCTAAGATACTGAATTCAAGTATATTTTGGTCACTATTATAGAATAACCCTTTCTTAATAGCGGTTTGAACCTCAAATGCCGGATTTGGCCAGAACTGCCTAAAGAACTGCTTTTCCCATTGAAAGTAGTTTAATTCGCTTCTCAAAATTCAGTCACTTAAAGCAACTGAATTTCGGTATGGCCCAACCACCACCCAGACCCAGGCACCAAAGAGCTTGGGTGGCTCTGGGCTACCTGTCCGGAGCTGTGTGCTGCTTGGGAACAGCAAGGAGTTGGATAAGAAACTGAGTCTTGAGGAGGGACTGAAGCAAGCTTGCTTCTTGTGTTTAACAAGATATAACATATACATAGGGAAATTAAGAGCTGCAAATTAATAAACTGTACCTAAAGAAGTGAAAACTGCCCCAATAAAAAAAAAGTAGGACAGCTGTGGTTTTATACAAGAACTTGCTATTTCTTTTATGACATTTATTTCAAATCATGCAAACCCTTCAGAGCAGCTCTAATGCCCAGTGGAGTTCTCCAACCTAAATGTCTCTTCGTCAGTGTAAGAAACAAAGATAATGTAATTTGAATGCTGGATACAACAACGTAGGCTGCTCTCGAGGCTGATTCTTCCTGCTCCAAATGGGAATGATAGCTCCAAACAGACTCACCAGAACAGACTGAAAAGCAGAGACGTCTCATTGTGAGGAAATGGCAATATCTCAGCTTTTTCCCCCCCATTTGTTTCTTCCTGGAAAGAAAAAACCAAAACAGTTGCATAAAGACGCTGCTATTTCAAAGCAAATTTTAAAACCTTTCTGATTTGCAAATGGCATTTCAGCATTTTCATGAGAATAAAATGCTACAATGATGCAGTGTTTAAATATTTCATTCCAGCTCCCTGAACAAACTTAAAGTATTATAAGTCGTTTTGACATAAAAGTGCACTTCTCTGTGGTGCCCATAGCTTAGACATCTCCAGCTTCAAGCACAGCTGCAGGAGCTCTCCCTGCTCGTGGCTGATCAAAGGCAAAGCATGCTGCCACCCGCAAGCCGCCGCTTGTCCCCAGCACCCAGCCCAGGAGAAAAAACAGATCCTGAACCTCCTGAGTGCTTCTTCCCTAGGGATGACGCTGTCTATGAAAAATACACGTTGCTGTCATAATCCTACTGTGAAAAGGTTGAGCAAGTTTAGCAAACAAAAATACTTTGCCTTGGTTCAAATCGTGCTGAAACAAAACATCAGCCAGCACTGGCTGCTCAATTAAACAGTTTGTCCTGCAGCCTTTGGAGGGGAAAATGCTGAAAAAGGATTTCAGGGAACATACATGTTGTGTGGAGAAAACGTTTCATGAGAAATTTTCCAAACCTCCCTGCAATTCCCATGCGCTGCCATTCCCCAGCATGCAACATGTGCATTGCCCTGAAATTTGGAGGATGGCTTATGGCTGTGTGTGACTGTGCTGTGACAACTACCAGGATGTACGTGGAGCTGCAAGGGGGATACATTTTAGTTAATTCCATGTGTAGTCCCGATGTGGGAGCAAGGAGTTGTTGTTCCCCTCCTGGAGGATTGAGCGCATCTTTTTTGGAGATGCTGGCTGTCCTCTTCATCAGTGTGGGCATTTAACCCCAAAATACCCATTTCCACTCTGCTAATGGGAGTGGTGCTGCTTTACCTGTCAGCGCTGGCACTCCGCCGTGGGAACTGGTCCATCACGTCCCACTGTTGCAACTGAAATAGTGATGCTGGCTGTGCACCAGGACACCCAACTTCTCGTCTTTATTCCCTTGCTCCTTGTAGTTATGTGCCACACTAATTTTGCTGGGGCTGAGATCTGCAATGACACCATGGTAGTGGCTCTCCCAGAGTCTCCAAGGACCCGTTTTGGGACTCCGAGCATCCTGACTCTATCACCCGACTGCGTGAGCCCATGCCTCTGCTCGATGAGACGCTTGGATATTTCTTGTGGTGTCTCTGCCCTTGATAACACCCTGATCTGTGGGGTGGGCATAGGGCTGAGGCTGCAGAAGCTTAAGTCATGGCAGGACACATTATAGGACATGTTATAGGAGAGGACAGGGTTACTTGCTGTCTCACCACACAGCTCCACCCAGCCACCAAACAGTCTTACAGAGGCTTGTGTAAGCACTAGCATGTTTTGCATCTCCATCGTTCTTGCTGAGTAGCTTTGACGGCTCTTGATGCTTGCGAGTGCGGCCCCATCCAGCACACACGGAGGGTACAAACAAGTGGAAGTCAGGGCTTATGTTTGCCACTGATAAATGTATTAGTCTTTAAAGTGGAATTTAAACTACAACCCTTTTTCAGGCACCTCAGCACTCCGTTATTTTGCAGGCCTTGTAAGGGAATGTGATTTTGCCTTTTAACTGGAGTGTATCTTATGCTAAGCAGTGAGATTAAACGTAGGGATCCAAAAGAAGTTGCTGAATGGCAGAATTGCCTTTATAAATAACATTAATAATTTATCCGATCCAGAGTTTTTTTGGGTAAATGAAATACCTGCCTCTGTATAAAGCCCACTGAATAGGAACACATCTCCGCTTTTATGAGGCTTGGATTAAAGAAGGGAAATGCTAAGGGGCTTATCTTCACTTCAATTTGCAGCCCTTCCGGCTAATGGCAAACTCATTTAAGAAGCTCCTGTGTTTGTGCCAACTCTGCCTTTATTCTCGGTGCTGGAGCTTGGCTGCATTTCTCGACGCAGTGCTGGAGAGAGTGGAGAGGAAGCAGTTTGTTTTCTTGACCTCAGATTACCAGACAAAAGCTAGAGAGAATAATTTTCCTTGGAGTCCTCCCTATTACGAGTTGCTTAAAGCGTCTGCATGGTGGCTGCAGAGAAGCTGGTGGTCCGGGGACCCCATGTGTGAAAGAGGACAGGGCTGGTGGCTGAATGCGGATGAGTCGAAAGAGCATCTGTCATCTTTCTTCTGGGATGCCTGCATCCTCCTGCACGGACAGTTGTGAAATGGCAAAATTCATCCTCTGCAAAGCCCATGAGCTGTCACTTCTCAGCTCTTCTTTTATGCTGGTAAAAATCAATTGCTTCAAAGTTCACTGAAGGTGAAGGCAACATTTGCTTTCCATTCAGAGCTAAGCGGGCCATCTTCAAGAGCAAATGCTCTCAAAAGAGAGAATAGCAAAAATCAGCAGAAAAATTTTCTGAATAATTTGGACTAGGAAAGGGAAAAGCAATTTGCTCCCAGTTATTCCACAGACAAAAGTATGAATAAAAAAATCATGAGCTATTTACCCTGCCTGGACTGTTTGCATGAGTTTTATGCTAGTCCATTGCTTCACCAACCCCCAAAGACCTTATCACTGGATCCTCAAGGCACTTAAAGAAAACATGGGGGGTTTTTTTGCATGCTGGATCAGCAGGAACAAAAGCAGAGAAAACAAAAGGGGTCCTAAATTTAAATCACTCTGAGGCTTGCATGTGCATTGACCTGGATCAGAGACACAGACTCTGGCCGGCCAACTCTACCAGCACAGAAATTTTGTCCAAAATAGTATTACAAGCTTGGGTGCTTTGCATTCAGATAGCAAGGCTGTGGCAAAGGCATGGTGGGTATTTACAATCTGCTTTAGAAAAACCTGATACATGTTGTTAGCTATTCTGTTGTAAAGGCGGTTTATGTTACCCACATCTGCTGCTTTAGGTGGCTCAGCCAGACGGCTGGCACTGCTCGAAATGCCAAAGACTGTGCTGCTGCAATGAAGAGAGGAAAAAGAGAGGAGGATGAAGACCTCGTAAGCTTTATCAAAAAACACCCAAAAGTCAGGAGATTTGGGGATTACGCCGTGTAATTACATTACCTTAAGAAAAAAGTTTACTGAAAATTTCCTGTTTTTTGTTGCCAGCTTTGTGCTTTTCAGCCATTAGCAACACATAACTTCTCATTGTCTTTTCCTGAGGCACAGATGGGCTAATTTTCAGCTACCTGATAATTACACATTGTTTGAAACTGTATCAAAAGCTTCTGTTCCTGCATGCCTCCAGCAGCCATTCTTACAGCTCACAAAGTCCCTTGATTGGGGCTTGCAAGGGTCCCCATCCATCAGTCCGTCCATCCATCTGGATGTCCGGGAGTGGAGCAGCAAAGCTTCCATGCTCACATGCAGGCTTCATAGGCTGCTTGTACAGATTTGCACCATTTCCAAACCCAGTGGAGTGACTGAAGACTCCACTCCACAGTGACTCCACCAGAAACGTCTTCTCGGCTCAATGCCAGTATCCAAGGTTAATATGGGATAATGCTGCATCAAAATGTTTCTACCTAAATACACATGGGGATGCTGATATCATGGGGAAATTAAAGATAAACCAACACAAGATGCTAGAAATCAGCATAACAAAGATTTAGTCTCAGTTTTCCTTGGGCAAGGAGCTGTCCTTGGGCACAGCTGTGGACTGCCAAATTGGAGAAAGGCAGTCCATCAGCTGTGTGAAGAGGAAGGTTGACAGCCCCTCCTCTAGACCCATAGTGAAGGCTGGAGAAACCTTCTTCTCCCTTGATCCCTCCTGTTTGGGAGTGGTTACTCTGCCAGTTGAGCTCTGATTGTTTTTAGAGGGTGTTTTCTCAGCTGGTTCAAGGCTGTCCGCTGGGAAAATGCAAAAGGCCTCACTTGTGTTTTCTGCTTCCCCATCATAAAGTATGCCTGTTGCTTTATCAAAGAAGGAAATTAAATTGTGTTGACATGACTGGTTCTTGACAAACCTATGTTCTTTAATTTTATTCATCATTTTACATCTTACAGGTTGCTCATTTAAGACTTTCTTCCAGCCTCTTTCAGGGAATTGAGATTAAGATGATTACTCAATTTTTCAAACTTTTTTTTTTAAAGTATCTTCTTTAAAGAGAGGTGCTTTTCTCATCTCCAGGGACCTCTACACCTTCATAAATTTTGAAGATAACCACCAAGGGTTCAATGTTCTTGGGTGCATTTCATCAGATCCTCTCGTTTTGAATACATTTGACACATCCAAATGTCTTTAACCTTCTTTCCTTATGCTGGCCTTCTCCACAGTTCCCTTCAAAGCCTGTTTTGTTACGTTTCATTCACAATTAACCTGTTTATAAAGAGTGAAATGAGATGGGGAAAATTCCTGCTTTGAACGCTCAGTCCGTTCTCCTTCCCCAGACACGTACTCCCCTACATGTCTTGCTGTTCTAATTTTACATCTAATTTATTTGCAGACCCTTGCTGGTTGCCTCCAAAACCTCGTGCGTGCAGACTTAGCTGCTCTCATGCTGTGAACCTGTATTATTCCTCTATTCTCCCCCCAGGCACATGCCCGTTTTGACTTTCCATACGATTTCTTTCCAGCTTCCAGACCCTGCTGCTGCCATAATGCCATGTAATTATGCTTCTTATCTACTTTCACAGGGGAGCGGTTTGCTGTTGCGCACCATCTTTGGTCTCTTCTGGGAACTGCCAGTTCTCATATGTTTCCTTACCACGTATTTCCATCCAAGAGAGCTTCTCCACCGCTTCCCTGATCTCTGTCAGATGTTCATTATTTTGTTAGTTGTATTCTTCTGTCTTACTGTGCTGGTGGAAAGAGACACTCAGGTTATACATAGCTTCTCCTATTCCCAAATCTCTTGGCATGTAAGTTAAGGAGTAGCCTGATGACACTGCAAAACTGGAAGGTGGGGGGATCACTGAAAGCTCCTAAAATCCTTCTGGCAGTGGTCCCAAGTGGGTCCGACTGGGCATCACTGCAGAGAGGATGTTGCTTGGAGAAAAAGATCCAGAATTGGCCAGTTGGTCCCAGAATTGGCCATTCAGTCCATGTTGGATGATACGTGGGAAGCGGGGCTCTGTGACAGGATCCCCCCAGACCCTGGCATCTCCTGGAGTCGTTTCTGATGTTGTCCATGCATATGGGATGATAAACAAGCTCTGCTTACACCTTGACTCTTCAGGTGATGTCCATATCCTTGACTCAAAAGGACCAAAGTGTTACCCACCTCCGTAGCTCTGTTTCTGGGCGCATTTGGTTGGACCCTCCGTGCAGTGACACTGTTTGCATGCCTGACATTTACCATGCTGGTCTGAAAGTTTTCTCATTTCTCCTGTGGCCACTTGAAGTCAAGTGCCATTGGAAACGCAGCTCCTGCAGGGAGGAATTTCAGGCGCCCTCAGGGGCGTTTTGTGTTCAGATCCTAGATGTTTCTGAGTGCAATTTTGTTTCGGGTTTTACAAATGCTCTTCCACTCGCTTGCTTGCCTCAAGTAATGAAGCAGCGAGATAAAAGACAGGGCCACAGAAGGTTGTTAATAAATTACTCGCAAATTAACGTGAGGACAAGGTGTATGAGTTAATATCGTATAAAGACCCTTGAAATCGGCATACATGCATGCACCCTCCGAGCACTGACATTCGCAGGCAGAACTACACTGGTAAACCAAGCCCAGGGGGCTTGATTAACAGGAAATTTTCAGAATGCCAATTAGAGCAAAGTTTACCGAACAAATTGTTTGCACTTGTACCCTAGAACCATCATGAATTTTAATTCAGCATGGATTTATGTGGCTGAAACAATAATTAAAGATACATGAACACCTCACGTTCAGGAGACTCCCCCACGGCTACGCTGTCGTTTTGGGTGGGGTGAAGTGAAGTGAAGATCCCTTTGGTGAATGAAGAACTTGTTTGGGCAGGGTCTGCTCTTGCTTGGGAGGACATGGGGTGCGGGAGGCTTTTCCCCATGGAGACATAAGCAGTTTCCCGAGTACTGAGCTCACCGATTTGTGCAGCGTTTAGTCTTTGATTTCTTTTTTCTCTTATTTTTTTCTTCTTCATTTATGTAATCTGACAAAGAATGATCCATGGGGTGTTTTCTCAGTAAATGCTGGCTTGTCTTTTCCTGCCTTCCGCTTTTGGTGGCTGTGAAATGTTAAATCAGCTCCTTGGGTCCCCCAAGACTGGATCCTTGCCCTGTGCTCTCCCTGCAGCCCAGGAGGGGACACAGGGATCCCCTCTCTCCTTATCCCTTCTCCTCCTCTGCCAGTCCCAGGTTTGGATGTGGGGGAAAAGCCTTGCATGCCACCATAATGTAGGGAGCAGCTTTTCTGGAGGAGAAAGTGGTGCTACCATGCAGCATCAGTGAAAAGTCATAATCGAGCAGCGTGATATATATGTATGCCTTCATTTGAATTCTTCTCTCCTTCTCCTCATGCTGGTAAATAAGTTACACATATTTTTAGAAGAAGTTATTTTCTGTCACTGCACTTTTAAATGCCAAGCTCCTGGAGAGGAGTCTTCAAGATAGTTTAAGGTCAGTCAGGCTTCAAGGAAGAAATATGCAGGTGGGGAAGAAAAGCTGCTGTCAGGCTGTGGTCCAGCCTAAACCCGGGCTGTGGTCAAAAATGATGGACAAGCATGAGCATCCTGTGCGGACACAGCACCCAGGGGCATTGCCGTCCCTGTACTTCAGCAATTGCCCTCGGTTATGGAATAACTAAAGACTTTGACAAAAAACCCAGTGGCTGAAAATGATCTGGCCTGTTAGTTCAGGAGTACTGATGAATAATGCATACATCCAAAGGTCAGTTTACAAATGATTAATTAACCTTAAGAGAGGTTATCCTCATTGGCAACATCTGTTGTCCTAAACAGCTTAATCATGTCTGCACAGAACAGCGTCTTGAAACTCAATTATTTGAGAAAGAATATTGAGGAATCATGGACCAAGCGCCAAACACCTGCACCGCTCACCGCAGAGATGGGCAAACACCAGGCACAGCAGACTGCAACCAGGTCTCCAGGCTTTGCTGTGCCACGTATGGTGTAAGACAGGCTCGAGCATTGCTTACTGGAGCCCCGCACCTGCTCACGTGCATGCTAGAGTATGGCTGGGAAGGTACAGAAATTGCACCTTTGCTATGGTAAACAGTTCAGGCATTTGTTTTCCTACTTTGATGTAAGAGCATGGCTCTCCTGCCAGAGAGAGCGAGCTGCTCCCAGTGCCTCCCGCTGCGACTAATGGCTGCTGTGCTCAGTGTGATATTGCCTGGGCAAACAGGCCTTTAGTCCAAGGGCTTTTTGCATTTGTTATCAGTGGTTTGTTATCTGCGTCTATTAATAGAGTGCTCCTAAAAAGCACTTCCACCGTCTGGAGTAATTTCTGGCTGATACCTGAATGCCTCCAGCAAGCAGCATCTCTGCTAGAGCTTGCTCATCTTCAGCAGAGACCTGAGCAGCTGCTGCTGCTGGGGACCTGGGGTGGTCCCCCACTCTGGGGAGACCTTCACCCCTCTACCCCCCTGATTCAGGCTTCAAGAGACCCCCCCATAAGTGATCCAGGGAGGATCACTTATAATGATCATTTTTTTAGTTTTAAAATAAATAGGTTTGTTTTATTTTGGCAGAGACATGTTTGGCTGAAGGCTGGTCCCCGTTAATACCTCTCGCAGGAAAAATGTCAGTGCGTGGAAACCTTGTATACATCAGAAGGTTGCTGTTCCTCCAGCTCCTTCTTCCTCCTACCCACTCCTTCCCCTCCAAAAACAAGCAGGACACAGAGCTCACCAGGGTCTTCTTGTACGAGGAACAATTTGCCTCTCTCCCCTGACCAAGCTCCTACATTGGATACAGCTAAGTTGGTTTCTTATCTTTTTTTAATCCATAAAGTGGCAAAAGCAGCATGCATTCACACCTGAGTACCCCATGTCCTGAAATCCCTGAGGTTTCTGAAGTGTTTCAGCTCAACTTTAGCATTTCAGAGAGCAGAAGGATCACTCTCAGTGGAGAAGGAGAGAATCTGGCAGGAAAAGACAAAAATACACATCCTAAGCAGTTGGTTTTTGCTGTGCCCAGCAGGGCCAAACCCCAGAAGGGCAGAGGGGTGTCTGAAGTACAACTTTGGTGGGGTGTGAAGTCCTAAAGTGAGTTTGGTGACCCATACAAACAACTACTGGCCTGGATGCCTTTAGGGGACTGGACGCTGAGGGTCCCCATGCTCATGGGTTCAACTGAGAAATGATGGGGAACCCATGCAAAGCTTGGTGCCACTACTAGGTTGGTGGACCACCAAGTTTTTCCCACTTGTCTGCTCATCTCCCACGTCTCCTGGCTGCCATATCCACTCAAAATCACTCCTGACCTGGTGGAAATGGGAGCAGTGGGGTGATGGAGACCATCCAAACAATGCCAGAGGAACAACACCCACCGTGTCTACTCTGCCTGGTGCTTCTGCAACTCAGGCATCTCCTGAGGCTACAGCTTTAATACACATGTTTATGCATTTTTATGGGTTTTTTAGAAGCATGAAAATGATTTACAACATTTCATATTACATTTTTTTAATCCTTTAAAATTAAAACAAATCTTTTCCCTGCTTTGCCCAGTTTTAAGGCATCTCTTTTGTTCAGCTCTTGCAGAAAAATATGGATGGAAGAAACTCCTAAAATCCCCAACCACTGGAAACAAAATTGGTATTTTTGCACGTTAAGTACTATAACAGAGCGAACATACATGTTTAATTTGAAAATGTTGATTCCAAATGGATTTTTCTTAAAAAAAAACTTCCCCCAAGCAAGTCAATATTTGTAATCAAATTGAAATTTCCTCTGGGAATTATTTATTTTTATAAGGTTTAATTTTTGCAAGGGAAATTTCTATGCAGGAAGGTTTTAAGTCGCTTTAGACCAGCTTTAGGAATCGGGGCAATGGGAGGTGCCTGAGAAATCCCACTCAGGCTGCAGCCCACTTGCCTTTGATGAGTGTGATCTGATGAAAGAGTTAAACTGACTCTTTCCTCTTTGAAGAGGGTAAAGAGTGAGCAGAAAGGAGGGGGAGAAATTGGAAAGGAGGAAGCATTCAACACCAATCCCCGCTCCCCCTCCCCACCTTTATATTTCTTGAAAACACAGCAGCATGGCACGGGATTCACCTCTGACAACATTAGACATCAAAGCGAGACATCCAAACTGGCTATTTTCGGCTTGCTACACAGCCAGAGGGGACACATAGCACTTTGGTGTGGTGTGTAGTTCACCTACACTTATCTGACATCTACTGCAGGATGAGATGAGTTGTGCCATTGGCTTCATCTGCCTCGAACAGATGAGGAGGTGATGATGACAGGTCCACATCCACTGTAGCCCAGTGAATTCCATCTGCACTGCCTGACCTGCTGTTGATTTACTGGTGGAGCAGGAGCATGCCTGGGATTACTGCATGGGTAACACAACATGGCCCCCGAGGAGGAACAGCCACCTTATAGTGCTGTTAGTGCATTAACAGGGCTCCAAGCCGGCTCTCCAAACCTCAGGAGAAGATGACACATAGATCTTGAAGCACCTATATGGAAGCCCTTCAGAGAAAATTGTCATGGCTCAACCTAAAGATGATTTTCTTACAGAATTTGTGTCCATTTTAGAGCAACAGTTGGGGTTAATGATGTGCATAATTTACATTATTATGCTTTTTCTTTTTGAATTATGATGAATCACCTACCTTAATGTTTCTTTTTATTATGATGCACTGGGAACACAATATAGTGGTAGGAAAACAACAATATAGTGCTGCACTGTCAGTCTCAAACACAGAGCCAGCACACCCATGCTACAAACATTCACAGATGCACAGCACCGTGTCAGATTATTAGCTCCAAGGCAACTGCCAACATGCAGTTTTATTGGAAATGAAAACAAGGTAATTCAAGATTTATTTTCTCTCTAAGAAAGTGCCAGGAGGCAGGAGCCAGCCCCCAGCATCTCCCGTAAAACATCCGACACACGGTAACTTGCTGCTCCTCAGCCTGTGCCTGTAGACTGGGGATTTTTGAGTGACCTCTTCAAAAGGAGGAGAATTTTATTCCTTGTCCCCATACTGTACCCTAAAGAGAGTGATGGAGATTGACTGACTCTGGTTTCACTGTGCCCAGAGGGAGATAAGTACACCCCATGCTGTCATGGCTCCAGGCACGGCTCCTGGGGGATCTCAGGTGGCTCCTAATCACACATCCTCAAAGCTTCAGAAACATACCCTGATTACCTTCCAACTCAAAGTATTCATTGCCTTCAGAATATTGCTGTCTTAGCCCCTTTTGTAATGGATTAGGGTGAACTGATCACCAAACAAAACTCCTTATTAACAGTTATCTACCATGCCCCAATTTTGTTGCTCTGCCCAAATACAATGTGTGCCTGGGCACTGATACAGGCACATACTGTGACCAGAGAAGGGCCCTGCTGAAAACATTTAGGAACTGGGAGGAAAACTATTGGAATAATTGGAGTGATTAATTTAGAGTTGTTGAAGACCATTTAAAAAGATGCCCTAACTGTGTTCAAAAAAGCCACGCTGATTAAAAAAGCAATGAAAAAAATGCACCTTGATTAGATGAAAGGTGAAAGAAGCAATAAAACCAAATAAAACAACCTATATAATAAATAGGATAAGAGCAAGCTAACAGCAACAATCATCAGTCAGAAAGCAAGAAATGCAAACAATGCCTGACAATAACCTGTGTCATGAAAGGAGCCTTAATGGAGATGGAAAGGAGGTTCCCAGGCCAGGTGTTTGGGTTCACAGTTATGTTGGCAGTCCTGCAAAAAGGGAGCACAGCAGGGTGGCCCCAGAGCGGTCTGTGTTGGTAATTTTAAATAGAGGCTTGCTGTAATGTTTTGGACAATACTGAACTGTTTATGAAAGATATCTGCCTGCACCCAGGTACATATTTTTTTTTAAATCTGAAAACCAAAGCTTGGAAACCTAACTCTTCAGAAGAAAATGCAAAACCACTTCTGTTCTTAGCTTCTGATCAATCTCATTTAGCTCTGCCATCACTTTTAAGGACACAGATCTTGTAGGGTTTTCATGTCTTCCAGAGGACTGACATCACTGGGAGGACCGAAAAACTGATGTGTTCAGCATGCTCATGTTGGACTTACTGCCCACAAACAGTTGGCTTGGAACAAGTCTGGCATTTCCCAGGGCAGGAAACATGCGCTGTGCACGTGCAAGACCATGATGAGTGCTGGAAGGCATCCACGTGCCGACGCTGAAAACTCCTAACCCTGATCCATTCTCCAGGTGGCCGGGAGCTTTGGCCCCCATATGTACACAGATCAGCCAGGTACTATGGTAGGATAGATTGCTGCCGTGAGCTGAGAGGTCTGCGCATAAAATGGGTTTTTCCTGCTCGGTTCAAATAGTTTTGCTCCATCTGAGGCTTGGATCCAAGTTCTCCAGCCTGGAAGCCAGAGGTGCTGGAAAAGGCTTGATGTCAGACCTCAGAGATGGGGGCTCAGGATCTTCTGTTTGCCAGCCTTAGGGCAGAGTGGTGGTAAAGTTCCCCTCCCCCCATACACCTAGGCACCTGAGAAGCCTTTGGCAGCTGCTGGCATTGGCACAGAAACCGAGAAGACATTTACTTCCAGGAGCAGATGCAAACACAGGGAACTGCCAATTGGCCAAAATCAAATAAAACATGACCTCTGATGAACTGGAGCCTTAATACTTTCAGACAACCCTGCACTCAATATTGGCAATGTAATAGTTTACCTTTGAGACATGAGGGCTGAAGGAGAATCGAAACCTGAAGCTCCCGGAGATGTTTCATTACCATCATTTCTATTATTGATACCAAGCCAGCAAACCCCCACAAGGTCCCTGAGCTGGGCTCTAGGAGAGCCTGCCTGTACCTTTTCCCCAAGGAAAAGCACAAAACCCAAGAGCTGGGTTTTATTAGAGTGCCCGAACCTCTTCAATTACAGAAAATACAGAATGAGACAGAATAGAAATATTCTCCCCTGGCAGGTAGGTCCTTTCTTTCAGGTTTGTTTTCAATCCTGCAACCCCCCCAGCCACTCCCTGGTAACCACACACCCATGCAGCCTTGCTGGCCCCCAGAAAAAGCCCCTTTCTTTCCTTTGAAGTGGGGCAGAGTCCCCCAGGGAACAAACCCTACATTAGAAATAATGCGAACCGGGGAAGAAAAAAATCTGAGTTTGATTATAACCACAAGCAAAAAAATGGAAGCTTATCTGCAATACACAACCCCTCCCAATCAAATTAATACCCCAGACCATAGTTCTGTCCAGAAGTAGTATAACTATCTCATCAACTCATTACCTTGTTACCTGGATAACTCCCAAGTTTTTTGGAACCAGTCTGAAGAACAGGCAAATCCATTAAAAATTTGATTTATTTTATTTCTCTGTAGCTGTCTCTAACTTCAGTCCCTTTTCTGTTAAGCTTTGGTTAGAGTAAATTAACCCTTTGCCTTTACCTTATTTTTTTTTCCCCAGCAAGGTGTTTTTTGATATGTCCTTCTTATTGCCCTCGAGTGTCCTGGAGTCACCAAGGCAGAAGACCCAGCTGCAGCTCCTGGGTACGGGTCTATAAACCTCTTTCTGCCTCTACCCCAGGACAAAACAGGCTGCTGCCAGCAATTACAGACAGGCAGAATTTCCCTGGCTACAGCTGCACCCCAGACCCACGGTCTGTGGGGTGCCGCAGGTTACACTGTACTAAAGCTCCTTCTGCCAAAATCTGAGCCTCTGGGGATGACTCATCTTGCCATGAGGTTTATCCAGAGCAGCTGCAGAAGCTGCAGTTCCCCTTCCAACTTCCATGTCCTAAGATCTCCCTCATTTGGGTACTTAAAAAAACAGCATGGTCTTGCAAACGGGAACCACACTTGGAGCCAATTTGGGCTGTATTGTGCACTTTATATTTCCCAAAAGTTTGAAGGCAGGGGAACCAACAGTCTGCACCAATCACTGCTGCCATTCCCCTTACAAATCTTTCAGTAACTTGCTTTTCAAGGCATTTAGACCCATGTAACCTGCTGCTTAAGAGCAATGAGGACACTGTATGAGATTGGACGTGGCAGTAAGGAGATGTACAGGGATGTACAGGGAGCCATATGCTCTACAAGGAGAGGAGCATACAGCAATTAGCAGAGGAGCCGACCCTGGGCAGACATGTCTGGGGACATGGCTGAGGCTGCCAGAGATGTGTGTCCTGCTCCCGCCACTGCAAACCACGGCTCAGCACAGCCCTTCTCGTCCCTGAGGGCCAGCAATGCCCTTACTGCCTTTGGTGGAAGGAGGTGAAATCCATGCACAGCCCATCCTTGGCACATAGGAAACCTTAAATTTCCAGCTGTAGGGGAGGACCAAACAGTCCAGCCTTCTTCTTCCCCCATGAAAAACCACTTTGCACCCTTGTAACAGCAGCAGTACTTCTGCACCAGCACTGGGCAATGGTACCCGGGGCATCTGCCCCAAGCATCCCCAAACTGCCACAATAACCCCAAAATATATAGCCAGGTGCAAAACATGTGTGCCTGCTGTGATTTGACTCCCTGACTGCAATAAAAACATGTAATGACCAAGAATAATTTTCTGTGTGGCATGTCAGTCAGTAAAGCTGTCAAATAGGCAGGGACAGGATGATTAGTTTAGGATGTAGCAGCACAGTAGATTATTTTTTCCCCCAGCCACCAAGGTGGTTGAGGAAGTCCTTCACCCCTTCCACTGCTTCTCTGGCAGCACATGTCTATGTCTGTGCTGTGAACTGCAGCACTGGCACAGCTGGAGTTAATGTTAACCTCTGAAAGGAGGAAGGAGGATTGTGTTCATATATATACACATATAAAATCCCATATTTTTAAACCCAGGAAATTCTCATCACCTCCATGAGGCTCAGCTCCCCACTGCTATTGTGGCCCAGTTGGGTGGGTTGTAGGATGCGGCGTGAGGACAGGGGCTGGGAAAACAGCAGTGCTGGGGTTCACAGCCAAGGGAAACACTCTCTGCAGCGGCATGCTGCGCACCAAGTGATTTGCAGGGACAGGTTTTTGCAGCCCTCGGGCTCCTTGTGTCCACATGCAGCCTGCAAGTCATCCCCACAGCACAGTAGGCATAAACCCCCCTGTACATGTAACTGGTCGCTGGCAGCCTGCCCTCCTGGAGACGACAGCCACCGAGATGCTCAGCCCAGGGGTCTCGCTCCAGGGGCCCTCACACGCATCCAGCCCTGCCCCGGTGTGGCTGCTCGGCAATACAGCAACCGACATGCGGAGGGCTGCTGTCACGAAGGGAGCCTGTAATCCCCCCAGTCCAGAGATGCCCTTTCTCCTGGGCATGGAAGAGCCCATGGGGGACTACACAGGGCCTTGCTGCTTTTTCTGTGCTGTTTTTAGCTGAGGAGCTGAAGGGACCCATCCAGGAGCCGCCCAACGGCACTGCAGGAGACAAGTAGCAGGAGTTGAAATTCCCCAGAGCTGGAGGGTGCATATGCTGCACCCACCTCCTCCCACTTCCCTTAGCGCCCTGCTGTCCCCAGCAAGCTGAGCACCTCTCCAGTGCCTGGAGAAGGGAAACAGCTGATGGCATCTCCCCAAAGCCTGGCATTACCCCTATCTGTGCCCAGCAGGAGGGCAGAAACACCACAGGCTGGGGCAGCACAGCTCCTCCAGCTGCCTCTTGCCAACAAGTCCTGGTTCCTGCAGCCCCCTCAAATCCAGATGCGTAGAAAAACCTGCACAACGACAGAGAGGTCTCTTATTCCTGCCATAATTAGTCCCTTTGGAATTCAATTAACAAGCTCCCCGCTGCAGCTATCAAGCCATCATCAGTTAGGCAAACAGGCATACAAGCCAGGCCAGGTCCTTGCAAGTACAAATATATATTTCAGCACATCCAAGAGGAGCCTGTCCTTACACACCCTTTGCAACTTACCCTGAAGTGTTGCACTGCTGGTGGGAATTTAAGGGCTCTGTTGATGACCAGAAGCATCTGTGCCCCCCTGCTCACCCTTTCCAGCTGGAGAGCATCTACCCTGCCCAAGCAGTGCCAGGGAAAAGCATCATCCCTGGTATGACCACAGCATCAAAGGGCTGACCTTGGTCTGGCAGGGTTGATGCTGTGCAAGGTGTGAATACGCTGTCAGCTCTGCTGTCCCTGTGTGCTAGCATGGTGCTAGGCACGTAGGCAGGCATCAAGTGTGATCTGAGTAGTGTTGCCTTGCCCATCTCTGGGGTGTGTGATTGGGCTGAGATATGCACCAGTGATGGTGAATAACAACCATTGCTGCAGGGGCTAGATAGCTTCTTATTTTTATGGATTTCTGGCTTTTTCTACAAGTTTAGCCAGGCTGGAAATGGAGAAGCTGATGTTTTCGGAGTTTTCCAGAAGCTCCTGGGCTTCTGGAAGTGAGGAGATGAGAGCTCAATTCAGTCCACCTATTTTCAAATACCAGTGGAGTAGGGTTTGAAATAGGGCTTTAGCTTGGGGAAGATTTTATGCACGTCTCCGTCCAGGGGCAACTTTGGGGCCAGGGAACTGGGATGCTCGATACCTGGAGGGACACTGGACACAGTCTTGCCTGTGCTTGCTAGAAAAGCGCTGGGATGTGACAACCTGCGCTACAAGTGGCCGAGGAACGGGACCTCACACAAAGGTCCATGAACCTCCTCTGCACCACCAAATGCACCTCTCTGCCTTCATAGCTTCATGCGTGCCATAGGTTGCAAGGAGATGCTGCAAAAATGAACAACAGTTCTTATAGACACCAAAGATCGTCCTGGGAGATCAATTTAATCAGTGCCTATCCCAGCTGGTCTGCTCCTTGGGGACCAGATGAAAGCACACAGCGCTCTGTGGTTCCTTATCAAACACCTAGCCGGTGCCATCTCAACAACTCTCCAGCCAGGCTTGCTTAAAGAGCAGCAGTCTCTCGTTGCTAATCCATTCCCTCCAGCTGCCGTGGACCTGACAGCCCTGCTTATGCATGGGGGCGAGCGGACGGTGCTGCTGCAATTCGAGTTTGGGGCTTCAGCCCGTGGTGCAGGTGATAAAATGAACCCTCTCCTGGCTTCAGCGCAGGAAAACGCATTTGCCTGCTATGAATGATATTTCAACTCGGCAAACTCTATTCAAAATGAAACCCATTATGGCAAAGAAAGAAAAAAAATCTCTAATGTTTGTACTGCATCAAAATGAATGTCATCACATGTCCGGGCTGCCTTGGAAAGCACAGAATTGCCAAAAGATGGTGAATGTTTTCAATATTAAGTGAGAGGGACCAGAATGAAGATGCTAAAATCTAGAGAAACTTTCCAGCTAATGCTTCTGTTGATGCATTTTTATTTGAGAAGCATCCTCTGCTTTGATTTAAAGGTGCCCTTGTAACACTGGGGACCTGATAACGGTGCTGGTGGCCACCTGAGATTGATGTGTGGACGTTAACATCCCATCCCGCGCTTTGGGCAGGTCTTCCCCTGGCCCAGCAGCATGTGCCAAAGCTTTGACTTTAGCACCTGCATCCCTGCTCCGATCTCTCCATCAGTCACCCAGGATGAACTTGCTTGGGCTCACCTACAGCCTCAGGGCAGAGGTAGCCAAAAGCCTGCTGGCTCTGTATAACCTGAGTTACCGAATCTCACGCAGTTCCTGGGGGCAGTGGGAGAGGAGCGCACTGTGTTCCCGGCTTAAAGCTCCCTGTGGTGCCCTCGCGCAGCCGTAGCTTTGCCCTGGGGGATGTGTGATGTCCCTCCAGCTATTCCCACCGTCACACGATGTTACGGGCCAAGACACTACCGTGCAAAGCCCTGCTGAAATACAGGGCAGCTGGCAATGCCAAAAGTCACCTGTTCCAGGGTATGGATGCCAGCCGTACCCCAGTGGGTGTTAATTCCTTCTGTAGCAGTGCAGGGGCCCTTACAGGTCAGTTCACTGCCCAATTAGGCTGAGATTAGACAAAGCTTAAATAATGTGTGCTACTTTTGGTAGTTTGACTCCAATTAGTCACATTGGACATTGTCACGGGAAGGTCTGGGCTCACCAGGCCAGAAATGAAGCAGCAGCAAAACGCTCCTTCCCACCCAAACCACCATTCTTACAAAGCAAAGTCCTGCCAGCAATTTATCATCCCTTTCCTATAGCAAAGCCTCCCCAGCCCAGCCAAACGAGAGAAGTGGTGTGCTACAAGGAAGGACAAACTCGAGGAAGGCTCAAGGGAGTTATTTCTTAAAGATGCTCTTTTGGAACCCAAATCACCTGTTTTCACTTGTATTTGCTCATGGTTCACAGTAGAGGTGCAATGCATCATTTCCCTGCTTAAACATCAATTCACTTGTATTGCTTCTAGATTTCTCATAAAATTAGGGTCACAGTGACCCTGCAACTATTTTGCTGATATCCTGCTTGAGTTGTGATGATTTAACTGAGAGCAAACCCCTGAATGTCCAAAATAACCCTTAATCTCACAAATCACAAATCAAGCCTTCCACATCACCTTCTACCTGCCGTGACCCAACAAACTAAAATGTCTCAAAACTTTTTCTGGAATAACAAGGACAAGAAACTTCCATGTCAAAGGCAAACCCCAGGCTCACAAGCTCCTTTTGGAAAACCATTTATTTTCCAGCTTATTAAAAAATGTTCTATGTTTGATGCTGAGGGGGAAAAAAGGAGGGTAGTTTATAGCGTAGACCCAGCCTGAGCATACAGGGGAGTAGGGATGTGTGGAGGGAGGGGAGAAGCCTTAAGGGCACAGTGGCACACCTGAGCTGGTGTCACGGGGGTTGATGATGCGCCATAGCCCCATTTTTCACTCTCTTCTCAATACCACCATGACACCAGCTTTATTCTGTCATTCTTTTAAAATATTTAGTGATTTTCTCCACAAATTTAGAAACAAGTTGGATGATCTTGCAGATGAAAACTAGTTTAAAAATTAATTGAAAGCTTTTAAAAATTAATAATTATTTCAGTTAATTAAGGTTGCAGCTTTACATTTTTTAAACAGTTAACAATTTGGTAGCTGCTATGCAGTTGCCATTGGAATAGAAAATGATGGGGACTGAGAGCTGGAAATACATCGTCTTCATCATTTCACAGAGCAGGTTTTTGAGCTCTTCTGCGTCGTCTGCATTATTATTGACGGCATTAGTGCACCTATCAAAAAACGGATCTATAACATCGTAATTTTGCTGGAATTTCTTTTGTTCCAGATAATTTAAAATGCTTTCTTGTTGTCCATAACACATTTGGATATGGATTTTTTTTAATGGATACTTTTACTTCTCATATCCATTGTTCTTTATTTCATAGCATCTGATTTTTAATCAAAACCATTATCTTCCTCTCTCTACTGATTTGTTACTTATTATCTGTAGCTCGCCTCGCTCTTCTTGCTTCCTTTTTTTGCCAGGATTTGTTGTGATCTTTTCTTTGTGATCATCATAAATACGCCTGTCAAGAAGGAACCGAAACAAAAGGCATTTATTTCTCCGAGAATTTGAGAAATTTCTGTTTTCCAATGAATCAGTGGAGAGAGCTATAAAAAAGTGCTGCATGTGTGAGAACTGGCCAGCAGATTTTGCTAAGGGCTTCTGCGTAGTTACTTCATCCAAATGGGATGGTTAGTCCCTGGGGCCTCTCTTGCAGATGCAGAGCCCATCAGCAGGAGCTGCTGTGCACCCTGGCCTGGTCTCAGCACCAAAAATCACCTTAGTTTCCTAGATCATGATCTACAGTGGTTATAAATTCTTAAATCTGCATATATGTTATCCTGCAGAGGTGGATGCAGAACAAGTTGACCCCGCATCTCCCTGCCCAGAGCATCCCATGCAGCAGACCATGGCTGAAATGCTGTGGGGTGTGCAGGAGAAAAGGGGGGTAAAATTAGAGTATGCATTTCTTAATGTCCCATGAACCAGAAGGACACACCAGAAACTTTGCCCTGGTGCTGTGTAAGCCTGGCTGCCATGGTCCATATTTGCTCTGCCATGCCAGCAGCCCATCTTTGCCATTGCTGACTGCAGCATGCACCAAGGCTGCTCCCTGTGCTGGAGGGCTGCTCTTGTCTGCCATTTGATTTGTTTACATTGATTTTAGAATAATGACTTTTCATGAAATAAATTTCAATTGTGAAAATAAATTATTTTCTAATTTGGGCGCAGGCAGGCAGCCTCTGCTCTGGGTGCACGCTCCCCAGCCCTGTTGACGTTGATTCCCCATTACAAGCACATCATCAGCGGGGCTCGGGCGGTGCAAGAATTTCCATTCAAATGCGAAGTATTCAAAACTTTATGTATTTCGCTTTTCATGCAGAAAATCTGCCTATTTCTACTCAGCACAAGAGGAACTTTTGTTGGGTTGTTTAACCTTGAACAAACGATGGTTTAACCATTTTCAGGACAGTAGAATGAAAAATTACACTGCTGCTGTTATGCACTGCTGCTCAGTGGCCGATGGTTTAAACCTGAATGTGGCAGAACTGCAGTCTGTAAGCAAAATATGTACTTTTTTTTCCAGTGCTGCAGAGGAAATGTGCTTTGAGTCCTGCTTCATTTTAGAAATGTGCTTTGAAGCTGTGCCCTGTTGTTTTCTTTTTCCTGCCTGTGTTTGATGACCTGCCAGCCTTCAGCTGGCACCGAGTACAACTCCGCAAAGGATCAGATGGGAAGCCATCGTGTGGCCCTCATCCCAGAGATGCCACCTTCCTCCATGGGTGCAGTTACACGGATGCTCATCTGCTCGTAGCACTGGAGCTTTCCTGGAGCATGAGATGAATTTTAAAAATCATCTTGCTCAAAGGCTGTTCAAGAAATTAAACCACCATCCTGATTCTCTCCTTACAATAGTGGAAGGTGAGCATGATGTACAATGGAGAATCCCCTTACAAAAGCAGCTGGATGTCCCCTACAATAAGGAAGATCCTATGTTTCAACTTGAAATCCCATGTCCTGTATTAAAGGCAGACTCTCAGTTTCCAGTCTGGACTAGATATGCAGAGACATGTGCATGGAGACCCCCCTTATCCTCCTCTGACCTCAAATTAGAGCTTGGCCCAGGTCACCCATTTCAGGAGTTTCCTGATGGATGAAGCTTAAAAACCAGAAATAAAATCAAGAAAAGCAAACCATCCCCATGGGGAGGTGTTGTAAGGCCGATGGGGCCCAAATCATGCTGCTGTATCTCCCAGCAGATGCTCTCCCTTATCCGTTCAGTTATCCTGCAGCCCATGCAAACCTTATAACAACACCCTGTGGGGAAGAAGTTTAGTTATGCAGAATATGAAAAAAGCATTTTCTTCTTGCCTGTTTTGAATGTCCTGATCCCTAGTTTGATACCCCTAGTTTTTTTGCTGCAGGGAACCATGAATAATCTCTCCCGTGCTGCTCCTCACCACACAGCCCACCTCTCACACTTCTTCCAGGATGAAGAGTCTCAGTCCATGTAATCTCTCCACTCACAGAGCCATTCCCCAACCCTTATGTTTCCCAACTCTCTCTGCATCTTTTCTAGTTTCTAGGGTTTTTTTCTGTCTTTTTTTTTCCTCCGGTGGAGGGAACAGATTTGCAAACAGTATTTAAGTAGCAGGTGAATTATTGATCTGCGCAATGACAAATTGATCTCTTCTGTTTTGTTTAACACTTTTTCCCTAAAAGTTTCCACACTCAATTTACTTTTTAGGCTATCACAGATCACTGAAGTGATGTTTTCATAACACTACCTGCAACGTGGGTATGCAAGGACTAAATTACCTTTCCTGAGCAGTAATAGCTCATTTAAGGCTTATGACTGGTTCAAGTATCAATGGATAGTTTCACTTGTGCACATGATTTTGCATGTCTTGGTACTGAATTTCACTCTTGTTTTACTGTCCAGTTGCTCAGTATTGAGAGATTCTGCCATAGCTTTTCACCATCAACTCTGAATATTGAAATATTGTCAGCAACTTCATCTGCTACCTGTTTTCCTTTCCTTATCCAGTCATCTCCTGATCGGGAGATGACGCTCCACTGCAGGTCCCTGGGTGCCTCTCCTGGCACCTTTATTCCACTGCAAAATCTGCTAATTTATTGCTAATTTGTGTTTCATACTTTTATGCAGTTATTAGACAGAGGAAGGACTTTCTCTTTTACACTACAGTGGTTTAATTTCTTTAAGAGCCTCCGATTAAGACAATTTTCCAGAGCTTTTGCTGAATGCACCTCCTGCTCTGCAAGCTCACCAGCTCTCCAAGGGCTCTCAGTGCAGGACTTAGTTCTGCAAAACCTGCACCATTTCTTCCCCATTATTTCATATTTATTCTTGTGCCTACTGACATCTTTGTTATATTTTTCTGACTGTTTGCCTAGTGCAGAGATTAGCTGCTCTACAGTCCCCTGGTTTGCTGCTGGGGCCCTTTTAAATGTCATTGCATTTACCACCTTCAGCTCCTTTGGTACCAGGGTTATTTTAAACAGTCCCTTGCGCACCACTGCTAAATGGCTGTTTCAGATGAGATATCCTTCAGGCTCTGGGGTGAATGCCATCTGCTCCTTTTGATACTCTTAATTTCCCCAGTTTGCTCCCCAGCCTCTTCCAATGACAGCTGATTTTGGGATGGGTCCTCCATGGTGGGAAGAGCCCCAGAGGGGCTCCACAGCTGCTGAGGGGTTTGAGGAAAAGGGTCTATTATTAGATTTTTACACCTTAGAAAGCTGCTCATCAGAAAAAGGGTTTGTCTCTTTTGTCATAGTTTTACACTTTTTGTCATCTCACACTCTTTTTTTTATTTTCCTCATTCGAACATGACTCCTACTTTTTGAAGGATACTATTTTACCTCTGACAGGTTCCTTTAGTCGGTTCTTTAATGGCAACAGCTAATATTTTGCCCTTTTAAAGTCTCTTTTAATAATTGTATAGATTTGCTCTCATAATCTAATAGAAGATCTGTAAACAATGTCTATGTCCCCTGGAAAAATTTTACCCTTTTGGCAGCTGCTTTTAATTTCTTTTTAACAAGCTTCTCCACTTTTATGTGGATAGCCTTTTTGAAATGAAGTCGCAATGAACTTTTTCAGTTTTATTTTTAAATTCCTACAGTGTAACTGAGTTTAAGTATGTTGCAGGCACTTTTCTAGAGGGACTCTTCAATAACAACATTTTAAATTAGCCCTGTGGCGTGCTCAGGATTAAATTTAGCATTGCTTCTCCTAGCTGTCCTGAGAAGGAGTTATCTTCTATATTGTGTCCAGACATCTATCCATTTCCCTATGGGATTATTTGAAGTCCTCCTAGTATTGAGCTGGTTTCCATCCTCTTGGCCCCTCCATCTTCCTGATGGCTATTATGGTTAAGAGTCATCTGGTCGGGTGGGTGATGATGTAGCCTCAACCTTTTGCATTGGCGTTGAATTTAAACCCACAGAGGGACGATTATTTTCTAACATTTATTGTTCATTGTCTTATTCAGCACTAATTAATATCCAGCCCACTCCTCCACTTGCCCCACTAGTCTGGTCTGATGTGCCTGTTATGCCAACGCTCTCATGGTTTGGGTTCTGTGGGCACCATGAAGGTCACCCTGTCCCTCTGATTGTCACAGAATACCCACGGGCTGGGCTAAAACCTCAGTAGTGTTCCACACTGACCTTAGCTGGACGAAAGGGACATCCAGGATATCCCTTTCCCAAAATAAAGGTCTGGGAGAGTTGCCACTTCGGTTGGAACTGTTGCTCCTAAAGACAGGCATGTCCATGATCCTACAGCTTTACTTGGCTTCATATGTGATGCCAAATATATCTATATGAGAAAACAATACAAAATAATATGTTTCACTCTAGCGGTGGAAAGCTTATATTACTAATATACAAAGTTTAAAAGAGGGCTGCCAAACCCACCAAAAACCTCACAGCTCTTCCTAAGGCAGAAGGCTACTTCGACATTTGTGGTGTTTCACTTCAATTCCTGAAGACGTGCCCCAACCCTGAGAACTGGGGAATCCCCCCGTCGGAGCGTGTTGAAGACCTCTCCCCCAGTGTGCCCTGGACCATGGCTGGATCTGGCCCTTCTGTCTTCTGATCCCAAATGGTAGGACATGTGCCTGGCTGTGTCCTGGACAGCTTCCTCCCCAGGGCATATACCTGGGCAAGATTCAGACAATCTACCATTGTGGTAGCTTGACCCTGTCTGGACACCAGGTGCCCACCAAAGCTGCACTATCACTCCCCTCCTCAGCTGGACAGGGGAGAGAAAATATAACGAAAGGCTCATGGGTCGAGATAAGGTGGGTCAAGATAAGGACAGGGGGATCACTCACCGATTACCGTCACAGGCAAAACAGACTTGACTTGGGGAAATTAGTTTAATTTACTACCAATCAAATCAGAATAGGATAACAAGAAATAAACCCAAATCTTAAAAACACCTTCCCCCACCTCTCCCTTCTTCCTGGGCTTAACTTTACTCCTGATTTTCTCTACCTCCTCTGCCCCAGCAGTGCAGGGGGACAGGGAATGGGAGTTGCGGTCAGTTCATCACACATTGTTTCTGCTGCTCCTTCCTCCTCAGGGGAAGGACTCCTCACACTCTTCCCTGGCTCCAGTGTGGGGTCCCTCTCATGGGAGACAGTCCTCCACGAACTTCTCCAATGTGAGCCCTTCCCACAGGCTGCAGTTCTTCACGAACTGCTCCAGCGTGGATCCCTTCCATGGGGTCCAGTCCTTCAGGAACAGACTGCTCCAGCGTGGGTCCCCCGCGGGTCACAAGTCCTGCCAGCAAACCTGCTCCAGCGTGGGCTCCTCTCTCCATGGGTCCACAGGTCCTGCCAGGAGCCTGCTCCAGCACAGGCTTCCCATGGGGTCACAGCCTCCTCCGGGCAAATCCACCTGCTCTGGTGTGGGTTCCTCCATGGGCTGCAGGTGGGTATCTGCTCCACCGTGGACCTCCATGGGCTGCAGGGGGACAGCCTGCCTCACCATGGTCTTCACCACGGGCTGCAGGGGAATCTCTGCTCTGGCACCTGGAGCACCTCCTCCCCCTCCTTCACTGACCTTGGTGTCTGCAGAGTTGTTTCTCTCACATATTCTCACTCCCCTCTCTGGCTGCAATTGCGCAGCAGCTTTTCCCCTTCTTAAATATGTTGTCTCAGGGGTGCTACCACTGTTGCTGATGGGCTCGGCCTTGGCCAGCGGCAGGTCTGTCTTGGAGCCAGCTGGCATTGGCTCTATCGGACATGGGGAAAGCTTCTAGCAGCTTCTCACAGAAGCCACCCCTGTAGGCCCCCTGCTACCAAAACCTTGCCACGCAAACCCCACACACCCATTCTCGTTAAGCAGACCCCATCACTTTCTTTCCAAGCCCTCCTGTGTCTGCATCCTCACAGCTGAGTACCCGGCTGCCTGGTCCTGTCCCACCATCCCTCCTCCCACCACACGCTGGTCACCTAGGTGTGAAGGTCCTCCTGACCACCACCTCTGTCCCTTCTTACTGACCCTTGTGTAGCCTGGGAGCTCTTGGGGGCAGACACGCATTGATCCCTCTGCTCCTGGCACATCCAGGGTGCAAAAAACCACAAGTGTGTTCAGACCTGTCTGTTTTCCTGACACCCCCCCAGTATTTCCAAGACGAGTCTCTCCCTCCCCTAGTTTGCAGCAGGATGGGAGCTGGGGGAAGGTGGCAGTTAAGCCACCTAGTTAAGCCATCTGGTGATTTCCCTCCACCTCCGGCTGGTCCCAGTGCAATGAAGCTTCCCATCGGTACAAGTGCCAGCCTCTTGTTCAATTACACACCAGCTTTCCAGACAGCAGCGCTGCAAAGGGCAGCATGGAAATTGATGGATCCCTGTGCACCTTGCCTTCGGACTGTATTTCCTTGAAGCACAGAAAACAGGAGCAGGGAACCAGGGGCAGAAGGTGGGGAAACAGGAGGGGATGCAAGGTGCAGGAAGGCGGTGTTGGGGGCAGATGTGGTTCCTGCTGCCAGCCCCATTGATCCTGGTAGCCAGCAAAACCCCGATGGTGAGCTGAGCTGTTGGAAATGAGCTCAGGTGCACAGGCACGGACCCAGAGAGCAGCTCCCATGGATGAACCTTGCAGAGCTGTCTCCCATAGACACCATCCCATCACACAGGGGGCAGCAGTAGGGAGCAGAGGGAGTTTGGGAGGACCAGGCGCTACCCCAGCCTCTCCTGAAACAGCAGCTATGGGCCACCTAAATGCTCTGAGGTGGTCTCACCTCTCTTTAGAATGTCTATGAGTTGTCCTGGTGGTGGCCCAGGTCTTTGCTTTCCTCCAGCCATGGGTCTTGGGCTGGGACCTCTTTTGTGGCAACCTGAACTTCTGCAGGCACCTTCATGCTGCTCCTCTCCTGCAGACCCTGACCAGCTGAGTGGTGACACATCCTCCTGGGTCTCCCACATCACCCCTGCGAGCTGGGCCTGTGGCCGAGCACTGCAGAGGAGCGATGCTTACCAGCCTGTAGCTTTGGCTGGGAGCTGGCTCCAAGGCCTCATCCCACTGCATTGCACTGGGCAGCTCAAGAGCCTGAGCCTGTCCGTAGGCTGGACCCTCTCACCAGACTGACTTCGTAATTTTTGTTGAAATAAGTATTATTCCAGATAAGTGAGACAACGTTAAAAAGCAATTAAAAGCCTCAGGTTGTGCCTGAGTAGAAAAACTAATTTAAAATTGTCCAAACATGTTTTTGACATTTTCTAAATTAAAAAACAGACCCCTCCTCCCCACTTTTCAGTTCAGAAAATTTAAACCAAGGCTGCCATTTTAAGGGAGTATTTTAAAAAAGACAAAATGCAACTTTGTAAAGGATGTTTAGTGTTTTTCAGGTTTCTTTTTGGATTCCAACTTGCCATCATACTCTGTGACCAGAAACGTCTGCAAAGGCTGCTATGGCCCCTCACATCCCACCTGCCGCAGAGGAGCCAGGAGTGTGTGATGACAGGAGGGAAGGTTGTGAAAATCCAAGTACCTTTCCCTCTCCTGTGTTTTAGGCTGAAAGCAGGATTATTTCCAGGTCTCGTCATTTCGTTAGAGCTTTTAATCACAGCTAAGAACTGCCAGGAACATTCGACAAGGGAGGAGAGCAGGAAAGGGAAACCCAGCAGCAGAAACTGGGTAGTGCAGGCAGCAGGCGCTTCTCCGAGGACAGCCGGCAGGATCCGCCGTCTACCCTGGCTAGCTCTGCCTGAAAACATTTGTAAAGCAAGTCTGCTTTCCATTAAAATGGTGGGGAAAGCCTTGTTCATGCCAAAAAAATTTGTCCTGGCAAGGTCTGAAGTAGATACACTTAGCTTTAAACTGAAAAGCAGCGCTGGCAGGGTTGACTTTGCTTATATCACAGGAGCAGTGCAGCCGGCATCACAGGGAGCAGAGCGGCTGCACAGGCTCCGCTGGCTTCTCATGTTTTCCACTTGTTTTGTGTGATCTCTTAGCAAACTGGTAGCAAGCCATGCTGCCCCATTTCTACAAAAAACAACCCCCTGCAAATCCTCAACATCACCCCTAAATAAATCCAGGCTCAAAGAACTGGCAAGTTTCCCTCTAGGTGAGTGTGGACAACATTTCCCAGGCTTTTCAATTTTCCCTTTTAAAATACACAGCCTGCTTATTCATTCACAGCTGTCACAGTTTCATTTTTTCCCTGTTCATGCCTTGAGCATCACTTCTCTTCCTCTGCATCCAGAGCCTTAAATGCCACCAAATGCAGCTTCTGTTTGTCGGCGTACCTGGTTGTTGCTGCGCAGTGACATGCTTGTCTCATTGTACAGCTACAGCCGCGTGTTTGCTTGTCTTTGTGCAATCTCCTCCTGGAGGCTCCGGAGGATTCTGTTTGCACTGCACAGGCTCAGACCCTGGGCTTTAGGGATAAGCCAGATTTTCTTCTGGTTAAAGACTTCTGAAAGATTAAAGATACACAGCCAGGGCCCAAGTCAAAGCTGCAAAGCAAAGATCATTCTGCAACTTTTCAGTTTGCAATTTTTTTTTTTTCAGTCTGTTCTCCTGCATTTTTAAACACATAAATTGGAAATGACAATCATCTACCACAGAGCGTCATAGTGCCCCTGCTTGAGAGCAGGACTGAAAATGGAGAGCCAGAGTCCGGTCATCCCTATTCCTAAGGGTTTTCCTCCCACCCCAGTGTTTTGGCTCAGTCAGTCCAGCTCTGCTGGATGGGTCTTCCACTCCTACACAGCCACAGGCTTCTGCTTCAGTCTGGCTTTGTTCTGATCTGCCCCACTTTCTCTTCTCCTCCTGTTCCCAGTAGTGTCTCCATCCCACATGTACAAACCTCCCCATCCTCCTCCATGTCCTCTTCCTCAGCCTGGATGACAGCAAAGGTCCCTCCATCTCCCCACAAAGAATTTTTTTCCCGAGGCCATGGGCAAAACATGCTCTTCTCATGCACCAGAAGTAGTTACACAGCTGGGCTGGTTGGACAAACTGGCCAAGGGCAGGGGACACATCCACCGTCTCTGAAGCAATGCGTGTAGTGGGGGAACACAGAATGGTACCCATGGGAGCCAGGGACATCTCTCCAGCGCAGGCTCCCAGTTCCAGGCATCAAAGCCTTGCGTGTGAGCACCCTCCAGGGCACCTATCTGTCCTAGACCGGACAAACTCTGCCTCTCCCTCTCCTTCCCATCTCGCTTGTGCCCACTGAGCATGGGACCATTTAGTAGCATCTCCCCAGAGTGTGGCCTGTGTCATCATGCCCAGAGACGGTTCTCCAGCAAAAAAAAGGATGTGCCCAGTAAAACTTTTGCAGTGCCTATTTCTGTTTCTCTCACCGAACACACCCATCAAGCCACCTTGGCACCAAGCAGCAGATGCCCTCTGTCCTACCAGAGCCCCTATGTGATCCTTACGTGGGATAGTCTAAGCATCCTCCTTTGCTTGCTTTGTGCTACTATGGCTGAATAGCCAGGAGCCATCTGAGCAATGTCAGCCTGTCCCAAGCTATAAAAGGATGAGCATGGAGCAGTCCAGACAGGCATCCAGCTCTGTCCTAGCAGATACTTTGGGACCTGAGTGCAGGGGAGGTACCTGTGGGAGCTCCTGGTGGCATTGTGTGGCCATGGAGCATCCTGCCCTCCTGCCACCATGCTCATCTGTTGGTCCCAATGAGTGAGCAGGTGCCTATAGCCCTGAGAAAAATCTACCCGATTTCCTCTGTGTAGAGAGCATCCCCAAAAGGCTTTTAGAACAAAAAGGGCCAGTTTTGTTTGACTATATGTTAGGATACTTTCTTTTCTTCTGAAATGAAGATAGCTCAAAGCGACCAAGTCAAACAGAATAGAAATAAAAAGTTATGAGGAGAAATAAAAAAGGGTTTATGAACAGCTTCCCCACCTGCCATGTCTGTGCTGGCTGGTCTCTCCTCCCAGACCAGCTTCCAGCTGACAATAACTTGCAGAGCTGCAGCAGCCATGGCATCAGCCCTGCTGGGCTGTTTGTCCTTCCATCACCCCCTGCCCCCGTCCACAGCCTCTGGGCACCAGCTGCAGACTCCCAGCTCTCTGCTTGGCTTTTCCTCACCTCCTCCTTCTGCACCTGGGAGGCTGGTCCAGGTCTGGGCTGCCTTCTCCCAAGGGAAGGAGCAAGGTATGCTGGTTCCCTTCAGAGGCATCTGCCCAACTTTTATTAGAGAAACCTCACACACAGACACGCACAGAGCGTATGCAGATCAAACAGATGCTGTCTGCCACAGAGCTTAAAGCCTAATTACAGAAGATTACAGAAACTATTTATAAATAGTTTATAACTATTTATATCCATTTAAATATATTTATAAATGTATCAGGATTGGATAAAAGTGTATATTGTTATTTTAGCTTAGGACATAACTAAGTGCCATTTATACCATGCTCATACAGTAATCATATATTCTTATTAAGCTTCTTTTTTATTAACATAGACAGCAGCTGTTAACATTTGAATTGCCATTAATACAAAGTAGGTTGGCACCAATGAGCTAAGGAGAATAGGTGGGTAGATGCTGAGAAGTCTGGAGGCAACATAGCAGATACACTACAGAATAGAAAACTCTTCCCCTTCTTAGGCAGAAATCCTCCTGATTTACCAATAAGGATACTGGAAATATATAGGTAATGTATCTTCTTTCATTGTTAATCTGCTGATTTATTGTTGCAGCATACTGCCTGCCTTCCCCCATCATTCACTTGCATTGCACCTGGGCAGCAACCATCTCCCATGGCACAGCTCCCCAGTGCTGCTCATCTCGCTCAGGTCCTCTACGTGTGCAGCAACACTCAGCAAGTATAACACCTAAATCACAATTTCGTGTCACCCAGAGGTTGTCCAACCTCACAACTCACTGCTTTTTCAGCTCACTTTAGGTGCCACAGAGCAACCTAGGCACCTTCTGATGCATGGCAGAGTGGTACTTTTCACTGTGCAGTGGCTTCATTTCTTCACCAGGCACTTGGAAAAGGCTCCAGCAAAGGCATTTGGAAAGTAATCTGCGATTTCTTCCTTTCTTTTAGTTTGGCTTCCTAAAGGGAACAACATGTGTGTTAATCAGTCATCTGCCAGGCATTTTGAGCTGATGGGGCAGTCAAAGCCACAGCTGCGAGGGGCAGAGGTCCCTAGATAACACATTTCTAGGAGTTGTGCAAAAGTCAGAAAACACAATAGGAGATGAACCTTTATTTGCATTCTCATTGGAAGCACAGTGGGAAAGGCTCAAGCCTTACCTGTAGCATTCAGCAGCAGCTTACTAACCAAGACGTGGGCTGGCAGGCCACCAACCTGCACAGAGGTCTGGACTGGCCCCACACTGGCTGGCAGACAGCTCTGGATGGATGCTGGCGTATTGGAGGGCACTGGGAGTAAGGGATGGAGGTATAGGGGAAGTACTGGGGTGGTGGGCAGTGGCACCAGACAAGAAAAACTTGGGAAGCACTGGAGGAAAGGCATCTTGGAGCAAAAGCTGGGAGCTGCAGTGGGGAGCCCAGCAAGATGCTCACCATGTGAGCTGCTCCTGTGGCCGGACCTTGGTGTTCCCACAGCCAGTCCCTGTCCAGAGGAGGGTTCGCATGGGCTGTGCCATGCACTGAGCAGAAGAGGTACTGCCTGCCTGTCCCTGCCCTTGACCTCCATCAAAGGCATTCTGCCGTGGTGTGGGCAAGCCAGCCCAACCCTGCCTCCTTCCAAGAACTTTTTTTTTTCTCCTCAGGAGAAAACAGAGCAGGAAACTCACTCCGTGCTCCCGGCAGGGTGGTTTTGAGCAGGACAATCCCTTTGGTCAGGCATCAAATACCAGCATGTGAGCCATCTGCTTCTTTGACTAAAACACCCAGAGAAAAGCTGCTGGATTGGAAAAAGGATATTAATCTGAAAAGCGTACAACAAAGCAACTGCAGGATGTTTCCCCCCACCCGAGCCAGAGTGAGCAAGGGAAAGCTGATTACCATGACACACAGGAGCCCTGATCTAATATTCCACTTCAAGATTTGCAAATAATGTGCCCATTAACATTCATTAGCTCTTTAAATAATACCTGCCAGACCTTCCAGGCAAGGAGGAAAGGCCCCTGCGCCCAGAAATCAATCACATAACAGCCTCTAATTGTGCATTTTCCACATCTACGCAAAGTTTCAATAAAAACAAGCCAGGACAGAATAGCAAAGCTGAAGCTGTCATTGCTGTGTACAGAGCTGCACAGAGACACCCTTTCCGCTCCCAGCTGCAGCACGAGGATCTTTGCTAATTAGCGGGCTCCTCTCCGACAGCTCGCCTAAGTTCAACAGGCGCTGGGGGAGGCTCTCTGCAGGAGTGTGTCAAGCCAGCCTTTCACCACCCAAAATAGCTTCTGTCCTCTAGCTCGTCAGGGCAGCGTGCAGAGATAAGTGCCATAGAGAGAAAGAGGCTGGTGTCATGCCCGCCATGCCCCAGGAGATAAGACTTGCTTGAGCTTTGGGAATCCCACATTAATAACCAGATACAGAAAGGTTTGAGGGGGGCCTCCTGCAGCCCCAGCTGAAGGAACATCCTAAGAAAGGTGGAAAACTAATGGTTTGATATCAAGGCATGGCTGTGGAGTTGTGATGCTGCCTACAAACCTCATTGCTCTCTGTTTATCACCTGGACTTTCTGCCCTCCCACCCCCACTTCAGAAAGGGCTGATCCTCTGCTGAAGGCAAAGGGGGATCAGGGCAAGGGTCTTTGGTCATATTGGTCTTGGATGCCCAAACGAACTAGCACCTTCCCAACACCCTTGATCAATCGAGTTTCCTAGCTGTTAACTGCAAAACTGCTGCACTGAAAATTGACCGGGACAAGAGTGTCTGTGTTCAGACTCTGCCAGAGGGACCTTGTTGGCCTGTCACCACTGTGACTGTGTCCCAGGCAGACCAGAAGGATAAGAGTTAGAGGGTCCACCAGCATGAACACAGAGGTCACGGGCACTGGTAAAACCACAGTGCTACTTTTATTCTTGGGCTGTGCCTGTGTTGTGCAGAGGACTCCCAAACCAAAAGCATGGGGACATGCCCTTGCAGAATTATGAGTTATGGGGACTGAAGATCCCTTGGGGTCATAAGGCAGGTCAGCCAAGGTTTGCCACTGGAAAAAAAACTTTATGTGAGGGTTACTAGGTGTAGAGAAGCAATGCCACTATCACCTTCTCTTCAGTTGATTGATATTGATGGACACAGTTCATTGTGTCACCTACCTGACTACCAGAATGATCTGGCTCCCATTGGTTTGAGCCTGTGCTGAGCTGTTTGGACACACTAAGTCTAAAAGAAATCAACCTGCCAAAGAGTGAATAGCTTCTCAGCAAGATAAAAGGTATGGTCTAACTCTTGCGTGCAGCAGTTCTGATCAAAAGAGTCAGCAGGGTCGGCGCTGTGGTAGATACGATGGCTTTCTGGGTTAGTCATCATCGCCCAACTTCAGCACACTGAATCACCCTGCTAACACTCAGTAAGCAACTGTTAGGCACTATAAAGCTCAAATTAGCTGTCCATATAAGCAGAGTCTGGATCTTGTCTGGTGTATTTTAGTGCTTTAAAGAAAGAGCTACAACACCAGATAAGTAGGTCCCTTTGCACAAGGCCACAAGCAAGCCTAGAGGCATCAGGAGTCTGGAGCACATCTTCATGTTCCTTAGAAAATGTCTCTATGTTGCCACAGATGTTGCAGTCAAAGCAAAAACACTGTTTGGGAAAGGCACGCTTTCCTTGAGAAAAACTGTGCAGCAAGGAGACAGCTGCTTATAGTTGCATTTAATCAGCCCCAAATGAGTTGAGTAGTTTGCAAACAGACAACCTAGAGTGACTTGTCTGGTCTAACTAGCCAGGTCAAGGAAGGGCAGCAAAAGAAGAGTGATAGGTACTGCAAGGGGTCTGCACATCTTCAGGATTAGTGAAAACTGTGTTCCCCAAACAAGAATATTCTTGAGTGAAGAGAGGACTGAAGACATTCCTTCAAAGTGTGAAGGTGAAATAGAAAGAGAAATGGGGGACAAACACTTTTTTAATGTGAAAATGATAACAGTGCAATGGAGACGTGCACAGGAAAAAGAAATAGTTTTGCATAAGTACCTCTCTGTAGATATTGCAAAGAAATGCAAGAGCAAAATGAGTTTATGAACATACTTAAAGGGCAGTGATCTGATGAAGAAGAGAAATACAGAATTAATGTTCTCTCCTGGATTTCTTCACAAATTTACCAAGCAAGATTTTGGCAGATTGCTCCACATCCCTGGAAAAAGGTAAAGAAAAAGGGAATTTCCAGTTGCACAGTGGAGTGGTGGGTGTTACCATCACACTGTGATATGCAAAACAGATGGTGACCACCACTGCTCACGCAGAAAACAGATTGTCTTTGGACTAGTCCTTCCCCAACCCTAGCATCAGCTCTGCTCCCTTTAGGCCTAGGTCCCCTCAACTTATTGGGCAACAATTCTCACCTCAGACCTGCTCTACATTATTGCTAAAAGTGCCCACTAATCCTCCCTGCTATCTCTCACCAGCTCCTATCTAATTTATCCTACCAGCTACCACAAACTTATTTAATTTAAAGCTCCTGTAAAAAGAAAAAAATAAAATCTGTTTTATGCTATGTACTCTCCATTCGCTCATCCAAGACCTGAGTGAACATGGATAAAATCACTATTTAATAGTGCTGGTCAAGCCCTGCTGCTTGTTCAGAAACCTTGCTCCCAGTCTGTTTGGATCAGTTATTAAAAGTTTGTATGAAACTTGTGAACATGTTCTTGTACTACGCAAGGGAAGGATTAAAGTGTCTGGCACACAGGAACAGCCTGAGAGAGGTCTGTATCAATCTTATACCTGGGGATTGAGTGCTGCATGTGAGAAAATATGGAGATAGGGATTCACCCAACAAGATGCTGAGGTCTCCATCAGAGGAGTCTCCTGCACTCCTCTTATACTTGATGGAGATGAAGCCAAAGGTGCTGGGGACATGACCCAGCTCTTTCTAAAGCAGGGAGCAGAGCGGGGCTTGGTGGGGATCCCTGGGCGTACCCACCTCTTTCAGCTGCCAAGGAGACCAGGGCAACATCATTGCAAGGTGAGCTGCTGCCCAACAGGCTTGCTCATCCTGCAGGTTCTTCCCAGATGCAGGAGCATGTGCTGGGACCAGGGGGAGGTGAGTCATGGAGAACAGATAATGGCTTAAGACAGCCCTAAGGTGTCTCTCTAGAGGTGGGAAAAGCTCAGCCTGGATAAATTTCAGGAAGGTTAAATTTATCCTAGAACAAGTACTTGAGTAGTTTTCAGCTCTTTTTCCCCACAGGTTTGGGGTTTTTTTTTTTCCTATTCCTTTTGCAGTACCTTGAATCACCAGCCTCTAATTATTGCCTGCAGTTATAAACATGCACTTCTCCCTGGAAGAAGTCCATTATTTTTTACCTAAAATTGAGGGCAGTTAGCAGATGCTTGGGTAGTGTGAACACTTGCAATATATTATTAAAACAAGTTCTCACCCCTCTGCTTTGAAATAGCTGCTAACACTGCTTTCTGTAACACTTCTCAGGCTTTTTGAAAGTTTTTGTAATCCCAAGCAGATAGCAACCCTTAGTCTGAAGAACATCAGGCTATGTAATTTAATGGGCCTTTCTAGCACTAAAATTAGGGAGTCAGTGACAGTTTCTGTGCGGTGCATAGCCATAGCTAAACTCTCTTGCAGCCATTTAAAGCAGGAGTGGAAGAGCAGAGACATAAGGGAACCCTTTCAGATTTCACAATTATCTCGTATCAACTGAGCTTGATCCCCAAAGAGCATCTACTAACGCTGGAAACTCAAGGCCCGAAGGCAGAAGAACTTCAGACAAAAGCCAGTTCCCAAAGTGTCCTTACACCTTTACAATCTCAGTACCTATCACATTTAAAAGCTAGAACAGGAACTGGATTAAATAATCTGCAACAAATCATCCTGATATCATTTCAGTATTAAAAATCTTTGTGTTAGTTGTCCATAAATAAAATGTTATTGTAAAAAAAGTTATTTTGAAACCAAAAGCCATCATCATGGCTTTCCTTGATTAAATCCTTATAGCATCTAAAGAGCACTACTCCAGTTTAAAGCTTCATTTTTGACAAAACAGCATTTTGATAGAAAAAAAAATATTTTAAAAGCTACCTGGCTCTAATATTTGATACCTCATAAAAGTGCAGGAAGATAAAATGTTTATATTAATTTCTCTAGTATATATATCCTATTAAGTATAAGCAATATAGTGCTAGACTGAACTAAAATTAATATTATAATATAATATTATTAACATAAGGAACAATATCCAAAGCAGCATTGGATATTCATGAAGCAGTAGAAGGGCTTATTTACTGCATTGAGTTTTCCATTAACTATCACTAATACTGTTGCTACTGAAGTGACTAAATGCAGTCTTTTGCAACATGATTTTCACTACACAGGGCCTGGGAATGTCTGCTGGTTTTGCACTTGAAGAGCAAGGTGATGGGACTTGCTGGGCTCGCCTTGGCCCATGAGCTGGTTTTAGCTCATTTTGGCTGCTATCACCATTGATCAATGGCTATTGCCTAACTCGTTTCAGCTTAGCTCTGCAAATGCTACATGAGGATGCAGCAAACCTCAGTGGTAATTGCATAACAAACAACCCTTTACATTAACTGAGGCTGGGGGGCTTACATGCAAGCTGCAAACTTTAGCAGTGACAAGAAAGCTGGCTGCATTAAGAGAAGGTATAAAGGTATGCACCCTGGGGAAGGGGCCCTTGCAGCCACCCTGAGCTCATCCTGGTGAAGGGCTTGAGATGCCATTGACCCATTTGACACCCAGACCCATTTTCTGCTCCAGGAGGACCAGTGCCACCAGGCCTAGGAACAGTAGAAGGGTGAGCATAACCTGAGACAGATACCAGCAGGGGTTTTATGACTGTATTATTAATGATGCTTTTCCATATTAATTCAGAGTGTTAGTATTATTGTAACTGGAATAATAACTGTTTGTTATGTTTTGATTAGACTGTTAATACTGTAATTAGACTAACAATAAATCCATAGCTCCACAGAAGAGGTGTTCCCATTTTACCTGTAATGATATTTTGGGTCTAACAGGTGGGTGAGGCAGGGCGAAGGGGCAAGGGGGCAGACGTGGCTCCTGGCTCCCTGCCATCAGCGACATCCCTGCGAGCAGGGAGAGAATCATCAGGGGACCTTGTTATGGCTTTGAAATGGAGATCTCCGGCTGGTACCGGTGTTTGAACATGCTAGAGAAGGATGTCTGAGGATGTCTCAGAGTGGCCTCCCAGTGAGCAGGTCATCGAGTCTGCACCTTGCACCAATCATTATTGGTCAGTGCCTCAATTAACAGACATCCCAGGATAACTTGTAGCTGTACAGTTAATCAGAGGTCAGAGATGGCTGGAGCTGTCTTACCCAAACTGGTAGGATGCATCTCCTTTCATATTCCCTGAAAGAGGGAGCAGCCAAAATACAAAAATATGCTTTGTTCCCGTCCTGGGAAGTGCCAAGAGAAGAAGTGCTCCACATGGGCATCTCCTAATTTTTACCCATAGATCTGATCACTTTCTGATTAGCAAGTGCCAGCTTTGCCAAGAAGAGGAACACAACAGGGTTAGGGTTGTTTGCCCATGAGGGACTGAATAAAGCACATGTGCTTTGTTCAACACTCCTCTCCCTGGAGCACAAAGCATCCCGATGAAAGCTGAGGGAGGGGGAGAGCAGCAAGGGGTAGTGGCCATCAATCCATCTGGTAATGCCTCAAATCACATCCAAGACGAGCATTCCATTAACTTTGTTTCTCTGAAATCCTATTTAGGGAACCAGCTTGTAAGATGTGGAGTAACAACAATGTGACTTTCATATCACTTTGAGAGAAAAGTACTTGAATGCACTCTTAGTTTATCTTGAGAAACCAGTTATTGCAACTGCGAGCCAGAGCCGTAGAACTCACTTTCATGCTGGTTCCAATTGATAAGCCCCAAACGGAGCCTGATAGTTGTGTCTTGTTTACCCAAGTGACAAGACGACTCTTTGTGTCCAAATACTTCTCTGTAAGCACATACCTTAGTTAAAGCCTTGCAAGGGACTTCAGTTTTTAATGCTCTCCTTGATTCACAAGGATAGAAGCTGCTGCTGTGCAGGAGCAATGCTGATGCGCAGAACAACCTGTGAACATGAAGCCTGGCAGCAATCATATCCTCAGTTTGCCTGGTTTTATCTGTTAATAGTTGTTGCCTGCTCAGCACACATGTTGTTCTCAGTGGCAAAAACCTGCTTTCACGGAAAGCTGCTGCCTGTCTCAACATGGCAGTCATGGTGTGAAAAAGCTGAACCACCACGACGTGGCCAAGAGGTCCTGGCCCCTGATGGGTTATCCCACATGGACCCCGAGCCAGAAGGAAAGCCCTGGAGAGAGGCAACCCTGTTCAGTCCTGTCTGTCCATCCTGATTTTAGGTGCTTTATTAAGCACTGCTTGCAAGCCTGCTGCTAAATAGCTCATCGGGGGAATAATGAACTGCCTGGAGGTAGAGGATGTGCTTGTGCCCTCAGGCAAGGATGGGATTTGCCCTGTGCCACAGATGAGTGCTCTGATAACAGTTATTTCAGAAAGTGTTGAGGGAAGAGATGGGGGAAGATTCTCCAGCTGTGATTTGAGAGCACAGAGCAGCTGCTGGGTCTTGTATGGAGTGTTATCTTATGTGTATTTTGCAAGACTTGCAGATTAGGTCCCACTGGGGAGAAACCATGCCTTTAAGGGCACTTTGATACAAGCTGGCTACGCAGGCCAGAGTGCCGTCAGTCCTGGTCCCACTTCCAGTGCAAGTCTCATGTGGGACAGGGCATGCAGGCACAGATGGTCTCCTGCAGACAACAATAAGCCCATACAGTGCTGATGAGGGCTCTGCAGTCTTCCAGAAGTCATCTGCCCCACCAGCAGATTGCAGGTACAGCTTACTCTGGTAATGCAACTGTAGGGTGACTTGGATTAACTGATTTAATTCATTATGCTTCATCTGTTTTAACAGCTAGAGTTAAAGTTATCATTTTACATGTTGCAAGCATGATCAGGCCTGTGGGTTTTTTGCTGTAACTTCTTATTTTCTTTGTTAATTCTATTTTGTCTAATAAAGTGCTTTAATTTACTCTAATTTACATATTGTACTGTAGCTAAAGAACAGAGATAGAGAGCTACAAGAAACTTTGAATAGATAATTGGTTAATTAAAACAACTTAACTGATATGTGGTTTATAACATATTGTTCTCACAGAAGCAACAATATGTTGAACTGCTCCAGATAGGTAATTCCAAGTTCCAGCTGCCTTTTGAGTGTATACTATAAAAGGGCTGGTAATTATGAAATTCCTCAGATAATTAGGCTCCCTTTCTCAAAAGGATCTGAACTGCTGTGTATTAAATCCTTATCCAGTCTTGTCCCTCTGTCTGCTAAAGACAATTTATAGTTGTCATGGGAATTTACCCAACTGCACACCCACCTACCCTCTACTATCACCAGGACCTGTATGAAGCATCCTGGGTGGGAAGACACATTCACAGCTGTCTCCCCTTCCTGAAAGGCATTTGGATCAGGTGGGATACCATGGAGGGAGGGCAAATTGCTGCTGAGGCTGCTCCAGGCAGAAGGTGCTGGAGAGGACAGAAAGGGTGGTATCAAGGTTGGGCTGGTGGAGCTGGGAACCTGCAACCCAGTCAGAGAGCCCACAGTGAGGGACAGGGATCAAAGAACCAGGCCTAGGAGAAAGGGAAGATCTCCTGGGATGAGAAGTGGTTGGGCATTTTGCTGCAACCTTGAAATCAGTGAATCGCTTGCCTAAACCAAGTCTGTAAGGAAGGATTTGCCTGCAAAGACATCCTGAGCAGGGGAAGAGCTGTTGATAAGCCTTTTAAATGTTCTGTCTGATCAGCTTACTTTTAATCACTTTCAGTGTATTTTCTGTCTAATGCTTAGGTTGGGTCTTCTTTGGGCCCTAGCAATAAAGTGGAGGTCTAGGCAGATCCACCTCAAAGATCTGGGAAGCTCAGGGTCTGTAACATCAGCTTGTGGCCAGGCAGCCTGGGGTGGGCAGACGTGCTCCTGTTTGCTGTGGCTCTCTATATAGCAGTGACTTTGGGTCACTCTACTAATCCTCCTCTGTGCCCTCCCAAAAAAGTTGATCTGGCAGGTGCCAAGGAAAGCATCCCTCTTTCACTTGGTTTCAGCAGGAGAAATACAGCCCATATAAGAAGGGTGTGTTTGAGGTGGAGATTAAGGCACCGAAATGTACCTTCCTGATGTGTCTGTGTGCCCTGTGAATCCTACTGTGGTCATTTTAACAGCAGTTCAGACACCTAGCTTTCATGTAGATACCTGTAGTTAGATGTCCTAAATTTAAATTGAAGCCACCTGCAATGGAAGAGTGGGTGGGACTGCACATCTCCACCCAGACAGTGAGACTAGACATTAGGCAAGTGCTCTCTGGAGGAAGCAAAATAGGACTAAAAGCTCCACTCAAAACAAATAGAAAAAAGAAATAACAGGGAACTCTGGTTTAGTTCTCAGTTCCAGGTGATTTAAGTAATTGGAAAGTCATAATTGTGAAAACTCTTTGCAGCGCATCATAAAATCATAGAATAATTAAGGTAGGAAAAGACCTCTAAGATCATCTAGTCCAACCGTCAACCCAACACCTCCATGCCTACTAAACCATGTCCCAAAGTGCCACAGGTACACGTTTCTTGAACTCCTTCAGGGATGGTGACTCCACCACCTCTCTGGGGCAGCCTGTTCCAATGCTTGACCACCCTTTCAGTAAAGACATTTTCCCTAATATCCAGTCTAAACCTCTCCTGATGCAACTTGAGGCCATTTCCTCTCGTCCTATTGCTACTTACCTGGGAGAAGAGACCGACCCCCACCTCTCTACAACCTGCTTTCAGGTAGTTGTAGAGAGCGATAAGGTCTCCCCTCAGCCTCCGCTTCTCCAGACTAAACAATCCTCCAGACCCTTCACCAGCTTCGTTGCCCTTCTCTGGACATGCTTGAGCACCTCAGTGTCTCTCTTGTAGTGAGGGGCCCAAAACTGACCACAGTATTTGAAGTGCAGACTCACCAGTGCTGAGGGCAGGGGCACAATCACTTCCCTAGTCCTACTGGCCACACTATTCCTGATACAAGCCAGGATGCCATTGGCTTTCTTGGCCGCCTGGGCACACTGCTGGCTCATATTCAGGCGGCTGTCAACCAACACCCCCAGGTCCTTCTCTGCTGGGCAGCTTTCCAGCCACTCTTCCCCAAGCCTGTAGCATTGCATGGGGTTGCTGTGGCCCAAGTGCAGGACCTTGCACTTGGCCTTGTTGAACCTCATACAGTTGGCCTCGGCCCATCAATCCAGCCTGTCCAGGTCCCTCTGCAGAGCCTTCCTACCCTCAAGCAGATCAACACTCCTGCCCAACTTGGTGTTGCCTGCAAATTTACTGAGGGTGCACTCAATCCCCTCATCCAGATTATTGATAAAGGTATTAAACAAGACTGGCCCCAAAACTGAGCCCAGGGGAACACCATTTGTGACCGGCCGCCAACTGGAGTAAACTCCATTCACCACAACTCTCTGGGCTCGGCCATCCAGCCAGTTCTTTACCCAGCAGAGTACACCTGCCTAAGCCATGAGCCGCCAGCTTCTCTAGGAGAATGCTGTGGGAGACAGTGTCAAAGGCTTTACTAAAGTTGAGGTAGATAGCATCTACAGCCTTTCTCTCATCCACTAGGCAGGTCACCTTGTCGTAGAAGGAGATCAGGTTGGTCAAGCAAGACCTGCCTTTCATGAACCCGTGCTGGCTGGGTCTGATCCCCTGGTTGGTCTGCACGTGCCTGTTGAACGCACTCAAGATGAACCTCTCCATAATTTCCCCTGCTACTGAGGTCAGGCTGACAGGCCTGTAGTTCCCCGGATCCTCCTTCCGGCCCTTCTTGTAGATGGGCATCACATTGGCAAGCCTCCAGTCATCTGGGACTTCCCCTTTAAACCAGGACTGCTGATAAATGATGGAGAGTGGCTTGGCAAGCTCCTCCACCAGCTCCCTCAGTACTCATGGGTGGATCCCATCCAGCTCCATAGACTTGTGAGTATCCAGGTGGCATAGCAGGTCGTTAACTGCTTCCTCCTGGATTACAGGGGGTTTATTCTGCAATCTGTCCCTGTCTTCCAGCTCAGGGGGCTGAATACACCAGGGATAACTGGTCTGACTATTAAAGACTGAGGCAAAGAAGGCACTAAGTACCTCAGCCTTGTCCTCATCCTTGGTGGCAATGTTCTCCCCCCCATCCAATAAAGGAGGGAGATTCTCCTTGGCTCTCTTTGTTGTTAATGTATTTGTAAAAACATTTTTTATTATCTCTTACAACAGTGGCCAGATTGAGTTCTAGCTGGGCTTTTGCCTTTCTAATTTTCTCTCTGCATGAGTTGACAAGACCCCTGTGTTCTTGAGTTGCCTGCCCCTTCTTCCAAAAGTGGTAAACTCTCCATTTTTTTCCCCTGAGTCCCAGCAAAAGCTCCCTGTTCAGCCAAGCTGGTCGTCTTCCCCGCTGGTTTGTCTTAGGGCACATGGGGATAGCCTGCTCCTGTGCCTTTAAGACTTCCTTCTTGAAGAATGCCCAGCCTTCCTGGACCCCCTTGCCCTTCAGGACTGTCTCCCAAGGGACTCTCTCAACTGGTGTCCTGAACAGGCCAAAGTCTGCCCTCTGGAAGTCCATGATAGTGGTTTTGCTCACCCCCCTCCTTACTTCACCACAAAACTTTGCCATAATCAGCCATGCAACTCAGTGGAGCCTAAGTGCAGCAGAGTGGCTCTAAAGACCCCTTGAGGAATGTGCTTTTCTGGGGGAGATGTGTCATTTTGAGATGGTATCTCTAGGAACAGCAGTTCCTTCAGAAAAATAGAAAGTCTGCAGGACCAAAAGAATGCAGTGATTCATGTAATACTTATTAAGAGAGTTTAGCCAGCTTGCTGACAGACACTGTCATTCCAAGGTCTAGCTGCTGCAAGAATACAAATTGTAAATATGCAACTTTTTCATGGTACAAAGAAAACTCTGAGCATGTGGAAGATCATCACTTCCAGTCTGGGAGACCTGATTTAGGAAAGCACTGTGGAATTTGAGAAGGGAGATGACTGCTCACCCAACTAAAGCCAAGTGCGTGCTTGCATACTACACTCAAGTGACACCTACATAAGGGCTGTGTCTTCCCAAGTTATATATTCAGATCATGCATACTCCCCTCCACATTATTAAGTTTGACTCAGCGTTTTCAATTCTGCTCTGAGCAATCCATAATCTCCAACCACATAATCATAAAGGCCCTGCTGGCCTTAAAACATATGTATCTGACAATAACAATAAACCTAATTATTATTATTGTGACCACTGAAGAAAAGATGATGCAATGTGAGCACCACATCATCCAGATTTACTTGTAAAGCAAGCCATACACAGCATTTACTAAATGGATGAGATAGATAAAAATATTACGCTTAAGATCTACTGATCAGGTATGTAGGCATTCAAATATCAGAGACAGTTACCACTATAAAGACTGGGAGAGGAAAAAAGACATAAAATGAAATTGAGACAGAAGGATATAAGCTACCATAAAAGTAACTCAATAAACAAGGCATTGAGCTCAAGTCTGTACATGCACAAGCATCCCACCACTATAAACCCAGGGATACATTAGGATCAGGTCAAAAAGCCCAAGGAAGGGAAAATGTTTCTTAGGTAGATACACGTTTTGCCAAAATGCCCCAGTGTAATATGGACCAGGGCACCTATTTCAAAGCTTTAGGACTAGCAAGTGCCTGCTATCTCTAGTGCTTAAGCAAAGCAACTACTGCCCCAGAGGTTCTGAAGCAATAAATGTATTGATGGAATAATGATAACATGTTTGCAGTAGAAAATTGCCTATATTCAGGCAGTGTCACGGTATAACTCTGCAACAATAACAGGTGGTCTCAGAAATAGGAAGAGAAACAGATTTGGAGAGATTTTCAGCTTTTAAAGAGAATTAAACAAAATGGAAATCAATAGCAATACATGCACAAAAAAATAGAGGAACAGTATGGGCTCCACTGGGGTATCTTTACATATTTAAGAACACAAATGTCTACAGGACCAAACAAGCTTTATGGCCTTAGCTTCTCTCCACCAATACATAAAAATCAAGGGAATTGCAGAAATAGAGTTAATTCACCATTGCATATGCAGAGAGAATAGCTTTAATAAAAATGAATGTGTTGCTTGGCTAGTATTTATTTTTCAAATGTTCCCACTAAAATCCTGGGTACAATAGTAGCAGAAGTGCAAGAAGACATTTCAGACTTTTATGAGTTAAAAAAGTAAATAATAAGAGAGGGAGAGAAGAGGAAATGAAAGAGATAGCATTCCCCTACGTAAAAAAATATATGATCAAGGCTAGACTAAGAAAGCTTTTCTGGTGTTACAGATTATAACACTAGTTTTAGGAGCTCTTCCCCTTCTACACAGATTATCTTTGGAGCTTGTAATACATCTGCAGCTGGAATAGACTTGATGCTCTCAGAGCAGTGGATGTCAGTGAATATTACTTGACTGGGGGTACTCAAATCCCATTTTTCCCCTCAACCCACTGACCCTCACTTCATGGGGAAGATGAACACACTGACATACAAGAATATTTTGAATCCTAAAATCAGGTATAGTTCTGACAAACAGGATAACATACCAGACTACTTAAAATATCTATTTATTGGCTAGCAAATAGCCTTTACTGTACATATACAATTTCATTTGCTCACTTCCTTCCATAAAAAAGTTTATTCTGCCTAAAATACTTCCTATGAGTTTATCAAGGATAATAATATTGATGTGATGTGATATGATATGAGTGGGTCTAATATGCTTCAGGCCCTACCTATTGCCACCAATGGCAGAGGGAGACAGATTTTAAAAGGAAGAGATGGGGAGCCTCTGGTACCAGCAGAAATGAAGCACAGAAGTGGGGGTACAGCCACATTTAAAGCATGTATTTGGGATGTTAAGAGCGACTCTTCAGCATCAAAGCTGTCCTACTTCCAGAGTCTCATCATATTTGCCAAAGCACAATTCAGGGCAAAGAACTTAAGCACAAATCACATTCCACTGGAAGACTTGGTTATAAATAAATAACATCCCACTTCTAGAAACAATTTCCCATGATCAATAATGAATAAAAAAAAGTCAGGTCCAAAGAAGTGTCGTGACAGCATGACACGTGAGTGACAGCAAGGATTTTGCTTCAGTAGCAAAATCAGTGCCTGATAAAACATCGCATTTCTCTAGGACTCAAAAGGTACTGCAAAACAGGAAGAAAAACTCAACACCCCCAACAAGGGCCTTGCAGTACAGCCCAAAGACAGATCAGTTTTTGAATAAAGAGCTATCTCCTGAGCTCCTGAGGTCAGAGTTGCTACACTGCACAGACAAAACATTGCATTAGCACATGGGTGCAAGGATGTGGGGAGTAAACTGCTTGCACTGACGACCAGGGTAGCTTCATCTTTGCACGATGGCCACTGAGATAAGGATGACATGCATTTTTGTGCAAGTTCATGAAAATTTTCCCTAGTAATCACATGTGTCTCTGGCAGGAGCCTCAGCTGACTGAGTATTAGCAAAACGTGGGACTATTGATCATCAGGTGCAGCACTTGGGGGTGAAACCAGAGATTCCTGTGCTGCTCTGGAGACATTAAGGCAGAGCTATCCTGCTTGGGGATGAGCTGCTGCTTCTTTAGAAAAAGCCCTTTGATTTTCTGAGCATAATTTTGGGTCTTGCTTAGATGTAACCAAACTGCATTTTGAGGAGTAGGAATGTGGAGCTCAGTTGCTGGAGCCACATTTGTGAGCTGAGACCTTGCTGTCCTGCTCATCTCTGAGCACTTTCATGCTGCCAGGGCTTCAGTAACCACAGGAATCGTAGTTATTATGGGCTGTCACTTAATGTAAATAGTGCCATGTTCAAATCTAGACCAAACATCGTCTTCACAGATAAAACAAAATCACAGAAGCAAATTTTTTTTTTGTGACCACAGTTTACAGTTTCAATGACTCAGATACAAGCAGAAGAATAAAGTGCAAATCCATCCAGATGAGTATTTACTTAAAAGCCTTGTAAGAACTCATTTCACATAACTGAGTAAACTTGTGCACCAACTATCTGAGAAAACCAACAAATTTTAAAAAAACAAACGACAAAGAAAAGGAATGTAATTGGGAACTGTCTCAAGAATAGTTGACATGATGCCAAAACCCCACAATCCCACAACTTAAAAAGGAGCTGTGCTGCTTTAACAGCACTCCTGATGTCTCTTGCAGCCCGCAGCAGAGCTGGCTCAGCACGTGGAGGACTTGGGAGAAGGGCACATACCCATCGCTGTTACCTCCAGTTTGCACCCACGGGCCAGCTTTGGCTTCTAGCCTTCCTGACGAACTGAGTCCTGATCAAAATCTGAAAATTAAACTGCCTGTGTTCACAGCGAACTTCACTTTCCCACTCGGAAGTGGTGAGTCAGACAGTTTTGCAGAGCAGCACTGTGCTGAAGGTGAATAAGGAACAGAAAATGGGATGATGAACAGGCAGCAACCAGCTGCTCCTCTCCCAAAACACAGCAATAAGTTTTTCAAGTCCCTCTCTCTGGTTTCTTGGTAAAACCAACCATGACACCGGCTGAGTCATCCTGCCTCCCTCTAAGGACACCGTGACTGCAGGTTGGGGCTGTCAGACATCAGCATGGCTCCCACCAGCGTGAGCTGCCCCAGGCTCTCCTTCAGTTGTAGCTCCCATCTGCCCAGCACTTCTGCAGGACAGGCAGCACCCAAACCCATGCCACCTCACCCCAGACAACTCTGTACAGCCTAGCCAGCCCCCATCCTCCTACAGACAGGAGATGGTGAGAAATTGCCACTTGTGATATGAGGGGTTAGGTGTACGGTTTCTTGGCGTATCTAAACAGGGGATGCAACGAGATCTATTTAGTATGCCATGCTTAAGCTGTGGTCTTGGAGATCAGGAGGAATTATTATTTCTGCCACTTGACGTGTAACTTGGGTTTTGGGTTTGTTTTCCCTTCTGTAGCATCAGCAAGCAGCCACAAGTAAAAGTGGATTTGGCATGGGAAGGCACATCTTGCTCCCATGGCCAGGATTAACCTGATCACCAGGTTTGGGATCAAGAAGGAGGTTTGCCTTAAGTCAAGGATCATAGGGATGCCTTTACATTTTTCACCTTCTTCTGTAAGATGGCATTACACTATCAAAGGCCACCTGGCCATTTTTATTGGGCAAATACCCTGTTGCTGCAGGAGCCCATGTCACTGACAACATTCACAGTCTCTTCTTTCTACCTCTGACACATTGCTTTTTGTAGTATTTGGTATTTTAGACTTGGAGTTAAGTACATTAAAGTATGTTGGAGGATTATCTGTGGCTTTTGAAGCTCCAGGATGTTCCTCTGAACCCCTGGATTTAATTTCTATTTCAGAGTTGCCTGATCTCACAGTGGCCCCTTGCAGTCCTCCATCCTCCTGTTTCACCAGCTACGCAACACCACGCACGATTGAGAGAGGTACCCAAGAAAATCACTCCAGTGGTTATCCTTACTGATTTAAAATTGTTTACCAGGAACACTCAGAAAAGCCTACTGAGTGGCCATAATATACTATTATAATAAAGTTATATTCTCAATTCATTATTAGCTATATCTTTTACCAGCTATCCTGCTATTTTATGTAGGATCAATGTTCAGCAAAATAACTGTAGCAATCTGGTTCTGTTCTTTGTTTTGGCCCAGTGTTTCATTCTTCCCATCCTCTGAAGCTCTCTCAGTATTTTACATTATTATAGTACATATTATTAAGCCACAAGTTCCCCAGGAGTTTCTCCAAAACACTTGGAAGCCCATTGCACAGCATCTCTAATTTAAATGCAGTTGACTCAATAATACAATTTAATAACCACCGTAGTTACAGTTTAGAATGAAAAATATCTCATTAGCTCTGTAAACTTGCTGTCCTGTTTTTTTTTTTAATTACCAAGCAGAAATATTTTTGGAACATATTTGACTTTTCAGTAACACTACCATCAGTTTTATTATGCCCACTCAGTAGTGGGCCTTATACCACCAATAGATTCCTTTTAATTCCTAATATCAGATTTCTTTTAGCCCTAATATATTTTTATTTTCTGCTTTTGTTCTTTACTTCTCTAACCACATACTTTCAAATAATATAATAGCTCAGCTTAAAAAGTAAAACCCAGATAATTGGTGTTAACTATTCTCTCTTCCCTTCTTTATATACATGCATGCATATATGTCTGCACTAACAGCCACTGCCTGTCACCTACACTTAAAGAAACATCTTTACCTATAACATGTAACAATATTATGTATGTACATATATCATTCATATACATTACTGTCAAGACACTGGCAGCTATCCAGCTGCCAACCTTATCAATATAAACAGAAAAATTGGAGAGGGGGCAGCCAGTGATTTCAGTGTAAACATTGACTCATAGACCAAGTTATTCTTCCTTTTTGACAGGACAGGGGTTGGTCTTTTGTGTTACTCTAACACCCAAAACAATTTGTATTTATTTATTTATTTAGCACAGCAGAATCATGGGTCTTCAGTATCTAAATGAACATGCAAGAAAAACCTCTCTGGGAACAAGCAAGTTCCTCTCTCTTTTCCTTCACCACCAGTTTTGCTCAGCACTAACGTTGTCATGAGAAAGCAATACAGCATCTCCTCACTCTGGTCCCCCTCTCTCCCCCAGGCCATGCCCATTCCCTCCCTAGCAAAAATTAGGGGAACCACTTGTGTCCCCCATGGCAATGTGGGGTCTGGATCAACATCAGGCTGGTACCCACTTATCCCCATACCCCACATCAGCCTTTTTCTAGTGTTACCCTGACACATCCCTCCCAGCCATGCCCCCAAGCTGACCAGGAGAGGACACACTGTGACCAGGAATTGTCTCTCCACTGGAGCCAGAGGAAAGGGATGCTCCTAGACCAAGCAGTTCTTAGGGGCAAGGACAGCTTTTAAAGGCTGCAGATGTGTCAGAGCTGAGGGCACTCAAGGTATGAGCCTCACCAGCTCCTCCCTGGCATTTGGGCTCTACCAGCAGCCACCTGGTTCAGCTCAGCATCTGCTGGTCCTGGTGTGGGTAGATCCCTGTGGTATCTGTCCTGCCCCAAGCCACTGAGTCAGCCTGCCCCTATGGCAGTCCCAAAAGACAGAGGGAAGGTCGGACTCATCTGTAGGGGAAGGCAGGGGCTGCTGCTGCCTTGCTGGAGAAGCCAGGTGAGAGTGGAGCAGGTAGGTTTGCACAGAGAGGCTGTGCCAGCAGGCTTCAGAAAAGCGAGACCATCTTCTGGGGTGGATAAGGGCTTCTCTGCATTCATCCAAGCATGTTGAGGCATTGATTTCATAAGTGCTGACTTTATTTGGATACGCTCCCCCATGATGCTCTCTGTCCTGCCCAGCTGCATCACTCTGCCATGCCTGAGTCCCGCAGTGGGGACAGAGAAACTCAGCGCAGGGAGCTGTGCTGCCGGTCAGAGCGGGACGGAGGCAGGAGCAGAGATGCTTGGGGAAAGGCCAGGCAGCAGCTAGGCAGGCTGTGCGCCCGGGCGGGCTGTGAGAGCCATGCTGGAGGCTCATCCAGACCCAAGAGCTGCTTTCCTGCTCCCCGGTGCCTCCTCCCATCTCTCTCTCTGCACTCCCTTCCCTGCCCTCCGGTTCTATGGCTATAATCAAATCATAACTTTTATTAAATTTGAGATTACTTTTTAATGGAATCAATTTCTTGCACGGTGCTTTTCCCTTCTGCCCTGCGGCTCAGCCAAACTCTGCACTTTTGTGGTTTTACTCTGCCTTTTATCTCTGCTGCTGCCCTAATGACGAACACCGGCTGCATAGGTGAGCATCCATGACCCTGTCCTGCCTGATGGACAAGATGTGTCGTTTGCTGTGTGGGCTCTGACAACACTCATCCCTTTGCCCGGTGTCGCCAGGAGCAGACATCCCTGCTGAGGAGCACCCTGCACGCAGGGGCAGCAGGATTTGTCCCACCTTGCAGCTGACAGCGTGGATTGCGTTAGCATGTCTGGGTTCAAGAAATTTTCCCCTGGAGGGAAGGGAGCCTTTCCCTAGCCTTTGCCTTTGGCTTTGTTGCTGCATTGGAAACCCTATGCTAGATCCAGTTGCTCTGAAGCTCCTGGAGCTCACACAGGCTGAAGACACCTGACAGGGGCTCCCATCCTCTTTGTCATACCCTGCTAGAAGTCAGAAATTCAACCCAACCTCCTCACAGTGCCTGGCCAGGCTCTGCGAGGATGCCCACTCCAGGACAGCCCCACGGGCAGGTTCTCTCCATGTTACCAAGTGGACCACATGGATGCCACCAAGCACAGCAATTCAAACCCAGCCTTCATGATTTTTTCATTTCCTAATAAACATATTGCCCCAAATGGCTTCGACCTTGCAGTTTTATGTAACTTTCCACTCATCTTCCCTGCCTCCTCTTCTGCTTATTCTTTTCTCTTTCTTCCTACAACACCTACAGATTGTATTATATCCTCTGATGCAAAAAAGGCCCATTCTGCTTTCCCTTGTAACCGTATAATGACAACAAGAAAAATAACAGTGACAGTTTTTATTTGGTCCTCCTCCTGCTGATGTTCTTGAAAAGGAATTTAAGATCCTAACTTTGGATCTCACATACGAATGTTCTGGGTCTCTCAGCTTTCTTGGTTAGGAACTCTATTTTCTAAATCCTTGTTTAGGAACAACAGGTCAGGCTGCCTCCTGGTTGTTTCGAGACCTGGCTCTAGTCCAGGCGTCTTTCTCGCAAAAACTTTCTCCCAGTTTGTAATACCTGAGTTTTGAAAAGATGGATTTTGTTCTGGTCTGAAGGCATGTGGAGCTTGGGCTCGTGGGCTTTGTGCTGTCTATTATGTAGTTTCATTGAATTGCTTTGGGAATTTAAATTTAATTCCTCCAAAACAAATAAAGATGCATTATCTGGAGTGATCTCTTCAGAGGAAGCCAGAGCAGCAGGTACTGAGCACAGCGATGTGCAGAGGCACCTTGAGGCCGTATTAGCCCCAGCGTTTCCGAACCTGCAGTCTGCGCAGCTCAGCACCCAGCCTGCACCCAAAACATAGCAGTCAAGGCGTATCATGGGGTACAGACCACACTGGTGATTAATTATTCAATAAAACCACCAAAAAAATTCTCTAACCTGACCTTTTGCTTCCATCAGCCTGTTTGATGTTCATGTCACACCATGAGCATCCTAAATATTTGTCCTGAACACAATGCCTGCCACTATGTTTATACCACAGTGTACCTGCTCTGCTTCTGGAGAAATAAAGCTGAGATCTACTGTCAGATTTGGTCGGTAAGAAACAATATCAGCTTTTTCCTCCAAGTCTGGCACTCTCTTTAATTTTAAGAAAGAGCATAAGAGTCCACCTACCGATTCGGTTTTTGGTGTGTCTGCTCTCGCTGTCTCCCTTGAATGCACTAAAATATCTTCCATGACTGAGTTTCCATGCAGCTAGAAGCAGGTACTCCATAATTAACATATCTCTGTAAGTATTCACAGCATTTAGCTACTTCCAAAACAGTATCAAGTGCTTCTTTTCATTCAGAATGTGAAGGAGATTTTATATTGTTCTTTGCATCCTTCCTAAGATGGGAATCCAGAGCTCTTTCTACAAACTAGAGAAATACCTCATGCTGTGACAACAAGATGAGAAGCTCTAAGTCTGTAGCTATTCAGGTGACTTTCTCCTTTCTCCTTCTTTCAAAGTCTTATTTTATTTTTCAGCCAAGTCAGTTCTGTGTGTATCTCTGCCTGTGAACAAAAGGATGTTATTCTTTGAGATTCATTTGAAATGCTCTTCTGTGGTCACTTATGAAAGCGTAAAAATAGATTCAGTCCTGAAGCATAAGACACATCACCAAAAGCTATCTATATATATGAATAGATATTTGTGTGTGTTTTTGTGTGTGTCTGTGTGTGTGTGTAGTCTTTTAAGGACTACATTCCCTTTTTTGGCTATGCACATGGGTTTTATTCCTGCAAAGGGCAAAGTTTTTTCCAGTCTCACACAAATCACCAGGACTGAGGGAACTGCAGTTCTGCCGTAACTCTGTGTGTAATTAATAAATCATCTAAACAGCAGAGAGTAACAGGTCCACTTTGAGGTCCAACAGGAGACTTCCAAGTATAGAAATGTTTAAAAAATTAAAAAAAAGGTCAGTTTTGGTGTCCACTATCAGCTCCTATATTTCTGTTGCTAGAATCTATGAGGAAGCTCAAGTTCTGTAAATATGAGCCCTCCTGCAGGTTTAGCAGGTAAGAGTGGGAGCTGGGTACGGCTCCAGTTTCACTGAGCTCAGGGATGGACACGTCCCCTTTCCAGAGCACAGGGAAGGATGCGTTTGGTGGTATTGCCATGGCTTTTTCCATGCTCTGTTGGAGCAGCCAGACCAGTGAAAGCAGCATTTCAAAAACCAACTTTCTGACTGTTTTTTAAGCCTCAGGCTGCAGTAAGTAATTAGCTTCCTTTCTGTTACACTCCTCAATCAAGAACATAAATGCTCTCCGCTTCTATCCAGTTTTATTAAGTAAAATTTGATCAGCAGATTATTTCCCACAAAACCAACATTGTCATCATATGGATGGTCATCCACCTTGGTGACCTGTGCAACCTTTTCAGCTGCCCTAGTCTTTTCCTGACATCTCATGCCTGCCTCCCTGCCTACCAATATCTCGCTGACAAATAACTTTCCTGCCCTACACCCAGGCTCATTCAGAAATATACATTTCATTATGCAAGGCATTGGGGCTACTTGTCCCAGTGTTATCTTCCTGGGGCTGATGGCTCCTGTTTTCAGCTGCGCTTGTCACCGTGTGCCCTCTGACTGCTCCCACTTTCCCTGGGACCTGACTGGCACAGTGGTCCCAGCTCCTTCCAGACTGGGATGTGCTTGGAAAGGTGGTGGGTACCCTTCTGCACCCTCGCTGCTGTCCCAAGGCACATGGTGACCTGGTGAATGTCTCACCAAGAAGCCTCTGGGCTGCTTATTTCCCACAGAACAAAGAATACAAATGCTGTCCCTTAGTCTCCGAGGGAAGCACATTTTTCAGTGACACTTTCAAGAGGACAGCCTGTCCTACCTCTAAAGCCGTCATAGTGTAACACCCCAATCTGCAGACAAACATCACGCAAGTGACTCTTTTACAGGCCTAGTCAGAAATGTGCCTTTTCTTGTGCTTCATTAGGACATTGGCATAAAACATCATTGCAGCCTTTGAGATTTGCATCTTTTCCATCAGAGAGACAAGATTGTTTTCCAGTTTACAAGCTGTTTTCATTTCTGTAGTTTTTAGAAGCCTGGTCTTGCTCCTTGCTTCTCAGAGGACCCCACTGGTGGCCCAGATGTCCATATCTAGATATTTACCAGGCTGCTCTGTCTCCTTCCCAATAGTCCATGAGCCATCCACACCTCCAGCGAAGCTGCATCTGGAAGAGAAGAGAGGAAAAATAATTGCAAAGACTGAATGGAATCAACTCCAGGTTGGTCCTGGGTATCACGCCATCTTCAGGCCCTTACTTTTGTCCACATGGTGGTCCCAGCTCACTTATCCTTAGCTGGTCTGGGCTCTGCTCGCATGTTGCTCCAGGACTCAAAGGTGCAGGGATAAGAATGACGGTCCCAACATCTGTTGGTCTGCTCAGGAGAGACCACAGCCCCTGGGAAAGTGTTCATCTATTTCAAAAAATAAAGGCACGTGGTACACTGCATGTAGCAATAAAAATTTAAAGTTTTCTTAAAAATGAAGCTGCCCTGCCAAAAGTCCTTCATTTTAGTCTAACGACCGTTGTATCCTGCTGTGTATTGCTATTTTCCATGGATGCTCACAGGATGTGGATTTTTTATGTGGCTTTCCCAGTTGTTCATTGCTTATGGACATGCTGTTATGTGATGTTTCTGCACATGTCCTGTGGCCACTGCCATTTTCTGTGGGATTTCCTAGAGCTCTTCTCCTGCCCTGCCTGCTTTTGAGCTATTCCTCCCAGTCTGCCCAGTCCAGACCAGCCACAGCTGTATGTGCTGTGTCCCCATACTGCTCCACTCTTTACTGTGCTGGTCACCCTCTGGCTCCAGCTCATGAGATCTCTTCCCTGAACCGTTGTCCAAGCCATTTGCATCCCCAACCCATCACTGAGGAGAAGGGTGAGGACTTTCACCACTTTCTGGCATGTAAGGTCTCACTCGGGAGGAGCATGGCACCTCTCATCCTATTTTACTCTCTTTCTTTGTGAGTAATTCCCTCCCTCCAATGCCTCCCATTTCTAATATGTTAAGGCAGGGAAGCTGACCCAAACACCTAGGCTGTCCCTAGCATGGCTATGCCCAGCTGCATGCCTGAGTTGCTCAGACCAAAGGACCGTGCTTGGGCAGGAGAGCCTCACTGTGTGCTCCCAGGATGATAGGAATGGGCATCACAGAGAAGATCCAGTCATGGGTTGACTTGCATGTTCTGGATAAAGCTTCTCCATCCTCTGACGTAATGTACCTATAATGCCATTTCCTTGAAATATGAAAAGCGGAGGAAATATATAAGTAAATATAGTGCCTATATAGTAATATATAAGTAAATATAGTGCTTACTTGGAAGAAAGCACTGGAGGAATACTAAAAGTGAGTTGTTTGGTTTGACAGAGTACAATGCGTACCTAACTTCATTACTCTGTGGGAATATATATACTGCTTGAAGGCATTTTGATAATTATTTGTGTCATTTATTTATTTATTTATTTATTCGTACTTTAAACAAGACTAGGTGTGCTATTTTGTAGAGATATACTCACAAGATGGTATTTGTGTAGGAAGCTGCAACGGTTTTCTAATTATTTGTGAAATGAAAATAGTCATAAGAACCTGGTCTTTTTTTAATCCTGAAAATGAACATTGGTAATCACTGTTCTACTGAGAAGCATCTTAACACATTCCTGCAAACCCTGCTGAAAACAAACACAGGAAATTTCACCCTCAAAAATATTTTGCAAAAAATAATGTATGAACTTGAACACCCTAAATCAATTATTTTGCATCTTTGGCAGCAAGCTCCTTACTCAAATTTCCATTAAGCTCTGGAAAGGCTGTTTTGTGTCAAGAAAGAAAAAGTCAGCCCCTTAGATTTGCTTTAACAGATGCTAGGCTTCTAATGAAAAGCCCAGATAGTAGCAAGCCCTCACTAAACTAGTGGTTTTCAAAGGGCTCCTTCTGTACAAATTTGGTAATTAAAAATTTGGAAAAAAACCCTAAAAACAGATGTAGGCCAAAAATTTAGTTGAAAATGGACAATCTCCCCAGCCCATGGATGTTTAATAGCCAGCTTGCCCAGGAGGTCACTGAGCCATGTCCCTGCAGACCGTGTTCTCTGTAGACCGTGCAAGCCTAGCACATGGGGAGCACTTCCCCATGGCTCCAGCTTGCAAAGCAATTTCCAGTGTGGGGTGCAACAGAGGCTGTAGGATGGCTATAGAAATTAGCGGTATTGGCTCCGGCTTCCTTGCCCACAGATCCTGGATCAGCAGAGGATATCAGTAGAGGGAATTAGGGCTAATAGAGCTTCTGAATCAAAGCCACACGTCAGCGGCAAGATTGCATTTCCCGGGTGTTGAGACAAAGAGGAGGCAGTGTGGGATGCAGCTGGAGCTGCCATGTATGTCTGCACCTTTTATTTTAAAAATACCTGTTATTTTCTTTTATATTTTGACTAGTGGAAGCTATTTATTTAAGGCAGAATAGAACAGGAGGAGATGCACTGGCGAGCAGCACCAGGCTGTGTGTGTGCATATGTGGTGTGTTTGTGTGTGTACGTGTGTGTGCATGTGTGTGTGAGTGTGCTGGGAGAGCACCAAAAACCTTTGATACTCAGGTTCATCATGGGTAACACATCCACAGTGGGACACGAGAACCTGGTGGGGTCCAAGTGCGAAGCTTCCAAAGCCTACAGGAGGCTGCAGATGGGTTCCCCTTGGAGCTGCAGGTGCACTGTCTGCAGCAGCTGGCCTCAGGTACTCATGGCTGGGATACCACTGGTGGGGTACCAGCATCCCCAGACTTAGTGCTCCCACTGCTCTGAGCATTTTCACTGAGAGAGGCCAGGTGGTGAGAGCCTTCCCCTCCACCAGCTCCCATGCACATCCAGGTTGGTGCACTGCAGAGGGCAGTGGGTCTGGCTCCTCCAGCTATGCTGCTCCAGGGCTTGAGGGCACGCTGGTATTGCCTGTCAGGGAGATTGGTGGGATCTGAGCTGCCAAACTTCCCAAGTCATTTACAAAGCGCCATTTGCCCACCCCTGCTAGGCGGTGATGAATGGAGTTATTATATCTGCACAATCTTATCCTGCCCCCCAGCAAAACTCAGTGGTGAATTGAATGTTGCTGGGGAAGGCTAGTGAAGCATATGGAGCAGTGATCACATTTGTCTTGCAGGGAGAGGAAGAATTGAGGGTTGCAATAAGCAGCATTAAATAGCCAAGCCCACTGGATTATAGCTCAGCAGCTCCCTGCCTGCTGCGGTCTTTCAGCGGGTTTCCATTGCCTTCGCATTGGCTTGGGCATCCTGGCGACCGGGAGCAGTTGCTGGGGCTCTCCTCCCATCTTCTGTCACACCTCTTGTGCATCTCAGGTAGGAAAATCAGCTTGGGTGTTTCTGGTCTGCAATGGAGTCACCTCATCTCACAGGAAGGACTCTCTCCTGGCTGGGTTGACCAGTGGACACTATTCACAGGCTCTTTTCCCTCCACCCCAGCGCTTTCCTGCTTTGGGAGTGTTGTCTCCACAGGAAAGACAAGGTGTATGGGCACCTGGTGGAAATGACCTTTCCTGCATGTATACGATACACTTAGTCACATGCTGACCAGATGTGGCTAATTAATGAGTATGAATTAGTTAATACTACTAAAGCACTTGGGAACTATGAATCATTACTTGCTGAACCATTACACCCAGTATTCCCTCTACAGCTGTAGTCAGGATGGACATTCCTGGAGCAGAGGAGTCAGCTGCATGAGGGTGCAAGTCTGGAGAAGAGCTTGCAGAAACTGGTCTGGACCCCCAAACGATGGTGCATGAGCTCCCGTGCTCCTCCAGCATCTGTTTGGATGGACTGCACTGTGGGGCATGTGGCGGTATGGGTGATGTGCAGGTCAGGACTGCGACTGAGGTTGTGTGTTTATGGACAGAAGAATGTTAATCAGGGCGTGATTTGTTTGCCAGAGGAGCAATCAGCCAGAGGCACTGATCCCCCTATGGGTGTGCGCGCTTGCGTGCATCAGTGTGCAGTGCTGTGCATGCTGAATACTGGTGCATGCTGGTGTTGAGATGATAATAAAGTGGGTGGGCAGAGTTCCATCAGCATGGGACTGTTTGGGGAGGATGGGTGCTAGAGGGTATATTGAATAGGAATGTGGACACTCTCTCTGGAAAGCACATGTGCTCTGCACGCATCTAATCCCACAGACACCCCGAGAGAGCTGTGGGGTTGGCTCAGGGGTACAGCTGCTAGCATAGCATCCGCAACCGGGGTGCGTACCTGTGCTGGGGCCAGTGGTGAGTGGCGGCAGGGGGCTGTCAGGATTTGTGGCTCCCAGGGGCTACGTTTGCTGGGCTGCGCCTCCTCCTCCCTGGCGTGGGCTGTGGGAACTGCCGGCCTCCCCGTCCGCGGGGGCGGTGAGCAGCGGCAGCCTGGGCCCCGTGCGCGGGGTCGCGGGTCGGTGTGATGCTCCACAGAGCTACGCTCTGTCCCGGAGGGTGAGTGTGGGAAGAACTGCTGGGAAAGTCACAGCCATGTCAGGGAACAGAGCAGCAGCTAAAGCATGAGCCTCCTGGGAAAATCAGAGCAGGGTTTAACTCTGTGCATGCTGCCTGAGGCTGGGATTGGCGGTGCAGGACATGCCTCTGTGCCTGCGCCTACCCGTGCAAGAGGCACTGTGGTCATCCCTGCCCACGGGAGCATCCTTGCAGTGATACCGCCAGCATCAGCTTTGTCCAGTCATTAAAAACTCTGAGCGACTGCATAGCAAGTCCCAGAGAGGAGCTGAAGAGGCCTTTGCTATCGTGTTGAGGTGGGATCAGAGGCTGGAAAATGAACAAGGCAGTTTCTCATCATGTAAAACCACCACAGGCCCCTGTTCCTCTCCTGGCAGTGCAGAGGTGGTGCAGACTGACAGCCCTGCCAAGGCACTGTCACAGATTTCTTATGCAGTATTAGAGGAGCAGGGAGAGATCTCGGAGAATTTGCATTAAAAATGGTCATGTTGGCATTTGCTTCTTGCTGAACATTTCTTCTCTTCAAAGAACCACATATTTTCTCAGGAAAAAGGAGAGTAAGGAGCAGACTGTCCCAGGTATCAGGCTGATGTTTTTGTCCCAAGCAATTTTCATCTTAAGAATAAAAGAATTGCATAAAGGAAAATACTGCTGAGCACACTTGATTTGCAATTTTCCAGCCTTTAAAGGCTGGTCCCATCACTTTCCTCCCAGTGCAGCTTGTTCTCTGGCCCCTGAGGACACTGTTTCCTTGCCAGATACTAATTTTCAAACCTCAGCTCTTTCAGCCCGTTCCAATAAACATCACAAGAATGTTTCTAAATAAAGAATGTGCATTTTTTTGTTCTCCTTAAGCCTTCAGAAGGAGGGAAAGATTTTGCAAAATGTTAAAAAAGGATTATTGGGCAATGAGGCACCGTTTGCCCACTTGGTGGAGGTTTGGAGGGGTAATGAAGGGTTAAACTTATTGAGGCTGGGTAGGTGACCCTGGTTGAGGCTGTAGAGTCAAAGGTTGCTGCCCTGGTAGTGGGGGTGAAATTAGAAGGCTACTCACTTGTGTGTGGGCATGGGTTGTGGGTACTGTTCCCCTCCATACCTGCTTCGGCTGGCTCTTTGCAAGGATGGACACGTGATGGGGATGCTGAAGCTTGGATATGAAAATGAACGTTATCATCAGGTTGTTTCATGCTGGTATCAGGCAGTCTGAAGTCATGTCTCTTGCTTGTCCTTTCCTTCATTCCAGCATCCCTGGTAAATCATGACTGAGCCAAGGAAATGACTTTAGAAACTGGGAGCAGGCGATCCTCTGCGACTGCAGGAAGAATGCAGGCTGCTTCTGCTAAGATGCCAGGCTTATTAGTGATTATTTTAATTAAGTGGAAGCTTATAAATGGCTCTGTAAACAAAGAAGCTGCTGGAAAGCTCACTGCCTCCCAGCTGCACTGTGCCTGGCACTTTTGGGTTTACTGAGGTGACTGTCTGTGGCATCACCTGCTGCATCCGTGATGGCTGGGGGAAGCCCAGCTTCATCGGCCACATCTCAGAGGCTCCAGGATGGCCCGCCGGCAAGCTGGGGAGCAACGTGGATGTTATGGCAGCTCCATGGGTGATAAAACTGCCAAAAAGATCCACTAAATAGTTCAGAGCGTGACCCAAAAAGAAAACAGAAACAAAAAAGCCTTGAGCAGAAGATGCTGCAAGAACGTAGTCCTTTACCTTCTTAAGGGGGAGATTGAGAGGTGAGTTGGTTGCAATGTGTAAATGCCCTGATGTCTGCAAGTCAAAGGCAGACAAATGAATTGTACAAGATCAATGCTTTTCTCACTGATGTGCTTTAGCCAGGTATAAATTACTAGCTTGGTTCCAGGATGTGGAAATTCACGTTTTGCTATCTGATCTGATGAGATTTCTTAGCTTGAAGTCTGTCCTCTGAATCCCTAGAAATGATGGGAAGGGAGAAGTGCTAATCTACAGATAACACTTGCACGGAGGGTTACAATACCTGCCAAATTTCGTGCAACGCCGTATGTAACACAGCAAATAATTTAATGTGCTTGCGTACCTAATGAACGTGCAGGTACCCATAGGCTGTCTTAATAAAATGATATGAATTTAATGGAAAAATGAAGAAGATAGATGTGGGCATCTCGATCATTAATATATCTGCCCATTCCATCATATTCCAGAGCCTGGAAAATGTTTCTGCTCCTAACTTCCCCATCACAATTTTGAACCTCATTTAACTTACTTGGGATTTTCTTTTTTTTTTCTCCTGGTGATCCTCTATTTGCAATTTTAGTCAGCCAGCGCTTGCCACGCATAGAGACATCCCTTTAACTCCCTTTCCTGGATGTAATTTCTTCGAATTTTTGTGAAATCCATCTGCATGGATCCCAGTGCATACAAATCCAATGACACTATTATAATCAGGCTTAAATGCTGCAGCAGCCCGCTACCATTTAAGCTAATAGCTCCCAGCAGGCAAAGGTTGTTATCCGTTATGGACCAGCCCTCTGGGGAGCCACATGGAACAGCTTGTAACAACGGGTTATGCATTTGGAAGTTGCCAAACTTTACTTACTGCCTCACAGGGCCCTGGGATTTGGTGATTTTTATATTTTTACTTTTATTTTCTTCTCTAGTTGCACAACAAAGGTTTCTGAGCCTTTGGTATGCTTGTGTAATATGGACCTTTCACTTAGTAATTGCTTTCTAAAATTCCCTGGATTATTGGTAGTCACCTGTGTGTGCATCTGGAACTGCGTGCACTGAAAAAAAAAAGAGATCTTTGATTTTTTTATCAGGCAACAAGCAGAGGAGCGAACCTGAGGGACCTCCAGCCCCCCCAGTCTGAGAAATCCCTGCACGTCCCAGGGATAAACACATGGGCCTCCAATCAGGGAGGTTTGAGGCAAAATCATTGGGAAATGCCAAAGGTTTGCTAACAGTTTTGCAAATGGAGATGCTTTTGTTTAAAAGAGTTGATATTTATTAGGCATGCCAGTAGAATAAAAACAAGCACAGATGGAGAATAAATCTTCCTGAACAGCCAGTGCAGTACTCCTTGATCATTCAATAAACATCATATTTTAGCACCTTTAGTCCTTCCCAGGCAGCTCTGTACCTGTTACAAGAGGGGCTCACTGAACATAAGACTAGTTGCCAGCTCCTAATCTTTTTAGAGCTGGAGCTCTGAAAAGTGCCGCTGCCTTTTCCGTTTGCTTTTAATTTTTTCAGGTTGTCTCTCTGCACTGAGATTTTTCCACATCAGTCTCTGCTAAAAGGGCAAGCTAGTAACTAGTAGAGGTATTCTAAATGAAATGAAAATATTTCTTTATATCGTCAGAAGTCTTGTCCATGAATACCTTGGAGACTGTCAGAATCAGATATTTCAGGTTACATTTATTGTATACAACATGCCAAATTCAAAAGCTGATTGGTGCAGCAATTGGTGCATGTTTAAAACTAATAGATTAAAATGTGGGTGGTATGTTGGTTGCTCATTTGTGGAGCCCTGAACATACCTGGGTACATCACTTGAACAGCTTGGGTGGAGATGTCTTTCCATGTTGCCTTGTGTGTCCTGGACACCCAGAGACTGCACTTCAACTAGCTCTGCTTGAAGAAAAGCTCCGATAGCTACTGCTGGAAGCCCAAAGAGTTTACACGCTCTGCAGAGGATTTGAAATCTGGCTATGGCTCAGTATATAAGCCCAGCTGTGGAAGCCTACATTTACCCCAGCTCTTTCCAGAGCTGAGGTGGGAAAGGAAAGAAAATGGGATATTTTAACCAAAAGCCTTCCTGACTACAGACTAATGCAGGACAGAGAAGAAGAAATCTAAGCATTTCACCTCTAAAAAGAAGTCTTGATGCCATGGATTTTGTTGGTGTCTGGTTTTACTGATGGGAGTGTACAAGGAGCCGTGCAAAGCAACCAGGCTCCCTCAGGAGTCAGGAGAAGCATCAGAAAACCTGTCCCCTTCACTGAATGAACTTGTCCTCTTTCAAATCCCCCTCCCACTCTGCATTTGTGTTGGAAAGCAAGCACTGGCCATGCAGCAGATGCTCCTGTCACCCGCCTGATGCTCAAAGGGTCCCCTTGTCGAGGACCTCAATGCCTTGTTAGGAGCAGAGGACTCTGGGCTCAGCTGCTCACAACAGCTAGAGGACCACTACAGTGGTGAGCTGCCTGGGTGCGTGAGATGGACATGGTTGGGTCCACGGGGGTCAAAGGCAGAACCCCTTGCAGTCAGCTGGCAGCATCCACCCTTACTCAAGCAGAGATTTGTGTGTTTGAGGATGGATGCAGCTCCAAGCTCATGCATTCTTCATGAGCTCCAACACTTAAGTGGCCTCCAGACCCAGCCTTGGTAAGAAGGAGTTACACTAACCCCACTTCAGAGGACAAAGGTGGGTGATAATAGTGAGAACTCTAAGTGCTGGAAGCAAATTGCTTTGGTGGGATTGGTGTGCAGCTGCGCTTGCCCCCACTGTGGCTCTGCACTGCCTCAGCTATTCCAGAAACAGCTCATCTCCGGCGAGGATGGCTGGTCCCCACGAGCTTGTTCCTGTGCTCCCTGATGAACAGCTGTCGCTTAACAAGGATTAGAGCTCTTGAAGTTATTACACAGAAAAACACAGCATTTAGAAAAACCACAACAATACATTGGTTGCAAATCGATCACCAGCAAGGTGGGACACATCCCAATTAGGGTGTTTTGCAAAGCTTTAACGCAGCCCCTGCGTGCATGCACCACACCACAGCCTCTGCTTATAAACACGTACTGCTTCTGTAAGACAGCCTGACCCTGTGCTGGGATGAATGACATACACTTAATGAACCATTTCTCAATATCTTGCTTTAGCTTTATTGTTTGGTATGGTCCCTTGTCTTATATGCTGCTCGCTATACAAATCTTCTTCTGAGGACAGAATTATTCATCTCCTTGGCCTAGATAACATTAATGGGACACAAACTAATGGACTGTTTTTTCACAACACTCTCTGAGATGAATGGGCTTCTTAATCCTCATTTTATCAGTGAAGAGTTGAAGCATAGAGCATTTAAGGTCCAAAGATTCCTCTATATATGGTTGTGCAATCTGAGACCGTGAGGACCTGCTTTAGGTGGTGCTTAATATTCGATGGACAGGTTACTTAGCATTAGATGAGCTGTTTCCCCCACTTGCAGTAGCAGCTGTGGGATGTGAGATGTCCAGGCATGCAGCCGGAGCATCTCAGAAGAGCCCACAGATGGTGCCAGCATCTTCTCCGTGAGCTCTGGACATCATTGCCACCTTCCCCACCAACGGCCAGGAAATAGCCCACCTCTGAGACAAGGAGAGGATGGAAGAGCAGCATACTCCCCAGTTATGGGTTGCAGTTGCTACAGGTTGGTTGTTGTGTTCCTCTGCCGCAGGATCCATGTACACGGGTACTCCAACCTCAGCAAGTGATCTCAGTTGCTCAGTGAAGGAGATCTAGCTGTGGAGCTGTGTTTGTCACAGAAATGGGAAAATGTTCATTGTAGGAAGAGGAGGACAGTGCTGGTAGCTTCTTACACCATGGCATGGATTTTGTTATACAGTAATAAGGTGCCTGCTTGGTCCTGAAAGGAGGCAGATGTAGATCTACAAATGTTACCATGTTCCTGGGTGGTGTTTACGATCAGTGTACGAATTTCCCACAGGGACCAGTAAGGTTTTGGCATGAGATGGGGTTATACACCACCTCTGAGAACAGCTGGCTGTCCACTGTGTGCCCCAGCAGATCTTCTTCCAAAAAACCAATGGTCATCTACAGGATGCTGGACCTGGACCTGCTGAAGCAGAGCATCTATCCCCCACAATTGGCTCTGTTTGCTCATCTGCTTCTCTGGAGATCCCTGGGGCAGTGAAAACTCTCCTGGGGGTCCTTTTCCCCTAAAAGCCACTTACTGAGGTACTGTTATTCACCTGGTCCTAGTGCCTCTTCTACATCTGACGTAACGCATTGGCCACCTGCACCTTGCCATCTGCCTGCCCCCAAGGTTGGCCCTCTTTGCTCCTGAATTTCTACTCCAAAAGCCCTGGCTCCAAACCTCTATTGGCCTTCGTTTTCTAAGGCCAGAGGTTCCTCTTCTACATACGCACACATGCTTTCTCTTTCCATCCCATCCAGTTCTGCCTTTCAGCCTCCTAAACCATGGGTGAACTTTCCTTTTGCCATCAGCTGCTTCTCCCAACAGCTACAGTTATAGGCAAGTAGTGTCAGAGACTCCAGGAAATTAATTAGAACAGGGTAAAATGTTCATCTCCTCATTGTACATAACAGCTCCCTGAATTAGCCTGGGAGGCAGGGAAGTATTTTCAAAAGATCCAACAATTCAGTCCTCCTGCTTCACCTCTTCTCAAAATACATGGTTTGCTCTCTTCTCTGCAACCGATCTGTACACACAGGCACCTATTTCTTTATGGGTGCCTTGTCGTATTGTGGTCTACAAAGCAACCGTATTCACTTCTGTGCCCACCTAAACTCTGTTTATTTTCACCAAATGCCCTTTGTTCTTAGATGCTCTGGAAAGGGAAATAGTGCATAATGCTTATATATGTAACCCCATGCTTTGCATGTCATCCTTTTTTCCCATGTTCCTAACAGCTTCCGTTTTGTGACTAGTCTGCAAGCTGACCTCGTGTCTTCTCTGAACTGTCTTCCAGGATCCTAGAAGGTTTTTTCCTCCCTCCCTGGGATATTACAACTAATTCAGTGCCCATCCATGTGTGCAAAAATTTAAATAATAAATCATCTCTCCCTGCCATCAAACACCCATGCACGCAAATGCAAAGCCCCACTTCTTTCTGGCAAAGTGGGGCTCTGTCTCAGTCTGAGACAGCTTTACCATTATTTTTGTGAAATTACTGGGAATTGCGGACTGTGGGTGCTTCCCACCTGCCTGCACAAAACCCCCCACATCCCTGCTTGTTTTGGCTCTGCTCGGAAGGAAACGATTGCTTTGGGATACTCAGAATGACAGAGAGGGGAAGAAGGGAAGCACAGAGGAGCCAAAAGGGGGTGAGGGCTGAAGGGAAGACACCGTGAAGAAATGGGAGTAGAGAACACAATATGGGGTGCGGGAAGCTAAAAGAGCTGGTGTATGACCCATGTGCACAGAGCCAGTGTGCTAAATTCTCTTCTACAGCAACGTAAAAGGTTTTTATCCTTTAACTAACACAGTGGTGAGAGGTTTATTCAAGTAGAAAATTTTTAATTGCATTCTCTTGTAGTCAAATATTAATGGAAGGACCTTGTACAAATAAAAGTGAATAATGCAACAGCTTAGCTGACAACATTGTTTCACATTCATTGCAGATTGTGAACCTTCATTAAAATGGATTATTTTTGCTTTGGAGATTTAACCAGCAACATGACTTTCCCCTCTCACTGGCCCTGTTATGCCTGAGCCCGCAGAGAGCTCGGTTCAAGGAGGAGCTTGCAAAATTAATTCCAAAATAAGAGGCTGAAACTTCCAGGACATGAATTCTTCTCATCTCCTCAGCTCAGAGGAGAGCTCAGCATGGAAATCATTAGGCAATGAGTTTAAGCAGACCCCTACGATGGAGGAGGAGATGGGCATGGCAATGTGCTTGGGAAGCGCAGGGAAGAATACAGGCAGTTACCTGTTGTAAAGAAAGCTGAGCTTATCCCAACACCAAGGGGACTGGAGGGTGGCCTTCGCTTTAGGTCAGTGGCTCTACCAGTTGGGTGGATCTACTGGTCTTTTTGATCCAGCCAGACCAGCATGGCGGGGGTAGGGGGGGGGGGGGCAGCATCTATGTGGCTCAGCCCAGCACAGAGCAACCAGCAAAATGAACTTTGAAGAGAGCGATGGGTTGGAGCTGGCTTCAAGTCATGCGCCCCTTCCTGGTGAGTGGGGACGGTGAGCGCAGGGACACTAGTGATAGGCACTGTGGTCATGATGGGTTTGCCTCCTTAAACCACCTCAGCTCATCTCAGGACCCTGAGCAGTGTCACTCGGGGACATGCTGATACTCCCCTGCAGATGCCCTGTCCACAGCCCCAAGATGCTGTTGACCACCCTCTGCCCTGCTTGTAGATATTTGAAAGCATCCTTAAAACAGGATCGTCAGCCCTGTGCCCTGTTCCTGTGCCACCACAAGGGTCTGCCCCACTTCCAGCTCTCCAGACTGCCTTGCCTGTGATTTCCTGAAGCTTCAGTACCTCCATTCATGCAACGGCTGTGCTCCCCATGAAGCCTTGGGTCCCATCCTCAAGCCCAGCTGTACGGCTCCATGGTTGTCACTGCTGAATGAGCCCAGGCAGCTCCAGCAAGGAGACTAAAGCCCATATGCAGGAGGGAATCCAAGAACCGTAGCAGCTGTTTAAAATCACTTCAGTATTTTGGTCCAAATGATGGGGGCAGTCTCACATGGGAAGCACATGGCAGGAACAGGAGTGCAGCTCCGATGCCCCAAAGCATCACTTTTCTACTGAGAAATGCACAGGCTAAGCCACGGGGATGCAACACAGGTGTCAGGTGGCCACGTGGTTAGGATCACAGTGTTTCAGAATTTGTGGTCACAAATGACCTCAAACTAATTTTCCAAAAAATTTCTCATCACTATCTGCATATTGCTTGGGTGGAAAGTTAAAGCTGTTTCAGAGCATTCACTGCGAATCTCTCCAGCTGCATGTTTTCGTTCTGCATAACCCAGGATTAATTAGGTTTGTAGTTGTGGCTGTGGGAAAGCTCTGATGTCCTCCACTACAGTTTTACTCTCAAGTTTTTTCACAACTCTAATTCCTCCCTTACATTTTGAACAGCAATTCCTTGTTATTTTTAGTCCTAAAACATTACAAACATACAGGCATACAGGAAACAAGAAACCTACAGAAGTTGCCCCTGTGCAAAATTATGAATGATTCAACAGTACTGTTGCAATTGCCAGCCTCTCCGTTTCTAAAAAGCTTTGTAATATTAACAGTATGGGGTTGGCTTGCTCCCAAGCAGTGCAAAACACCTGAGATAAATTAAGCATTGGACCCTGAATCTACCCCCAGTGAACTGGAGAGAAAAGCACTGGCAGTGGGGTATGATAAGGGAAACCCAGCCTATACCCCGTGCTGTGCTTCCAAAGGGCCATCCTGTGCTCCTGCCTCAGTTTCCCCCACAGCATTGCTCTGGGGCTTGGGAAAATAGAAATGGTTGCACCAAGGGAGCCCTGTATCTTCTGATGCTCAGCCTAGCATCTTTAAAGGATTGGATCAATTAATTTGCTGCTGGTGGCTTGTAATACAGGTGTTCAGCTTCCCGTGTGCATCTAAGTCAGTGCGAGGACACTTGCTGTAGCTGTTGCATGGAGGAGCCTCTGAAGAGCTATTTGGTGACTGGGAGATTTATATATGTACAGTGGCCTCACTGTAGATTTAGACGGGCTACTGACATGGCAGTACTTATAGTCTATAAAACAGCAATTATGCTTGTTATTAGATCATCCCATTTACAGCCTGAATCCTTTGCCTATGGTGCATGCAAAGCAACCCAGTGACTCTCCGAATGCTGGGCTAATCTGTACTAATCCATTATGTAAATCACCAGGACAATAACTAGAGACAAATGTTACATGTCTTAGAAGCACCCGGGCTTCCTTAACAAAATTGGACAAACAAAAATTACAGTTTGGTCTGCAGATTGCTGGGAGGACTGTGTGTGGGAAGAATATCTGCACTTTACAATTTGTAGATGCAGTTTGAACCCCTGGGGCACCTCCTAATCTCGACCTTTTCATGGGGCTTCTGCCGAATTGGCCCCTGTACATACAGCAAAGTGCCTGGACTCTTTGGAACAGGACCCCTGTCCACAAGCGAGGTCATTTTGAAGCAGCTGTGGTCACCTTGGGGCCACACCCTACACATTGAATCCTTCCAAAATGTGGTCTTTGTGACCAAGACCTTAGGGAAATCTCAGGGAGAATAAAACTTGACAAGTACTGTTGTAGGTCATGAGAGAGTGCGTGTATTTTTCTTACTTAGAGGCACTCATGACTTCTCTGGGTAGCAGCAGCGAGTGGAGGCAGTGAGTGAGATCCCGAAAGGCAAGCAGAGCACACAGCAGGTTGGAGCAAGCCACCCGCCTGCAGGAAGAGAGGGTCTGATAGTCTGTGCTAGAGGGTTGTGCCTGTACATCCATCCTGCCCCTGGATACAGCACATCTGGCTTGGCCATCTGTAAAGGTGCCCAGGTGACTCTGGGAGTATCACTAAAGTCTACCCACACTGCCTGACTATTGCTCCCTGCTGCAGCTCTTAATAGGAGCATGGATATTCCTTAAGGATCCCTTATTATGGATTCCTCATTATTCTTTACCCCAGATGTTACAGATATTGAAGAAATAACTACTGGAGGACACTATTCTCTGCCGTGAGGTCTGGCTATGATCCACAAAGATCTGGGGTGTCCTTTGGTTTTATGACTTGTTCTCCTGTTGCAACAGGGAGAAGCAAAGCCACAAGGGGATGCCAGATAGATTCTCATCTCTGCCTGGATTTCTGCTCCTCGGAGAGAATCTGGGCTGTGGCAATGAATATTTTAAAATGTGGGGCTTAGGAATCTCAATGGCAACATGTTTTAGCAGCACGCTTCAAAGCAAATACAGATATGGCTGTGTGTCTGTGCTCTTAACTGTCTATCGACATTTCCAAGCTCTGCTAGCAGAGCTGCTAGACTTTGCATGATCTGCAAGATTTAGATGGGCTCTTCCTCCCCCTCCACCATCTTTTTATTCAAATAAACCTTAGGATAATTACATGCAAAAATCCTGTGCTACTGCAATGTTGATATTGCACATTTAGAAATCATTGCAGAGGGGATGCATGTAGGCAGAGCCATAAGGACGGTGGCAGCTGGCTGCCAGGCTGGCACGTAGTGATTCGCCGCCAGTCACAGTGGAGCCTCAACGGGTCCAGACGCTTCCCACAGTCTCACACTTTGCTTGAACACCAAATTTGCCTCCATGCTTGAGGTACCTGCATGTGCTTAGCCCCTCCATGCATGTCAGGGGAGAGGCATCCATGAGTGACTCAGTGACAGTGTTGGGAGTTATTTTAAGCAGACCTGTTTGACTTAGCTCTGGAGCAGGCGAGAAGTGCTCAGGCAGCCAGCAGCAGGGGCCAGGATACTGTTCAGGACTAAGCCACCTGCACTGTGCAGTCCAGCCGTAGGTGTCTGGGCATGCTGGCAGCCTCTGAGCCTTGCCGCAGGGTTGGCCAGCACACGTCTGCTTTCAGGTGGGCTGTCCCCTGACTTTGCAGGCTGGCATTACCGAAATGGAGGGGTCTAGAGCCTGATAAAAAAGCCCCTGGCACCCATGATGTTTGCATGGAGGCAGACAAATGAGACACCATGCCTCCTGAAGCTGCAGCTGGAGATCAGGAGGTGCCCTAGGACATATCCAACAGCTCCAGACCCACGTGTGAAAGCATTTGTGTGCAGCTGTGGACCACTGCTGACCATTAGGAGAGCCCAGACCTCCAGCTCGCAGCGGGGATGCTGACGTTTAGGTGCCTCTGAGCACCTGTCACAGGCTGGGAACCAACAGTGGTAAGGACACCTTTCCTAAGCTGCATCAGTGGCCCATGTCCACTCCTCCTCATCCTCATGCCACCAGTGTGCACATCCCTCTGCAGCCCAGAGCACCCATGACTGAGTGGACACTTTTATTTATGCTCTGTGGGCACGATGTGGAAGGAGGCAGGCGGGCAAGCTCATCCACTTTCAGCTCCACACAGGGCAGTTTGAGAGAAATACAGCCAGGCTGAACTTAGGGGGGAAGCAGGGGAAGGATGTGATGGATTCAAGAGAAGAGCCCCAGGGGTAGGCTGGGGGAGGCAGGAGAGCAACTTGTAAAAACACAGAACATTTTCATAGGGAAAAGTGGCTCCGCTATTTAAGCCACTCATCAAAAAGCAACAGAGATGTAGAAAACCTGCTGTGCCATAGAAGTGGTAATGGGCTAGCCTCCAGTCCCTACCTTCAGCTCTCCCACTGTGCTGAGGCTGCTTCCCTTCTGCACAGCTATGTAGAATGATGTAGACATCATTCTACATCATGACAGCAACATCATACCTGATATGATGTGGCTGTCATCATATCTGGGTTTGATTTTGCCAGTAAAAGTAACTTTCACGCCAGACAGGGCTACTGTACAGGGCGACTATTATTTTTTTTTTTACCTTGGACAAATTTTGAAAGAGTTCTCTTAAAAAAAATAAAAAAGAAGGGAGTGAAACATGAAGACCTCTTAGAAACAATGCTGGAGGCTTTGTAGTTTTGCACAAAACAGGTTTTCTTCAAAAAACCACACAAAACAAACAAGCAACCTAGAACTCAGTTTTAAAATCTGTACATGGTTTCTTGCAGAACCCTGCAATTTTGCGCCAAAATAATTTTTTTGAAAAATGAAACCTGTAACTTTTTTTTTTTGTCACAAAGAAATTGTGACAAATTATCCTCTAAAATTCTTGGAAATAAGCATTTGCCATTTGCTGACTGGTTCTGTAGTATCTTCCACCAGGAAACAGGCAGATTTTCCTAGGACATCTGCATGGACCAAGCTCCACGCAGCTTACAGGTTGTCCTGTCTGTGGGTGATGAAATCATTAGGAAGTCCCCAAAATTGGCATTCAGACCAGGACGGTTGCTCCATGCAGCTGCACTGACATTGCTTCAACTCCCTTCCCTTCACTGGGATTTTTTTCCTGCTGTACTAGCTCTGTTTTCTTGCTTGTGCCTGTGTGAAAAACATGTGAAATTACTTTCAGAAAAATAAAACAACAAATGCTACCTGGAGTGTTTTAATAGCAAAATGAATGCAGGCGTGATTTTTGGGTGTCTTGAAGACTTCCTTCCTCCACAGATAACCTATAGGTAGGGGATGGGAGAAGGAATAACCAGAAGGTGAGACAGGTTGTGGGGTACCTCGTTCCCATTGCAGTAACTGGAGCTGGTAGGGGCCTGTAGTCTTGTCCTAGCACATTTCCCTAACCCCACTCCCTGTGGGGCAGGAATTTGCACTATTTGCACTATTATTTCAGTGACCACAGCACCACTGCCAGGTGCAGGCTGGAAACCCAGCGGTGCCATCCTTCCCATCACTGCAGATCCCTGCCCTTCTCTACATCCCACTCTCAACAGCTGTTCGCAGCTGGATGGCATCTTATACCTCCTTGTTCTGTATTACTCTCTCAGTTATACCGACGGAGAATCACAGAATCACAGAATCATATAGGTCAGAAAAGACCTTTAAGATCATCGAGTCCAACCGAGAAATTGCACTGCGAAGGTACACTTGGAAGGCAAGCTCTAGATTTGGGGGGATCATACAGTTGTAGGAGGAAGAGGTGGATTTGCCAAGCATGCGGTCAGCATGATAGTCAGTCAGGAGCTCATGCCTGATGCTCAAGGCTCCTGCAAACAGCCTCTGGGTATCTCTGCTCCATGCACAGAGCAAGGTCTGAGGTGGGAGCCCAGGCTGTGGACGTACGCTGTCTCAATGCCTTTAGATAACACCTCCTGATGCTGAACAACTGAATATGGGTTTGGGACTTTGGCTGCTTGCACTTTGATCAATGCTTTAAAAAGTGTGTGTGTGCACATACATAATTATTACGATCACTTTGCAGCTGTTCTGGGCTGATTTTAAGAGTTTCATCATACCTGCTTGTGACTTTCTTGAAGTCCTGCATGTGATTACATATTTGTTGCTGTTCAGTTAGCTATAAGGAGATAAGACAGGTATCACTAACATTTAAACAGAGTAGAAGAAAACAGCAATTTGCATAAATTAATTAAGAGATTGACCTCGTTCCCCAGTACTCCTCAGAGAGCAAGCGAAAAAACCCCAGTTTATTAAGTCAATACTTAGTTTGACACCTGAATCAAGCTTTACCCAAATCAAATGACAAAATTAATCCACAACAAAACGCACCATAAGTCCCTTCACTTCAGTCATTTATTTTTTAAGCTATCCCAGCAATTTATTTTTAAACATATCAGTACGTTATGTTCCATGACATTTCACATCCACAAAAACACCATATGTATTGGCAAGTGATTACTCATTGAAAGTGCCATATCATGGGTGTAAGTATATCTGGCAGCCTGAGTTTTCCCCACCTCTTTTGGGTCTCTGCCCTTATTGTTTCATGGACACTTTCTTATCAGGCAAGTTGGCTGAGTGTCTATTTTATCCCATGCTAAAGATATATTTGAATTTTCTGTGGACATTGTGAGATCACACCTTAATTCTGTGAGCCGTGGAAGGTGGTGGGCATGGTCTACTAAAATTCAGAGCTGCACTTCGTTGCTGGAGAAGTCATTGGAAGGTGATGCCATCCCACCTGCCCCCAACATGCGAACAACAGGTCCTCTCCAACCTGTGCCATACCCCTACCATACTTTCTGTAGCAACATCACAACTACTCCACCGAGCACAGCTTTGCTGCATCAATGGCTTTAGTGTGGCTTGAAGACATAATTCACTGTAACTTAGCGATTATTTCAGAGACATCCCTTGATGCTCACAACCCACAGGTAGTAACTTTAATAACAGAGCTGCAAACCTCCACCACTAGCTGTCTCATGGCTGAGTTGACAAGAGCAAATTGGTCTGAAATATCCAGGTTGTAGGGAGACAGAAAGCAAGCAGCTTTGTTACTAGTGGGGGCTGGCTAGCTGCGTGTAGGATTACCGGAGCTGGGCTAAGTTTCTTCTACCTTCCCCTTCAGGAAGCTGCTCTGATCCATTTTCTCTCTGCAAATCATTTATCCAAGTAAGTCCCTAGGAAAATTATTCCAAAGAGGAATCTGGAAATGGTCATGGAATTGGCCCCCACACCGGGAAGTGCCTGAGCAAGAAATGTCCTCACATGTTGCATACCTGTGACACCCACCCATTTATATTGCTGGTCCTGCTGTTGAAAGGGAATGGCAGAAAACATAAGTAAGGCACTTTTTAGCAGATCATAATGAGTATTAGACAGTATGAAAAAATGAATCCAGGTGCTTGAAGACACAGTGTAAACCATAATTAAAACCTACCAGTGCTGCTATTACAGATGGTGCAATACATACCCTGAAAATAGTCCATGAACATTTATTTACTATCTGAGAACACTAACTGCTAGCAGGCTGTGGTGCTATTACTGGATCACCACTTTATCGGTGACATCCAGGAAGAAATTCTCTGGATTGCCTCATAATTCCCATAAAACCCCCAGACCATCATGTAATTTGATGTAAGGAAGGCCAAGTTCATCACGGATATACTGACATGGATGCAAACAGAAAACCCAAGGCAACATACTTTGCAAAGACATTAAAAGTTAGCATGCAAATGTGTCTGGAAAAAACACAATAAGGTGTTTTGTTTTGTTGCAGGAACATGTTCTGGTATTTTGAAGTGGGATTTGCAGTCCTGGAGCAGGACAGCGTGTTCTGCAGCACTGACATGAAAATGTTGTTTAACCTGTTCCTCATTCCAGCTTTAAAAAGGCAGCACAGGAATAACTTCTGCATGTCCATCATTCTGCCTTTGTGCAGGCTACAGCAGGAACTGAATTCTTCTGCTTTCCCACTAATATTGCTTCTGCTTTCAGATTCATTTTCTGTCACGTATTTCTCCCTGGTCCATTTATGCCACTCTGCTTACACCTTTTATATTATTCTTCCTGGCTTTGGTGAGTCAGAGCAGCTCTGTAGCTTGTGGGTAGCAATGCCGAGAGTTGGACCTTCCCTGGGGAGCACCTGGGCTCCGCTTCGATGGCAGACGGAGAAGCGTCTTGCACGGGGCCAGCTCTGCAGAGCAGTGCTCTGCAAATGTTCCTGCTATTTGTAATCAGCCACGGTTGTCACACTTTGATATTTGTTCTTTATAAGCACTCCTGCAGAGCTTGCCAACAGGAATGTTTTCTACACAAAGATGCAGCAGCATGTGTTTCAGACATGAATTTCGAACTTATGAGTATTCATGCTGGAAACCTGAGGAGTCTGATGTGATTAAGAAGCAGATCCACATCATACGGCTTGTTTGTAGTCAAAACAGTTCCAATTCCGAATTATGAAAATCATTAAGCCCAAGTGTGGTCGGCCAGCAACTCCTGGCAGAGGCACGTGTCCCCATACCCAAATTCACCTTGGCATTAGTCTATGTACCAAACAGGGCCAGCCGAGCAGTCAGCGTGATGCACGGAGCAGAAGGTTATTCAGCACAATGAGGTGAGGTTAATAAAACTCCAGACTGAGGAGAGGAAAGCTTTAAAGTCTCTGCCTGAAGAAGAGATGATCATAGCACTGTGGGATGTTGTGCCTGGAGGAAATGCTGGGAAAGGCCCAATGAGATGGTGATGGTTGCCTGTAATCATGCTTGGGTTTACAAGTAGGATGGAGATTTCTTGTCCACCCTGGCAGCTCTCATCTAAGCTCCCTGACCAGCCCTGGACTCCAGGGTGACCCTCCTCAGAGCTTTTCTCTGTGTGTCTCAGCTATGCTATAACAAAGGCACCATTATCTGTAAACATCTGGGTGTGGAAGCCCTGAAAGCAGAAGAAACTACATCATGCTGTGAATAAATGGTGGAAAGAAAGAGAAGCAATGTTCAGTAGCACAGTGCCAGTTGAGCCAACATGGAAAATGACCCCACTGTGCCAGTACTGTTCAGGTAGGAAAAGAAATGCTGTCACTCTCCAGTCACTTTGATCAGCTGGAAACATCTAGGCATTTCAGCAGAGAAAGGTGTCCTTGCGAAGAATACAATACCCACTTAGTACTTGGAAGAAGGATCAACCAAGAGGAATAAGGAACTCCTCCATGCCTGGTGCCCTTCACCAGGCACTGCATGACGCCATGCAGCCTGCCATGATGCCTCTGCAGGGATTTGCTCTGCGGTTTTTCCAGGGAGCTCTGTCAAGAAGACACATGATGATTCTTACAAATACTGCTGAAAACAATCAAGACGAAATAGTGACTGGGGAGGTCAGGCCAGTACCTTTGTGTCTGTAACTTAACATGGTGAAACTAACCATGGCAGAACCTTGATGTCAGCTAAAGCCATTGGAGCTGCCTGGAAAGTCCCCGGTCAGCAAGGCTGGCGTGTGCTCCGCATCCCCCGGTGGATCCAGGTTACAGATGGGTGGTAGTTCCCATGAATCTGCAGCTTTCTGGCACCATAGGCCAGAGCTAGGATAGGATCCCCGGATGCTTCAGCAATGCTAACACATGTTCCAGTGCCTGGTATCCAAAATCTGTACAGGTTGAATTGTCCCAGGTGCTGTTTTCTCTGGCTGTCCCCTGCTTTTAGGTGTCTGCAGGGTGTGTGTACTGTCTGATAGTGTGCAGTGCTTGCAGCTCAGTGACAGCTCTGGCCCAGGATACTCTGGAGCAGGAGCAAGGGTGATGGATTGCAAGGGGAAGCATGCCCACGTTCAGCCTCTGTTCCCCCTGCATGGATGCATGGGGACAGGAGCAAGGAATTGATCTGGACTCCTACCAGTGAACAGCAGTTTAGGAAGCAGCTCCATTTTGCTTGTCACAGATCACAGCTCCCAGCTGAGACACAGCTGCTGTACAGGTGCTGCTTCTCTGCCCTGTTTCGCTGCAAGGGACAAGTGGAAAAGGGTGAAGTAAGAGCTCTCTCACAGCCAGATCCCTGGCTTGGCTCAGCGCTGGCGCTTAGCAGCTGTAGCAATGTTTTTGAGGACCTGCTGCCTCCCAGCTGCACATCCCTGGCACCGAGCAGAGGAGTCCTAACTTGGCCACAACGTCTGGCCACTCTTAGCACATGCCGAGTCTGCAGCCACATGGGAGATATCACCAGGAATGTGGGGCTTGTTACTGAGTCAGCATGTGGGATGCTGGGGGGATGCTTCATAGTTTTCTGTGTCATTATTCTTATGTTGGCCACAATGAATGATGGGCTCTTTAGACCTTGCCCATGAGTCCTTAAGTCCTCTCCAGCCCCAGACCTACCAAAGAGGGAGCTCAGAACATCCCAGCCATGTAGTTGGTGAGCCGGCTGTGCCTTGGCCAACACAAACCACACAACTCTTCATGCACATCCCTGCTCCACATCAGTCTGCTGCTTGCTCATGAACTTTAGAAATGCTGAGATGGACACAGAGGACAAATCACGGGCTGTCATGTAGTTATTTCTCTTCTCTTGACTACTCAACAAATGCTGCCTTCTGTTGTCTACCACCCATGCAGGACCCGTGAAGCTCCAGAGACCTAAGCATCAGCACTCATCTCATCTGCTCAGCTACGGTAGCTAGAAGACAGGTTGACTGTAAGCAGAGCTGTAGGGACAGAGTCTTGGAAATGGCATCACAGACTCTCAGCCAGCTTAATTCTGCATTTCAGCCCCTGGAAATACCTGTAGGAAGGGAAATCTGTGGGAAAATCTGACAGTTGCTGTATTTGGTTGCTGGCACATAGTTCTAATAATTTCTTCACTGCTCTACCAAAGCAAAGCTCCTGTCCAGGATCAGTGCTGCTTTCTGCTGAAACTGCTCAGATCTGGGATGCATGCCACACTTTTGCTTGGTCTGAGGACTCCAGCAACTCCTGCGTCACTGACCTGGAGCTCCCAGTGGGGATCTGAAGGCATGCCTGGCTCTGCACTGGTATCGGCCAAGCCTGCGTGCTGCTTTCTGGGCCAAAAGATCTGGGAGCAAGCAGTGTACATGCAAAGGCTGTAGGACACCCTGGCCCCTCACACGTGAGAGCAGAGCCAGCTGCAAGCTGGTGGTCCTGCTCACATGCCAGACCCTGAAGGAGTCATCCGAGGTAGCATCAGACATTGCACATCTTTTGCACTGACTATCAGTCCAAGAGTAACGGGGTCAGTGCTGTCCCTGATAGCAAATGAACAGGCACGGTTGCGAGAGTGGGTGTGAGAACAGCTTGTGACAGTCTGTTTTCCCCAGCTTGGAGGTGAAGTGGTAGCTGGCTGTTAGGAAACGCACTTATTGGAGAACAAACTGATTGCAGAACAGCTTGCTTGACCCAAACTCACAGAGAAGCTTACTGCCTCGCTGAGGTTTTGTGGCTCCCCCACAGACACTGCATTAGGAAGGCAGGGACAGCCTGGCATCTTTTCTGTGCAGAGGGAGCAGGCAGAAGACCTTTCCTTCAGTTCAAGTGGCCCCTGCCATTCAGACTTCTGCATGTCCAGATATGACAGAGACACATTGAGGAAGCCACCCAGACAGGAGCAGAGCTGCATGAAGCACATCTCAGCATCATGAGCAAAAGCCTCATCCTACTCCAGGAACAGCCACAGTCGCTGTGTAGGAGGTACCAGTTGCTGAGAAACCACCTCCTCACCATGTAGTCTGCAAATGAGAGTTATTCTGAGATACTTTACTTAATGGTCTTCATCGTACAAGTGAATACCTACTAGAAAAAATGACTGTACTGGATATAAAGCTTCTGGCTACCCTGACTGTTACTTCTTTTTCCTGGTAGAGGAACTCCACGGCTGGAGCTCTGCAATCAAAACCAATTTTACTTTTCTATCTTGCTTTTCTCGCTTCTTCAAATTAGTGGAGTGGCTGTGTGCTTTCAGTGGAGTTGCCCAGAGAAAAAGGTAACCCATTTTTCGCCATTAGCTTTGCAGTGCATAGGAGCCAGCTCTGGAGCGAGGTATCACCGTGGCTTGTCCCCAGTTAGGACTACGGAAATGTATGGAGAGGGTAAAGCTGAAGTTTTGTTCTCCGCATGCTAATACTTCATTCTGCATGCTCCTTCATGAAGGCAACAGGGTAAAGCAAATGACCCTTGATAGCCTTACCCAAATGAGTTATCATCTTGGCAGTTTATCGCCCATTCCTCTTCATGGGTAGCTGCTTTCCTCAGAGGGAGGGATGAGAAGTCTTGATTCATGCAGGCAGGCAATGCTAGATGAAACATCAGATCATGGTGACACAGACAGGACTCTCCTGGCCTTCTGTCCCACAATCTCCCACAGCCATGACTTGCTCCATGAGGGAAAACTGCTTGGATGCCATGCCAAGTCACCCATTTAGTCACAGCACTGAGGTGGATCTGCCCAGACATTTTCCCTTCCTTAAAGAGAAGTAAAAGGACATTTAAACTACTAAACCTGGCTTTTGGAGAACGACAATAATTAGCTGTTTCAATGGAAAAGATTAAAAATGACTGGGCCAGACCGAATACAAATTAAATAAGGTTTGCATATAACCACCCGCTGCCCATAGATGGGTAATTGCTCCAGCTAACACTGCCCAGTCCCTTCCCTGTGCCTGGTGTTTGCAGTCCAGAAGCGCAACTCCGGTCTGATCCAAACTCTTTCCAGCCATGCTCCCTGCTCTTGCAGCATCCTGCCACAGGCTGTATCCTGCAAACATCTTTCCCTGAGCACACCTGCCCCCTCCCCAGGGACAGGCACGCTCTCCCCTCCTCCCTGCACACTCAGCCGGACAAGCTGTCTCGAGTAGCGTGGCATGTGGGATGCGCAGACAGACACTGCCCGTTATCCATGTCTTAGCAGCACGAGGGAGCTGCTGCCGGTGCAAAGCCTCCTGTTTGCATCCTACGCAGGCTGGCCCCATTCAGATATGATTGGAGCTGAAGGGAAGGTGGAAGCATTGCAGAAAGATGAAGCAGCTAAATCTAGTTAGCTGGTTACACACTGAGGGCTGGCAATACCGTAACTCTGCCAGGATCATGGCAGAAGCTTTAGGGTGATAAAAGAAAGGGGGTCTGAGCAGCATATTGTTTCTCAGCGTGCATTTTGTAAGGGCTGCTCTTGTCCTCCTTATGATGGGAGAGAGGGTGAGTCTCTCCTGCCTCAAATTTAGGACTCTACCCAGCAAACTCTTTGTGGGTCTATAGATAGCCACCTCAGACACACCAGCTTTGCAGTCTCAGCCTAGGACTGGGTATGCTGGCAAAGTCAGAGTACTGGCGCGCTGCTGCCCTGTGCCCATGGGGTGTCCATGTGTCAGGCACCGGTGGGAGTGGGATGCCTCTCAGCAGGATGATGAGCATGTGAGGACTGAGCAGTGCATCCTGCTGTGCAGGCAGAGGGGCCAAGGGGGGTAGCCTGGCCCTGCCAATTTCCCTGCAGCCTGGCAAAACCTCCAAGAACACAAGCAGGAACAGACCTGTACGGGTCCTGGGGGCTATGAAACACTTTTGACTCCAACACAGAGTGACTCCTGGGTCGAAAACCTGAATCTGAACTGAAAGCCTGAATTGAAGCCCGTCTTTGGGGCTGACCAGGCTTTGCAGATACCAATACCTAGGTTATAACATCCATCCATTCATCCATCCATCCATCCATCCATCCATCTTGCCCTGCAACCTTTCTCCTGTTTCTCCTCTCTTGCTCTTTTCCTCCTTTATGCATTTTCCTCTTTTCCTCCCCTCCCCTCTCTGTGTTTCCCTTCCCCAGCCCGGGCTGCAGCAGTAGTGGCAGAAGTGAGGTGGAATCAGCCTCCTGAATCGCAGAGCAGCAGGGAGTTGACACATCAATCACAGCTCTGCTGTTGGAATTAATGAGAGCACCACAGGTTCGGGCTGTCACTCACTACCCTCACTTTGCTGCTTCCATATGGCTGCCAGCCGACAGCCTCATGCTTCCCAATCTCTGCCAATTACAGCCTCAGCACTCCCAACCTCCTCCTATTAGGCTCACAGCTTCATTATTCTAATTAAGCCAAACAAGCTGAGCCCTCCCTTTTTCACTGTTGATGCATGTCCCTTGCATGTATGAGAGCTACATCGCAGCAAACCCCCTCATTGGGGCATCTTTGGAGAAAAAAAACAGCTAGACAGCATGGGAGCATCGGGGTGTCTTCTCTCCCAGCCGTTTCTCTGGTCCTTGCTCCCTTAGCTGGGGAGTGGGGGGAAATGCCCCCCATTTGGCAGCAAGTCTCAAAGGGGTCCTTTCTTGTCAGAGTAATTGGAGGCAAGGCTGGCTGATCTCAGACAGCCTGGCCTCCAAACTAATTAGTCAGGGGATCCTTCAAAGCTAGATTGCATTTCCACTTTTTTTTTTTTTTTTTTTTTTTTTTAGGTCTGCCTTCTGCCCCAAAGAGATCGGAAGTGGCACCATGTGGGCAGGAGCCCATTGGGAAGGAAGGAAAGTCACCTCTCTCCTGGTCTGCTGAAGGAAGCCATGGTTAGGAGGTCTGCACTCCCCTGGGGCACAGCCATGCCACTGTTTCCCTAGGTAACCCCCCCAGTTTTGCGCTGCCTCCCATGGCCCTCTAGTTGGCTGGTAGTGACTTGATGCTCTGGGCAACAAGTGGTCATGATTCCAAAGGAGGGCTTGAGCAGAAACTGCAGCCATCGATGGAGAGGTGGAGCAGAGCATGCCATGCTGATAACTAATGCATTTTATAACAGCTGGGGGTTTCTCGGCCCTTAAATTGTATTGCTTGACACAGAATGAGTGCGTTAGTCTGTCTCGCTGCTGGCAGGGATGATGGGCTGCAGGGAGCACAGGCAGCCACCCTGGAAACAGGAGGGGACACAGGTCCTTGCACTATGGCACAGGACCCCACTCCTTCACCAGCATCTCCTTCTCCATGTTTGGGCTGCACTGGCACACACGGACATTCCCAGGATTGTCTGAGCCAAAAATGAGGACAGTTGGGTCTGCTGGAAAGGATGACGTAGAGGATGCGCTACACAGCCCATGGGTGTAATTGGCCATAAGCAATCCCGGATCGCTGCCCTGGCCGAATTGGGGTGGCAACAAGACTTCATAGGGCTAACTCCACCTGTGCTGGGGCTCTTGCTACTGCAGAGATGTTGGTAGACCCAGCCGTGGATGCATCCCCCACCTGGCCCAGGAATGCCTTGGGTTTTAAACACATGCAGTGACAATAAGCTGGTCCCTGCTGGGAGGGGAAAGGCTTCTCTATGGATGTCTCGCTGGTGCCGCAGCCCCGCTCTCCTGCAGCTGGCACTTAGGATTTGCTGACCTTTGAATCCCTTAAATCAGTTGCTCTCAGCGTTACTCTGACCAGCACAGCCAAGAGATGCAAGTGCTGGGTGGGTGCCAAAGCAGTGCCTGGGCTCCAGCTGAGGTAGGGAAATGCCTCATGCTGCTCGTGCTCGGGGGTGGAGAAACAGCAGTGATATTTCTCCATCTCTCCTCCCCCTCTGTGCTCCGTGACACAGAGCAGTGTTCAGAAAAGCCTTTGTAAACAAAGCAATGCTGTCTGCCTTAAGACAGGGTTTACTTTTTTTTCCCCAAATTTTGATCTACATTTTTCAAAAAGCTTGATCTCTAATTTAATTTCCCACTTTCTAAACAACCCTGCTTTTTTTGTAACTTCCCCAGTGTCTCTTCTCTCACCACAGCCAGAAGTAGCAGCAGAAGGCTTCCTAGGCAAATTGGGAATGGTTCATGTCACTAAAATGCAGAATAGTTGAAAAAAATAAAAATAAAATTTCCCCAAATTAATTGCTGTCAAGTTCTCTCAGATGCCCCTGCTGACTGCTCTGAGCTCAAACTCAGTCCCACCTCCCCTGATTCCACCGGCACCCCACAGCCCAGCTCTTCCCTGTCCCCTGCTGCGTGTTGCCACTATGGGTTCACCCCTGCACAACTCCTGTCCCTGCTTGCCCAGCTCCCCTCCCTGCCTGACACAACTGTGCCCACAGCCCCAAAGGGCACCCTGGTGCCATGTCCCCGACCAGGCACTGGGCACCATGGGGCTGCAGATGGGACCTGACACCTGCACGTGTGGCAGAGCCGATGACCCTGCGGTGGTCCTGCTGCCTCTGCTGGGCCGGCAGGTAGAGGGGGATGTAAACAGCAGAGACGTGTTGGCTATGACACTGTTAGCATTTTCCCAGTGAGTTATTACCAGGTTAAAGGGTTGTGATAGTGCCAATATCCAAAGCTGGGTTATTGTGTTATTAATGTGTGGCTGTCGCTGGCTATTAGCACTGTGATCAGTCCCCAGTGACAAGGGCTGCTTAGCCTGTCACACTTTGTTTTATCTTCCATTCTTAGACTTTTACTAACTCACAAATTGCTAATCCAATCTCCTATAACCCAGTTAGGGGAGGACATTGTCTCTGTGCTGCTCAGATGCAGGAGCTGGGGCCCTGGGAGAGGATGTGCTGGTGGCAGGGTAGGCACATGTTTCTCAGGGGTGAGAGAAGTGTGTGTTGGCTGCAATAAATATAAGCATGCTCCTGTCCCCATCTCCTCAAGGAAACTCTCCCTAAAGTGCTGGCTAAACCAGTTACATGAAGCCAACTTGATGGCGTTCTTCAGAAGAACATCTTTCCTCAGCCTTTGGTACTGACTTACCTCCAGGTCACGTCCACATCCTTGTCGCCCCATGCCGACCTGGGGGTTTCATCTCCATCTCCATATGACCCACCCCACTGCCATGGGGACAGCATTGCAATCTGTCCAAATGCCTCCATCAGGCACCTCAGAAGCCTCAAGAGCTTTGGCACCTCCACCCTGGAGCCTTCCATGGGCAGAAATGATCTTAAAACTTCAGTCCCAAGGACGAATATGCACTTTCGAGCAACCCATTAGAAAGAGTTGGCAGCTTCTCTTTAACCTCAAGCTTGTTTCATTGTCCATTTATTGGAAATGTTGCATTTCTCTGAGTCACTCCATTTCTGATCACTGACTACTGCAATATCTTCTCATAGGAGAACTCAAGACAAGCTGAGAAGGAGGGCTGTTGCATTTCTGCTTCAACCATCAAACATAGAGACCATGCTGCCTTAATCCAGGGGCCACAAACTGCCCAGAAAACCTGCTCAGAACACATTACAGCCCACAGTCCTTCTCTTGAGGTAGAGACCTGAGGAATTTGGATTATAAAATTAGCTTCTCTCATTCTGCCCATGGCAGTAGTTGAGGGTAGAAAGAAGACTGACAAAGCTGGTGGAGATGCTCTATTAGGGACACTTGAAGTTGTGTGGGGAGTGTGGGATAGGACTGGTGTGGCTGACCTGGCGTAAATGCACAGGGTAAGTGTGGGTGGTCTGAGGTGGGGGTGAACAGGAGTTGGGGATGGAGTCGATGAGGTTGGAATAATGCTGTTGGAATAATGCTCTGCATGGTGCACCCTGTGTGGAGAGGAGCCCGGGGTGTTTCCCAAGAGCCTTGCTCCCGGCCCTGGGAACATGTGTCATTCCTGCACACGTTGTTTGGACTGGCGAGCCAGTAATTTTTCTGCAGTTGCTACACACACACTGAGAAACTGCTTTTTGTTTCCTGGCCAAGACAGTTTTGTAACATCTCTGCATGCAGCAACTGCTTCTCTGTGATGGGTGTACTGAATTTGTATGTGCACAGCCTGAAAGTCTGCAATAGTGCCCTGAGGCTTGCAAAAGGCATCCTATCAATAAATGAGAATGATTCCTGAGCAAGAAAGCCAACTAGCAAGTTCACAAGTCCCAGATGCTCCCAGCACAAGAGGAAGAGCTCCCAGAGGACACACAGGGGAAGGATCCAGCCATGCTGAGCGTCGGGGCTCCGGTGCTCGGCTCAGGGTCTGGCAGCTGGTGTCTCGACGGGCAGGAAAGAAGCGGGGGAAGGCATTTCCTATAGGGCACGACCTCCCTCTGGGCAAACACAGGTGTTTGACGTGAGCACTGAATTCTGCCAGGAGGGCAGGAGGATGCTGTGTTGAGATCTAATCCGTGGTGAGCTTGTCAGCAGGACCAGGGACACTCATGGCCTTTTCTCTAGTACCTTCAGGCCCCTCCACAGATCGTGAGTCCTATTTTTAGATTTTCATATCTCAACAAGACCCTAAGAAATAGCTTCAGATGTTACGAGGGAAGGGCCTGGACTTCCAGCCCATTGCAAGAGCTGGGTAAGTACACGGACAATGGGATGTGTTCCCAGAGCCCTGTGGCATTTCACAACCTTTGCCATGTTGGAGAATTGTTCTTAGTAGTGATGACCCCTGTGTGTGTGTGTGTGTCAACACATGATGTGCAAGCACCATACCGTAGTGCTGCTGAGCATATCATAGCCAGTTATTAGGAAACAACGCCACAAAAGCACTAGAAGACCATTCAGGCCAGTTAGATAGCACCAGCAGGAGGAACAGGACTGCATGGGTCTTGGTATAACATGCATTAGGAAAACAAAATAACAGGTACGTTCAGTTTAAACTCCCTGAGTGATAAATATGTCAAAATGGTTATAAATTGTGCACTTGCATGTTGTTAAAGTTGCACATGGAGAAAAAGGTGCAAATTCCTTTGCAACTTGTACAGTCTCTACTATCAACATCCACATACGTGAATATGAATGTTAAATATTCCAGAGGGCAAAAATTACAACACAAGGTTTCCTCAGTTTTCCATGGGTGCTTGGTACAACTGGGCAGGTAATGCTTTGTTTCATTTTTTTCTGAATATCATGATTATATGAAAACTGAGAATTTCACGTGGCAGACCAACATCATTACCAACATGTCTCTTATCAAGTGAGTTCATCCACTAGGCAATGCTTCTGCTGAGCCTAACATAACTTGTACTTTGGACACCACATTTACCTGTTTTCTTATGCCTGGGCAGGCTTTCCAGCCAGACTTCAGGTACATTGGAGAATTACCCCTTTTTCCCAAGCCAATGCACATATTGCACAAGTCCTTGGCTGCATTCATGGGTGTTAAAAAAGAGAAAAAACAAAGAAATTAGAAAACCAAAGTTTAATGAATAAAACCAACCCCTGGGCTTTCTCTGTGGGAACGGGAAAAAATGGCCCTGTTGGGGGAGAGATTCACAGGTCTGGGCTGACTCAATGGTGTGCTGGTTTTGGCTGGGATAGTTAATTTTCCTCATAGTAGCTAGTATGGGGCTATGTTTTGGATTTGTGCTGAAAACAGTGTTGATAACACAGGGATGTTTTAGTTGTTACTGCACTAGTCAAGGACTTTTCAGCTTCCCATGCTCTGCCAGGTGCAGAAGAAGCTGGGAGGGGACACAGCCAGGACAGTTGATCCAAACTGACCAAAGGGCTATTCCATACCACATGACGTCATGCTCAGTATATAAAGCTGGGGAAGAAGAAGGAAGAGGGGATGTTCAGAGTGATGGCGTTTGTCTTTCCAAGTAACCATTACGCATGATGGAGCCCTGCTTTCCTGGAGATGGCTGAACACCTGCCTGCTGATGGGAAGGAGTGATTGAATTCCTTGTTTTGCTTTGCTTGCATGCACGGCTTTTGCTTTACTTATTAAACTGTCTTTATCTCAACCCACGAGTTTTCTCACTTTTACTCTTCTAATTCTCTCCCCCATCCCACCGAGGGGGAGAGAGCGAGCAGCTGTGTGGTGCTTGGTTGCCGGCTGGGGTTAGACCATGACAAATGGTGAACAAGGTGTCAGTTTAGATGTGGCTTCATCCTGCTCAGGGAGGGAGCACTGTCCTCTGTCTTCATAGATGGAGATTCCAGCAATTACTTATTTTAGAGAAAGATGATAACCAACATTCACTCCTCCTGGGCTGTGCAAGAAAGCACCATTAATAATCCAACTAGTGGATTATTCCCCTGCAGAACTCTGATTGCAAAGACTAAGTGTGTCTGGCAAAAAAAAAAAAAAAAAGATGACAATTCCCACTGTGCTGTGCAGCACCAGTGCCCTCCCTAGCTGAGGATGTCGTGCCTGAAGACCTTCCTCTCCCCGGGAAGCTGGTGCCACTGGTGGTGCTAAGGGGAAGGATGAGCACACCTGGAGCTGTGTCTGCTGCCGGGAAGGGATAATAGAAGGTCTTTTTTCTCCCCTAGACTCTGCAAGGTCTATTTAGGAAAACAGCTTATATGTCAGCCCCAGTGTCACATTGGGTGTGACAGGGCCAGCACCGTGCATCAGTCAACAAACAGGGCCAAGCATAGTTCAAGCACTCTGTGTTCCTGCGAGGTTTTAGATCAGCTTAAACTATTTAAGCAGCTGCACTGCAGTTTAAGATTAAGCTGGTCTTTTGAGCAATCTAAGCAGTTTAAAATACTCTAAAGGCTTAACATTATAGCCAGTTTAAGTTGCTGTAGGGGCTTAAAGCAGTGATGTGCAGCCAGTATCTTAACAGGGTTTTCCACAAAATGTGTCTTTATAGCCTGTGATAAGCCCTATGGATCAGGGTATGTGTGTTTGCATAGGGTATGCGCATCTGCCTGTCTCGCAGGCGTTTCTTTCTGACCTTGCACAGTGCCGCTCAGATGTGTGTTCCTGCCTCTTCGCTTGGACCGCTTCTTCAAATCCACAACCAAGGAAAGGGGGAAAAACAGCTCAGTTTGACAAGCTCCAGAAGCCCTGGCCCTTTGTCTTAATGAGGCATCCAAACCTGGTGAAGGAAGGAGAAGCGACCTGCATGCACGCAGCCTCATGCAGCCAGGGTCAAACGGGAGCCTTCAGAGCAGCCTAGCAGAAGGGACAACTCTCTGAAAGCCTGGTTTTGTGGGGCCTTTAAAATAGGAGCCCTTGGGATGCCGTAAGACTGCCCTTCAAGGACCACAGAGGCTAAAGGAGGCTTATGTTGCTTTAACTCTGTCTTATGACATGCTACAGTCTTAAGGCATTTAAGTCCTTATGTGACACTAAGGGTTTAAGGTCTTACACAGCTTTAAAAGTGGCTTAAATGCTCTCTCACCTTTCACATAGGGCACGGAGCACTCCTGGCACAAGTCAGAGGGATGGCAGTACATCGCTCACACAGCAAGGGCTTTACTCCAGCGGTGCCACCCGGGAGGGTCCCTGCAGGTGCAACCTTTGGGGTCTTGCTCCTGTGACCATACCATTCCCATCTTGGCCACTAGCACACAGCCTTGCAGGTAGCAGCAGCATGGGAGCAAAATGGCACCTCCAGCTCCTCAAAGCATTTTACCCAAAGGCAACATCATAAGCTCTGAACACGAAGTGCCTGTTAAGAGATGAGGATGGTGGTCTCACCTGGGTGACCTACACCTCACTGCCACTGGTGATGGAGAGCATCACTTGAGGTTTTCTGGGTCCACCGCATGCTCAGGGGTACTTCTACCCCATCCCTGGCAAGATCAGTGCTGGGCTACCCCCGTGTTGCTGACAATAACCCGTCTCTAATGCTTTTCAGGTGGTAGGATGCTTCCCCACAGAGATGTCTACTGTGCAGGTGCAGCTTTGGTTTATGCAATGCTGTGTTTGGCACCGTTCATGCTCAGGCAGGAGGGAAATAATGCTCGGAAAGTTTTTACCAAATGTTACCGACTTCTGGATGGATGGATGCATCCCACCTACAGGGAAGGGGATCCAGAGCTCAGGAGCCCATCATTACTTGGTTGTACTTTGCATCCTCCCACCCAAGGCTGGTACTGCTGGCTGCAGAAAAGCTGCTGCTCAAGGCTCGGTGGGTGGTGTTCGTGTGACCTGCCTGTCACCATACAGCAGGTAACCCCGTGGCTGTGTGGGATCCTGTAACTGCCCAGGGAGACAGACAGATGTTTCTAGAATGCTTTCCCTCTGTTGCACTGGAGGTGTTGAAGGCAAGCCTGGCGAAATCACTCTCTGGAGTCCCCTAAATCTCACCTTCGATTATGGAGGCAGCCCAGATGACTGTGATGTCTGTAGATGAGCATGGGCCTCTGGGCGTATTTTGCTACAGAGCAGACACTCAGATGAATTTTGTTTTCCTCCTTCTGTCACACCTTGGTCCTCAAATGGAGATTCCAGCTAAGCTTGAATGCCCTGTCCCAGGATTACACCTAAACAGCATTACTCTGTATCCTTCTCTTTGGAAAACCAAATTACCCACTGAAAGCAATCAGTCGTGGCTTTAGAAACCCAGTGTTGGGGGAGGTTTTACCCACTGTCCAGTCCCAGTTCAGGTCACAACAGGAGCAGGCGCTAGCTCCATCAGTGGGGATTCATGGGCAGAACAAGCTCCAAGGCCAAGCTGGGAGTCAATGCCAATGTCATGCTCAGGGCTCTGCACTGTCTCGCTGGACATTGGAGGTGACAGGTGTCAGCTTTGATATAGCAGCCAGTGAGCTGATCCCCAGCCACGTGAGCTTGGGAGGAAGCACATCTCCTGGTCCAGGCCACGAGTGAGGGTGTCAGCAGCCAGGCTGGCTGATCTACATGCAGCCCAGGGACTTCTTGCACTCTGTGATGTCTGCTGCAATTTTTCTCTCCAGACCCTCCTAAGGGGCTGCATTAATGCTGGGAGGCTGCTTCAGGATGCAGCATCTTGTAAAGATTGATTAATGCAACCAATAACATTGCACACAGTAAGATCTCTAAGCTTGAACATCTTCAAGTAGCATGAGGAGCAGTGGGACCCCAGAAGTTCCTGTTGTTTAGGCAACATGTATTGGTTCCCATGCACTGCCGAGGCTGTGCTGATGGCATGAGGTTTACTCGCTGGTTTGGTTCCTCCTCTCTTAAAAAGTCAGATGAGAAGTTCAGGCGAAGATGTAAATTGACCGCTTGATGAGTCTGGGTCCAATGCTTGATGATATCCATCAGAGAGCCTCCACAGTTTCCACCTCACATCCCTTCAGCAAAGCACACTAAGTGGCAAGTCTGTTGTATTTAGTATAACCAAGTCAAGCCTGTAGCTGTCACATGCTTGGCCCTAATTCACTGGTGTCTTGCACAGATTACATCCGTGCCAGTTTGGCTTGCTCAGATGAACGGCTGCCAGTGCTCCCACATGCCTCTGTGTCCAGGCCCTTGCAGCAATCGTGCTCCCCTTCTTTGAACCACGCAGCCCCAGGACTCATGCATGAGCTGTATTTATGTTACAGCAGAGAGGGCTGTTACAGTCCACTTTCTCAGACTTCGTGGACAGATGCTTGTGCCAGAAGCTGATGTCTGCCCCACACTGACAGCGCAGTGGGGGCCCGGAGGAGCGACCACATGCTGGGACACCATCAGACATCCTCTGTACATTTTGTGGCCTTCGCAGAGTATCTGTGTCTACCCTTGGCATGTCCACCTGATGCTTTCAGACAGTTAATGACATTCGTGTACCCACTTGCCAGTCACTATAGGGAGCATCTGTGTTTGCAAGTGGAGAGAGCTCCCTGCATCGTAATGCTGGGCTTGAAGGACTGCAAACGCTGTAACCAGCTACTTGGGGTGTGGGCATGGGACACTGCAGCCTGCACAGCCCTTAGAGTGAAAACTCCACTGGCAAAAATGCCTGTGCATCTCTCCAGTGCCTGTCTGAGTGTGGATTAGCTGTTGCACGGGGTGGATGTTGCTTTCCTTCATTTTGCACTGTTGTGAATGCTGCAGAGGGTGCAACATTTTTATAAATTCAAGAGGCCTGCTAATCTTCCTGTTTTTCCAAAGGCAATGGGTGAGTTTGTTAATTTTTCATTCCTGTGTCCTTCCTACCAAAAGAGAAGTGACCAAGGTATAAAAACAGTGCAGCTGTAAAACAAAATTGCTTAAAATGCATTCCCAAGTGCCCCTTTTTTAGATGAGATCACAGAAACTGGGGCTTGCAAATTCGCACCTGGCAAAAGCGTTGTTTGCTATTACAGCAGGTGAAGCAGGTGGCCACCTCTGACAAACGCCACATCGTATTTTTTCTACATGTCTATTTATCCTGTGTATGGAATTTGAGCACGGAGCTCTGACCCAGGCAGCCCAGCTGTGCTATCACAGTCCTGAGACGAATAGCTGAGTCAGGTCCGATTGCTTAGAAGTGGCTTGAACTGAGGTGCATACCCATGATACATGGAAGACCTCATACTCATATATACTCACTTACATATTTTGCATTTTTCATGCTAGGATTCCGCTGTCGATGTCACTACAAACATCTACACTTGAAAGTGACAATTAGATAAAAAATTTTTTGTTATCTAAATAAAAGGCTGCATTTCAGGTAAAAAAGTGTGTCTAATAACCATCATCTTCCCTTCACTCTGAAAATTTGGCCACTTGAAATGAGCAGCTTTTCTGCCTTGGGCAGCGGCAAAGGCTGTACAGCAACATTAGGAGCCCCTGTCTCACTCAAAATTCCTGCAAACCAGATTGCTCATTCAGGTGCCTCAGTGTGGATGGAGTTCGGGCTCCTGTGATTTTAATTCTTGCACCTTTAGTAGGTCTAGCTGCACCCAGTGGATTTTCAAGACAGGAGACTGCTTTCCATGATGTTTTTCAGCAGGATCTGGCCACCTATGTATCATTTGCACCTCTGAAAACTCCCTTGGAGGGGCAGTGGGGTGTCTCTGACGCCATGGTGGCAAACCCTGCTTAACAAAGAGACTTTATTTGTATTTGAATTCTTTAAAATATCTCTGCTGTTCTGTTATGTTAACACCAATTTAAAACAAATGCTCGAGAAATACTTGGAAAAACAATATATCTGTTAAAGGTTTTGCACCAGCCACTATCAGCAGTAGGCAGAGAAAGCTCGTTATCCACTCCTTAATGAGCCACCCAGCAAGACAAGGAAACCTGAGACTAATAAGATACCAAAACTGAGCAGAATGAAACACTCCAATTTTCAAAGAGGGAAAATTTGGAAGGACTCAACAGAAGAGACACAGAAGGGCTTAATGTGATCAGCTCTACAAAACTTTCCTCTACTTTCCAGGCATCTAACTGTACATCGGCGTCTCACCCAGAGCTGCCACAAGCCCAGCTTCTCCCTCTCTTGCCAAGCAGGAGATGTGGACCTGGAAGTCTGGGATAGGAGTAAGGGGTAGATTAGATGGTGTGGCTTCCCAGGTACTTCCAGCCTGTTTTATGTCATTTTTATGATGTAACTGCCAGAGGTGAGCTAGCTGGAACCCAAATCTGGTGTACTGAGGTGCTCTGAGACCGGCTGTCCCTGTGTTCTCACTGGGGAGGAGCCCAAGATGGATGGTGCTGCATGGGGGTCCCCACTAAGTCACAAAGATCCTGGTGAGATGGTTTTCCAGGTGCCTGTGTTTTTCTGTAGATGTTTCACCCCAGGCACTGCTTGCTGCACAGAGGTACCTTTAGGGACCAACTAGAGCTTGAGGGACCTGCAGGAGGATTCAGCCCAGGGACATCTCTAGGGTTTGCCTCGCAGGCACAGCACCATGCTAGAGGCTTTGCTGGACCTTTATCCCACTCTGGTCTGCTCTGCATCCTTCCTGATGCCTCCAGCCCCCTATTTCACACCCATCACCCAGCACCAGGGACCTGCTCTGCATGCAGGATCCACTAAGACGAGTTTCCCTAACTGGAAAGGTTTACCTCTACAGTTGTAAAGGCAGAAATACATACAGGCACATGTGTAAATGCAGAATTTGTGTATCTCTGGGAGATCTCTTTGCTGGGCATCCCAGCATTCAGTGTCTGCCCCTGGACCAGCGGGACATCCCCAGCTCCCATATCCTCTTCCTCAGAGAGGATTCGCGCAAATGTGCTACAATATTTTTCAGGTGAAAGCTGCATGTTATTCTGTTCACCACTATACTTGTTGCTAGCTGTAAACAGATAAAGTGCAGCAGTCAGCTGTGGGAAGCTCTGCTGTATTCCTGCTTACAAGAAGCTTTGTCCCTAAAGCTTTTCACTTTCTTGCACATCTACCCAACCGTCACCCCTGCACGTATAGTCACAGGCTTCCTGTGACCCGGTGTGCTGGACAAGAGAGACCTGGTCAGAGGAAGAGGATGCTGCTTGGATATACAGCCACTCTAATGATGTTTTAGCCACTGACTGTGGTTCAGGCTCACCCTCAGCAGAGAAGGACCCCATGCAGCCGTACTTCACCTCCTAAGTGCTCTCTGACCCAGCAGAAGGTGATTTTCTGGGTTCCCAACCTACTCACTGCACAACCTCCCTTCATTCAGCATTCACCTTGAGGACAGGCAGGGCCAAGAGCTGCAAAATTCTGTTTTAACCCATCCCTACTTGTTTTGTGGTGCTGAAGCTTTATGCTGATCCTGCCTGCAAAGCTGAAAATTATGCTGAGGAGAGCAGGGGTGCAGGATGTGACTGGGCATGCAGCCAAATGAAGCACAGACTCTTCTGGGTGGATGTCTTGTATGATGGGGACCTGATCATCGCAGAGCAGCTATTGTGGCAAAGAGACACAGATAAAGAAAGGGGCTTGCAGAAGGAGGGAGCTGCCTTGGTAGGTGTTGTGCTGGTTTTGGCTGGGATAGAGTTAATTTTCCTCATAGTAGCTAGTATGGGGCTATGTTTTGGATTTGTGCTGGAAACAGTGTTGATAACACAGGGATGTTTTCATTATTGCTGAGCAGTGCTCACACAGAGTCAAGGCCTTTTCTGCTTCTCACCCCACCCCACCAGCGAGTAGGCTGGGGGTGCACAAGAAGTTGGGAGGGGACACAGCTGGGACAGCTGACCCCAACTGACCAAAGGGATATTCCATACCATATGATGTCATGCTCAGCATATAAAGCTGGGGGAAGAAGAAGGAAGGGGAGGAACGTTCAGAGTGATGGCGTGTGTCTTCCCCAGTAACTGTTACGTGTGATGGAGCCCTGCTTTCCTGGAGATGGCTGAACACTGCCTGCTGATGGGAAGGAGTGATTGAATTCCTTGTTTTGCTTTGCTTGCATGCACGGCTTTTGCTTTACTTATTAAACTGTCTTTATCTCAACCCACGAGTTTTCTCACTTTTACTTTTCCAATTCTCTCCCCCATCCCACTGGGGGGAGTGAGCGAGCGGCTGTGTGGGGCTCAGTTGCCGGCTGGGGTTAAACTACAACAGGTGGGTACTGAATATGCATTGGGTAGCAGCCATGGTTCCCTCACATTGGTGCTTTCCCCAGCCCCTGCCACTGGGTTTCATCCCTTTGGAAACCCAAGGACAGGGTGAGCTGATGCGTCGCAGCATGTTGGTCCAGTGTGGGGATGACATATAGCCAGGATGCACACCTTGGACTGCACGAGTCTCCCAGACCCATGACACTTGGTCCAGCCATATCCCACAGGTGAGCAGCAGCTTTATGTGTTTAGCTCTGCTAAACTGAGGAGGGCAGGTGGGGGATGCTGCCATTCTCTGTATGCTTCGGTTTCTCAAAAGCACACCGGCTCTTGCATACCTGGATGGACATTTTCATGCCCTGGCTGCGGGCGTGAGGCTTCTCTGTATATCTGCAGGCGCTGGCACCCACCAACCCCACTCGCAGACACAGGTCAGTGTTCAGCTAGAAAACGCAGAAATGATGAAGTGTGAAAAAGCCAAGTGCGAGCCTGTCCCTCTATGATGATGCCCTGTGCTATGCTTGCAGTATTGGCAGCCTTTCCCCACTGACAATGAAAGGAATATTTATTACTTTTTTTTAACGTAAACACATGTGCTTGAGCAAACTCTGGGTAGACAGAGCACAGGCATGACTGTGACACCCCCTGACCTCCCCACAGACGTATGTAGATGTATAGCCATACACCCTGTAGGGCACACAGAAGTGTGGGAGTGCATACACATGGAGATTCATGCCCAGCTGTGCCCCTGCATGCACAGGTATGCGTGTGCATGCATATAAGCATACATGCACACATGCACCCACACAGATGCATGTGCACGCACACAGTGCACACATACACAAACAGGCACATGCACACACAAATACACGCACACATGCACACACACATATGTGTGCATGCGTACATGCACACACACGCACACACGCACACACACGCACATGTGCACACACACAGGGTCCCCCATGGGCAGTTCTGCTCTTGTTCACCTCTGACTCCAACCACGACCTTTGCATGTGCCAACAGCCACTGCCACCCCCAAGTGCACGGTCCCTCCCGGACTCCTCTGGGAGGAAATCCACCTTCCTCCACCCAACACCAGGCTGCTGAGTTGCCCTTCCCACCCCGGCCATGGCAGCAGGCCCCGCTGCATGCCCAGCCTGTGCCAGGTTTGGTGTGAGCTGAGCTTTTCTGCGCTGCCGGCCTGGCGCTGGGTTTTCTCACCATCTCTGCTGCCCCGGTGGATGCAGTTGCCATGGCAATGTGTGAGCCAAGGGCCTGGACCACCTGGCAGCCACCCCGCAGAGGATAACGCTCCCCCGCTCCTTCCCCACCTGTGATGGACATCCCTGGCTGTCCAGCATCCCTGGCTGAAGGAGAAGCCCTCAGGGTTTTGCATCGCTGCAACATCTCGCACTTTCGTCACTCAGCTATTTACGTTCAGACTCTGACCTGCTGCAAATTAGGCTGCAAATCTGAGACTGCAAAGCAAAAATGCAGGGTGAGGTAAGGATGGTCATTTTTGCTTCCTAGAAATGTTATTGAGATATTATCTGACAACACTGCAAAAAAACCTCCATGCAAGTTGGATGTTAAAAGTGTTTCTGAACCCATTATATAACTGCTCTCCGTCATTAAGAAGGATCAAAGTTAGCCTGAGCCATTTGAAAATGTGTCTGGAGACGTAGCCCATAAGCTCTGTCTCATAACAGACATTTAATAGTTAGGTGATTAATATGAAAGTGCTTCTTCCTTCAAATATCAATATTAACTTGAACTTTGCCTTAAGTAGGCTTGAGCCTATATTTGAAAGAGTATATTGGTTAATGTGTTAAATAAAAATCAGTCATTTCATACTGTAATCTTTCTGCTATAATCTTTTCCTTTGACTCCTTTTCATTTTGGTCCCTCAAGTAATGATTCAAGACCATTTTTCTGCACATGAATATACAAAGGAAACTGTAAGTCACCTGCAGCCTGTGAAGCTGAATTTCCAATTCTTGAGGCAACAGAGCAAACAGTGGGCTAAGGACACATAGGCTGAAGTAGTTTGACATGAATGATTAACAGAGCTGGTTCATCAACAAATACATGTGGATCAAAATGAAGACTGCAAATATTTCATAAGAAGAGAAAGGGCTAAATGAATCGAATAAAGTGTTTGCTGTGACTTGCTTGGCTGCCTGTAACTGGAGGGCTGCATTTGTGTGGCCCATTGTGCCTTTTTTGTTTCCTTTTCCTTTCAGCAAAACCATCAACATCCTGAGGATCCTAGCTGTGTGTTGCTGATTGCTTGGTGTGATATTTTTCTCTGTACCAGTGGGCTGTTATTAATGAGCTGCCAAACCTGAAAAAAAATGGAGCCGAGTGTATCTGCATAGCTAAATAGCTTCTTTTAATTTGCTGTAGGTCTACAGGTTACTTGGTTTATTTGTGAGAACAAACTTCAGGACCCTTGCTCTCCAACGCGAGCTGTGGCCAAGAAAAAGAGACACTGCGGCAGAGAATCAGGGTGAAATATAGCAAATGGAGATTAAAAAAAAGTTTTGCCCATTTCAAACAAATTATTGAAGTGGGTAAAATTAATCCCTTCTGCATTTGCCCTGGCTCCGGAGGGATGGCTGCAGGGCTGGATTTGGGTCTCAGTGGCTGCGGTGTGTGTTTGCAGAGAGGAGGCCGGGCAGGTTTCGGCAGGAGGGAGGAATGGCAGCTGAAGTGAAGGCCTGGAACCTCGCAGGGCTCGTGGCACTCCAAGGGACTGGGGCAGCTTGGCAGCGACAGTGGTTTGCAGGAGAACACGCGTTGCATTTCCAGAATAAATGCTGCAGGGGATAAACGCTGCAGCCCCTGTTCCTGGGGAGCCCCCACTGATGGGGAAAGACGGGATGGGTCATGCAGCCTCTCAGGAGCATTTTAGGAGATTATCCAAGCTGCCGAACTGTACATTAGCTTAATTCGGGAAGGAAATCGGGTGCTCCACTTTAATGATCTGAGTGGAAAGAAGAAGATAGTGTTATTCCACTTCCCTGGATGCTTCCACAGCAGAGCAAGGAGGAGTACAGCTGGGGAAGGGGCACCCCTGAAACATCCCCCCGCTGCTGTACCTAGGGGTCCTTGTCTCAGCAGGGAGGGCAAGGTCAGCCCCATTCTACCCCATTTGATACAGGGCAACAGATCGATGTTCTCACTCCAGATTTCCTCCAATTCAGCACATGGGGTACTGAGAAGGTTGGTAGTGTTTGCTCAGGTGCAGGGTAGCTGGGAAAAGCTTTTCTCCCTACAGGGGCCTGGGGAGGCAGGAGGGCAGCCACAGGCGAGGGCAGCCCAGATGACATCTTGCTGGGGCCACACTTTGCCCAAGGGGGTTGTCACAGAGCACTCAGAAGCCCAGAATCCCCAAATCCCAGAATAGCTGAGGTTGGAAGGCACCTCTGGGGATCATCTAGTCCAACTCCTGCACAAGGAGTGTCACCCAGAGCAGGCTGCCCAGGGCCACGTCCAGGTGCGTTTTGAATATCCTTAAGGAAGGATCACAACCTCCTGGGGCAACCTGTGAACTCCAAGTGTTCAACCACCCTCACAGTAAAAAAAGTCTTCTTATATTCAGACAAAATGTCCTGTATTTCCTGTATTTGTGCCTCTTGCTTCTTGTCCTGTCACTGGGCACCACTGTGAACATTTACTGAACTCCACGAGGCTCCCATCAGCTCCCATCCAGCCTGTGGAGGTCACTCTGGAGGGCAGCACAGCCATTGGGTGTATCAACCACTCCCCTCCGTTTTGTATCATCTGCAAATTTGTTGAGGGTGCATTTGTCCCATCTTCCAGGTGGACGCACTTGGTCCCATCATCCAGCTCCAACACTCCTGACTTTGAGTGGGCAGCAGGATCCCCACAGCAATAGGCAGGGCTGAGACTCAAATACTCCGGGGGGGGGGGGGGGGGGTCAAAGCACCTCACTGTCTGAGCTGGACTAGGCAGAAGGAGGTGAGAAATGACTTCCCAACTATTAGAGGAAAGATGCTGCCTCATTTCCACAGAGCACACACTAGAGATGGGGAACAGGCAGCTTCTGCTTGCACACACTGCACCTATTCTTCCCAGCCATTAATGCAACTGTTCACATACTAAGGAGACAGTGACCATACTGGAGGTATTTTCTGCCTGCTTAGCTACAGCATGGCTTCAAATAGTGGGTGCCTGATGGGGTGGGAGCTTGTGTTATCCCTTTCAAAGAAGGTATGATGTTTATCCAGGTTTACTAGATCAAAGAATACGAGGAGCAGCTGCCTTAAGCTTGAAGCTGCTGAACATTGGGCAGCCTGTCATGTGCAAGGGCTGTGATTCCAACAGGTCTAGGGCAGTTTGGAACAAAACCAGACAGGCTGGGTATAAACCAGTCTGGTGACAACCTTACTGGGCATGTGGGATCCCCAGAGCATGAGAAATCACACAGCTGAAATGCAAAGGCAGAAGATGCAAATCCATTGCCAGAGGAGCATGAGATGGGAGTCAAATGAATGACTCCCATGCCTGGAGAAGAAACTCAACAGACCTGGGTACCTCTCCTTAAGCAGGGCTCAGCACACATAATGGCTGCGTTGAGCCCTCATATCTCTCATGGGGTTCAGCATGGACGGAGGTGGTCCTGGGAGAGGACCTTACCTTGTCATGCAAAAGGTCCTGGATGAACCCAAGAGGGTATAGGAGTCTGGAGAGCTTCACCAGAGAGGGACTTCTGCACCCAGGATGATGTCAAGACATGCCAGATTAATCCTCCCAGCCTGGCCTGGAGTCCAGCCATTGAATCTATGGGGACACAAAAGACTGTCTGTAGAAAGAGAGGAATGTGCCCTGGGTGCTGTTTGTCTGGCACATTGCTACTGCGAGTGCAGTAATTGGACCATGTCAATAATATACCAACAGAGCATTTCCACCAGAAAATGGCATTTAAATGGCATTTTGTTGTAATAAAGAATTTCCATGGGAATACATTGATTTCAAGGAAATTTAATTTTGAAAAAAAGAGAAGACATTTTGTAAGCTTTGAAAGCTCAAGCACCTCTATTGCAGTAAATACATCATTTGTTACTCTACAATTGACTTTATTTCTCAGCTTATTCAACATCATGTAGTTATGTAATTTGATTGAAGTAGTTAGCTAATATTCAGACTTGACTTTTGGCAGCTATTTCCAATATGGAGGGAACTTGCAAGAGAGCCAGGTATTCCTGGTGGAATTCATTTTATATGCAAAAACATTGCTGTAAATGACACTTTCCTTGAGATGAGTACTGATGCAGCAGGAGATATTGATGCCACCAGACTTCCCAAGCCTCTTTCCCCAGCCAACAGGCTGCCCAAAATCTCGGTCTTTGCTTTCTCTGAACGTAAGGTTGCAAAGTGTTGCTTTGGCCACCCTTGGCTTTCTGATGATTGCTTCTGATTATTTTTGTTGTGCCTCCCCACTCTCAGACAGGCAGGCCCATAGACCTCTCTAACAAAGCAACATCCGTTTAGCTCTTTCATGCACATAGCTCAGCTCTTAATTAGTCTTACATGTGGCCTGTGCTTTGGGCAATAGTTCCTGTTGGTTGCATAAGAGAAATTAATTCTTTCCCTGCTCGCTCTGACTGAAGGATGGCAGCAATGCCCAGCTTTTGCAGTGCTTTCCCTGACCACTTACAGAGCAAGAGGGTCCTTGTGCCTCTGCATGCTCCGGTCTGCAGACTCCAACCCAATCCCAGCTGCGCGGGTCCAGCCGCTTGCAGGGATGGATTAAGCCTTTCTCCTTCTTCAGCAAAATCAGCCTGATACAAGCACAGCTGGAAGAACAAAGTGCATGACCACTGTCCTCCTGGGTGCTCACACGAGTTTTTTAGGGAGATATAAATAAGCCACAGCTGTGCATAAACACATTAGCAAGGTGTTTGGTGCACCCAAGGTGAAGACAGGCCAGCACGATTCTGAAAGTCTCGTCTGAAGAAAGCAGACAAAGACTCCAGCTTTTAAACTGCCTGAGTCCCACTAGACCATGAGAAAGGGCAGCCAACATATCTTGGTCATCAGGATTAGAATAAGGGGATTACTGCACCTGCTAAAGTCTCTCTGAACTTCAAAGGCTCATGGCACATCATATTTTTAAATGTGTCCCAGAGTAATTAAGCAAAGCAACTTTAAAAGAAAGGCATTTTGTCAGTCTGAGGAGCTCCCTTGGGGGCTTCCTTGCTGTGGAGAAGGCTAGCCTGATTACGGCAGGAAGACAGGCTTTTTACAAGCTCCCCACCACAGCCATGTCCTAACTGCAATGCTTTCTGCCAGGGCCAGGCTCCGGGACCTGGAAGAGCCCCCGCAGCAGCTGATGAACCCACTGACCTTGATAGGAGAGTAAGGCTCCTGCAGCAGCTTGGTGCCTCCTCCTGCAAAGGGTCTTATCGCAGCTCTCCATCCGCCGCGGCAGCGTGGGGGCGAGGAAAGGGGCCAGGATTCATGCAGGGCTGTCAGGTTGATAGGCAGGTGCTGTTGTAGCCCAGGCCTGCTAAGTCTTGCATACATCTGTGATGTGCCTCTCTATGGAGCAAATGGCTATGTGCAGCATGGCTCTGCTGAAAGGGGCAGGAGCAGTCACTTGCGATGGACATGTGTCACAAGCACATTGCAAAAACCCCAGAGATCAGGATGGGCTCCCCATCACTTGAAATCCTGTCCCTGCTGCTGGTGCTGGGCCAGGAAAGGTGGCACTGTCAGGACCTCTGAGACCTGCTGCCCAGGAAGACTCCCCAGGCCTCTCCAGTCTAGCACTGAGAGTCAGTCCTAGGCTCAGAAAATAGATTTTCTGGATGATTTCTGATTTTGAGCCTGGCTTCAGCATTGCATCAGGTAGAAGTGGCATCCTGCTGAGCTTTCTGTGACTCACTGTGCCACCCACTTCTCGAGGAAAGGGAATGTTAGGTCTTTAACAAGCGAGCCGAGCACTGGAAATTGCTTGTGGAGTATTGATTGGTGTCCAGACTGCAGGGAGAAGGGATTTTCAGTCATTATCTGGAAGATGTCAGGGCTGTGAGACTGATCTTAAAACTGAACAAAAATAGAAATTATTTGTCTTGTTTTGTTTGGGGGTTTTATTTCCTTTGCATTGAATTCTTGGTTAACATTTACAAGAGTCAAACCTGGATGCTGCTGCAGAGGGGGAGGTATGAAAAATCAGAGCAGCAGAGCTACACCAAGAGCACATGGCCAGAGAAAGGGCTGGGGAGCAGAAAGACCAGTACTTTTTTTTATCCCATGTGGTCCAAATGGCATGTGTGGGTGCAATGCGATAAGGGCTTTCTTCTTCTGACTCTAGACCTAGTAAGAGCAGACTGGTGCAACTGGTATCCCAGGAAGCAAGCAATCCCTCTCTTCCTCCGTCCTGCAGGAATGAGTCATGGATAGCTTGTGTCCAGCTCCCTAGCCCCTACCCGACTGCTTGGCTCACTCCAATTAGGCAAGAAAAATGTGTGGAAACGAAAGGAGCCGTGTGCAATTTCCAGCAGCTGTTAACTTCTTTTCTCTGCTCCCAAGATGGTTGAATTTGAATCGATCTGGCTGTGGAGCCCACACTAAATTCTGCACATCTTGACTTAATGTTTTACACAACATTTTGGCCAAACCCCAAACGCCAAGGACCACTGCCCATGCAAGTGATGGGGGGACTGTCAAGGTTAGAGCAGGTAGGTGGGGACTCAGCAGTGGCAGTTCCTGGACAAATGTCCCAGGAGGAAACATTTCCAGCTCCTGTTGGCAGAGGTGAACGTTTCCAACCAAGCATTTCCACCTCTGCCTGGTTATTTTGCTTGAAACATACCACTTTTTGAAAATCTGTTTCTGATTTCCACCAGCAGCCTGCTCAGATATTGACTGGTGGCTGGCATTTTATCCCAGAGGTTATGTTTTGTGTGACTAAGTGGGGAAACACAGGGACAAAGAGCCTTTTCAGAGGTCCCTGGTCTTCAGGAGAGACCCATATCTGCCATGAGTAACAGGAAATTTCCAATCCCATAGCCAGCAGCTTTTGAGATCCCAGCATTTCCTCATAATCTGAATTAGGAAGCTTAGGCAGAGCCAGACAGCTTTCCCCCGCCTCCAACCCTCTACCCCCATTGCCATCCTAGAGGGTTTCAGGGTCCCTTCAGAGCTCCCCAGCTCTGATCCAGCTCTGTGGCTGCTGTCTCTGTCACCTGGGTCAGCTCAAATATGCCATGGAGGCTATTAGCAGTGATGGGTTGCATGTACCCCTGGGGGCCCAGAACAGCTTTGCTGCTGCAGTTCCCATTTGTTCACAGCATCCTCAGGATGTCTGAGCTCTCCTCGAGTCCTGGCCTGCAGGTCCCACATCTCAGCTTGTGTTGCTAAATGTTTCTCTCCATATATCCAGTTCACCATCCTGCAGGAGTGACTCAGGGTGGCTGACCCTCATGGCTCTTCAAGCATCTCCTGGAGCCTCCATCTAAATGTGCCATTTCCCAAAAGCATCATGGGTTGCTCTGGGAGGCAATATGATTTCTATTTCTCAGCACTGCCATGCAGATTTGTTGCTCATGCCTTGGGGCAGGGGGATTTCAAGCCTTGCCTGCGCTGCAGTTCACAGAGCCCTGTCTGCACGGAGGAAACACAGCCTTGATGGTCCTGGAATTACTGCAGGACCCAAGCTCTCTTCCCGAGGGGCAGCCAGGCATTTTGACCCCCTGCCAGCCAGGAGAGGCTCCCTTGGATGAACAGAGAGATAGGGAACCTGCCCAAGGCAGGCTGTGCGTACTCCTCCCTTCCTGAGCCACACTGCTCATCACCCTGCCTGGGTAGCCTTCAATGTAATATCAGTAACTCTTTACTAACAAAAAATACATACAGTATAAATGTACCAATTCCTCCCCTGCACGTGCATACACACCAACTCACACTCACCCACACAATCGATCTCTGTTTAATTAAACTCTGGCAATGACTGTCACATGGGGGCAATTCTGCTGACTTGGGCACTTTGGGATTTTTATGCATCTATTTCTGCTTTGCTTTTCCATTAACTTATTTTTCCCTTTGTAATAAGGCGTTGTCAGTGTAATTTATACAGCAGTGCAGGAGGCACGGGCAGCCCGGGGAGCCATTCACAGCTTGCTAGGGATAAACACAATTACACATTTTTAAATGTCAGACTGCAGGAGGAGAAATGAAAAAGGTAAACTATATAAATCTCAGAGAGAGAGCTGCTCTCTCTTTAAAGAACAGCTTCCCAGCCAAGTTACCATGCCCCCACATCCATGGCACAGGCATGCCCTTCTGCATCTCTGGGATGCAAAGGCACAAAGGAAGGGCCACAAGAAATACATAGAAACTGACAGTAGCACTTGTGTTTCCCATATTGCTAGTGAGTATTTAAAAAAAAAAACCTGAAAGAGCATCATGCCCTGGCATGTGTTCCCACTACCTGTCCCCTCCTCACCCACTGCAGGCCAGCTTGCACAGGGGAGGGCCTGTGTTGCTCCCTACTCATTTCACAGTCAGCTGCTTTGATCTCATATGTGATTAAAAGAGGATAATTCAGATGGATTAAATGAGAGCCACTTACATAATCTGTTTCAAATTCCAGTAGCACACATTCAGAGAAGAGAAGAAGGAGGAGAAGGAGAACAGCCACCAACTCCCACTTGTTTTGCAAGCTAGGTGAGAGTTTCACTGTTGCTTCCCCACTCCTGGTGGGCTTGGGGCAGTGTAGGAAACCACCTGCAGGAGAGCAACCTTGTCATTGCAAACCATAATGGGTGCCTGGTAGAAAGAGAGAGGAAAGCTGGGGGTGGAGAGGGGAGGCTTATAATGCCCAGACCCTACTAATGAGCAGTTGTTTGAGCTCTATAAAAGCTGATGGCACAATTTGGGAGGGTGTGTGTTCTTATGGTCTAGGGTGCTTGCAGGTGGTTGTTGGCTTGGGTATATCTCTTGCCATAAGTCTGGGGCAGGAGCAGGGGGTACCCCTTGGGTGGGAGGAGGTAAGTGGGTTAGCAGGGTCTCCTCATCTGGCTTCTCTTAGGCTTGTAGCCTGGAGGAAGGAACGGGGGGTGAGGAAGGACCTACAAGCAAAAGGATGGTCTGAAAGTCTTTGGAAAGTACTTGTAGGGGTAGGAGACAAACTGGTGTTTCTTGTTACCTGCATGCCAGATGAAGGGAGCCTGTCTGACCATTATGGGAGCTTGAAGGGCTTAGGCTGTGGAGGAAGGCAGTACAGCTGGTGGGCTTGTAGGGCCCCAGAAAGATGCTATTTGATCATATAGGTACTTTTCCTCCTGGACTGGGAGTATGCTGTAGCAAAACAAGGTCAGGAGATGGAAAGGGAGCATCTCTTGATGCAGGGAGAGGGAGCGAACCTTGAGAACACAGTAAGTTGCATGGCTCACTTCAATACTTGTATGGCACTGCTAATGGAAAGTCACCAAAACAGGCCTAGCCACTGTTGAAAGATTGGTGGGTCATTATGGAAGTGAGGACTATTTCAAGGGACTGGATGGGGGGCTGAAGGGATGGGGGAAGGTAAGAGATCAGATTTGGGGCTGGCAGTGATAACTGGTAAAGCGAGTGCATACTGGACCTAGAGTGGACAGGGATCAGCACAAGAAGGAGTTCAGCCCCTGCAGGAGTGTGTTACTGACTGTGGACACCATGGACAGACACTTACTGATTTGGCAAATGTAGAGTAGCCATTTGGCCAGCAGCTGTAAGATGGAGGTGTGAGCATGGAGTGCTGGGGATGGGTAATAGTACAGAGAGATGGGATCCAAGCTCCCTTCTATAAGGCCACTGTAGGAAACTAGGTGTAGTTCTTTGCAGAAGGGACGAGATGCCTTGCAGTGGGCTTGGAGGCATGGTGCTGTACAGAAGTGTTTGCAGTGGAAAGCTGGTCTGGAGAATAGAGTACATGACAAATTAATAGGTGAATTGGCTTTCTGGCCTTTCTAGAGGCTGTGAAACCTTTTTATAGGAATGCTGCTAGGAATATAAAAAAGGATTAACTTGTATCTATTTGAACTTGAAGGACACTGGTGTGTTAGACTGTATTGACCTTAGGAGCAAAAGGCCTGATCTCTAACCTGGCTTTGGAAAATGGAATGCCAAAGGCATTTCAACTGCTGCTGTTACATCCCTGTAATATTAATCTGGGTTGCAATTTCCAGAGTAGTGTTTCTCCTCTAAGGCCATGCTAATGAGTTGCTCAGAGCCCACATGGCTTCAAAGTGTAAGGGCCATGAAGGAATAAACAGGGCATCTCCCACTAGCTGGCTGTAAACTATTAGTTTGATGGCTTTGTGCAAGGGCAGGAAGATGAAATAGGAGTGCAGCAACATTACACAGTGAACTCAGCTTATTTACTAAGTGATAGAGTTTAACATTGTTTCTGATGTAGTCAAACTTCAATCTAAATGCTAGTTATCCATAGGACAGCTCATGTTTAGGCAAAGGCAGCTGTGAATGATACCTAACCCATTGCAGGTACTACTGAGAAACTGCACTGAGGGTGAGAGAACATTGTCTTCATTGAGGGTGACAACAGGGCTCTCCAGGGAGTGGAAGAGCCTTTCTGAGGTGCCAAGAAATGTCATGCAAGACCTGGAGGGATGGGACTTCTTACAGAATTGCAGTGAGTTTTCCTCTAACAGAGACTGGTATGATAACTAGGCTCTAGTGTAGATTTTAAAAACAGTCTCCAAAGGTGTTTAAAGTAGCATGGGAAGTCTAGCTGTGTTTGTTCCAGGTGGACTATTTACAAGTCTTGATAATGACCTAGCAGATGTTTATCTTTCTTACTTTCAGGATAGCAGGAGGTTTAAGGTGTTGCTTGCATAGCAATGGGAATTTGGCTAGGGATGAGGCTGATGAAAATGAGACCTCTACCATCAGACAGCACAAAAATCCTTCCTAGAGAGGCCTTGAGGTTCAAGAGCAGGGAGGACGGGTGGAGACAATTTTTCCCACACTGTCTAAAGACCAGCAGTGTGTTATATAGACCAGCTTGTCAGCTGGGGGATGAGTGGCATCTGTGGCTGCATTAAGCTGACAGTCATCACTGCTCGGTGAGATGACTGGCTTTCAAAGCATGAAAGCTAGATCACATCTGCTAGGATATCATCTACATCTGATGCCCTTTACCAGTGGTGTTTGAGTGCAAGTGAAAGTGGAGGTCCTCTCTGCTTGGTAGCTTCAGGGAAGACACAGTAATGTTGGTACAGTGTTTTTGGTTACTTTAGGGTGTTTTGATGTAGTTGATTCTAGAAATGAGAGGTAGTCACAGGCAGAGCCCACTGTGGGCACATGTGCAATGGAAACTGCTTCACCAGTCTGGTGATGGGTGAAATGGAAGATGTCATGGAGCCCAGTGCAGTGTCTTGGCTGCTCTTGGCACTGATGGTGGCATGGTCCTCTGTCCATGCTAATAGGGGCCCATGCTCCCAGTTCTGGGACTGAGCTCAGGAAAGGGTAGTAGTTACCCCTTTGAAGCAAGGGAAGCTGCCAAGGTGGGTTTTACCTACAATTAGATCTTGGCAGTAGAAAATACAGGAGTGAGGGAGTACCAGTTGCTGTTGAAGGATTATATATGGAAAACAAAGGCCCTCTGGGGATGGGCCCTTCTGGAAGGGATGCTGCCCATTAATCAGAGGTGGCTAGGGGGGGTTGTGGAGAAGGACTCAGGATGGTGTGTCTCCATGGGATGGCTCAACTACATATTCCTAATGGAGAGCCTCCTATGGTAGATCAGACCAACTTTCAGAGGTGAAGGACGTGAGCAGGAGGAGACTGGGTTCACAGAGCTCACAGATCAGAGGGGAGGTATTTGAATGGTGTTAGGGGACACCTGGGGTCCCTGAAAACCAAACTGAAGAGCTGCAGACTGGAGTGAACTGCTGTGGGTGCCTCCCACCTTCTTGCTGTTGCAGAATCTCTTCGCATCTAACATAACCTGATGGTGTCCCTTGAGCCTAGATGCCAAGAGGCTAAAAACACTGAACATAGAAGACCAGCACAAGATTTTTTTTTAAGCAGAGCTGAGAGAAGTGGTACAGGGAGTGCAAGCTGGGACAGTGGCTCTTAGAGAAAAAAGAGTTGGCCATCACTGAGAGTAAAAAAGAAATGATTTATCATTTGTCCATTTAGCGTTGCCTGAAGAGCCAGCTATGCACTCCTGAATGCCTCTCCAGGTACAAGCGCCTCTTGAGCTGGATGCTTTTCATGAGTCTGCTGTTCAGCCTTCAGAAAAAGCTCCCCAGTCATTAAGTTTAGGACCTTTTGCTAGCAGCAAAGAAGAAAGTGATGTAGGATCACAGCAAAGAGTAGAGTGTCATTAATGAACAAACAAAGCAGCAACTATGACCAGAGAAAACAAAATGCTGGTCCCAGACAGCTGAGGTTTCTGAACAAAGAGTTTACTCGAGTAGGAAGCAAGGAGTCTGTTTACAGAGCTAATGCAAGGATGAAAGGGAGAAAATGAAACTAGAGCTTTGTATGGTATTGCTTGAGGAAAAAGACATGGAAACAATGCTGGCAGAAATAGTTTGAAACACAAACAGCTGGTACTGCAGTCATCATAGCTGGACATAAAGCAAATGAGACTGCAGAGATATTTGGAATTGAGTTTTGTGTTTGAAACCTTCTGTGTTTACATAGATGCCAGAGCTTTCACAGTCACTTGGTCTATCCATTGGCCTTGACTCTAGCTACAATAAGCAAAGCCACAGCTAGCCTGAGAAAATTCTCTGAAAAGCAAGATCAGCTGAGCTGTCCAAGGAAGGATTAAAAACACTGGGCCACCAAGGCAGGCAAATGAATTCACCCCAGGCAGTGGGAAGTGGGTTGGAAACACAGATATTATCTACTGGGTGCAGGGGAAGGAGAAAGTTCACAAAGCAGACAAATACACAGCTTATGTGGTGGAACACAGTGACCTGGGAAGGGAAAACCTCAAGTCCTGTTACCTCAGCAGCCCCAGCAAGTGGAGGGGCTGTGGTGAAGCTTCCTGAAAAGCTGTCAGCTACATGATGCTGCACCTGACTTTCTGAAGGTCAGCCACTGGACTTCACACAGGCTAAACCTATTGCTCAAGAGACTGGCCATTGGCTTGGGCTGACAGTAAGCAAAACTAGTCTGGCGTCTCCTTTAGACTTAAGGAAACCATCAGTTACTCCAAGAAAGATATTCCTCCTCCATTTAGCTCCTCTGTAGCTGTCAAACACATTTAACTTTCTGTACTCTGTCACCTGGAATCCCAAGAAAACCTGAATTTCATCCTGGTTGTTGGGGGTTTCCCCTCTTCCAGCTCCTGTGCTTCAGTTAAAATGACAGAAGATATAGTTCTGTTTAAAAGGTGCTTGTTGTTCCATGACTGATGTGACTCCAGAATCATGAGCAGCAATATTAGACTGAGGAAAGTAATCAATAGTTGAGATCATACCAAAATACATTCTGAATTCAACAAGCAAGTGCAGCCTGTCCTTTCAGAGCCTTAGACATTTCACTGCTTATCCCTACCACGAGAAGTGGGAAATAACTTTTTCTAAAAATCATTCTGAGAGCAACTCAGACCTCACCACCTAAAACCAGTAAATGCCTCTGGTTTGATCAGGAAAGGTCTTTGTGTGCTTAAACATGCTGCACCTTTGAAGAGAGGCAAAGGAGTTGTGTCTGGAGACTCCCTTCAGGTCTCTTATCAAAATGTTACATGTACATAAGACTGATCTCTGCCCCAGAGGCCTTCAGATGTCCTCTAGAAGCTGTGCCTGCTTGTGTACCTGCCAGGATGATTGACTTCTCAGAGCAAGCACTCCATCCTCGTGTCCTAATGCTTGTCTCTGTGATGTGTGCTGCAGTTGTTTGCCTGCTTCCTTGTGGGGCTTTCCAAGGGTTTATGGCAGCTTCACCTTTGAACCCAAAGTTAATGTGCATGACTCTGCAGCTCCAGCTGCTTTTTGGCATGCTGAGTCCCTGTGTCTCAATGGTCTTTTGTATTCTTTCAAATGCCTGGTCCTGGATTTGAACATTTTCACTGACTGTCTCAAGCTGATTAGCTTTCCTTGTCTGTTTCTTGCATGTCCTTTTTCCTTTATGGCCACCAGGTTCTCAAGGTCTGCTGGAAGTCAACAGCTGTTTGCTGAAATGGACTTCAAATCCTGCTTGTACTGCCATTATTTAGCATTTGCTTAGGAGCCAGTGTACCCTAATACTCTGCAAACATAGCAGAGAATCTTTCACTTATCCCATTGGATAGTGTCATTTTAATTTAAAAAAAAATCCTTTTCAGACTGGACTCTAATCCTGTCCTCCAATACGTATGCAGCTCGTCCTGGCATTTTTACCAGCCAGTTTAATAAGCATCCTCTACAGGGCAGCATCCAGGTCACTAATGAAAAATTGAATAGTATTAGACAGATGTGCTTTGGAAAAGCCTCCTTGATGTCTTTCATTCTGACAATGAGTTGTTCATGGCTCCTCTGCAAACCCAAGTGTCCAGCAAGTTTTGCACTGGTGGTGTACTAAATTCTTCCCAAACGTTTCTTTCACATGTGTATATTTCCTTGCAAGAGTTTATTGACAGATGGTCAAAAACCACACTAAAATTGGCATACAGGTATCATCTGCTGCTACTGCTTGCTGCTTTTAACAGCTGTGGTAATCAGTAAAAATGAGATACGAAGAGTTAAATGTGGAAAAAGTCCATAGTAGACTCTTTTGCCTGAACAGCATCTGCATCAAACTGTTAGAAAAATGAGTATAACTTTGAAAAGCGATAATTCCTACAGAATGCCTCATCTTATTTGACCAAGAAATCTCAAGAGACCTCTCCTAAGAAGCCTTCAAATATCTGTACTGGGCATTTACTAGTTATACATCCTCTCAGCTCTCACACCAAAGTAATTTTCTTTTCTCCAAATTTCATCTTAATGGTGGTTTCTAGCATATGTTCACAGCGTTATTCATTAGCTCTGGGTAAATAAACCTAAAAATGAGGAAAAAAACACAATAAATATGAACAGCAAAAGACTGGTTCAAGAAAGATTTGAAGAAGTGAAGCAGGAGATTTTTTTCTACTTTGGTCATTAGTGTGTTGTTTGGAAATCACTCAGCCATTCTTGTTTACTTTTACTGACAGGAATTATGTGATTACAGCACATTACTATCCCAATTTATGGCAGAAAGGCTAGCTAGAGGACGCTTAGGTGGGGATTAGTTCAGAAAGCTGACTACTTTTGAAAGATAAGACGATGCCTGATCATGGTGCACTGCAGCAAGAGGGTCCTCACATGTGTGTCCTCTTTCCTTGGGTGCCCACACAACAACATGCAGGCAGAGGTGGATCATCCATGGGTATGGTGGAGCAGGAAGGAGTCAAGAATCCAAAGTCATTGTATGTAGGCAAGTGAATCCCAACCCAGCGTCAAGCAGACTGTGCAGAGGCAGTGGTGTGGTGGAGGTGATCTGAAGACAGCTCTGGAGCAGTTCAGAGCTGACAAAATGAGGTGCATTGCATCAAGCCCAGTAGATGAGACTCTCCCAAGCATTGGCATGATGAATTCAAAATGTGGTGCAGTTACTACAAAAGGCAAATGTGGTATGAGGCAGAAAATAAAGGAGGCAACAGGTAGGAAGTTGTCCTTCCATCCTTACGTTATTGCTTTTGATAGGGAGACTGGCTTTCAGGGGAGGACTTCTGAAAGCAGGAAACAGTGGGCCTTGATTTGGAAAATTTCTCATGCAAAGCTGGGAGCATGCACTTGCAAAGGCTGCATGCCAAACACTGCAGGAGGAGCAGGGAGGGGAGAACTTGGACACACCTGAGTTTCCTGGTGCGAAAAGTCCTGACTGCAGTTTATTTGGAGATATGATTAAGCTTTAAGAATGAAATGAAGCATAAATGTACATGGGAGAGGGGCAGCAGAAGTGCTGTACAAAGTGTGAGCTGCTGCAGTGGGAATCTTCTGTTGTCTTTCAGGAGGTGGTCATGATTTGCACCCCATTTTTGGAGCATGAGGGAGAAAAAGGGTTTGTTTAGATCCTCTTCTAAGCATAAACATTTAAAACATAGCAGCACCTCAGACTGACCTGTGCTCATGTGCATATACTGCCTAAATTTTCTCCCATGTGCAACAAAGGGGCGTGAATTTTCCCTGTAATGTAGCCTAGTTCTCAAACTGGGAGACTGAGCTCTGTCCTCCTGAGATTATTAGCCCAGCTCTTCAGTCTATGTGGCTGTAAATGGGGCTAGGCCTTGAACCTTGGTGAGAGCATTTCCTAACTGTGCATTGTTCTCAAGAAATAACTTCTTCTGTTCACTTTTTCACATGTGGGGACTCAAATTACTCTCAAAGAGCTTCTTCCAATTTTCTTATCCTTCAGAGTTTCCCAGGCCCAGGATCAGAACAGGCAATGAGTGAAATTGCTTGCAAATAGCTCATTTCTCAATAATTAAACCTATTGTTCTGTAACAATGCTGTAGATTTTTCTAAGATATTATTATTTTTAAATGATTACTTGCAAACATATAATTTGATCTCTCCTATTTAAAAGCGCATCAGGAGATCCTGTCAGTGATTTATTGTGGAAGAAAGAGTGGGAGAGGTCGGTTATTGCTGGAATATCATCTACTGTCTCAACAGAATTAATTTGTAGAAAGATGCAAAGTTAGAACATTAATTTGCAGTAATAATTGCCAGAGGTCAAAACATCACTGCAAAGAGTAGCTGCAAGGTGGGATTTCAGAAAGTGTTCAGGCTTGGCCTAGGCAATCCCTTGGGCACCTGCAGCAGCACACCCGTTCACCTTTTGCAAACCTATGGGGTGGGTTATTCTGCTTTTGCCATGAAATCCCCCAAGGAGGCTGTTGAAGGCATTCCTTATTTCTAATTACATTTTATTTTTGATGCCCATATAGTGAAGACAATCCACCTTTTTCTGATCCCAGTGTAATGAGCAGCTCTTAGACATGAGAACTAACACAGAGATGGGAAATTGAAGGCATAGAAGAGGAAAGAGTGGGGGCCTGATGGCCATGTAGCCAGTGTCATAACCATTAGGAAGGGGTATTGTATTTCAGCCAAGAAATTCTTGGGTTCTGTGGAAGTCCAGGGAAACAGTAAAATAAGATTTTGTAAGCAATAACTTGAATTTAATCTCCCCTGAGTTCTAAGGCTTTTTTCTTTAGTTAAATTGCTTCAAAATACAAGTAGGTGGTAAAATCTGGTGTATCTATGGGCATATGATTTGTGACAAAAGAAATTGTTTATACTTGAAGAAAGTTTTATAATGAGATTAGGAAGCTGATAGGTGTTCTGATTATCTCCCCAGGCTAATACTGGAAGAAAACTTTATTCACAGAATGAAACGATGCCATATTTCTGTGGCTGGATGAGGAGGTAACAAGAGTCTAGAAGTAAAATTCACATTTCTAGAACAGTAAATCAGTGGAGTAACTTAGCTTGGGAAGTATAGTATCTCTCTTATTTGCCTCTAATTTGAGATTAATGCATCTTTCTAAAACATCTACCACTCTCCTGCAACCAGCAGCTCTTATGATAAGGTGGGGGTTCATAGGGCTCAGGTTTGACAGACAGTTAATTGGATCATCAAAATTATCTTCTCAACACTTCTGAATATATGCTACCTTTTTGAAAAAACTCAGAAATTTAGACTTTAACTGAATAGTTGTTGGAGGTGTTGGTGAGAAGGAGTCTCTGGTCAAACTGACTGCTTGGAGCAGGACTACTGCTCATGCCAGATCAGGTCATGGTGTTGTTCAGCCAAGTCTGGAAACCTCTGGAGGGAGTTCCCACTGCCCATCTGAGGAGCCTGCTCTAGAGCCCACCACCTTCCCAGGGACTGGGTTTGTCTAAGATTCAGCCTGAACCTCCAATGCTGCTATGTACTGTCATATGTAACACCACTGAGAATAGTGTCTCCATCTTCCTGCCTGTCCTTCAGGTATGTGAAGGCTACAATTAGATCGCCTCTGAGCCTACTCTTGGCCAAACTAGACCGGTCTGTCTCCCCCATAGCCCATAAGCCACAGACCCCAATCATCTTGATAGCCTCTGCTGACTCATCTCTGCTTTTCTCATATCACTCTTGAACTTGGGGGCCCAAAACTGGACATGGCACTGAGGTGTGGCCTCCCCAGCACTGAGCAGAGGGGATGGTAACTTCTTGCAGTCTACTGGCCTTGTTCATCATAGTGCAGCCCAGGATAAGGTTTGCATTATTCAGGATGAGAGTGTGCTGGCGGCTTGTTTGCCCTGGCAGCCTGTCAGTTCCCAGCCTGGACTGATGCCAGGCATGATGATGACCCACAAGCATAATTTTGCACTTCTTGTTGAACTCTGTGGAGTTTCTGTTGGCCCCATCCTCAAGTTTCTCAAGGTCCCTCTGGATTGGAGCTCTACTGTTTGCTGTGTCAATCATCCTCTCTAATTTAGTACTGTCCACAAATTTGCTGAGGGTGCACTGTCTCATCACCCAGATAGCTCATGAAGATATTGAACAATATCAGCCCCACTATTGACCCCTGAGGCACTCTGCTTATTACTGGCTGCCAACCAGATGTTGAGCCATTGATTACCACCCTTTGAGCCTAGTGGCCCAGCCAATTTTCAAGCCATCTAATAGTCCTTTCATCCAGCCCATACTTCCTCAGCTTCCAAATGAGAATGCTGAGGGAGACAGCGTCAAAAGCTTGATCAACCTGGCTATGTTGAATTAAGGCCAAGTCTGAGGTTATTAACTGAAACAGCAGACATGCCTACACAACCAAATGAAGTAGTCATTGCAGTGTCTGCTGCTGTAACCATGCTGGCTCTAGGGCACAGTAACAATAGCATTAACATGGGTATTAGCTCCTGCTAACAAGCAGAGTAAAAGCTCCTGAGGAATTGCACTTACGACTGCTGCTTTCTAGCAGAAACTGAAGTCCATGCTCCTGCATCTTTGCTGCTCCTATTGGCTATGCCAGTTTGGTGGAGCGAGGATGGGCACGCTAGCACATGCAGCAACAGTTTTTGCTTTTGCTGTGTAATCACACCTAATAATTTTGTGCTGACAGAGCTGACTTCTCAGGGGCAAAAAGAAGCAATTAAAAACTGTATTTGAAATCATTATATGAAGACAAACCTTGCACCTAATGCTGCTGCTGCGAGGCCCTTAGATGGGTGAGCAAACAACTGGGGAGATGAAGAATTCAGATGAGAAAGCGAGGTCTTTTGACATTTATCCGCTTGTTTGTGATTTGCAAGTTCACATACATTATGGATACTGTGTCCTCCTATTCAGACGGACTAATGCTGCCAGGTGTATTATAAAGGCTTATGGTGATAAACAAAGAAGAAAATATTTAATTGACCCAAAATGACTATTGCTATCGGTGTCAAATCTATGAGAACAAAGCTGGTCAACTTGAATCACAAATCCTCAGCTGGTAGAGACATTTTAGTAAAGACCTGAGACAGCTGTGCAGTGCAATTTCTCTCACTAATGATTCTTAAATTAAGAAATTAACCCCCTTCCACAAGCATTTGGATCGTGCTGGAGTGGGAGACAGTAATAAAAATTGGACCAGAGTCCATGGTAATAGCAACCATGGATGCTGCCAACAATACTTTTAATTTTTGAGCCCCAGTGCTTGCAGAAATAAGGCACTCTAGACTGCCAGATATGGCCCTTGTAAGGGAAAAGACAGTCCCCAAAGGCAGTGGTGAGCTCTCTAGTACTCATGTGCTGCAATATGTTTGCCAGGCATGCCGGTCTTGTCCAGAGGTTATGCCTTGTATTAGCATTGAGCTTAAAGCAACTCTCATTTCAATAGTGTCCGACCATCCTCTGTCATTAGTCAGACCAAATCTCTGCATTGCTGGAACACCTCAGTGTGCTTATACCAGCTTCAGGATTTTATGCTGGCTTTATGGCATCCGTGTCCAGCACAGAGTGCCACAGTCAGAGGAGACCTGACCAGCCTGTAACCTGACCAGCCTGTCAGTATTTTTTTTGTCAAGCCATCTAAAACTCTTGAATGAATTTGGACTGGTAAAGTGAGTTCACGTCCAGTCAGTTGTCTGTATCATAAAGCTGCAGTGTTTTTCAGCTGATATTAGAAGCTGTAACACTGGGTTTACTATGTTGTCAAATGGTGACCTTGCCAAACCGTTTGCAATGTGCAGACTGCTGCAAATGAATGAAGCTTCTGTTAGGGAAGCATCAAAGCAGCAGCAGGGCTTGGATGCAATTGCTTAGCAGATGAAGGACCCTGTGCAGCCATGTATCTATTCCCCTCACATTAAAAATTCATGCTGTACACTGGAAGGTATGGTAGGCATGAAGGGATTTCTTTAGTCCTCTTCTGAGTAAGTCCATTCCTCGTGGCTTCACAGGCTAAGCCGAACTGAGCTTTGGGCAGACCTGATCACTGAACCCTGTGATTCAAATAATTGCTACTAGTCATGTTGCAGTCTCATTGAGTGTTGTCATTGCCTTTGATTTGACTACCTTTGAATGTGAGCTTGAGATCAGTGAGGTCAAGATGCTGCAATATGACAGAAAACGTCAAAGCTCTTGGAGAATCTATAAATGCTGATGGGTCTTGGACTGTGCCCTTAGACTGCCTGTAAAAATACTTCTTTTTTTACCATTTCATCTTCATGTTCTTTCTAAAGGCATCCTGAAATGGGTGATGCCCGGAGATATTTTCTTTAGCTTTTGCTAGATGTTCATCCCCCATCAACAAGAAATGACTGATGGGTTTATTTTTGTGTGTGTGATCTTCTAATAGATTGCTTTTACCCCTTTGAAGGAAAAGTCATTGACTTTCTTAAGAGTCCATGCTCCTTCCTCCCATCCTCTTGCAAGATCTTTGTTTCTGTCTTCTGCAGTGATCTGCAGGCTGGCATAATTTCTTTCCTTCATGTCTTTTCCAAGAATTCTCACTTATTCACCAATTTTAACAGTTCTGTAGTACTTTGAGAGATTCAGAAAGAGCAAAAGTTCCCTAAACACAAAACCTTTGATATTTCCAGCCATTTCCTCATTTCTATCTAGGTCAACACCTCTTTGGGGTGTAATGCTCAGTGCATGGTGAGCTGCCTTTCTGGTCACTCCATGCAACTGTTTCAGTTCTCCCGGAGTCCAGCATGTTATCTGCTGTGTCAGATGTGACTGAGATTAATTACCTTAAAAAAGCTTACACAGTGCTTTGATTTCATGAATGTACAGATTTTCTTGTTTTCTGTGATTTCTTCTTTAACATCATAGTGGTTACAGTGCCTTGTGCTAAGATAAGTTTTTAGTTGTCTTTGGAGCCTTGGATCTATCCTTCACAGCAGTACTAAGATTGAACTATTGCCACTGAATAATGCTCACAGAGGCACCTTTCTATAATCCATATTGCACACAGCTATAATTTGAAACACCAAAAGGTGCTGTCTATTTTACTCTCATTTTCACTAGAGACTACTGGCTCATCACCTGTCCCTGAAAACATGCTCCACATATGTGAGCTTTCACCAGGTTAATGATAAAGTCAAGCTGATTAGTTCTTTGAAAGTGGCTAATGAAAATGTTAGAGGATGGGGTACTTCAGAGATGCCTGGCAAATGGTAACAGTGGCTCCACTAAGTGCTCAGAGACTTCTTTTCCATGTGATCCTGATAAACTTATAAGTGAGGATGTTTGGTGCTTTGCATGCTCATGGTTTTTCACATCTGGGAGCCCAGGATGGATCTGAAGGTCTCTTTGTAGTCTGCTGAAACCAGTAATCTCAAGTGTTTTCTTAGACTTGGAAAACATCTTGCACTGCTTCCCCATAAGCAGTTTTTCTGCAGAGTACTTCTTGCTGCATCTGCATCAAGCAGATTTGTGCCAAATGTTCAGCAGACTGTTCTTGCAGGAGATGGTCCTACATAGGTCTCATGTTTTCCTGTGTCTACAAGACCTGCCACTAGACACACCTGCATCACCCGTGCAACAATTCCCTTGGAAGCCTTTTGGCTTTCTGCCCCTTTCCTTTCCTAAGGGTCATTCCACCTGTTCCTGGAGTTATGCTTAGATTTTCCTGTTCCTGAGACTTTTTCATAATCTTTCAGGTTATATGCCACTATTGCTGAGCTAGACCATGCAACCACAGGCTTTTCTTCAAAACTTCAATCTCTCTTCAGTCTGGAGAGGTGAGCCCGTTTTGATTGACTGAGGCTTCTCTTAATGTAGCTCCCTTCAGTCAGCAATGAACAGTCTGCTTTACCTGCCTACATTTTATCTTTTTTTAATTATTATTCTGCATAGGAATGATATGTTGTCTTAAAACCTTGCTGTCTGCTTAAAATTCTCCCACATCTTTGGAGTGTTTAATTATTCCCCTTCAGGAATGGGTTTAAATTGACTGACTTCCTTTAAGGCTGTGATTTCACATGTAATGGCAGTACTGCTTAAATTATTATAGGCTGGCTCCCTCCCTCATGCAGCTGACTGACCTGGGAAAAGCAACACTTCAAAACCAACCTTTTCTCCTCCAGCTGGGTTTAATCTGAAGGGTTCTCTTGCCCTCGTTGCTCCCCAGCCACATGGATGCAGCAGGGCAGGGGCATGGAGCTTCCTCCTGCAGTGGAGGTGCCAGTTTATGGTGACATAAAGCGTGGGTGGTATTTTGGTCTTAGTTTTGTCTCAAGCTCCCTTCACCAGCGGAATTGCTGATGTTCATTAGCAGCTAATTGGTGCTGGCGAGCTGTGACTTTTACCCCACAGTTTCACAGCTACTCCGATGGCAGCAGCTGATGCTTAATTGCTAAGTCTGAGTGAAGCTGTGGGCTCACAGAGATTGCCCGAGTTCTGTTATCTGCCTTTGCTTAACAATTACATGTAGTTTTGATTAGTAAAATTTTGATGGGTTTTACTGTTGTTTCTTTGATGTTTTAAGAAAGCTTTAGCTGCGCTGCTGAGCTGCTCCTGTAAAGCATGCCAGAGCATTATTTAGGCACAGGAAAATGGAAACTGCATCTGGACCAATGCTGCTTGGAGAGGCCATTTACAAACCAGATTTTTGTTCCTGATGGTCGCCATCTGAAGCAGAAATTACGGCTGACATATATTTGACTGTAAAATGGCACACTTTTGACTTCCTAATCTATTTGCATGCGTATCTTTGTGGGTAAATGTGGAAAATAGAGTGAGGTCATTGCTGTCCACCTGCTAGTTAGCATAGCTCAAATGGGAGGAGCAGACTCATGTTTTTCCATGGCCCATTTTGACCCAATAGCTCTCCCTGTCCCAGTGCCTGAGATGCTATTCAGCCAGTTTAACAGACCCAAAACTGCTGTGCAAGGATCCAGAAACTTAAATCCAGGAGCTCTGGTCATGTGAAAATGGATTTTTTAGGACATTCTGAGATTGGCAAGTTCAAGACTGTAGTCTTGTGACCCTACACCATACATTATTCTCTAGGCTGCAACAAGCCCAGGTGTTAATTCTGCCAGCTTCACCTCTGGGTCCAAGCACTCCTGTTTATGTAATTGCAGTAAATGAGCCAAAGTCTCAGCTGAGATCTGGCTGAATCATCTCTCTCTCAAAGCAGCCCTGAAATGGGAAACCCAGCATGTCAGCTGGTTGCCTCTTCTACTGCCAAGCCGAACCACGTTGTTTGAGATTCTATATGTGTTGTGCTTCCCCAAGCAGACACATGGCTGGCATGGGACAGATGGGCACATTGAATGCTGCAGAACTAAAGTCATGTGAAATGTCTCCAGGTATGAGATGTGTGTCTGGTCTCTCCTCCCTGCTTGTCGTGGTCCCCTTTCCCTCTCTCCTAGGGTGACAGTCTGGTTGGGCAGTTACCCCTTGTTGGTGGCGGACTCTGCAAGTCCCCCAGCATGGGGCTGAGGGCACCAGTGCTGCAGAGGCACAGCTTACACAGCAGCTTAATGCTGCTGTGTTTGCTTCTCAGTTCCTCACCTGGTACTTCCTAGCATTTCAATTGTTCAGGTTTTTTCTTGACACTGCACTGAACTGATATTTTCAAAGAGCTTGCTATCACAACCCCAAAACAGTAATGTTCCTCAGTGGTCATGGTCAGCCTACAGACTGTTGACAGGTGGAAAGTTCAACTTCCTGCATGCATTGTCTTCCTCTTGATATTTCTGGTTATCATGTCTTATTTCTTAGATTACAGTGTTTGTGCAGAAGCTCTGTCTCTCTTCTCTGCATCCTGTTCAAAGAGGAAGGTTTAGTCTGAATATTTGCCCTTTCCATATAACTATTGTCACCTTCTGTCCTATCCTCTAGGAGATGATGCTGAGGTCCTGTGACTTCATCTTGCTCTTCCATACCTCCCAGCTCTTTCCCCACTGTCTTTTCAAGTGCAATTTTCTGTGGCTTGTCTTGATTTGGGTGAAATTTGTCCCCCAACTCCTGAATCATCTGTCCTCAGGATAACTGATGCTGCAGACCCCTAGCACTGTGCTCTCCTCGTGCTGATGTGGGGCAGATGTCTGCTCTGCCTTGCCTCAGCACCCAGCCTGTTGGCTCCTCTGGAGAGCTGGACATTTCGCTGGATGCACTGGCTGAGCCTCCCATGCCAGGCTCCCCTGCAGCACCTGGGGCCGGGTGACTTCCCTGGCCAAGCAAACGTGGATGGGATAGCAGGAGCCATTGGCCTCAGAGCCCGCAGCTATGCAGAGGTTGGATTTTTGTGCTTGTTTTCTTTTTAATAAGGAATTCCCTGGTTGCTACATTGTATGAAACTTCATTATTTTTTTCCCTGCTCTCCCAGCACCTTTGTGCAAGGCCAGGACTTGCACATGCAGCTTCTCTTCTGCCAACTTTCATAACATAAGCCTTGAGACTAGCTTAGCCCAGCTTCTTAAATCTAAAGCTTTGCTTTATTTCATGTTAAATTTGTGAACTCCAACTGCCAGGCACTAAACTCCTTGAACTACAGAAGGGATTTTTTGATAATTGTGATTTTTTGCTACTACTTGCAAGTTCTGTAACTTTCTCAGTACACTGTTTATGGCCAAAACCATTACAAAAATGGCTGAGCTAAGACCTGAGAGAAGTCCGAGTTCTCTTGAGCAAATGCTGCTTCAGCTTAGCAAAGTTCAAAGGATCCATCTTGAAAGTGTCCTACAAGATGCAGTTGCACTACAAGTAAAGATAGAATATGACATTTTAGAGAAAAACAATAAATGAGTTGGAAGGCTTTCTTATCTGCAGCTCTGGCTGTAGCCAGATGTCTGCTTCCCTTGCTGCACTCCCCACTGGTGCTTCCGTTGCTTGGGAAAGAAGTTCTGACCTGCTCTTCATTTTATGCCCATGGCTGTCCTGCTTTACAGAAACCTGTGTCTAATTCTTCCCCATGCTCCTACTATCCCGTAACGTGTTTCTGACAGTGTGTTTGCCCAAGGGACTTCATATACACTAAATAACTGGGGAGAAAATGGGGACAGGCCAGTCAATGTCCCTGCTGCTCTCCAAATTCAGATCAGGTGCAGAGCTAGGATTCAGCCACATGTGCCACAGGATGGGAGAAGGACATGAGAACCAGAGTTCAGGATAGGTTCAGGATAGGTCCTCAGGCAAGGGTTGAGGAAAACGATTTTTAAAAGAAAAAACCCAACATTTTCTTGACCTTGATTTTTGCCCTTGAAGGTACTGCACCACTGGTCAGCCTGTGATACTTGGATGCCAAAAATTGTCCTGGTCCCAGAGTAGGCATGCTCACCCAAGCTCTTGGAGAGCAATCTAGTACTTAATGCAGAGAGGAGGTATACTGGTATGCCCTCTCAGAGCAGCTCCTCTACCTTCCTCAGGCCTGGACCAGACCTGCAAGGAGGAAACTCAGCAAGCTGGGAAAGGAAGAATAATGTTGCTGAGACAGGTCTGATTCCCCTCTCCTTTCTGGGGCAGAGGGGATTATTTGGAGAATACATTAATAAATCCTTTCCCTGGTGCCAGCAACTTCCACTGGCAACCAGTCTGCTTAAGAGCTAACCTGGCAGAAGATCCCAAAGATGTGAATGCTCATGAATTACTTGTAAGATCAAGTAAATAAAGTATTTCCTTTCCAGCCGAGGCTGAGGAATCTAATTGCACTGTTCTTCCTAATTGAAATGAAAAATGCTGCCATATCAACCTATTAAAAATATTGCAAGCTTATGTCTTATTAATTTACTGTGGGAGCTGTACCCTGAAATGTGAATAAAATTCTGAATAAGATTATTTGAGGTAATTCACAGGTTTTTATTTGAGATATTTTACCTTTTTGTTTAAATTTGTTGTTGCTGGGCAGGATGACAGTTTGAAGATGATACCTCATTTTAGGTTTTACAGATCCTGTAAGTGTGAAAATGAATGAAACCTAAGAGTGTAATGTTGCATATTATTCAATTATTATCTTTCAGCTGGGTCCAGAGAGCTTCTCTAACACTAAATCTAGGATGAAGAAGCAGGAGGTAGCACAAAGACTCAGAGGAACCACAGAGTGAAACTCTAGCAAGGAAACTACTGACCCTGCAAAGGACAGAGTTTCTTGAGCATTAAATGGTGTAAGCCCCAGGGCCCAGTCTAGGGTTTGCAAAGTAAATGTGGTTCCCATTGACTTCAGTGTGCGTTTGGCCCTCAGGATTGCTGCCCAGGAAGAGCCTGGTGGATTCATGCACACTTTTCTCCATATGCAGCAAAGTAGCAGCCTATCAACTCATCAGAAGAAGGCTTTGCTTTCCATCAGAGTAGGAAATGCATGGAGTCAGCCTCCAAGCCCATGTCGATGCTGGATGCATGCGATTGCCCCTGGTCATTGCCAGGGAGACGTTGTCAGAAGGGAAACTGGTTTGTGGCTTCATACTTCAAGATGCAGCCTGTCATTTCGATATCAGCTTGTGCCACCCTCTCGGTGTTTCTCCTGGGGCTGGTGAGGATGTTTATTGGTGCTGGGTACATCTCCTTGCTTGCAGAGCAGGCTCCCTGGTGTTGTGCCCATCACAGCCCACCTTTGCTGCCAGAGGGACCCTCCCCATGTAGACATGGAGCCTCAGAAACACCAGCTCCAGCACTGGCTTAGGAAGGAGAGCAGCCCATGTGCAGAGTGGTGTGGTTTAGGTTTTGGGGGGTGGAAGGGTGGTTGGTTTTTTTTTAATGATTTTTTTTCCCAAGTGCTACTCTTTTTTTTTTTTGTTGTTGTTGTTCAAAATTATACTTTACCTTAAGGAAGCTGTTTGTCACCGGATATCCCTGATGCTGCTCCCTAAGGAACCAGAACTGCAGGCAGTGGAGATGAATCAGGTCTGCCAGGATAATTGTGGCAGATGAGAGGGAATTGAAGCCTCCAGCCCGGTCTGAGAGAGAGAAAACTGCTGAGGAAGAGAGGCTAGCTCACAGTGCTGGGAGATGCGGCATACAGCCAGCCTGGAGAGCAAGAACCAGCACGCCCAGCTTGAATCAAGGAGGCTCTTTCCATATGCCAGCCATGCACACACCTCAGCTGACAGCACTTGCTTTCCATCAACAGGACAGAGAGGAAGAAAATGAGAGCTGGCTGGAACATGGACTCCATAGCGAGAGCTCAGAAACAGCACAAAAACCATCAGGAATGTGAGAGGGGAGGAAAAAACATTACCTATAGCTCCCAGTGTGACTGAGCAGGTCTTTGTGCCTCTAACAGTTTCTCCATCAACCTGCCAGCACTGTGCTTTGCTGCACAGAGCTGCCTCAGCTGGGTGGCTGTTGCTGGGTCACCTTTTGCAAAGGATTTGTGTCAATGTAAGCTGTGGTTATAGGGTCATAGTGGAAGTGCAGAAAGCAGCAGCACGTTGCTAGGATTTTTTCTTTTCCCAGCATTTGTTGCCAGATACAGATTGCCATGCCATCACTGCAGCGATCCTGTCTCTTAGGACAGTTTTCATGGTAAAACTTCACAAATGTGTGGGTCTGCTGCTTTTTGTCTGAGCTAAGGGGAAGGATGTGCTGCTGTTCCCTTTTGCATTGTGCAGCAGGTGCCCAGCTGAGCACCAGGCAGGAGCTGCCCCAGATTGTGGACTCAGGCAACCCATTTCTTTGCTGCTTTGTACCCTGGCACAGCAGCCCATTTGTGCTAATTGGTAAATTATGATGATTTGCTTCAAAATTGCCTCCTTGATGCCCAGCAGGTATCAGAGGCCCTTCATGTAGACCCTCCCCAGCAGGGAGCAGGGGCATGCACCCCATCCCCTGCCCTTCCCTGACTAGATGTGACTCTTTGTCCCTCTGCATGTGCTTCATGCTGTGTCTTCATGTCTCTGCCTTCAGTGCTGGCTGGTGTTATGGCAGCATGGCTCGATGCAGCCCATGGCTCCATCTGTGCTCCCCACCAGGCAATCCTGCCTAATTGCTCTGCTGCTCTGGCTCCTGAAAGCATTTGCACCTAGTGAGCACCCTTGGGTGCAATGCTGTGCACCCAAGTATTACTGCCGCTGTAGTCAATCGGGAGCTGGTAGAAGCCCAGACTTACGTAAAGTTGATAAGGGGGATTCAGAACAGAATGTGGAACATCTAATTAAAACTATTGTCCTTGGGAAGTGAAACACTTCCTGGAGAAATATGCAAGCTAATTAAGATGTTTTGGGAACCATCTGAAACAACTAGTAGAAGTGTGCTAAGAAGCACCCTCATGCAAACTGTCCTCATTATAATACTAAAAGTCACACCCCTTGAGCTGGAGACCCCAGCCCAAGTGAGACCCCTCACCTTTGGGCATGTGTAGAATATTAAAGTAATACTGTAGCTTTAAGAATAAGATGAGAAAATGTAGACCAATAGAAAACTGCTTTACATAATTACTTACGCATATATATAACTAGACTGTATAAATACTGTACCTGTATGAACGAGCAGGGGGCTAGCTTTGTGGAGCTACCACCTAGCACCCGGTCTTGTGCAAAACTTGAAATAAACTGATATCTTGGCTCTGTGTGCGTGCTGGGTGTTGCACACCGGGTAACAAACTCCGTTTGTGAGACAACACCACAGCAGCTGCCACATGGCAGGGGGAGGTGGAGATGCCTGTTTCCCACTGTGGGTGGAGGTGCTTTGCAGCAGGACCCTGTTTTCTTGCCTTATGCTCTCCTCTCTGTGGGCAGAAGAAGCGGAAGGATTGTAAAGTACCTCAAAGTGGAGCTGAGTGACCTGAGGTTTAAGCAAAGATCATGCATTCACAAAAAAAAAAAAAAAAAAGAAAGTATTAGGGAAGTTCTAGCACTGTTTTCTTCATGTTTCACCTAGATACAAATTGTCATCATGCATTAAGAGGGAGATGCAATAAAGGTATTCTGTGCATTTGCTCTTCAGAAGGTTGACCAGCAGCCCCTTCTCTGGTGATGCTTTCTAATGCAAAGGTTTCCTGAGAGCAAAGTCCTGCTTGGGCATGAAGTGCAAACCCAGAAAACATGAACTGCAAGCCTGAGGCTGCAGGAGAAGGAGGGGGGCAGCTGGGTGAAGCCCTGTGCTGCTGTGCGAGGTCCTGGGATCCTGGCGATCCCATCAGCTGAGGATGGAGGGAGTGTGGGATGCAGGGGGATGGTCAGCAGCCTGACAGGGGTGGACCAGGTGCCTGGAAGAAGCAGTGGTGGGTGCGGGGGGATGTGGTGTGGATGTGGGGCAGAGGCAGCAGTGCTGGCAGCTGGAGAGGCTTCCCAACAGGAGCACTGGATTTCACAGCACACACAGCTATTTCCTGGTGCCCTTCTGTGCTCTCTCCACCTGGCTCTGATGCACAGCAGCTGTGGTACAACCCCTTTACAGCTGTTTGCCTAAGACCTCCTCATCACTGCCATGCTCCTCTCCCTGCCCCTCACACTTTGCCACTGCAAAATAGCTCTCTTGGTGGTGATGTGTGCCCATGTCCTCAGCTGTGTGGATTTGCTCATAGTTGCTGATGCCTTTCAGGCAAGAAAGCCTGGCTCTGCTGCCGGTACCTTGCTGTTTCTTTGGATGACAAACTATGGGGTCTGGTGATGGCATGATGCAAGGCAGAAAATGTTAATTCCAGGGTAAGCATCCAAGACAAAGTCATTGTGCTCAGAGATCTGATGCAAGCCTAGTGCAAAGAGGAAAGAAGCCCAAGCCTCTGCGAGCATCTGAGGAGAAAGCCCAAGCACAGGGTGCCCAGCCTACGTCTAGAGGATGATGGAGACATCAAGCATGGTGTAGCTAGTGGGCAAGAACAGGCTAGTGGAGAAGCTTATGAGATAACTGGGAGATTAAAGAGCACTCTGGTGTGGACACAGTGCTTGGCCCAGCATGCAGTTAACCCATCCATGTTTTTAAAGCAAATTTAAACCAGCAGTGTGTTTCTACTCTGCGTAAGCAATTAGCATCACATGGCCATGGTGATTTTCATCTGGCACCTGCATCCCAAAGCCAATTTAGCATGAAAATGGTCAGTGTGTAAACACAATGAGAATAGCCTCTTAGCTCCTGGGCCCTCTGTCCTTGATGTGACATTCAGTATTCACAAAGGTTGGGGCTTTTTACACCACAGCAGGGAACCATGCAGATTTCTCTGAAATCAAAGCATGATGACTATTTTGATGCCCAAAATGACCGCTTCTGCTCTGCTAATATTGGACAAATATTGACTCGTGGCTACTACAAGTCCGTTCCTTCACTGATGAATGCTCAAGGCTACTTGGATAAACAAATGATTTCTCATGAATATTCTTATTTTAACACATCCCTAGAATAATAATACGTCCTGTATATATTCTCATTATGCTTTTTCTTCTGTTGACAGTTTGAGGTGACATTGTGTGGCACTTCGTTAGCACAGAAAAGGAGTGTCCCATTGTGGAGGGTCACTTGTCCAACGCAGAGTTCAGCTGTACAGTTCTTGGTCTCTGCTTGACCCTGAACAACAGAAAAAAATCAGAATTATTACTTTTGCATGAGGGAGGGGACAAGCATCCAACACAATCCTGTCTATGCATTGTTTACTCTGACTGCTAGATCACTAATCTAATGCCTGATAATACTGGTGGCCACAGCCCAGATGCTGCAGGTGATTAGCACCTGGACTGCTCCCAAAAATACACTCTTCCATTAGTAAGGATGGCTGCTTGTTGCTTAACCCATGACATCCCCCTCAGCTCCAGGAGCCCTGCGATGCGTGTTGCCTGTGCACTGCTTGCCAAGGACCAAGGAGCGACTGTCACATGCGACCACGGTGTGGCGGTCCCACTGTTCCTGCTGAAGTGGGACACACCAGGAGCTCCCTAACAGGAGAGGTGACAGGGGAGAAGATGGGAAAACAGCATCCTGGTTTCCAAACGTTGCCCCTTGAGCTGCAATCTTAAACAGTCTTGGCATACTCACACTTTGGGTTAAGACAGACCTTACCTTTCCTTACCTTACTGTCAGCAAGGCTTCCTGATGCCCATTTCTGCTTCCTACTGTTGAAAAATGGCGATGCAGCTCATAGTTGGTCAGCTTTGGAGCAAATGGCTTGCCTTAACACGAAGTTACTAAGCACCTGGGGACATCTCCTGCTCCTCCTGATGACAGCAGGACTGTTACCTTCATTTTACTGCAATCAGTTACTCCAAAGTGGCTGGAAGCATCAGCATCCTGCATTGGCATTGCTTTACAGGCACTTTGCATCAATATGAATGGCTCCACAATGGTGAACTGATATGTAGGTGAGGCTGTTAAAATTATTTAGTGTAAGCTAGTAAGCAGAGCTACTGGAAAATGAAGTCTTCCAGAATAGCTCTTCCAGAATAGCTCCCCGCATAAACATTCAGGTCCAGAATAAAAAGCCACTTCATTCTGGAATAATTACTCTAATTATTTTCAATGACTCCTTTCTCAAATTTTGTGAAGTGTCTAAAAATTGTGCATGTCCCTGTCACCCCGATGAGATCACACTGTTTCACAAAATTCAGAGTAGATGAAGTTACCGACACCTCCAGGCAGCCTGCTTATTTTTTAATCCATTTACAGTGTTTTATTTCCATGGTGATAAGGACTTTATAAATGCTAATTGATAAATGAGATAGAGTTTATATTGGCTTACATAGGGCAGAAATAGTCAAATGCATACAAAATTGCTATTATTTAAAAACTTGACAAGACTTTCCATTCCAAAGTCAACGCAGTGAATAAATGTGGGGAAAATACGTCCTTCGACGTGTCATCAGTGAATGCTGTAAGCATCTGGTTTGCAGACTCACAGCAGCCTGGTGAGGGTGGACAGCCGGGAAACCACCAAGGAACCAAGAAACAGCTGTTAAATGTCTCATGGTTAGTATGGGCAGCGTCACATGCTTTAATCTCTCCGTCTCCTTTCTTTCCTCCCTTCCCCCGCGAGGATCAAGCTAGCCCAGCAGCCATCCAGGCACTAGCTTGGGAAGGGGAAAAACTCTGGTTCAACTCACCGTATGGACAAGTTGCCTCCAAAGGAGGTGTCTGGGGCTTTGGCTTCAGTCACTCAAAGGTGCTTCATTTACTGTAGTAAGACAAACATGATTCTGGGAGTTTTAAACTATTTTTACTTCTCTGCTGTTTTTTTTTTTTCTCAAACACATCGCCTGCTTTAACTCCTGCTAAGTTCTTAGGCACCCTAGAAGTAAGCCAGAAGTAAGCCACGAGAGGTGTGCACTGCTCCTGAAGGAAATGGATGGCTTATATTGCTGGCTCACCAGAAACCATGTTTATAGTCAGAAAAATATGCAAAATTTATACAAACTATTGCAGGCTTGCTCAGTGCTTTAACAGAAGAGCCTGCAAAGTTTATGAAATAAATGTGCAAAATGAAAAAAAATCTTCTCTGTCATACCTGGAGGCTCTGGCTCCATGTTTTACCGATTTTGATGGTCTTTTCTCCAAATCCCTCCAGCCAGCAGCACCGACTGGAGATTGCAATGACCTGATCCTTGCTCAGTGAGGAGCGTGATCGCTGTGACCCAGGATGGGTGGCATTGCAGACCCCCAGCATTGGACGGATGCTCCCAGCACCGGAGCCCCCAGTCCCTGGGAAGCACCAGCATCAGTACCCCAGGGAGCCTGGGAGGCAAGCAGCCTGCAGAGCCTTTATAAGGCTTCCTTCCTTTTCCCTTTTATTGCCTAGCCAAGCCTAGCTGTCTCTTAAGCCTATGTGAACAAAGACACTCTGATGCTGGAGCATGTCAGCAGAAGTATACATCAGTCCATTTTTTCCTCTCTGTGGGGAATGCAGCGCGCTCTGCCTGTTTTCTCTCTCGTTCTGGTCCTGCACCAGGCGACAGACACTGGTAATTAATTGCCTTGGTCGCTTTTTAGCTGCAGTCTCTTGCTGGAGCCACAGCATAAAAAATAGAAGTTAAATTCATGTCTTAGTCCCGCCGTACAATTCCCTTTCTCTGCAAGATACGGTCTGAGCACAACATGCGTAGCAGCCTCCAGACATTGCACTGGGGGAGCCAGAATGGCACTGCTATTTTTTGCCAAATGCTGACATTAGTCACACTAAAAAGGAAAAGCTATGTCTCACCTCACTGTAAAATCTAGCAGGATGCTCAGCACCCAGAGCTGACCCAGCACCCCCAGGAGGGTGCTCCCTGCCTTTGGCTGGGGATCTGACCACAGCACAGCCAATGCAGACCAGGGTGTCCACTGTAAAAAAAGCCACTTTCCTGCTCAGTGGGTGTGGGGCTGTGCTTCCTGATGCTCCACTTGCCCCACTGAAAAAAGGGAGTGACAGCAGCCCCATGGCAAGGGCACAGCATCACCGACGGGACCATGCGGAACAGCAGCATGGGAATGGCACCCCGAGGGTCAATGCCAAGACCAACGGACAGGCAGATGGACAGGAGACCTTATAATTCCAAAAATTAAAGGTGAAACTTTTGGTTTCACTTCCTAGTGAGTCACTGAAAATTTAGTCTATGGTGAAGTGTGTTGCAGACATTTTATACATAACTGTAAGCATGGTAATAAAGCATGTTACATGAGTTACAAGACATAGTAATAAACAACCTCTGGTGATCTATCAGTCTAAAAGACCCCACAGGATTTATTAAAACTTCTGTTAATCATTTATATTTGCCTTTCTGTACCTAAAAGCCTGCAAACAGGAAGCTTCGAACAAAAAAACCAGCACAAAAAGCCACGTTGGGAAGGCAGTTTATTCCAAGCCCTGTAGTCACTAGCAGCAAAGATACACATGCATTTTAGTGGGCATGAGTTTGCTGCAAAGAGTTTTCTGCAGTGTCTGCATTGGGAGGGAGGGACAAGCAGCCGCCGTCAGCATGCAGGGAGGGTATTGATGCACACCCACTGCAAATGCAGCCCACCTCCCGCCTGCAGACGTGATGTCCCCAAACACCTGCTGATGCTCCAGCGGCTGCATCAGAAGAAGCAGAACCAGTCATCGTCACTTTGTTTATAGAAATTGCTAAAATTTCTGCTTTTAATAGGATCTGGGGAAGAGCCACACGCAGCAATTATCCAGGCTTACTGCAATTGACTGAAGTTGTCCAAAAATCACTAAGACAAAGAAAATCTCCCCCTGCCATTAATCCTCTTGTAGTCTAGACAAGATCTCACAAAGTATATTCCCATGACCGTGTGGCTCTGCACTGTCACTCAAAGACTGAATAACTGTAAACAGTCCATCAAATTCCAGATTATATCCCCTCTGCCATTTTCAGAGGTCTTTATGCTGTTTACAATGCTGAAAGTAGAGACACGCCAGGAGAAAAAAATCAGCTGGGAACAGACTTTGGCCTGGAGTCCTTCCAGTGGCACCTGAAAGGTGTGGTTTGAAGTCTCCATGCAAGCACTGCTCCTTGCATAAAGCTATGCACTTTGCTACCTGCAGACTGAGCAGATCAGTGGGCATTTGCTCACCCCAAAATGCAGCGAGACAACACCAACAGAACCAGCAGAATTGCACTAGCAGCTGTGTAAGAAAACATATTTGATCAAGAATTATTCTTTGGCCAGGTCTCTACACAAATACCAAGCTGGGAATGGGAGACTGATGCAGCTACCAAGAAACTTCTTCACAGCATCTACGGAAATGAGCTGCCAAAGTCTGGCAAAGACTGCTCAGACCAAGCAAATGCACTTTCTCAGCAGAAAGTGCCAGCCCGTATGTTTTGCCTGGAAAGTAGGCAGAGATGGATGGTCAATCTGGTACAAGAACACTCTTCAGCAAAGAGAGGTCGAAGACAGTGATGAAACAAAGCCTTATACTTTTGAAGGACCTGAAAATACAGTGAAATATTACTCAAGAAATAAGTGTTAGCCTGGCAAAGGAAATACCAAAAGCCCTTTCTGGCAGGAGTTTTGGTCACAATATAACTGAAGATCTCCCAGAAACCTCAAATTATGAAATATTTGTTTTGAGGAACAGATGACATCCAAAGTAATATTAGAGGAAAATCAGACACTCCACTGATTTTCTATCGTGCCATTCCAGGTGGAGAGCAGCAGGCATTGCCAATATTGATTTAGCAGGAAGGACCCCAGATGTACTTGAGGGTTTGCTTGGCAAAGATTTTTTTCCTCTGATTTTGATATAATATGGACTCAAGTACAAGCAATATCTGCATTAGGTAGAGGTCTAGCAGCTTCCCTCCACTCCTACACTGGCAAAAGCTGATTTTTGCAAGTATCTGCTGGTAACCAGAGCTGATGGCTTGTAGGTGAAAACAGATGCTGTTCTGCGATACACACGGGATCCGCCTCTGCCCGCAGCATTGCATGAAGGCTAAATCCCATCACAAATGCCACATAAGGTTTCCCTCTTCCCCAGGGCTGCTGGGTATGGAAGTTCATTGAATTAGCAGCTGCACGCCACTGCATGGTGGGTAGTGGGTCCTTTGTGGTCGTGGTGAGTCCCACCAGGATGTGGGAGACTGCAAGAACATGCGTGCCATTGTTTATATAGGTCTTGTTCTGAACAGGGGACTCTCACTCTGTGACTCAGACCAGGGCTGCCACCGTGAACAGGGGAACATTGGTGGGGCTGAATTCAGCAAGGTGCACCATGGCACGAGGAGTGAGGAGACCTCCTGCAGCCACCGCAGACCAGGAAGAGCTGGATGCAGGGGTGGTGATGTCCCTCCTTGGGTCAGTCTGCCTGGAGGTGCCAGCCACATTGGAGGGAGCGTGCTGCTTCTTACAGGGAGTGCACCCAGTGCCTCCTTGGGATGAAGGACCCTGTGTTGTCTTCCCAAGTGCCCAGGTATCTCCATCACCATTGGAGCAGAGAAAGGGTGATCTCTGCCTGATGGGAGGACCAGATTTCCAGCCAAAGCCATTTGGAAGCCCAGCCTTTGAGATCTCAAGATCCTTATCCCAAACAAGTTTGCAATAGCTACTGCCCTGTCTTAGGAAACTCATGACCTCTGCTTGTGAGAACTCCTTGCTTTTCTCTTGCCTTCCCCATGGGAACTACCTTCTTCCCTGGGGTGAGTGGGCTGCTGTAGCTGGCCAGATGTGCACGTGTGTGCTGTTTCTCTGAAGTTCATGCCTGCCCCTGTACATCCCAGGGTTTTCTTGGCATGGCTCTGCATTGCAAATCTGCATTAGGAGCATGGCATTAGTGCTGCAGCTCTGTGGGAAGTGCGAGTGCTGCAATTCCCCCAGCGATTAGTGGGTGACAGTTCTGATAAATCAACTGTTTTATCATAAACACGTGCACTCAGCATTAACTCTACATGTGCCCAGCTCTGGGTGAAGAGATTATTATTCACCAGAAAAGAGACAGCCTGCAACAAGGAGATCTCAGCAAATCCCTCTGAGGAGCTGCCATGTCCCTGCCCTGGCTCGTGCATGTGCACACACATGTGTGCCCAGCCATATGACAACACCAACAGGTACATACAGCATAACCTGCATGCGCCCACACCCACCTGTATACACAGAAGAGACATACCCACATCCACGTGGGCTTTGTGTACAGCCAGGCACCCCATGTATCCATGCAGATACACACAGTGATGCCTGGGCAAGGGACTAATCCCAGCTATTCCCTGTTGCATTTCCAATTGCGTGGTCCTTAGAGCTGCTGTGTTACTTGCCAGGCCCCCGAGCAGCTGACTGAGAGGGCAGCAAGCACTAAGCAGCCCCAACACAGATCCATGTGCATGTGTGTGCTTGGTGCCTTCTTCATGCCACCATCCCTGGGAGTGGTGGGCATGATTTTCTTCTGCAAGGCGGGGCAGCCAGTGTGCATAGCCTTCTTGGTTTCCAACCTATCTATCTGCCTGCACCCAGCTGGTAGGACTGACTGTCAACCAGCTTTTTTCAGAGTCACAGCGGCATGCTGAGCCTTGCAAAATGGGAAAACCCAGTCCCTTGCAGCCTGGAGCAAAGCTGAGGACAGGGAGCAAGCACTGGCCTTTACCTGCTCTGCTTCTCTGTGTCAGGACATGATGACTTGGGAGACACGCTCATGCAGAGCAAGAGGGCTCCTGGTGGGCCAATTCTGAAGTGAGCTTTGGCAGTCCCAAAGCTGTGCTCACCCTGAGCTGCCATTGCTGATGGGGACACTTCCATGCATCACCGCTGCATTTGCAGAACAAAACTTTGCTGCAGCCTGGGCAGTTTTGGGATACTCAACCCAGGCTTGGGCCAGGAAAAAAGAGCGATGAAGAAAGGGGCGTCAAAGGCATTGGGATGCAGCAGAGCCTGCAGCCAAGCAGGAGTTTCAGATAATGGATGCAGGGAGCTGCAGTACCCAGGTACCAGTTACCCAGGAGCCTACCTCAAGGCTGAGGGCCACCATGGGCATCTGCCCTGACCTCCCTGCACACAGCCTCCTGTGTCTGGGGCAGAGGACCACTGCCACACCACGGGAGGAACCAAGGTGGCAGCCCCGGGGCCCATAAATTACCACGTCTCTCTGTGCATTGTGGCAACTCCTCATTTAGTGTACGTATGTATTTGTGTATTCCTTCTGACATTTTTATTATTATGAGACAGTTCCCCTGAAGGGGGATGAATAATGAAGATGCAGCCTTTGGATGTAGGAAAGTAGGGAGGCAGAGACTGCTCTGCCTAAGTGCTCTGCCTAAGGACACCTTCCTGCAGTGCACGTCCCCTTCCCACACATGGCTGTCCCCAGCGCCAGCTCCTGACACCTCCCTGCCCAGAGCCAGCACCACATCCACCCTCCCCTCCTTCCATGAAACGCTGGCACATCACATCTGCCCTTCCCTTGCCATCCCTCCAGTGAGCTCTGGTGTCTCTTCTCCTGCCTCCAGACCCTGCTACCAGCACCTCTTCCAGAAAGGTGCTCGTGGGCATTCGGTCTCCTCTGTTGACCCTCCTGCCCAAGCACTTGGTGTTGCATTCAGGACATGGAGCGGGACAAGGGGACTGCTTTGCAGGCTGCCAGAGGTGATGTTTGTCAAGGGGGTGTGTTTTTGAGGGTGAGGAGTGGAGGTGTGATGTGGCATCTCCCCAGGGTATCCTGTGTGGATTGCTGGGAAGACTTGGAAAGCTGCAAGCATGTGAAAGCAGCATGGCTGTGCTCACACTCAGGGCTAGGGTGGGCTCTGCTGTGGGCAGACGTGGGGTTGTAGGGTGAGCGGGGGGAGTAACTGCCCCCCATCGGCTACTGTCAGGGGAATCTCCCCCTAGGCACTGTGGATGGGAGCGCTGATGCCACCGGCTGGGTTTGGAGATCAGAAAAAATCAACAGTATTAGTTTCCGTGGCAACCCTGCCACTGAACTGGAAGCGAGTGCCATGGCCCCCATCACTGCAGACATGTGGAAAGCCCCTGCCTCGGTGATCGTTTCTAGACAAAATTATATCCCCATCATTGCATGGTACCAGGCGGGAGGCTGGAGACCTGTGGGCTGGAGCTGGCTCTGCAAAGGAGGGGACGTGGGGCTGGAGCCACCCATCCCATCCCATCCCATCCCATCCCATCCCATCCCATCCCATCCCATCCCATCTGCCAAACCCACAGCCCACACCCCCCCACAGGGCAGGATGCTGCTCTTTTTTACTGGGGCTCGCCTTTCCCCACCATGCACCCCAGGGGCAAATGACTTGCAGGGGGATTCAAAGCCTGTGGACCTTCCCGGGGTAGCTGGGATGGATGGAGGGGTGTGCTGTGAAATCCTGTGGCCACAGAGATCAATAGCACAACATAAAGCCATTTATATCACTATAAAGGGAGCATACAGACTAGAATTAGTGACACTAAAATGTCCATCGTGGAGTATTAATTAGGTTACTAAATATGTAAACCGCAAATGTATTTTATAGGCAGCATAAATTTCTATATTAATAAGGAGCATTTCTGGTCCTATCTGTGGCTGCCCATCGTGGCATGAGCTCTGCCGGCACAGGCCTCCCCTGGCCTGGCGTGCACGGGGCACCTGGCAGGCGATGCTGCTGGGCTCCTTTGGTGCCACATGCCTGGCAAACCTGCACTGTGCTTGTCAGAGGCGTCCTGATGAAAACACCCTCTCTCCTCCCACAGGGAACAGAGGCACACCTCAGCCCCGTGGCCAGGAATGGTGGCAGGTCAGAATCTGGCCCCCTCCCTCGTTGGGATGGCAGAAGAAGGTCTCAGGGAGATGAGCCAGGTCCCCTTTGCAGAGAAAAGTGAGGATGCACACGAGATCTGGAGGAGCTTTGGGGTTTCTGCATGGGACTCTGCTGCCGTGCAGTGGGGTACACAGCCCAGGATGCTGTGCGCTGCCTGCATATGCGGGATATACCAGTGCAATGGGACTGGGCAGGGGCTGTGGTCCCCAAGCATCTTGTCTGGGCTCTGGGCTGCTGGGCTGGGCCCTTCAGGGACAGTGGCTGGAGGTCGAAGTACCACCAAAGATCCAGCCATCCGTTTAGATGCAGATACACAAGCATGGAGTGCAGTTCTGGACCTCACACGGTTGCTTTGCTCTGTTTGTCCCATTTCAGCGCTGCTGCCCCTTTCCTTGTACATCTGCTGCTATCAAATGCTTCTTTAAACAGAGAAATTCAGCTTTGCAGTTGCTTCAGATTATTTTTGGTTCTTGCAGTGAAAAAGTTGAAAAAAAAAAAAAAAAAGATGTAAGCCTTCCCAGAAATGTGAGCTCCTGCCACCATGCTGCCCAAGGGGCTCCTGCCAGCACTTGCACCGGCAGTTGGAGAGTTGAATCTCGTTGGTAAGTCACCCTGCCCGTGGCTGTTGTGGGGTGGTCACAGAAGGGAAGCAATCCTGGTTTTACATTAAATATTTAACTGTATCTAAGTTACAGCTGGCATACATCCACTGCAAACAAACATCCGTGGAAGATCTGAACTGTCAGTAAATGCCTATGAAATGCCTATGAAAAGAGGGGAGAAAAACACAGCTTTCAACATTAAAAATATCACTGCAACTTGCTCATTCTAGTTTAAAGAGTCTCTAAGGGCAAGTCTCTGACCCTGCAGCCCTGTTGCTCAGAGCCATTTTGGACAAGCACATATTGAAAGCGCAGTTATTGAATTGGTGACGCTTGATTTTTTTTTTTTTTTTTTTTTTTTTTTGGTGAGGCAAATGAAGACAGAAGCAAATAGACATGAGGAAAGAAAAGGGCACTGAGAAAAAGGTAAAAATATTGTTTCCTGTATACTTTGGCTTAGTTGCTGAAAAAAGTCAAGCCTACAACCTGCTCTTGTTTCAGATTTGAGAGGAAAGCTTTGGCAGAGGGCTGGCGGCAGCCAGCAAGTTTACCATGGGATCCAAGCCAGGGAGGCAACTGAGATGACAGGAGGAAGCACAGGAGATAATCTGTGGATGAAGAGGTGCACACAATGCGGGACTGGCAGTGGGGACTCCAGGTACACACTTACCTTGTGTCAAGTCGGTCACCCCAGTAAAGGAGGGGATGTCACTGGGACACAGGTCTTGATCCAGAGGCTGGACTGTTCCCTGTTCAGAAGTCCCTGCTCCCGAGCCAAGTGCATGTCTGTATAGAGGATTCCTCCTTCTTTTGCTTCAATGCTAGTGACTCACACAAAGCTTGAGAAGAAAAAGAAATGTACTCCTAAACATTGTTATTTTGGGTTCATGAAAAACAGATTGTTCACTAGGTAACAAGAGAACAACTTGCCAGACACATGTAGAGGTCACGACGACTGTGATTCATCTTACTAATCTAGCAGGTATCTAGAGCCATTTTAAATGTCTTTATGCTTGGCAGTGATTCACATCAACTGCTCCCAAGCACCTTTCCAAAAATGCAAGATTTCCTCACTCCTCTGTGATTGTGAGAGTTGTTCACACAAGGTAAGCAGAAAGCAGTCAAGCACTTGCCAGATAACCATGTGCCTCACCTGAAGACAAGAGGATTCAGACAAATTTGCGTTTAATATCTGTACTCAGGTAGCAAAATATGAAAACATTGCCTCCCTTTGCATATGCACACAGCAGAGCTCCATGATGGATCTCCTATTTGCATCTGAGTGACTACCTTCCACTTTCAACATCTCTTCAGCCTTCATGCACAGCTGGACCAGAAGCATCTCAGGGAGGCTTCTCTGGGAGGCACCTCCAGAATGAGACCTCAGGAGAGCAGCAAAGCTTCTTCACATGTGCTGACCACATACATGCAGGTCTTCATCTCTGGGGTGGTGGCAGGATGGGAGAAAGCAGGAGAGATGCTCAGGGAGTCTATGGAAACCTGAGGCTGGATAAGCATAAGATAAAATGAGATCCTCTAGAGAGGGACTGGTGTGCAGTTTAAATCTGGGAACTTCAGATTCAGACTAATGTCAGTGGGAGTGAATAGATGGGGCACGGGTGGGAGATCAGTTAGTGCATGGGCTACAGAGCAGGGAGAGAGTGAAGTGGGCAGGTGGGATTGTCCCACATCGCAGGTTATTGCCTCAGCATAGAAACAGTGAAGTGCTTGCGGGACCTTCTTCAGGACCATGCACTCCCACCACTTCCCTGGTGTGCACATGAGATTGAGGGGTGCAGGGTAATGTCATCATTCACTTCTTCACACAGGTAGAGGGGGCCTAGCCTCCTCCCCTCTCCAGCAGATGATAAAGAGATCCTTCCAAGAGAAGGCCCACTGGCAGATCAGATGCTGAAAACAGAGGTCAGATGGGGTCTTGGTCTTTTGCAGCTGAGAGGAGTATGCAAGAGCAGGGAAAGGGAGATGACTGGCAGGATTAAATGTACTGCTCTGTGCCTGCCCAGGGAGCATGTTTCAGCAGAAAGGCATGTAGCTGTCCTGGTAAAGTCTTGGAGAGCTGCACTGTGCCAGCCAAGCCTCTGCTGTCTCAGTAGGCTGGGATTTAGTCATCTGTATTGTCAAGAGAGCATTTGAGACAGATCTGACCTAAATAGGGACATCTCATTTTAGTCAGAGAAATTGCACCGTCTCTGCTATTTTATTATTAAGGAAACCAATACAGGTTAAATCCACAGAAAAAATGAACCAGTCCTTTCAAACTGTCTTTGTCTGGAAAAGCATGAGTCCCATTTCCATTTGTATTCCAGGGAAGAGATCTTCAGCCTGAGCTTTAATGTCAACACATTGAATTAAAGGGTTTTTCATTAGTTGCAAGGAAGATGAAAATCATCTGCTGCTGAAATGTGATTTGCAGCATTAAGCTGCAGGGAGATGATTGTGCCATCTTACGCAACAGGTTTCTGCTCTTCCCCCACGAGTGTAAACAGGCAGGTCCTGACACAGGAGATGGCGAGCTCAGAGCCAGGGCTTGCTTGAACAGATGTAGCAGGTGGGAGGGCTTTCAGGTCTCCATCATTGCCAATCTCTGCTCCCCCCTCCGCCAAAATGAAGCGTGAGAGTGGTCCATGTTCTTGGGTTCAGAGCTTGGCTATGTCTTAAGACTGGGAACCAGATGTTTTAACATGACTTTGGAGTTGGGAAGCAGCTGGATAGCATCCCAGGGGCAGGACCCAGGGGCTAGCTGGGTCCAGGATATGTTACTCATCATGTATCCCACACCATGCACATGGGACATCAAAGGGTTGAGAAGAGGAC